>NC_136069.1:999417341-1000617341 GCF_964261635.1 Lissotriton helveticus
CGTGAAGGCTAGACAATGACGGAAACTATTGATGCGATTCAGTAGCTTAGGAATGCAGAGAAGGAGGACTGAACTGATAACTGGAACTATAACATACTTTTGGCAGACTCAGAGGCAGAGCCAGCTGAACCGGGCACTGCGAGGCAGGAAGTAAGTGAAGGGTCGAGGATACAGGTGGGGGCTGTATCGCTCCTCAGCGAGGCTTCAGGAGACAGGAGCTGAATCTGGTGTCCAGGCCCTTTTGAGGCCTAGAAACGGGGACTTTACAATGAAATAACGTGTACACTGAGAAACGTGGCAACGTAGCTTTACATAGGCCTGATATTCGTAGTATTCACGAGAACTGGAAACTGGCATACTAGAGGTGGACACAACTGTAATTGCGTTATTAAACGAACATTGGGAATACATATGCATATTAATCATGCACGCATAACATATGATGGATGACACGTAGGGACACAGAACATGGCAAAATTTACTTTTCCACATTCCCTCCTTGTCACTACGTTTCCATCAGGAAACATCAATTTTCATGATACCGTCTATCATTTCATACAGTATCATTTGCTCGTCTCGAATTTTCTTGGAACGGGATTTAGAACGGGGCTTGGGACTAGGAATACAAGAGGTAGCACAAATGCCGCAAATCGCAGGGCCACATTGTATACAGAGACAGCAGCTGAATATGATCGCTACTGCAATACCTAGGAAGGACAAGACTTTCCATCCCCATGCGGAAATTATATTCCAGAACCAACCGGACCATGTCCAGGTGCCTGGGTCTTGGTGTATCAGATGGGCAATTTTATGGAGTCTGGTTATAGCTGAATAAACAGACGGTGCGTTATTTGGAATGAAAATGCAGCAACTAGATCCGATGACTCTACAGGCCCCGCCCCTATCGGCCAGTATGACGTCAAGGACGAGACGATTCTGTAAAACGACAAATCTCATAGCAGATTGCTCTTCAGTTAAGTTACCTAGAGCAGAGGCAGTCTCATTTACTACAGCTTCGAGGGTTCTGGTTAACCTACGGATCAGTTTACTATTCTGGATAGGTCCTATAAAGAAGAAGAACCCTCTGTTGAAATCTGTATACTGTTCTAGAGCAGTTTCAGTATAATCGACAATTGGGGACTCCCTTCTATGTCTAATGTGTACTAGATGTGTATTTCTATGATAATCAGGTGGGGCTAGGAAAACTGGTGGCAGTAGGAAGGCAATGTAACAGGTTCCCTCCCAATCGAGGGGCAGACGAACATATGCAGTTTGACCACAAATAAAATAAGAATGACGTGAAGCTTTGAAGATAGATTTCCCACTGTCACTATACTTGACAATAGTAGTACAATCACTATGTCCTACATGTACGGAACCATAATTTCGGACACATAATTCACCTTTGACTGGCAGTACTGAAATAGCAGGTAAGTCTGGAGTAGTATCAGACTGAACATTCAAGACCATTAAATTCGAAGAATAATTACCTAAATTATACACTTCATTTTCTAGATCTAACCCTGTTCTGTGGGGAAGACCTTGCTTGTCTGGGAAACATGTACTGTTAAGAAAAGACATATCTGTTGAGGATGACGTTAACGTGGACCATGCTCCACACGAACCATTATGTGAAAATGGATAAGGAAAAAGTGGCAGAACTCCCTTCGGTATCTGGAAAGGGGGGAGTCGACCACACACCCAACAATTAGTGGCATTGCTGGTCTGATGTGAGTAATGTAACATGCGGATGAATGAGTTATTTCGCATAGCGAGGCGGTAAGAGAGTTCATGAGGAGGCAGATCACTAAACGTGTGCTCTACTGTAGCATTAGCAGACATATTTACATGAAGAACTGGGAAATACAAGAAAAATGCATAACTGGTGCAGGAAATCATAATGCTGAGAAACAATATGAAACATAGAAAAACGATACATCGAGTTGAGTTTTGACTAACTCTCTCACTATGGGGGTCTATTTTATACATGTCAGAAACAGTCTAACCGTTTCACCTAGGGGAGGACTTAGACAATCAAACTGACTGACTTATTTTACTAGACCGGAGTTTGAGTTTATACTCCTGTTGCGGAGTTTTCTCTAACAGGGGAGGGTTTGTAGCAATGTCTTTTGCGGGACAGTCCTTGAGAACAATATTTTGGCAATCCTTCAAATCCTGGGAAATGTTCTTTAAGACGGGTTTCAGTCCATTAAATTGTTTTACATGAGAAAGGTGCACCCAGCCTTTGCGACCTTCCAACTTCACGGCTGTACGGGTGGTGAGGAGGACCTGTCGGGGCTCTTTCCAGCGAGGCTCCAGCGGACTTGATCTGTCGAAATTCCTCACCAATACCATGGATCCTGGAACGATTTCATGCGGTGCCACCTCGGTATTGTCTGGAAATGCGGCGGCAACCTGTGAACGACATGAGTTGAGGGCAGACATCAAGGAAGCTAGGTAATCTGTCAGCATATTACTTGAAACATCGGTAATACTTCGGGGTCTAGGAGTACCCCACATGTTAGGGGGGCGGCCGAAAACGACCTCATACGGGGACAGACCTGATCTGGAATGTGCGACCATGCGCATATAAAATAAAGCAACTGGCAGAGCTACTAGCCAGTCCACACCTTTTTCTTTGCATACTTTGGCGATACGGATTTTCAGAGTCTGGTTATGTCTCTCTACGAGACCGGCTGCTTCAGGATGGCGTACACAATGAAACTTCCACTGGTACCCTAACAACAGGGAAACATGCTTCATGAGTTCAGATGAGAATGGCTGACCGTTGTCAGAATATACGACTCTAGGGAGTCCATAACGAGGGAAAAACTCACGAACCAACTGCTTGGCAGTGGTCGCGGCTGTGTAATCTGGGACTGGATATGCTTCTGTCCACCTGGACAAAGCGCATACAACTACAAGGACATACTTGAAACCTCGACATCGCTCCATCTGAATATAATCCATCTGGAGGACTTCAAAAGGGTGGTCAGGGGGCTGGAATCCACCTTGTTCCACCGGGACACTTTTACCTGGATTAAACTGACAACATATCATACAGGTACGGACTTTCTGCTTGGCTGCAGCTCGTAGATGCTTGTTGAACCAAATGTTCTGGATACTGTCTAACATAGCTTTTTCTCCTAAATGTGCTGGACTATGTGCGGTATTAATAATGACTTGAACCATAGAGTCGGGGAGAAACCAGGTGGCTCTACCCTTCGTTAACCATCCTTGATCTGTCTGGACCCCTCCTTGTTCGGACCATTTCTTGATTTCTTCGGGAGTAGCATGTAACTGGATATCTATGACATCTTGTGTAGGGTCCTTAACTGTCATGCATGTGGTCGGATCTAGAGTATGTGTCTGATTAACTGGAATGTCTAGAGTCTGTGTTGTGAGCTTGGCTGTGCGATCTGCTAGATCGTTACCTTGAGAAATGGGGTCAGTAACTTTCGTATGTGCTTTGCACTTCATGATAGCGATAGATGTTGGTAAATGTATGGCATCTAACAGAGCTTGAATAAGGAGACCATGCTGAATCTTGGTTCCATGAGAAGTCATGAAACCTCTCTCCTGCCAGAGCACTCCGAAGTCGTGTACAACTCCAAATGCGTAGCGTGAATCTGTGTAAACATTAACTTTCAGGTTCTTGGCGTGTATGCAGGCTTGTGTCAGAGCAACTAGCTCTGCTGCTTGAGCGGACAGGGTGTCAATACGGTGTGTTTCAATAACTTCAGTATCAGTAGTCACTGCATACGCGGCGACTAGTTCTCCTGTATTTGTTCTCATACATGAACCATCCACATAAAGTGTCAGGTCGGGATCTGGTAACGGAATATCTGTCAGATCTTGTCTTGGCTTTGTCGTAATGTTAACTACTTCCACACAGTCATGTGTGGCAGAATTCGGAGTAACTGATGGTAACAGTGTAGCAGGATTCAGGATGTTGCAGCGTCTGATTTCTATGTGTGGCTGGAACAGTGTCAATTCATAACCTGTTAAACGTGCAATTGTCAAGTGCTGAGTTTGTGTTCGGTTTAAAAGAACTTCCACGGAATGTGGAACTTGTACTGTCAAGGAGTGTCCTAAGACTATGGAATCACTTTGTCTGATAGCTAGGGCTGTGGCTGCAACTGACTTGAGGCACGCAGGCAGAGCCTGGGCTACAGGATCTAATGCACTCGAAAAATAAGCACAGGGCTTGTATTGTCCTGCTTGATCTTGTGTGAGAACAGATAATGCTGTACCTTCGCGTTCAGTAACGAAAAGTGTAAAAGGCTTACTGTAGTTCGGTGTAGCTAGAACTGGAGCTTGGCATAGGGCTTTCTTTAACTCATTGAAACTAAGTGTATGTTCAGATGTCCAAGGGAGGACAGTCGCTACGGCTGCCTCCTGTGTCGTTAACTGTATCAGTGGTTTAGCTAGAAATGCATATTGAGGAATCCATTGTCTACAATAAGAAGTAAGGCCGATAAAAGCACGTACCTCCTTCTGGGTCTTGGGCTGAGGAAGACTCGCTATTAACTGGATACGGTCTGGTGTCAACTGCCTACCCCTCTTGGACAGTAAGTGTCCTAAGTATACCACTTGCTGGACACAGAATTGAAGCTTAGAAGGGGACACCTTGTGCCCCATCTCGGCCAGGAAATACAGAACTGTAAGGGATGCTCGCTCGCAAGCACGTTCAGAACGGGCTGTGATCAGTAGATCATCGACATACTGGAGCAGGGCAGTGTCAGTTGGCATGTGAATGTTGTCTAGTTGTCTCTTGAGTGCTTGACTGTAAATACTAGGACTTTCTGTGAAACCTTGAGGAGCTCGTGTGAACATATAGCTCCTTCCATTTAAACAAAATCCGAAAAGGAACTGGCTGTCTGGATGAATAGGAACACTGAAAAATGCGTTCTTGAGGTCTATGACAGTGAAGAACGTGGCTTCGGAATCAATGGCTGTCAATAGGGAAGAGATGTCTGGGACAACTGGGTACTGAGGAATAATACATTTATTAAGCTCTCGTAGGTCAATCACTAATCGATATACTGGGGGTGCGTTTGGATCAGTACGTTTCATGACTGGAATGATCGGAGAATTGCATACATTGGAGTCAGTTTCTACAACCACTCCTTGAGCAATGAGCTCGTCAATAATTTTGGATAAGGCTGCCACAGCCTCAGGTGGCAATCTGTACTGTCTGATTCGTGGTAACACTACACCTAGCTTGAGAGTCACACGATAGGGTGTGATTTGCATATAACCAACATCAGTTGGACCTTGCGCCCATAAGTGCTGTGGTACATTAGACAGTCTGGGATCAAAATCTCGTAATACATAGTGACCCTTAAAGTCACGTAGGAACAGTCGTATTCCCTCTGGGGAGCAGCATATAACTGCACCTAACTCTTTCAGTGTCTTAATGCCCAACAGGTTTTCTGGACATGACTTAGTAAGTAACAGATCAGTAGTGTGGGACAATGGACCTACTTCTAGAGTAACTGGCTTTGAAATCTCATTTACGATAGGTTTTCCTGAAAATCCAAGGGAAACATTTCTTGAGCCTGAGAGCGGAGCCCCTGGAACTTCGGCGTGACTAATTGTGGTCCTACTTGCCCCTGTATCAATCAAAAACTTTCTGTCTTTCCCTAATACTTGACTGTGAACATAGGGACCTTCTTGATCTACAGGTATCTCGATGAGAGGCAAGCCTACCTCCCTCTCTAGGCTGTTTCATGAATACTGCTGGTACTCTGGATACTCAGACTGTGCATACTGGTACATCTGCGATGTAACATGCTGTGTTGCAGCGGTAGGCTGCGGAGCTGTAACTGTCTGTGGTGCATTCTGTGACGCTTGTGCATGTAATTCGGCTGTCGTTAAACGCTTGTGTGGCGGCGGGGTTTGAGGAGTACCTCCCCCTGCGGCCCCTAAACTAGAGTCGTCTACTGAGGCTCTTCGTCCTGGCAGAGTGGGAAATGGAAATGTAGGCTGGACTTGTATGGCGGGCTGGACCGGGGGTACCGTAACAGGTACTCCGGTGTCTGGAGGAGCGGGAAGTGCCTGATTTACAGGGACTGGCGGAGCGCGAACAGGATTTGCATATTCTGGGACTGTGTCGTCCAAATAGGATGAAATAAAAATATCAGCTGCGGTCTGTTTGTGACGTAGCTTGGTCGGAACTAATGGTGGCGGGAAATTACTGGATGCCTCTGGGGTCGCTTTTGGCAAGCCCTCGGCAAAGAGAGGATACATACCCCTAATAAGGGCATGCCTCTGTCTGTCTAACTGTTCGGCTTTGACTTGTTCACCTATCTCGATTAGTTCTTTTTCTTGTGCTCGTTCTAAGGATTCTCTACTTAATTCTGACTTTCTGATTTCCTTTTCAGTTCTTTTATGAGCTTCTTTGCGCCATAACTCGATGGCATCTTTCTGTGACTGTCTGGCTTTCTTTTTCCATAATGCTTCTTCTACTCGCATGATGCATTCGGCATCCCATGTACCCGATACGGGCCATCTATACTTTTCTTCTAACTGTTTGGTATACTCTACCCATAAATCTAGATACAATATGGCGCTTATGCCATGCTTCTGATACATAAAATGACCTGGACTGTCCCTAGGCGGAACTGGAACTGCTGCTTCCAGCAGACCCTTTCTGGTTTTTAACTGACGTAATTTCGAAAAGAGCGGCATGACTGAACTATAATCTAGACACAATACAATACACAATAAACACGATACTTATTCCCCATTCATACCACGACATTAAAATACATGAAGAACATTTAAAAATAACAGTTCGAACAGAATACTACCTGGAATACGGAACACAGAATACATGAATTTTCTCGAGAACAGAACTGACTAGAACAGGAACTAGATGCACTGCTGAAACAGTACGAAACTTACCGGTCTCATAAAGAGACACGTCAGGACCCGCATCCACCGAAGTGGACACTTCGTTTGTGGGTCTGTGTACCACCAACCCACGGACCAGAGTCAATTAGATTGACCCTGTCTAGATACCACCCCAGTAACGGTACTCACCGGGCAGCAAGAACGGAAGGCCTCAGACTGGACTGGACTGCCTCGACGTCGGACGGACGAACTTCGGACTTCTGTTACGGGTGGGCCTCCGGATACCTCGGACCTTGAACTCTCGGCTTGGGCTCTGGTCGGGACTCGCCGCGTTCCTCCACCGTCTCGTCTGGATGCTGGACCGCCTCCTCCGTCTCCTCCGTGGGCCTGAGGGATACTTGAAGCAGAAATATCTGCCGGTGCGCAGAAGAGTTCCGTCACGACTGCAGAGGGTCAGGGGGTCGGCGTGGCTTCACCGACGCGTGGGGAAAGGGCAAGTCCCTATTCGGGCGCCATTATGTGGTAAATAAATAAATAATACCCTATTTTTGAATGTATAAATGAATAACAGATAGCTCAATAAATAAGAGTCAAGATTCGAGGTAGTAGGAGTTTCGCAGGTTTATTACAGCATAAAGGACAGGAACAGGACAACCTGCATAGGAATAGGATGGCAGGGCCCAGCAGCTGCTGGGGCTGGATCTGGGATGAGCGCGCTAGCATTTAATAACAATACACAAGCATATATAGTAAAACAGTTGCATTACAGTACATATGATAGGCGGAGCAGTGGGTGGAGCAAAGGGTGTGACGCGTAGCAGTCGCGAAAGATAAGGGTGAAAAGAGGTGTAACAGGGCGTATACATAGACATGTTATGCAAACGTAACAGAATATGTCATGAATGGGGCGGAAACCATGGAGGGGGCTACCTGAGGAGCCGGGACCTCTAACCTGATGGTGCGCGCAAACTAGCAATGACGTATCACTAGGAGAAGCTGGGGGCTTCGAACTCTGTGCTAGGAGCAGAGACTGAAGTCTGGAGAGTCAGGGCGACATGTACCTAAACAGTATCTAGTATCTGATGTTTAGAGAACATGTTGATATAAACTAGAAGTCAGGAGGGGAAAGGCTAACTTGATTCTAAGACTGGACCATGCATTATTCTACATGTAGTGCGTGATGAAGAATATTAAATGACCATTAAATGCAGTATTTCTCTAACGTGGAGACGTGAAGGCTAGACAATGACGGAAACTATTGATGCGATTCAGTAGCTTAGGAATGCAGAGAAGGAGGACTGAACTGATAACTGGAACTATAACATACTTTTGGCAGACTCAGAGGCAGAGCCAGCTGAACCGGGCACTGCGAGGCAGGAAGTAAGTGAAGGGTCGAGGATACAGGTGGGGGCTGTATCGCTCCTCAGCGAGGCTTCAGGAGACAGGAGCTGAATCTGGTGTCCAGGCCCTTTTGAGGCCTAGAAACGGGGACTTTACAATGAAATAACGTGTACACTGAGAAACGTGGCAACGTAGCTTTACATAGGCCTGATATTCGTAGTATTCACGAGAACTGGAAACTGGCATACTAGAGGTGGACACAACTGTAATTGCGTTATTAAACGAACATGGGGAATACATATGCATATTAATCATGCATGCATAACATATGATGGATGACACGTAGGGACACAGAACATGGCAAAATTTACTTTTCCACATATTCACAATATCTGTAGATGAAATATAAAATAAATAACATGGTGTTAGGAACATGATTCTTTTTTTTCTGAAGTTTTAGACAAATTGATGTATACTTACATTTTTTACAAGTGTAGTCTTGTCTTTTGGTATAGTTGATGTTGGATGTTTTTATTGGATCTGTAGGGAAGATGTAATATGCAAGATATGTTGTTTAGAAACTAGCATTTTAAATGTTGGTTGTTTACTAACAAAAACATATATACTTACATGTTTAATTAGTGTAGTTTTATACATTTGTAGTGTTGAAATCGGAAAATCCCTGAATATCTGTGAATAAAAAGTTTTAAATAAAGTATGAATCTTGTGAAATAGTGTTTAAAAACAGCTGTTGTTGTAGAACAGAGCATTAATATATACTTACTATCTTATTTTGCAGGGGAAGAAATAGGAGCAGGTATTAGGATTTTGTTTGTAGTAGTTTCTAATCGAAAAGTAGGAGGAGATAAAAATTACATAAGTGTAAGAGTTAGGAGATATAAGTAAAATAGTAGACTACTAATTTAGATTTTTAAATAATGCAATGTAACTTACTTGAATTATTAGCTAGTGAGCTGGATCTTTAAAGATGTTTGTTCAGGAACAAAATCTTCAGAGTGTTGGCATCTTCTTTCTATAGAGTTAGCAGCAGCAAATAGTAGAATGGATTGATCCCTTTTATAGTATGTGTATTTTGTGTGCTTGGATTTGATTGGTTGTAGGATGAAAGGAAGAATTGTATAGGCTAGTTTGAATTTTTTTAAAGTTAATTGGTGTGTTTGTTGATGTGAGAATGGTGGTATGTGGTGGTTTCCGCATTAAAGCAGGTTAGTTGTAAAATAAAATAGATGTGTAAGTATAAAAATATAATGATAATTTTAGTTACATGTAAATATTCTATTTTAAATGATATAACGAATTTAATATAATGTATAGGAAATGATTATAAATAGTAATGTTATAAAAGTAACAGGTATTATATGTAAAATGTTTTTTATATAGAGCAATGACTTTTATAGACGATTAATATGTTATTTTAGACATGAAAGGGGACAAAAAATAACTCGATATTTGTTTTGAAACGATATTTTTGTACTCTATATTTTAGTAGTCGATATTTTGGTAGTGTTAGGTGTAATTTCATGAACAACGATATATTAGTAGTCGATATTTAATAAGACGATATTTATGTACTCGATATTCTAAGTACTCGATATTTTTTAGTCGATATTTTAGTATTTTATGTAATAAGTATACAAAGTCGATATTTTTGTCGTCGATAATTATTCAACGATATTATTGCTAGTCGATAATGTGACCGTCGATAATATTTCAGTGATCCCTTTAATCTGTCTAGAAAAGTTGTTCAGTGTGTTAAAGCACCTGCAGCAGAAATCTGCCACTGTTTTGCATATCATTCTTTCTATACTGCTTATTACATTGTTTTTATATGGCATAAAAAATGCTTCTTGTTCATTTGCCACCCACATTCTTTTACATGCCTATTCATACCTACATTGTGTGAATAAATCACATTAAAAATGATAAAGTGCTTCACCTTCTAAATCCGTCAGCTAAGATTGAATTGAAAAGTAATATATTACATTGTAATGTTATTCTTACACCATTGCTAAATGAATTTCCTTCTTTAATTAGAAAAACTGAATGATAGTAACTGTGTAATTGCAGACATGCAGTGCAGTGTAAACTTGCCAGTCTTAATATGTATTTTTCCACTTTCTCTTATAAGTGAATGTTTAATGTTTTATTTTTGTCTCTAGAGAGTATGAGCATCCTAAAACCTATATTTGCTTCAGTTGGGAATAAAAGAATGTTTTTTGAGAGTGGATTATTGGATAAAGAGATTTTGAGCACTTTTACTAGAAATTCAGAAGCTGCAGTTTCAGTCCACTGAGCTGTCCAGTTTGCTTACGGAGGTAGAGACCATGGATAAAGAGGGCCAAACCACTTCATTGCAGTTTTGTTACATTCTGTTGATTCTCTTTTAAGGACTGTGACTGTGTTCTAAAACATTGTAGTCAAACTAACGAGTCACAAAAATACCTAAGAGCTCGCAAGCGCTGCCTCATAAGATAACATATCCCATAAAACCTGTTATTAAAAAGCTAATGCTGTCTCTGAGTTTCTAACCCCTGTCGTACAGTTTATCTATATCAGTAAAATTGTGCGTTTGGACAACTTAAATGTCAAAACTGTGCAAGACTGACTCCGTGCACACCATCAGGGTAGATTGGTCTTACTCCTGGCTAGCTCACAGTGCACCCTCTGGACCTCTACATCTTATACGGTAGTGGAGGGTATGTGTAACCTCAGAACATGACAACTCTGACTCCCCAAAGAGACCATGGAAACAGATCAGTCCCTTCCGTTCGTAACTCGTGCATGCCCAAAGGAAAAAACAAAAAATACTCGAATGTGCACTTTAATAATTTATTGAAGCATTGTGATTCTTGTGTAAAATACATGTGCTGCAAGGTTCAATAGAAGGAAACAGAAAAGAGTAATCATCATTAATTGAATAGTAAAGAAGATGAACAATTCAACCATTGTACTGTTACATTGATTATAAGCATACATGTATAATCATATCTATACTCCTACTTAGCGCTTCCTAATCTAGTGGGTTTAGGGGGTGCAAACTGCGAGAATACCCTAGGGTGAAATAACTCCCAATTACCCTAGGGTATATTTTATCTAGGTGCTCGTTGTTGTGTAGAGCAGGCCATTGTTCTTTTCATGATGGGGAGACCTTGAGAGTGAAACCGAAATATTCCTCTGTCTAAACAAAGGATTGATGTTGTTTATACAATAAACTTCACCTGTATTACCATAACAGAGCCCCAGTCAGGCTGTCATTATTGGTTCTACCCTTGCAGGACTGTTATTGAGAGGACAACAACAGACATCAACTTTTTCATGCAAATATGTGTCAGGAGTCAATGTTTAAGAAAGATGTTAACTTTAAATGTGAACATGTAAAATGGTGGTGTTCCTCACCTGAGGCCTATTTAACCGCATGCGTGCGGTGCCGATTTCCGTGCTGCGCTGCATTTGTAAAAACCCTGCGGTGCATGACGAGCTCAGCTCGTCATGAGCGTATGAGAGGCGTAACTCATAACGAGCTGAGCTCGTCATCCGCCTCGAAGGGGTTAACCATATAACACCCCTACTCTAAAAAGCCATGTTTCATCACATCTTCATTAATCAACTACAAGGGCTAATGCAGGCACCTGCAGCCTCTGTGGTGAGAGGGTGCCCCCAGCACAAAAGGGGCTTGCCTCCCTTTCAGTTTTAGGACAATCAATATCTGTGACATTTGGGATTGTCAGAGGCTCCTCAACACAGTCTGTAGGGGGGCTTTCAACTACAACCACAGGCCGATCAGCCTGATCGACGTGCCCCAAAAACTTTTTGCACGCTTGATTTTAAACCGTCTTCAAGACTAGATCGAGGAGCACTCCATCCTAAGCCCTTTTCAGGCTGGGTTTAGGAAAAAGGTTTCCACCACGGACCAGATCTTCCGTTTACGCATGCTCCACTGGAAAACCGTTAAGATCCGAGGCGGGTCATTGTACACCATCTTCGTAGATCTTCGCGCTGCGTTTGATCTGGTCCCGTGCCAGAAGCTGTGGGCCGTACTTCAGGAGCTTGGAATTCCCCCCCCAATCCTGAACATGCTAATACGACTTCACGATCAGAATTTTGCACAGGTCCGGTGCGGTAACTCTGGTTCTCTGTCGGCACGATTCCCCATTGGCAGGGGGGTAAGGCAGGGTTGTGTCTTGGCACTAACCCTGTTCTGCCTCTACGTCAACGGTGTAATCGCACTCCTGGACGCGGTTCAGGACAGTGATGCCCCTAAGCTTGCAGGGTCTAGGATCGCGGCGATCATGTCAGCGGATGACATGTTACTTCTTTCTAAAACCCCTATGGGTATTCAACGTGTCCTGGACGGGTTTGTTTCCTTCTGCAAAGAGCGGGGCTTGGAAATCAATACACTAAAAACTAAATATATGATTTTTAATCCCCCAACAACATCACGTCCAAACCATATGATAGACGGTGTTAGGCTAGACAGGGTTCAAACTTTTGACTACCTGGGCCTCACTCTTAATGAATCTTTTACTTGGGCCCAACATGAGCTGAAATTGCATCTCAAGATGACACATATTGGGGGGGGCATACTGAAACTTTTAAGTAAGTCATCATATAAACCGGTCGACCCCCCACTAGAAATTTATAAACTGCGAGCGCGTGGGGCAGTATCCTACGGGGCCGAGCTGTGGGGACATAAAACTATCCCAGCTCTCACTGCTGCGGAGAATAGATTTCTAAGGCAATTGACAGCTCTGCCCGCGAGTACCCCATTGGTGCCGCTAAGACTGGACCTTTGTATCAGACCTATTGAGGAGGAACTTGCCCTCAGACCTCTAACCTTCTGGAGGAGAGTCTGGGTAACTCCTGAGCTATCTGAATATAGGCAAGAACTAATTGAGGTACTGGGTCTGCCTAATGCGGGTAGGCTTCCTTGGCTGAAATACGTAAGGTTGGAACTTGAGAAACGTGGACTTGCGCCATTGTGGTCTGACCCGGAGCATTCTTGTGCCGGCATTTCACGAAACCAACTGGTACAGCTGTTCTAGGAAAACCGCATGGCCCAGTTATCATCCAGCACCAAATTGGGCACTCTTACAGCCAGCTTCCTCTCAATTAAGGATTCATATTCTCTGGAGCGAGTGATAGATGACATCAGCCCTGTTGCCTCGAGGAAGCTTTTTCTCCAATGGCGGCATGGATTGCTACTAATCAGAGCCTTTTCGTCAAACTGGTCTGCATTATTGCCAAAGAACTGTCCAGGGTGTACTGAATCCTTAGAGAACGAGGTTCATGTCATCTTTTTTTGCCCTGCCTATTCAAACCCGCGACGGAATTGGATTATTCCAATCTGCAAAAATCTGGGCCTAAGCCATTGCCAACAGGCGTACAGAATTTTAAAGACAGACCTTTCTCCGGCTGTGGTTTTCGCAGTCACAAAATTCCTAGCAGCAATGTGGAACATCAGAAGGGCATTTGTGATTAATCTACAAAGCGGATCACATCAGTCACACAACTGAATCCTATGGGGCTTGGAATTAGAACTAGTAGGGTATAAGGGACAATTGCTAAATATAGGAAATTTGCATTTGATTAAATGGTATTTTTATGCTGGTTTTAACAATTTTATTGCATTATTCAAACTGTTTTATGTATTGCTCTTTTATGACTTTTATGACAATTTCTGTCGAAATAAAGATTTTCAAGGCTTTCATTTTGCATTACGCCATTGAGCAACCGTTAAACACACTCTCTTCTTTCGTACCGCACGATACAATTTCCTGTTTTTTCAGTTTAAAATGCTTGGAAGTTTGAAACCTACAAATGCAACTATATTTCACAGGCCTTCAGACTGGTCGAATACATATAGGCAATTAAATATTTCTAGAGGTAGGCTTTCTTCCAACAACACCTTTTGCAACCAGGTAGGTAGGTGCCTGTTTTATGTTTTACGTATTCCAATTTTAAAGCCCCTTCTGACAGTACATGTAGACATCATGAACGACATGGGTTCGCTTTTTTAAATCTGCTTTCGTGTTTTGCTTATCTGCTATCTAGGTGCCCATTAGCCACAGTGATGTGCTGGTGAACATTATAAAGCCTTCGATAATATATGACTTGTCAGAAAGAATCAAATCAATCGTATTCATTTGTTTCACTAGCAGTAGTTCTGCTTCTCCCACCACTCAGTCTGCTCCGCTGTCACTGAATGCATTAATGACCAGTTTCTTGGAATTAGTGCACTGAACCTGTATGCTTCCTGTCACGTTTAAGCTTTCTCTCAAGGGGCCCGCAGAACTCCATGCCTCCTCTTCCTTTTCTTGTCAACCTGATGTATGACGCTCTTTTCAAGGTGCTGTGAAGGGATTATTTAACTATTTAAGGAACACATTTAGAAATGCATGCAGATTTTCGACGTTTTCCACTGGGCCACACATGCATATCATTTCCAATTTATGACTAATGTTTCAGTGTGCTTTTAAGACAACTCCGTTTTAATAAGCTTAGTCATGCTAACAAGGACATTTCATATTAGCCCAAAGAACAAAGGAGTAGATTTTTTTTACAGTTGAAACGCATTGCTTTCAATAAACGTGTGCTTAAATAGATAGCAGAATACTTGTAATACACCACACAGCCATAAAATATCTTCCAGAAAATAATGATCAAAACACTATGGGAATTTCTGCGATTAAAAGTTGTGTGCAATATTTAGGTCTTGGTTTTGCGCTCAGATAGTAATTCCATGATTTGCGGTCATTTCCAAACCCCCACAATCTTCTGCTGATGTATTTTCACAAGTCAAAGGTGGTGGCATTTTATGGGTTAAACCAAGTGATAAATGCTGATACTTGGGTAAAGTTTTGTGTTTTAAGAGCCACATTATGTATGTAATCCCTCCTTCCCCTGAGGAAAACTCAAAACTGGAGGTATTTATTGCAGTCCGTAAACGCTGCATCCTACAGTATCGGTGTTACCGGAAGTTGTAAATACCTCATCCTCATCCGGCCCACTTGTATTTGGGACCTTACCGGCTGAATCGCTTTTGTCAGAAAATGGAAGCTTATCCTCTTTATCGGCTGAACAGATTTCAAAATTAATGATTATATCCGGTTAGGTGAATATCTCTCGTGTTTTATGAAAGGAAACTCACACACCTTCTTCTGAAACAATATAAATATACAGTTAAAGAATGTTATGGCTAGGATTGTTCATTAGACTTTAATATATGTTTTAGCAAACCTTGACGTTCACTTATAAAACACAGTTAAAGTACACTTTTGGCTGGAAATTAAAAGGAAAATAGCTGAGCTTACCTAAGTATGATTAGCCCCATAGTCCACATCTCGGACAGCAGCAATGCAAACAATAATTTGCAAACAAAATGTAACGCTCAAGCTCTCACCATTGATGCGACAGATACCATTACAAATGTAAGAAATGATCTTACAGGTCAAATTACATATCACATTACCATTAAATGTATGAGATGAATATGAACATAGTTTTATTTATTCACACGAGTATCTGTTGATTTGTTGTAGTTTAAAGATATGCTTTTAAGTGCTGTTATATTTACAACAAGGGGTGGTGAGGGACAGAGTCTCTGAATTAAGCAGAATACTCTCACCCAGTCAAGAGATCAGGGCTAGATCCAACACCGTTTTTTAGCTCATTGCACCATCCCAGTTTCAGAACCTGGCTGTATGCAAATTAGTCTGTCCCTGGCCCAGTGCATCATGGGAACAGGGCAGACCAGACTACAAAAGCCAATTCTTACACTGGGAAGGAAACAAGCTTCCGGGGACCGGTTTCTGGCATTACAGCCGTCTTCGGCCCGGCTTGCTTGAATCCTGATGGTGCAATGAGCAAGGGACTCATGTCTGAGTATACCCTTCCACGCTTAGGGTGGACAAAAATATTTACAACAAGGGGTGGTGAGGGACAGAGTCTCTGAATTAAGCAGAATACTCTCACCCAGTCAAGAGATCAGGGCTAGATCCAACACCTTTTTTTAGCTCATTGCACCATCCCAGTTTCAGAACCTGGCTGTATGCAAATTAGTCTGTCCCTGGCCCAGTGCATCATGGGAACAGGGCAGACCAGACTACAAAAGCCAATTCTTACACTGGGAAGGAAACAAGCTTCCGGGGACCGGTTTCTGGCATTACAGCCGTCTTCGGCCCGGCTTGCTTGAATCCTGATGGTGCAATGAGCAAGGGACTCATGTCTGAGTATACCCTTCCACGCTTAGGGTGGACAAAAATATTTACAACAAGGGGTGGTGAGGGACAGAGTCTCTGAATTAAGCAGAATACTCTCACCCAGTCAAGAGATCAGGGCTAGATCCAACACCGTTTTTTAGCTCATTGCACCATCCCAGTTTCAGAACCTGGCTGTTTGCAAATTAGTCTGTCCCTGGCCCAGTGCATCATGGGAACAGGGCAGACCAGACTACAAAAGCCAATTCTTACACTGGGAAGGAAACAAGCTTCCGGGGACCGGTTTCTGGCATTACAGCCGTCTTCGGCCCGGCTTGCTTGAATCCTGATGGTGCAATGAGCAAGGGACTCATGTCTGAGTATACCCTTCCACGCTTAGGGTGGACAAAAATATTTACAACAAGGGGTGGTGAGGGACACAGTCTCTGAATTAAGCAGAATACTCTCACCCAGTCAAGAGATCAGGGCTAGATCCAACACCGTTTTTTAGCTCATTGCACCATCCCAGTTTCAGAACCTGGCTGTATGCAAATTAGTCTGTCCCTGGCTCAGTGCATCATGGGAACAGGGCAGACCAGACTACAAAAGCCAATTCTTACACTGGGAAGGAAACAAGCTTCCGGGGACCGGTTTCTGGCATTACAGCCGTCTTCGGCCCGGCTTGCTTGAATCCTGATGGTTCAATGAGCAAGGGACTCATGTCTGAGTATACCCTTCCACGCTTACGGTGGACAAAAATATTTACAACAAGGGGTGGTGAGGGACAGAGTCTCTGAATTAAGCAGAATACTCTCACCCAGTCAAGAGATCAGGGCTAGATCCAACACCGTTTTTTAGCTCATTGCACCATCCCAGTTTCAGAACCTGGCTGTATGCAAATTAGTCTGTCCCTGGCCCAGTGCATCATGGGAACAGGGCAGACCAGACTACAAAAGCCAATTCTTACACTGGGAAGGAAACAAGCTTCCGGGGACCGGTTTCTGGCATTACAGCCGTCTTCGGCCCGGCTTGCTTGAATCCTGATGGTGCAATGAGCAAGGGACTCATGTCTGAGTATACCCTTCCACGCTTAGGGTGGACAAAAATATTTACAACAAGGGGTGGTGAGGGACAGAGTCTCTGAATTAAGCAGAATACTCTCACCCAGTCAAGAGATCAGGGCTAGATCCAACACCGTTTTTTAGCTCATTGCACCATCCCAGTTTCAGGACCTGGCTGTATGCAAATTAGTCTGTCCCTGGCCCAGTGCATCATGGGAACAGGGCAGACCAGACTACAAAAGCCAATTCTTACACTGGGAAGGAAACAAGCTTCCGGGGACCGGTTTCTGGCATTACAGCCGTCTTCGGCCCGGCTTGCTTGAATCCTGATGGTTCAATGAGCAAGGGACTCATGTCTGAGTATACCCTTCCACGCTTAGGGTGGACAAAAGTATATTGGAAGCTTGTTTCCTTCCCAGTGTAAGAATTGGCTTTTGTAGTCTGGTCTGCCCTGTTCCCTTGATGCACTGGGCCAGGGACAGACTAATTTGCATACAGCCAGGTTCTGAAACTGGGATGGTGCAATGAGCTAAAAAACGGTGTTGGATCTAGCCCTGATCTCTTGACTGGGTGAGAGTACTATGCTTAATTCAGAGACTCTGTCCATCGTGGCCAATGGGCGCGGCAATTGCCGGGGCTTAGGCGGGGGAAGACGCGACTGATCGTGCCTGCGGGGACAATAACTGCACAGTATCTTGCGCGCTGTCAGCGAGTCAACTCTCTGCATAAAGGACCGTGCCTGCGGGGACACTAACTACAGCGTCTCCTGCGCGCTGTGATACACTCAACTCTCTGCATAAACGAATTGACACCAGGCGCACAACATCAACCAGGGTTGGAGCTGGCCTCAGGCGGCGGATGACGCGACTAAGCGCGCCTGCTGGGACACTAACCTTTGAACTGACTGCACTTTCACACACGCGCAGCGTCTCCAGCGCGCGCTGTCACCCACTCAACTCTCTGCATCAACGACTTTACACCACAAGCACAACATCAAACAAAACTGTATTCGGGCCTCAAGCGGGGGATGACGCGATTCAGCGTGCCTGCGGGGACACGAAATTTACAACTGAATAAACTTTCACACACGCTTACCTATGGAAGTGGAGTACATACACACTAGAGACATCTGTTAATACTTCTTACTCCGAGGTACACACAGTATCGGCACACACATGCCTAACTATTGTGACACTTCATGCTAAAAATGTTCTCTACCGCGAGATTTTAAAATACATTTCCCTTGCCTATTACACACATTCTATTTCATACCCGGACAACGTCGGGACGGGCTGCTAGTATTGAATAAAGTTATAAAAAACCAAAATGCTGTTAGTTACTATTATACATTTGTGATTCATGAAAGAGAGCCAAAGCCATAGAAGAAAATGTCAGTTAAATATACTATTTCAAACTTGAGTCTGTCTGCTAGCGTCACAGGAATCGGGACCGCCCGGCCATATGGTGGCGATCCTGCACATGCAATTATAAAGCGACCCCACTGTGGTGGTCACATTGTGCATGTTTATCATTGTGGCGGGTGCTGCTGGCTGCAGCACCCGCTGCAATGCCAAAAATGTATGTTGTGCATTTCCCGTGCATTATGTGGCAGGCACCATGCAGTGCATGCCACCTGGTGCAGGCAACTATCCCAAGTGCACAATTGCATTGCCCCTGCACAAGTGGGGCCCGCAAAGGGGCACCATAGTCAATCTCTACCAACCTTTGAATGGCAGAAGAACAGCCATTCAGTGGCTAGTGGACTGCAGCATCCTATTGTGGCGAACAACACCGCCACCCTTCTAGGTATGCTGGCAGAGACCAAGAGGCAATCGCAACAATTTCCTGTGTTGGACCCATGGCGGACAGGCTTCCAGTCTGCCAGCTCTCCACCCACCATCCTTATCTAGCAGGCGGAGAATGACTGCACGGTGGCAGTGAATCCACCAAGGCAGGCTGCCGGTGGTGGGTTCACCGCTATCATAATCACCCCCTAAGTGTCTGTGTGAATGACTATAAGAGTGAGTGTGAGTGTTTGTATGGATGTGTGAACTGGTATGTAAGTGATTGTGTAGGTGTGTGAGTGAGTGTGTGAGTGCTTACATGGATGAGTGAGTGGCTGTGTTGTGAGGCTGTATGGGTGAATGAGTGAGTGTGTGTGTGAGGGACTGTGTAGATGAATAAGTGGGTGGGTGAATAGCTATATGGGTGAGTGTGTGGCTATGTGACTGGTTGCAAGGGTGAGTGACTGGTTGTATGAGTGGCTGTGTGCATGAGTAAATGGATGTGTGAGGGGCTGTACAAGTGAGTGGGTGGGTGTGTGAGTGCCTCTATGGAGGAGTGGATGCATGTGTGAGTACAGGCATGGGTATATGAGTGATTGTGTGCATGTGTGAGTGGTGATACAAGGTATAATGGAGTATGAGTGGGTGTGTGAGCGGCTCTGTGAATGATATCATTAGAGATGTCATTTAAGATGTCATCAGTGATCTCACTGACCACATCATGGGTGTTTCAATATGTGAAGTCATAAGCAGTGCATTGCAGGGACATAAATTACAGTTAGCTCAGGTAACTATAACTGCAGGATTTCACCGGTTATATATATATATATATATATTCACTGAAAAAACCATAGGTTTCAGGAGTTATATAGTTAGGAATTCGTTTTTAAAAAAACCTTTGAAATTCACTCAAAAAACAATACGTTTTAGTGGTATTATAGTTAGCTTGACATTTTACTCATACAAAACCAATGAAATTGCTCCTATATAGTTAGTTGTACTAACTATATTTCGCGCACCCGCAATCCACTGCTGATGATGTCACATATTAGATCATTCATGACATGGTCAGTGACATCACTGATGACATCTCAAATTACATCACTGATGACATCACTGATGACATCATCCAGTGAATGTGGTTTGCTTCGTTATTTAAATATGCATTATATATATAGCAATTTACATTGAAGAATGAGTGGATATATATAAATAAATATTTAGATGGAGGATTTAGTAGCAGTGTAATTGACTGTTTACTTGACCAATTTATAATGTCTCACTAAATATAGTGGATAGTGACTAAACTGTGTGAATATCTGTATCACTTTGTCAGTTGTTGTGTAAACTGATTCTACAGTTGGTTACTAGCTATGTGAAAGTCTATATTAGTTATTGATTAGTTAACTGAGTATTTGTATGGGAGTGTGAAAGTGTGTGTGGTTCGGTGGGGGGGGTGTGACTGTCCAAAGATGTGTGAATAGTTGATTCAGTAGATATATGAAGTTAAAACTACATTTTCTAACAGTTTGGGTGAGGGAATCTCTTTACGGGTGTGGTGATGAGCAAATATATTTCTCAAAGGTACAGGTCCAACAAACTAGAAAAATAAAAGGCAGTGTATGTGTCAGTTGTTGTATATAAATAAGTATACATAAGACACAATGATTGTGTGAGTGACTGTATGGATAACTGTATACTTGTAATAATGATTTTATAATTCACTAAGTATGACTTACTATCTAAATGAATAGAAGAAGTGGTGTTTGTATAAGTGTTTTGCTAAGTAAATATGTAAGTATGATCCATTGTTTGCATAAGTGAGTAGGATGACTTCATATGTGAATAGGATGCGTGCTGTTGTTTAATGTCGATATAGATGTATAAGTATTTTGGATAGTGTTCTATTGTTCATTGAAAGCATGTATGAGTGAATCCATAGGTAAGTGATTAGATGTGTGTATACATCTATGAATCACTGAGTGGATTTTTAGATACTTGTATTGCTGTGACAATGGATTTAAATATGATACTCTGTATTTTACAAACAGTGATGAAAAATTGTAATAGTGTATGAAAAGGTGTATGTGATTGTCACGTGGATGATGTCATCAGTGATGTCATTTGAGATGTCATCAGTGATGTCACTGACCATGTCATGAATGATCTAATATGTGACATCATCAGCAGTGGATTGCGGGTGCGCGAAATATAGTTAGTACAACTAACTATATAGGAGCAATTTCATTGGTTTTGTATGAATAAAATGTCCAGCTAACTATAACACCACTAAAACTTATAGTTTTTTGAGTGAATTTCAAAGGTTTTTTAAAAACTAATTCCTAACTATAACTCCTGAAACCTATGTTTTTTTCAGTGAATTTCAAAGGTTTTTTTAAATGCTAATTCCTAACTATATAAGGCCTGAAACCTATGGTTTTTTTCAGTGAATTTCAAAGGTTTTTTAAATGCTGATTCCTAACTATATAAGGCCTGAAACCTATGTTTTTTTCAGTGAATTTCAAAGGTTTTTTAAATGCTAATTCCTAACTATATAAGGCCTGAAACCTATGGTTTTTTCAGTGAATTTCAAAGGTTTTTTAAATGCTAATTCCTAACTATATAAGGCCTGAAACCTATGGTTTTTTCAGTGTTTTTAAAAAAAAATTGATTGGTTAACTGGCTTATTAAGTGTATCTTAGTGAATACATATATTAGCGAGTAATGTTTAAATATTTAAATATATGCATGAGTGATGTAATATGTGACGTCATCAGCAGTGCATTGCAGACGTGCAAGTTATAGTAAGTCCAACTAACTATAACGTGGGAATTTCAATGGTTTTATGCGAGTAACATTTCCAGCTAACTATAACTGGTGTGAAACCTATGGTTTTTTCAGTGAATTTCAAAGGTTTTTTAAATGCTAATTCCTAACTATAACTGGTGTGTAACCTATGGTTTTTTCAGTGAATTTATATATATATAAAATTTCTATGGCAAAATGAAACCCCTCATTTTGTTCCTTTTCAAATTAAATTTATTAAGTGTTACCACTTTATTCCAATCAAGATGACTTCAGGTGTGCCATACTTTTGTCATAAGTAAGACTGTTAGCGTTCTAGTTGTTCTTTAGAACACTCTGGGGCATTCTGTCATTGGGCTATAGTTGGGCAACATCTGGCTGATATTTGGGCTACATTTGGGCTCTTTTGTCTCTGGTGGCCATCTTGGGAGACTGCATATCAGAATTTTTTTAATGAAATATAAGAGGATTTGAGAAGTCACTCCAAATGTGCCCTAATTTTTCTTTCTTCAGCACTAATCATAATTTCTATGGCAAAATGAACCCCCTCATTTTGTTCCTTTGCAAATTAAATGTTTTAAGTGTTAACACTTTATTCCAATCAAGATGACTTCAGGTGTGCCATACTTTTGTCATAAGTAAGACTGTTAGCGCTCTAGTTGTTCTTTAGAACACTCTGGGACATTCTGTCATTGGGCTATAGTTGGGCTACATCTGGCTGATATTTGGGCTACATTTGTTTTTTTTTGTCTCTGGTGGCCATCTTTGGGCTACATTGGGCTACATTGGGCTACATTTGGGCTGTAACATATATATATAGCCCAATGTAGCCCAATATATATAGTTTTCAAAGTTAATTTTCGTAAAAACCACTGGAGCACATATCTTGAGACATAGCAAAGGCACATTGGGCTACCAGTCCCTATAATTTTGCCAAGTTTGGGTGGAAAACCATTCAGCCGTTCGGGCTAAAAGTGAGTCCAACCGCCCTATGGAAATTAACATGGGGAAAACACGTTTTGGGACCCCCTTTTTATCTCGGCCCCCGCTTGACGAATCCCCCCCAAACTTTCAGGGAAGGAGCGGAGCGCCGCGAGGCAAAGTTAAGGAAAATTTCAGGAAGATTCCTCAACCGGCGCCAAAGTTATTCCCAATAGAATGTTGCTATTTCCCTATGGAAAACAATCCTAACTATATATACCTATATATATATATAAATATAGAAGCTCCGTGGTCCCCCTCAGTCAAAAGGAAACTCCAAGCACTCCAGGTACAGCAAAACGAGGATTTTATTACGGCTTACAGCAAGCGAGAGATGACAGACACGTTTCAAACACAAAGTCCTTCCTCAGTGTCAATGCAAAGCTGCGCGCGGCTTGTATTCATACACGCCTTCACAAAAAGTGAAGGCGGACTCATGGTATCGATGTTGGTGTAAATTCATGGGAATTACCAGGGATAGTGTGGCGGCCATTGCACAATATGAAAAACGTCATAATACATTTTATAAATCAACCATTATTGAGCAATAGAGTTCATAGCCCGCCTTAGCCAAAGTAATTGTAAATACAAAATCAAAGGCATAAAGATAGATAAATAAACATCTAATTTGGCCGTGGATCGGCTTATGCCTGGTTTTCACTCCAAATTGCATTCTACACCTCGATAGAAACCAGAGAATAACAGAAAATTAAACCGTAAACTTTAAACCAACAATGGCAAGCCTTTCACCAGAGATTGAAATTAAATTTCGCCGTGTATCGGCCCTTCTCCGGTGCTTGTAATACATATTAGTTTACCGGAGACAAATTCATCATATCAGGCTGTTACTTGCCTAACTGTAATTTTTTAGAAAGAATGAGTGCATGGGAGAAATCTATATACATATGGATACATGATTTGCAAAGATTGCATCAAAAGTTCAAAAGTTCAAAAATCCTCCTAGCTTTTGTACAGTGTGTACTTTAAGAATTATTACAGTAAACATATTGCCAGGATGTTAGAACTCATGCGAGAGACCCATCATAGGTCGAAAAATAAATAAATAAAGCAGGGAAACCAAGGACTAAGTCCAAAACAAAATCCAAAACACTGTGTACAAACAGATCATGATTGAGCACAGAATGAACCAAAATTTGGAACTAGATGTTCGGTTTCAGTGATAAGTTCCTAGATATAATACACCTTGTATCTAACATTGCTATCATTTGGTAGTAACTGGTTGGGGTGGGGGTAATAAAAAAACTCATGTAGTTTGTAATATCACGAGTCACAGTTATTCGTTGTCATACTTCTCATTATTTCTTTTGTATAGATGTTATATTACTCTCTCTCCATCCCAATTTCATTAACGACCTAAATGTACTGTGAGTTCCTCCCCAATATTAAGCCCGAGTGGACTCTTGGTCTGCAGATCTATAATATATCTGGACTCTAATCTACGAAGACTCAAGAGTCTATCTCCTCCTCGAGGATGCAAGGGTACATGGTCAATACCAAAATACCTAAGCAATTCTCTATCACTCCCATGGACTTTAGCAAAGTGCCGCGCAACAGGATAGGCAGCATCCTTGTTGGCTATTGCTCTCTGATGTTCAAGTATTCGCAATTTAACGTTGTTTATTGTGGTGCCAATATACTGAAGTCCGCATGGGCAGACCAGACAATATACAACGTAGGGAGTGGTGCAGGTAATGAATTTATTAATTGGCCTCGGCTGACTCAAACCAGGGACATTATATTTTAGTGTCCTTCTGCTGTTATCGCAGGCACGACACTTCCCGCATGGGTAGAAGCCCTTCATGTCTCTCAACTTCCCACTCGATTTTTGTTCAATCGGTTTCAGATGACTTTGTACCAGATTGTCCCTGAGGGATTTGGTTTTCCTAAATGTGATATATATATATATATATAAATATTACCTACTGGCGCTCGCCAGTAAGTAGTTATAGTTAGGACCTATTATCCATAGGAAATCCGCAACATTCTATTTGGAATAACTTTGGTGCTGGTTGACGAATCTTCGCGAAAGTTTCAAAACTGGTGGGGCGCTCTGGTCCGCTCCTTTCCTGAAAGTGTCGGGGTGATTCGTGAAGCGAGAGCCGAGAAAAAAGGGGGGTCCCAAAACGTGTTTTCCCCATGTAATTTTCCATAGGAACCGTTCATCGCAGCTACAGCCCGAACTGCTGAACGGAATTGCACCAAATTTGGCAAAGAGGTAGTCCTTGGTTCAGACTCATGCCTTTTGCTTATATGGTGTAAATCCGTTCAGTAGTTCCTGAGAAAATGATAATTAAAATCACATATATATCTATGGTATATATCTATGGCCGCACAGGATCCACGCATTCTGAGCACACCCTAAGTGCACCATGCCGATCACAGGCTGAATGCTAATTGACTGTCGAATGGTTGTCAACATTCAAAATCAGGAAGTGTTGGCAGCCATTTTGTGCCTCTGTAGAAACGAGGCTGCAGAAGTCAGTGGAACAAGTGTGCAAAACATATAAAGGGCGGCAGGGTACAAATACCCTGACCCTCTAGAACTGCTTAGGGAATTCCACAAACACCCGAAAACCTATATAAAAAAAAATAAACAGCAATATGCGTGCAGGGTGCGCAGATCCTGCCGTAAAAAAATAAAAATAAAATGAAATGAGGGCTTAGTAATTGGCCCCCAGGAGGACCAAATCCCGGGGCAAAAGTTTTACATTTTATGGGGGGCCCAAAGGGGCTCCCCGGTCCCAGGTACTGCCACCTCCTTGGGATAAAAAATAAATGGTAGGGGGGCTCAATGCCGCCCCAGCAAAATACATGGGTGGGGGGAGCTCCACAGCCCCCCCAGCCCCGGGGACTACCACCCCTGGGGCTTTGTGTATTGTCAGAGCGGGCCATGTGGCCCCCCTCCTGGAGCCCTGTGATGGCCCTGGTGACCGCCACCCTCCAGGGCCAGCTCCTGCAGTGTCTCGGGGTGCCAACCCCCAGGACACTGCTGTTTGCTGTGGCAGGGGGGGAGCCTTGTGGTTCCCGTCCTGCCATAGTAAACCTGGTTTGGATTTTGAAAGAGAGAGCAGGTAAACTTGCTCTATCTTTCAAAATCCAAACCATATTGCTTTTCCACACGGGGAGCTGCATGTTAGCCGCTCCCGGTGTGGAAAAGCAATGCTGGCTCCCGAAGGACGTGGGGAGCCGGCTGGGACCTTGGGGCCATTGGGGCTCCCCCCACAGTCCCTAACATTATATATGAGCCCGGGGATGGGGTCCCTGAGTAGAATTGAAATTAGTGATAGCAGCTAATTTCTTTTTTTTTACTGTAAAATCAGGAGTCGCGCTCCCAGCGCGGCACTCAGTGTGCCCCCTGGTGTGCACACATTGGGTGCACGATTCCCAGCACATTGGGTGCATGACCTTGTTGCATTGTGTGCACGATTCTAATGCGTCGGGTGCGTGACTTCAAGCAAAAAAGAAGTAATATTTTTCAGATATACATCAAGCTTGTGTGTTTAGATCTTGGGTGGCTCTAAAAAGAGCCGTTGTGCTTATTGAGAGATTTTGGTACCTACAAGTAAGTACCTATGCAGAGCCTAAAGCTCAAGAGGAAGACTTTGTTACCCGCATCTGTAAAATGTACACCATCTCTTCTATAGATGCCATCCATATTGAAATGCAGATTGTTGTGGTAAATGAACCCCATCCTATAATCTCGGAGAAAAGCAGAAACAGATTTATTGACATGTTTCCTAGCTTTCTCAATCTATGGACAAAATTGATTGGACCAGTTCCATTTCTGCCTTTAGCCTATGTTGGAGTAGACAAAGTCAGTTTGGGGGAAAAGTGACATCAATTCTTCAAAGGTGTCCTTCATAAGCATTTCCAGACCTTCCCCAGTTAAAGTGCCTAGGTCTTTGCCACCACAGTGCACAATTATGAGGTCAGGGTGTTGGAGATGCAAAAAGGATTTAACCAATGGCATCAATTGGTGTCACTTTAACCCTCTCTGTCCAATCCATTTAATGTCTACGTTTGGCAAAGCTAGGTCTCTGTCAATGCCTTTGTTTCTGCATTACCTTTGGCTCCAGAAAATATAGCTGTGTCCCACAATCCACACTCTAAGCATCTTGAAAGGAGGTCTGGATGCACTCAGAAGGTGTCTGTATATGAAATGGCAGTTTGAGAAGTAAGATGTTTCTAAAATGGTGGATAAGATACAGTTTTGAAAAAAGAAAAGAAATGATTGGCTGTTTGACTACAGTCTAGTCTGAAAAGTAGGCTGCATGTTTCTGTTTTTTAAAAGCATGTTTCCTATTGGTTGAGAAAAAGTGTTTGAAAGGAACATTATATAGGATAAACGTATATTTTGAAAAGTCAAGCACACTTGCTTTTTCGGATTAGCAACATTGTGTGTTGAACTTGTGACCTGTGTGCTCAGTTGAGTGTTCCAGGAATTGTTACGATGGTAACAGGCAGTAGGCAGATTGGGGGTAGGGTTCAAACTTATGTCAATTGGAAAGGGTTGAAATGTGTAACCAATAGAAATGTGTGTTAGCTTTTAAATTAATGTGGGAAGCAATGTGATTTGATATTTACATGTATGTGTGTTCAAAATGAGAGGGAAACTGTGCCATTTACTGGTTTTGATAAGAGCAGTGCTGTCCAGAGATTCTGAATAAGACAATCTGGTGTGTGACTGACATACTTCTTAATCTACAAATTAATTTGAAAGGCAAGTTATTAATTTGTGAGGGGTTGTATGTGGTGTCTTTGTTTTTATTCAGATTTATGTTTTTTTCCTGGTTAAGTCCAGGGAGTACTCTTGCTAGTCTAGAATCACACTGTGAGTCTGTGTGCATTTGGGAACTATTGTGACAGAAGTATTTGGATACTTCATGTGCTTGCAGATACATAAATGTTATAAAACCTATGCTGTTCCCAAGTTTTGGTAGAATTAGAAACTGGTCATTGCTTATATATTTGCAAAATGAGCCAAGCTTCCACACTAATCTACAGTTCTAAAATATGTGGAATGTGTGCAGTCATCTTATCTCTTCCAGATTATTAAATGATTTTTGGTAAAGTCCAAGGAATAGTGTTGCTTGTCTAGAATCACACTGTGAGTCTGTGTGCCTTTGGGAAGCAATTGGGTACTTCATGATTTTGAAGACGTAAAACTGCTTAAAAACCTATTCTTTTCTCAAGTTTTGGTAGAATTAGAAACCAGTCATTGCTTATGTATTTGCAAAATGAGCCAGGTTGCCACACTAAACTACAGTTCTGAAACATGTGGAATGTGTGCAATCATCTTACCTCTTCCAAATTAGTAAATGATTTTTGGTAAAGTTCAAGGGATAGCGTTGCTTGTCTAGAATCACACTGTGAGTCTGAGTGCATTTGGGAACCATTGTGACAGAAGCATTCGAGTACTTCATGATTTTGTAGACATAAAACTGATTGAAAACCTATCCTGTTCTCAAGTTTTGGTAGTATTAGAAATGAGTTATTGCTTATGTATTTGCAAAATGAGTTATGCTTTCACAGTAAAGTACAGTTCTAAAATATGTGGAATATATGCAGTTTTCTTACCTGTTCCACACTAGTAAATGTTTTTTGGTAAAGTTCAAGTGATACTGTTATTTTTCTAGAATCATATTGTGAATTTGTGTGCATTTGTGAAACATTGTGGGAGACACATTTGGGTGTTTTATGTGTTTGCAGAGACATACTGCTTAAATATCTATTTTGTTGTCAAGTTTTAGTTGAATTACAAAGTAGTCATTGCTTATGTATTTGCAAAATGAGTTAGGCTTTGACTCTAAAATGCAGTATTGAAATATGCGTAATGTGTGCTGTCACCTTACCTTTTCTAGATCAGTAAATGTGTTTTGATAAATTCCAAGGGATAGCGTTGGTTGTCTAGAATCACACTGTGAGTCTGTGTACATTGGGAACTGTTTTCAGAGATGCATTTGGGTACTTCATGTGTTTGCAGATACATAACTGGTTAAACAAGTATCTTATTGACAAGTTTTGGTAGAATTTGAAAGCAGCCATGGCTTATGTATTAGAACATGTGTCAGGGTTGTACTCTAAAGAACAGTTATGAAATATGTGGAATGTGTGCAGTGAACTTAACTTTTCTACACTAGTGAATAGTGTTGGTTGTCTGGAATCACACTGTGAGTGTGTGTGCATTTGTGAACCATTGTGAGAGAAGCATATGGTAACTTTATGTGTCTTTGTAGTACTCTAATTATTCTGTCAGTATCCATGTACTCATGCAGTGAGTCAGCTCTTAGGACATGGACTGCTGTAAACTCCTATGCACTATGCATGTAGTGGTCTAACCACCATTTCACTTGTGTTTCAGGCCTACAATTCCCCAGTCAGTATCCATACATTCCAGCAAACACCATGTCACTGCTCTTGCAATCCCATAGTGACCCTTTCAGCTACATATAGTAATCTGTTCACTGAAGAAAAACTCAACCAATTATAAGTTCACCGAGTGTCTCTCCTTGTAGTAGTCTAATCATTCAGTCAGTATCCATGTACTCATGTAGCAAGCCAGGCATTAGGACATGGACTGCTCTTAACTCCTATGCACTATGCATGTAGGGGTCTAACCACCTTTTCACTTGTGTTTCAGGACTACAATTCCCCAGTCAGTATCCATGCAGTTTAGCAAACACCCTGTCACTGCTCTTGCAATCCCACAGTGACCTTTTCATTATCATGTACTAATCCACTCACAAGAGTAAAAGTCAACCAATTATAAATTCACCTAGCGTATCTCTTGGTAGTACTCTAATGATTCAGTCAGTATCTATGTACTCATGCAGCGAGCCAGGCCTTAGGACATGGACTGCTTTAAACTCCTATGCACTATGCATGTAGTGGTCTAACCACGTTTTCACTTGTGTTTCAGACCTACAATTCCTCAATCAGTATCCATTCAGTTTAGCAAACACCCTGTGACTGCTCTTGCAATTCCTTAGTGACTCTTTCAGTAGCATGTACTAATCCATTCACTAAAATAAAACTCAATCAATTATAAATGCACCCAGTGTTGTTCCTATAGTACTGTAATCATTCAGTCAGTATGCATGTACACATGCAGTGAGTCAGGTTCTAGGGCATGGACTGCTTCAAACTCCTATGCACTATGCATGTAGTGCTCTAACCACCTTCACCCTTGTATTTGTGGTCTACAATTTCTCAGTCAGTGTCTATACACTGCAGGAAACACCCTGTTACTCTCCTTACATTCCTATACAGTTATGTATACACCTTGAATTACAATTTCAATTAGCGATGAGAAAAGAAAGTGGTTAAATGATTTTTATGGAGAATGTGTTTGTATAGTAATAGAAAAGTATAAGTTATGAAGTAATTAATATACATTTATTTATGTTTATTTTTTACAGATATTTTTTATCATCATTAAAATAAAGTTATCATGCCTGAAAAATCAAGAAAGAGAAAAAGAGAGCTAAAGGAAAGTTACTTGAAGAAAACTCAACAACAAGTATTGGATGACCAACAACATGTAGCTAAAAAGAAGAAGTTTTCCGGTAAGACAACCAAGAAATTCATTCAGAAACTTTCTAGGCCCAGAAACAATGTACAGAATTTTGAAACTACCCACAATGCTTCAAGCAGAAAAAATAATCAAAATAACAGGAAAGGAAAAAAAGTCAATGTACAGTCAAAAGATAAGACGTATGGTAAAAGAAGATAAAATCAGTATAAAGAAATACGCACTTTTTTTTGATAACAGAGTACTACATAATTTGCTCAAAGATATGAAGAAGTATAGAAAAAGAGCACTATTTTATAAAAAGAAGTAGTATGTTGAATCCATTGTTGAAAAGGCTTTTTAAGTAAAAAGAAAACTCAGTTCAGACAGGCTTTATTCGACAAAAGTCATAAAAGCAAACAGTACATACAAATAAAGTTTAGACATATAAATAAGATTTGATCTTGAAAAATCTGTACATATATACATATAAAACCCAAACGTTCATTATACAGTTAAAACATTTCATCTATATAATTAGCCAGTTATATACATATTTAAAAATAGATTCCGGTATAGTGATTACATGTTAATCTTTGAGCATTCTACTTCTGATGGTCCATGCCCAGCCCAAATACTTTGCCACGGCTATACAAATTGTCATATCAGTACAGGAACATATGATGCGTATTGCCAATGACCCCCGGTTGTTACCCAGTAATCTACACATTGGACGAAGCCACGTTCTTCGGGGCTCCGAGTATACCGGGCATTCAAAAAGCAGGTGTCCAATAGTATCCGGGCGAGCTGAGCAAGATGGACAAACAGGTTTAGCCCCCGGAGACCACTTACTAGTGAAAGCCCCTACTGGTAGGCTTGTTTTTTTTTAACAGGAACAAAAAGTCAACGGGACGAACAAAACAATGAACTTTGGGTGAAAAACAAAATCTAGCAACAATGGTTATCGATTGCCCTGCAAACTAGGTCTACCGATTGCTCCCCATAGCAGATTAACCGATTACAGTGCACACGGTGCATTTTTACTTTTCCAAACTGTGGCCGTATGTCCGGATGGGAGGTTGAAGGTGATGTCCCATAGGTACTTGCAGTTGCCGGTGGTGGAGTTGCATTTTGGTGGAGTCTTTTGCATTCTTTGTCAGCATAATTCACTGGATGCAGGGATTGTAGGTGCTAACACATTTTTGCAGTGCCACAGGAGTATTTCTTATTAGGATCTCCTCTCGATAACACAGCCTTGCAAATCTTACATGTCACCTTGGTGACATTAACTTTTTTTTGTCCCTCGGAAAAGTGAAACATTTTCATACAATGGATGTGTATTTTTCGGGACGGGGAGGTTCTTGTAGAAATCCCTCTACATCTGAATGGTCAGAATCAGATGACTCTGGCAGTGGTGTAGCTATTTTTGTCTGCAGAAAGGCAATTCAGGTCTCCAATGAAGAAAAACTAAGTTCTTATCAGCACAGGTCTTCTCCCAAGGAAGGTCTAGGAAGAGTGATTGAAATGGGTGGGGTCCTTCAATACTTTGAACAGGAAGTGTTATGAACCAATCAGATCTTTTTTTTACTGGTCACATGGGGTCTACGTAGGGTGCACACACGCAGCATGCACCCAGCGCGACTTCGCGAAATTGCATTTCAAAGTAATATAAGTTTATTAAAACTAAAAGAATATTATTTTTATGATTAGCTCAGATAATGTCTTGCCTTAATATTTATATTAAATACATATATATATATATTCACAGAAAAAACCATAGGTTATAGACCATATATAGTTAGGAATTAGCATTTACAAAACCTTGAAAATTCACTGAAAAAACCATAGGTTATAGACCATATATAGTTAGGAATTAGCATTTAGAAAACCTTATTTCACTCACACAAAACCATTGAAATTCCATATATAGTTAGTTGCACTAACTATATATCGCGCACCCGCAATCCACTGCTGATGATGTCACATATTACATCATTCATGACATGGTCAGTGACATCACTGATGACATCACTGATGACATCTCAAATGACATCACTGATGATATCTCTTTTGACATCAATGGTCACATCAATGATGATATCATTAATGTGACAATACAATGCATCTCCTCAACTTTAATATAACCTCTGTTACACCCAGTGTTAAATACAGAGTATAATTTTTGAAACCATTGACACACCAATACTAGTTACTACATACGCATTCACTGATTCCTACGTCTACACACACATTCACTCATTCACCCATACAATCATTCATACATACAATCACTCATCTTTACAACACTATCATATGCACTCATACACCTATACAGACACTCACACTCTGCCACTCATCCATGGAGTTACTCACACACCTAGTCAGTCCTGTAAAGAATCAATCACACTTCCATTTTCTAATCTACACAGTTAAACATAGAGTACCTTACATTTTCAAACATATACTAACACATACTTACTCTCTTATAGAATCACTGATACAAGTACACATTGATCTGCACAGAGTCACACACCTCCCAGCCAGCCATACACACACTCAGTCTCCCATACAAATACTTGTGCAACCAATCAATAACCCATATAGCTACTTATATAGCTACTGATCAACACATGCAGCAGCTTGCACAACAACAGACATACTGATGCACACTTTCAGACAGTTTAGTCACTAACCCGTGCATTTAGTAAGACGCATTTAATCACTCACTCATACAGTCAATCACGCACCTACTAAAACCTTCATTCAGACACTTATACATCCACTCATTCTTCAATATGTAAAACATATTTAAACTTTACAGAAACACATAATCACTGGATGTTGTCATCAGTGATGTCATCAGTGATGTCACTGACCATGTCATGAATGATGTAATATGTGACATCATCAGCAGTGGATTGCGGGTGCGCGATATATAGTTAGTGCAACTAACTATATATGGAATTTCAATGGTTTTGTGTGAGTGAAATAAGGTTTTCTAAATGCTAATTCCTAACTATATATGGTCTATAACCTATGGTTTTTTCAGTGAATTTTCAAGGTTTTGTAAATGCTAATTCCTAACTATATATGGTCTATAACCTATGGTTTTTTCTGTGAATTTCATTGTTTTTTTAACAGCTAATATCTGTAGCTGTAAAATGTATTCTTCTTTAAATCCAAAAATATATTTTATATGTTTATGAATAATTTTTTTTTAAAATATTTTTTTTTCTTCGTTCCCGCTTCGCGAATCGGGAAGCTTCCCGTTAGCTGACCTTGATGCCGCGAAATAGACCGCGAGCCGGTAAACGTTTCTTTACCGCAAGTGCCGCGTTAGAAAACAACATCGTGACGCCTCCCGTCCGCATGACGTTCCACGTTGTCGCGTGATACGTCATATGACGTGCTACGTTAGCGAACTGGTACGCGAAGCGAGTGCCAAAGCGCAGGTTTCTGGAAGCAAACCGGGAGGCCCTGCAAAGCGCTTAACGTAAACACAGCAAGTCATGTGACTTGGTAATAACACTTTTCATTGGTTCATTTCACTTTTGGTTTCCTAATGATGTAAGACTAGGTCATATAATCTAAAATGAACACTTTTGATTGGTTGAGAACTCTTGTTTTTCCCAAATGATGAAAATCCCTCCTTCTTTCCTCACTCTGACTTTCATCATTGTGAGAGAAAGACCCTTTGTGATCACTGAGCAATGGCTTCTTTAGTAGCTTCAGCTGGTGCTTCCCCACCACCTCCACCACATCCAAGGAAGAGTGGACCACCTGCTCAAGTTGTAATTCAACAAGAAGAAGAAGAAGAGGAACAGGAGGACGAGCACGAAGAGAGGCAGTTTTTGCCTGAGCAGCCCAAGACGTCTCACCGGAAAGAAAACTTCATTTGGCAATTTTTTAAAATTCCCAAAGGTCAGAAAAAAGTAAATGCAAGATACGTAACTTGCCTTATATGTCAAGATAGACTGTCCAGAGGGACCGACAAAAAATACAGTTTCGGAAACTACACAATGCATCGCCATATGACTAGGTGGCATCCTAACAACTACAGTGCTGCACAGTTTCGGAACGACCTAGATAATCTCCCTATTATGGCCAGAAGATCTGTTGTACCGGAAGTAACGGGACCAGAGGGCAGGGAGATGGTGCCAAATATACAAATGAGATTTGGTGAAGTAAAACACACCTGCGTATTTTGCGATGGATTCATTTCCTACGGAGAAAGAAGCATCACTCTGATCAACAGAGCTATTGACTATCATATGCAAGTTTGTCCGAAACGCCCAAAATAATAAATACTTCTTTTTTTTGTTTTGTTGCTCCTGTTGAGCCCTTTACAATGAATCGTTTTCATTGCCCCCTCCAAGAAAAACCCAAAAAAATATAAAACTGTTCCGAAAAATTCAAAAACATTAAAAAAATGTTCAGAAAAATAAAAAAAAAAGTTCTTTTCAGAACTACCTCCCCGTTATTAAAAAATTGGTACAATATTTGGAACTGTGCCAACCTCTATTTCTCTTAGTTCGCTTCCTAGTTCGCTCGCTGGTACGCGAACTGGAAGCGAACCAAAAACAGTAAGTATAAGGGAAGGAAACACACACTTATGTTAAAAGAAAGACAGCTATAGGGGAGTAAACTAGAGATACTATTACCCATAATCCACTACTGATGATGTCACATATTACATCATTCATGACATGCTCAGTGACATCATCAGCAGAGGATTGCGGGTTTTTTGGCAACATGCCTTATCCACGGTTTAATAACGCTGCCTTTTGCTTTATATAAGTTTTCAAATTGTATGAAATATATACCAATAGGTCTTTATGAACCTTTAGGTAGTGCTTTTGTTCATGAGGTCTGGTCGCTTCCATACACATACAGATGTTTCAAAGATGATCAAGAAGTTTATCTGAATGGAGAGGAATGCACTGAGACGCCAGATCATTCACTAATGTGTAGGCACATACAGTTACACGATTCATGCAACAAACACCGACCAAATATGGCTTGCGTGTTGCAAGGCACGCCAGTTCCTGCTATCATCCCCACGTTCAAGTTGTTGGAAAATGGTAGTTATTTGATGCTCAATAATGAAGATTGTTCTGAGTTAATTAAAAGTATTCCTTTTATCGTAACAGTAAGTGAACGGGTTATTTGCTGCAGAAATGTTCTATTTCCTCCCACACATGAACATAGGGAGTTTTCAATCTGGCCACAAATACCAACCTTGGGACACGTTTCAACGGCATGACAAGAATAAGAGCTCTTTTGTCTCAGAGAGAGGTGGCCTTGAGTTCGGCCCGTGAAACTTTCGTACTTCACATAGCGAACACCCGTACACAGGTTTGCCTTTCAATTTCAGCAACATGTTTCCGACTATCTTTAACGCATCCTCCACAAAATCCCTGGCACACTTTTTTAAAGTTGTTACCAGTGGTCTCGTGACTTCATTTGAGAAAATCTTTGGAGTCATCCCTGCTCCCTTTCATTCCATTTTCTCCACTCTGGTTCGTGGATTGCATTTTTACTTGCATTACCAGCGGACGCTCTTGTGCTTTTTTACATTTTTAAATATGGATGTCCCTCCTATGCAACCTCCGACCCTGCAGCTGCTGACACTGTTCCGCAATCGCATGCTAGAATATTATGGCACAATGCCGTTGGCGATATTAAGCACGGCATATGGATTATCTTTTCGGTTCTCCTACTTCACCTGTGTCCAGCCTGTATTTCACTGCCTGACCTGTGATTTCGATTGGGCCATTGATTTGTGTCTCTGCGGACCGGTTTCTCCTGACGTCGACTTTAATCAGCTGATGACTCCTATCATTACTCACGAGTTGATTTGTCCTGGCGAAAGGATTATGGCTGTGGCATTGATGCATGGACTACTTGGTCCCTGGAATTTACTGGCGGCAGCACAGTCTTTCTTGGAACACAGCTTTCTTGAAAACCCACCGAGCTGTCCTCTGATGGTGATAGAGGATCCGGTGCTGGGAGAGCACGTATGTTCTTTTCCGCTTTTAAATTGGATGGCTGAACTGTTTTCGGATGAAGACGGTGACTTCCTGTTGGAGGCTGTTGCAGCTTATTTTGCATACACAGTTATGTCATAGACCTTTTTCATGTTTCATATGCTGAGTACTAGCATTTCATTGACAATTCATTGACTTAATTGTCAAGTTTTTATTATTTACCTTGCCTATTGGCTTAAGACTCGATAAAGTACTTGGCTGTTTTATTTTTCTTTAGCATTGAATTTTCCTAGTTTTTAATGCTTTACCTTGCGGACCGTCCACATATAAACTTGCAATCTGCTCTCATGAGATGGCACTTCTATTATCTTATTCAGTTCGTTTCCGGATCATGAGGAGGTGTCATCTAGGTCCTGGATATCTTTACACCGTGTTAAGTTAGCATGGGCTCATTACCGGTTTAAACGCCATTTTTCCTTTTTTGCAACTTCTGCACACGACATTTAGTTGTTGCTTTAGCTTTCCACCTAGTAGTTCATCGTGGTTTACATGAGAATAATATGTTATTGGTCTACTATCTGCTTTACTTGTTAAACTATATCTGTACAGCGAGTGCTAAAGTTTCAAGAACAACACGATACAGAATTGTTATGAGGTCTGATCTCCACGACTTCATACTCATAACATAAGTGCAACTTCTGCCAATTCTGGGCATGAGGCGGGTTTTATATTGCTTTGCCGAACACACATACACAACAGTTGATGCGGTTCACATGAAGAGAGAGCTGGTGTATGCTGATGTGATTCCTTCAAATCTAAGACACTAAAGTATGGGCACGCCCTAAACCAACACAAAGAGACCTTCTTAGCAAATAATATAATATGTGTATTAGGGAGGGTGAGATATAAGCAGCCGCGGGCCGTGGAGGGAGTTACGGTGAGGCAGGGAGGCGGGGAGGGGGAGAAGCAGGGTGGAGCCCTCTCTACCTTGCCCCTCCCCCTCCCCGCCTCCCTGCCCCACCGTAACTCCCTCCACGGCCCGCGGCTGCTTATAAGTGTTGCTAACTCTTATTCATTTACAGCATGTTAACATACTGTCACCATTCGCTTTTTATGTACTAGTAACTATGCTGGTAATTTTGCTACTGATAATATGTGTACTTGTATTCTCCACCCTGCTTCTCCCCCTCCCCGCCTCCCTGCCTCACCGTAACTCCCTCCACGGCCCGCGGCTGCTTATAAGTGTTGCTAACTCTTATTCATTTACAGCATGTTAACATACTATCACCATTCACTTTTTATGTACTAGTAACTATGCTGGTAATTTTGCTACTGATAATATGTGTACTTTTATTATCTAAGGTACTACGCCTGAGAAGACGGCATTAGTAAATAAACATTTCAAATACACATGTGTTCTTCTTAACTCCATGTTCTGGTTTCTAAGAAATATATAACGACCGACTGTTCATGAGTTCCACGTATCCTGAGGTACTATAAGTTCATATTATGGATTGTCTAAACATTGAGAGTTTGTTATATCCAATGTGACACTGTACCTAGCTTGCTAAATAGTTTTTGATTACTAACGTGAGTTTTGGGACACCCTAATTCGCCGAGGTTCCAATCCTCTGTCCACAGTTCTGTGTGAGAACAGAAACCCTGCGACAGGGGCACCCCCGACCCTTGCTGGACCTTCATCACACTTGCGATACAACTCCAGCAATGCGCCACCTTTACGGCACAGATACATCACGCATCTGTGCTGTTTTTGCCCCGTGATGCGCCGCATTGTAAATGCAGCACACCATAGGTGACGGAACAGCGGCACAGAATGACTAACACATCCCTGGTGATGCGCCAGTCATCATAAATCTATCCCTATGCTTCTTATCTTGTTAGAGATGAACCGCCATATGTATCATCAAAGTTATTTGCATTTCCTAAATAGCGAACTTTAAGGAATAAATAGCGATTCTTTACCATTCCTAGTTTGCGATGAGCTATTTGCTAATTAGCCGAATGTAGCCCAATGAAGCCCAATGTAGCCCAATGTAGCCCAAAGATGGCCGCCAGACACACAAAAAAACAAATGTAGCCCAAATATCAGCCAGATGTAGCCCAACTATAGCCCAGTGACAGAATGACCAATCAGCTTCGCAAACCTCCGTTACGCGAAGCGGAGCGCTGTTACAGATATATATCTTTTTTTGAACGTTAATTTCTCAAAATCCACTGGAGCACATATATTGAGACCTAGCAAAGGCACATCGGGCTACCAGTCCCTAATATTTTGCCAAGTTTCGTGCCAATCCATTCAGCCGTTCAATTATTATTTTTATTATTTTTTTTTGCCCCGCGGGGCCCTTTTAAAACCTCCACATCAAACCTAGGGGGTCAGCGAGGATCTACTATGCCCCCTTATAGTTATTTCCCCCTTTGTTTTGACCTCCTCTTGTCTCTCGATCCTACCGAGAGACAAGATGGCGGCCGCTACGGACTGTTTGGAATGTTGACAGACGCCGGAGAACCAATCAGCTTCGCTTCACAAAGCTCCGTTGCGCGAAAAGTCCGCGAACCAGAGCGCTAACCGGTCCGCTGTTACAGATATATATCTTTTTTTAAACGTTAATTTCTCAAAATCCACTGGAGCACATATATTGAGACCTACAAAAGGCACATCGGGCTACCAGTCCCTACAATTTTGCCAAGTTTCGTGCAAATCCATTCAGCCGTTCGGGCTAAAAGTGAGGCCAACCGCCCTATGGAAAACTCAATGTTAAAAACACGTTTTGGGACCCCCCTTTTTTCTCGGCCCCCACTGGACGAACCCCCCCCAAATTTTCAAGGGCTGCTCAGAAACAAAATGTGCCATTTTCCTGAAAATTTCAGCCAATTCCGTCCACAAACGCCAAAGTTATTAGACATAGAATTTTCAAAAAACCCATAGAGAAAAAATCCTAACTATATATACCTACTGGCGACCGCCAGTAGGTAATATACATATATATATATATCTTTTTAGACATTAAAAGATTTCGCGAGAGTCGCGCACCCACCGCGTCGGACACGTATATGACGTGACGCGGAAATACGCGAGCGTCAAGTAGCGTAATACGTACATATTGCGTATGCGCTTGAAGTCATGTACAGGCCGCATAGCGATCACGCAGGGAAATACTCACCCATCACACACCCTATGCAGATCCTACACAGCAATCCTAAAATGGCGGCTATGTTCCGCACTGTATTCTAGGAAGGTGCGCATTGGGTATGTGACTCTTCAAAAAATGTGGACATTTTTTTTCTCAATTTTTTTTATAAATATATTAAAAAATATATAAAAGAAAAGAAAATATATAGAATTTCAACATTTTTAAATAAACATTTTTCTTTCAATTTATGTAAATAGTATGTCATCTTTTTTAAAAAAATCTAAAAATAAATATATTAAAAAATGTAGTAAATCAGTATAAAAAAAATAAATATAACAATTAATACATTTAAAAAATGTAATTGTTAGGAGTTAGCATTTAAAAAACCTTTGAAATTCACTGAAAAAACCATAGGTTTCAGACATGTTATAGTTAGGAATTAGCATTTAAAAAACTTTAGAAATTCATTGAAAAAAATATAGGTTTTAGGGGTGTTATGGTTAGCTGGACATTCCACTCGTACAAAACCATTGAAATTCCTCTGTTATAGTTAGTTGTACTAACTATAATTTGCGCACCCGCAATCCACTGCTGAGGATGTCACATATTACATTATTCATGACATGGTCAGGGACATCACTGATGACTTCACTGATGACATCATCCACGTGACAATCTGATACACCTCATCATACACTAGTATAACCTTTCATTACTCACTATAAAATATAGAGTACCATATTTGAAACAATCACATACCAATACAACTTTCTAAAAACCCACTCACTGATTTGGAGATCTACACACACATCTAAACACTTACCTATGGATTCACATATACATGCTAAGAAAGATCAATAGAACATTATTAAAAATACTTACACACCTATATTGACATTACACACCAGCACACATCCTCTTCAGTTATGCAGCCATCCCTCTCACTTATGCAAACAATTGATTATACTTACATTTACTCAGCTACACACTTATAGAAACAGTACTTTATTTATTCATATACATAGAAAGTCATACTTAGTGTGTTATAAAATCACTATTATAAGTATACTGTTTTCTATGCAGTCACTTATACAATCACTGAGTCTTGTATATACTTATTTAAATACAAGAACTGTCACATACACTGCCTTTTATATTTTTCTACTTTATTGGACTTGTATAATTCAGAAATATATTCAATCATCATCTCACCCATAAAGATATTCACTCACCCAAACAACTGTTTCCACATGCAATCTTAACATCATACTCCTACTAAATCAACTATTTACACATCTTTGGACAGTCACACACCTCTTACAAAACCACAGATACATTCACTCTCCCATACAAATAGACACTTAACTAATTAAAAACTCATATAGAGTTTCACATAGGTAGTAACCAACTTATGCAGTAGTTTACACAGTAAGACACAGATTGATATAGATATTCACACACTTTAATCACTACCCCATATATTTAGTGAGACACATTAAGGGGTCGATTATGATGGCGGACGGAAACGGGATCCGTCCGCCATGGACGCGGCCAAGATACTCCCGACCGCGCCGCGGAGAACCCGCCGTTGCGATTAGGATAAAAATGCCATTAAACTCCATCCGCCGCGGACGGAGTACAGCAAACCCCATCCGCGGCGGACGGAGTACACCTGAGACCGCCGCAAGCGGACGGAACCGACGAAACCTCGTCTGCCGCGGACGCACATGAACGCGGAAACAGCCACCTCCACCGCCATACCTGCGAAGGCTCCGTGTCCGCGATTAGGATAACGCCGCCTGTACCTCGGTACGCACCGCCATCCACGTCCACGGCGGAAACATTGCAACGAGAAACAGTGCATCACAGCGGAAGGCCAACACGAACAACATCCCTACCGTCAAACCTATGTCAAAACGTGAGACGTAAGTAAATTGCAAACACACGAAAAAGGAGTACCCCCCACCGGAAACACCAACATCAATCACAAGCCACAATTACACCCCCCCCAAGTAGCCAATAATGCACACTAGTCAACACACCCACCTACCACCTGACTGCCAACTACCATTGAGACACGACTATAAAAAGACTCACACCCACTACCACAATCCTTTGCATCACAGCATAGCTGCTAGCAACAGGCCCAATACGAGCAACAGCATACACCAATTGAAGACACACATCCACCACCCTATCACACCCACCTCACAAACACCCACCACACCATTCCTACACACCACACAACACACACCTGCACCCCCCAGCTCACTCAACCCACACCCTGAGCACCACACACCATGGCACCCAGAAAAAACCTAAATTCACGGAGACCGAGTTGAGGGTAATGGTAGATGAAATTATCCGTGTTGAGCCCCACATATTCGGGGCCCAAGTCCAGCAGACCACCGTGGCGCAAAAAAATCACATGTGGGACAGGATTGTCAGTCGGGTGAATGCGTCTGGGACCATGCCAAGGACAAAGCATGAGATACAGAGGCGGTGGCTTGACCTGAAAACCAGGGTGAAAGGCATCCGTGCCAAAAACCTTGTGAGAGCTAATATCACTGGAGGCGGCACACCCCCGGAGCCCATACCCTACTCAGATTGGGAGGAGAAGGTGCTGGCCATACTTCACCCAGAGAGCCTTGAAGGACTTGAGGAAGGAGAAGAGGCTGGTAAGTACTAACCAAGCACCACGATCAGAACAACATGGTCAGCCACACACAACAGAGAGCAGACACATCTCCCAGGCCCCAACCCATGCACGTGGGCCACATACTCACCAAAATGTAAAAGGCTACCAACAGGCCCCCATGTCCACAGGGAGGGTGGTGGGGTGTGGGGGGGTGTGTGTGTGAGAGGTGGGTGGGGTGTGTGAGAGACCAGCACTACAACTCCCAACAGGCCCCCATGTCCACAGGGAGGGTGGTGGGGTGTGGGGGTGTGTGTGTGTGAGAGGTGGGTGGGGTGTGTGAGAGACCAGCACTACAACTGCCAACAGGCCCCCATGTCCACAGGGAGGGTGGTGGGGTGTGGGGGGGTTGTGCGACAGGACACTGAAATGTCATCAAATTGATATGAACATGTAATGTCCACAGTACTGATCAGCACAATCTTGTCCTTCAGGTGATTGCAATCTGACTGGTCAAACCAGCAACCGGCCGCAAGACTCGTCTCACACCCATACCGGACTCTCTGAGGACGATGCCACAGGCAGCTCCGGTGCGGAGGATGGTGCAGGCCCAAGCAGACTGCCAGGGCCATCTGGCTCACAAGAAATCCCGGCCACCACAACCGTCGCCTGTGTAACTCCAGCAACACCGGCCACAGTGAGCTGCAGACTCACCACCACCACCACCACCACCACCACCAGTACCACCACTCCTGCCTGTGCCACCCTGCCTAACCCACAGCATGACGCAGGGCCATCGGCCTCCCACCCGAGCAGGGAGAGTGGCCCAGAAAGGAGAGAGGCGAGGCCACATCAGCCAACCAGGAGATCCACACTCCGTTGCGCTGAGGAAGGCCACCCACCCCATCCTGTGGCAGAGTCACTTGAAGCCCTAGCCAGGTGCCAGGCTTCCTACGACCGTAGCCAGGAACATGCAGATTGTGCCCACCAGGACTCGGTGGACAACACAAACATGTTGCGGGACATTGCGGGCTGCCTTGGCCAGATAGTGGACATCATGGGCCAGCAGACAACAATGTGGAAGGAATGGATAGCCTGCAACAACCCCACCCCCCCCTCAACCAAGTGTCCAGATGCCACGGCCAGCAACACCACCGCCACCGCTGACTCCGTTCCACCTCAAAGACGGAGGGGCCGTCCGAGGCTGGAAGTGGGTGAGAGCAGTGGTGGTGCTCCATCCACACGCAGCAAGAGGGGCCGACAATGACTCTGACACTGCCTGAGCCAGCCATTCACCCTGCCAACTATCCTGTCCCACATAGCCAATCATTGGCACAGGTCTGCTGGACTAGCCTGACATCAGCCAACGTGGTGTCAGCACGGACAATTCATCTGCCATTACCTTCAACTCCCACTCACCCACCCCACACTTACTTGTAAATATTCACCAGCACCAATGCACAACCTGTAAATAAATGCCACTTACACACTCAATGCTGTGTTGCCTCCATGTTTATTCACATGATTGCCTCTGAAACAGACGTAACCAGGTGCAGGGATCCAAGTCGTACATATTCATGCCGCTGCGGGAGTGACCTAGGGAAATTCAGAGAGAGCAAACACACGTCAGGAAACAGAATCACACCCATCACAACACACTGCACAGCAACATTCCACAAACCACAATCATCACAAAACCATTGGATGAGAGGACACACATCATGGAGACTTGCATGTCCAAATACATGAACACACACATATGCAACCATCACATAGCAGAACACCCAGCTGATGCACACCACATCCACACAACACCAGCAAACATACATAAGGCATTGTCAACCGGCACAACAGGTAGTTACTCACATTCAGGGGAAGTAGCGCTCAATGAGCTGGCGCCTCTGGTCCACACCTTCCTCCTCACCACTATCCTCATCAGTCGACATGGGTGGGATGGGAGGCCGAGGAACTTGTTCGTCTTCAGGGTCCAAGAGCAGTTCAATGTCATTGCGCACGGCCAGGTTGTGGAGCATGCAGCAGGCAATCACGATCCTGCATACTTTGCCTGGTGAGTAAGGCAGGGCCCCTCCGGTCTTATCCAGGCACCGAAACCTAGACTTTAGCAGTCCAAAAGTACGTTCCACCACTCTACGTGTCCTTCCATGTGCATCATTGTAGCGCATTTCACCCGCTGTAGTAGGATTACGTATGGGACTCAGGAGCCAGGGCCGGTTTGGGTAAGCCGAGTCGCCTATGTAGGGGGATGACAGACACAAATATCACTACCAGATTTGGGGGGTACCCCATGCTACACAGATATCACAAAAGTCCCCACAGCATACTCACCAACAAGCCAGGCATGACTGGGACGCAGATTTGCCATCAGTTGGGGGACAATGCTGCTCCGCATGATGTGGGGGTCATGTGCGGAGCCAGGAAATCTTGCACACACATGGGAGATGATGTTGCTGGCCAGGCACACCACCTGCACGTTCAGCGAATGGAAGTGCTTCCGATTCCTATAAACCTGCTCACGTGCCCGTGGTGGAATTAGAGCGATATGTGTGCCATCAATGGAATCCACTACGTGTGGTATCTGGCCCAGTGCATAGAAGTCTGCTTTGACTGCTGCCAACTCTTCCGGCCGTGGGAAATGGATGTAGTCATCCTTGTACAGCATCATAGCTTTTAGAACATCCCAAAGTACCATGCTGAACATGGACTGTGACATCCCCCCGGCATGTCCAACTGTGTACTGAAAGGTGCCAGTAGCGAAAAAGTGTAGTGCCGCCATCACCTTTGCTGTGGGTGTAATGGAACCAGGATACGTCCTTCGTGGCTGGAGATGAGGTGACAATTGGGCAACAAGCTCCATCAATCGACGTCGATCTAGCCGGAATTTCCTGATCACCTCCTCGTCAACCATATCCTCCAGCACAGTGTATGGCCGAGGCACATTTGGAGCCCTCCTGTGTGGGAGAGAGATGTAACTTGAGTCAACTTACAAACGACGCATAGGTGTGCAACTCCATCACATGTAAGCCAACATTAGCAAGAAGATAAATGTTTAGGACAATGTTCATATGTGTGACATCTCTGATAGTAACTACAATACGGACTGCCCCATTAACAATGTGCAGCCACTTGCAACAGGAAGTGTGTCAACACGTACAACGCTACTTAGTCACATGTCAACATTACTGACAAGACGTGTGTCATGACCCTAATGTGTAGAAGCCACATCACAGACACACATGCAAGTGCATGCACGCAAACGATAATGATACACACACACCATGTCATCATGCACCAATGCCAACACCAATAATGGTGAGCATACGGACATTACATGCATGGTGACACAACAGGCAACACACTTACACTGAATGCATGTGTACCCCCACCATTGTAGTGACCTCACATGAACCACACACTGACAACATATCCAGAATGTGGCGATACAGGCGTGATGTACTGTGTAGATGTGAATAAGTTAAAACGTCTGTTGGGTCACACCCGACATCAACACGTCTACATGCACATGTGTTGCACATTGTGTGCACACCGATGGGCATAGTATGAACACACATGGAATAGTGCATGACATATGAAGTTTCCCTATCACGCTCACAACCCTCATGACACAACTGCAGCCAATACACCACGGTGCAGCGTCTGGAAAATACAATCATTGGCGCCACCATGGCGGTGCACAGCTTCCGCAATGTACGAATGGGCATACGCGGCCCGCGTTCCCTCACCCCATTGCCTGCATGTGCACGGACCGTCACGCTCACACATCGGCAACCGCACGTGCAAGGTTCCGGGACGGATGCTCCTTTTGCAACAATGTCCTATCAGTGGCACCACCATGGCGGTGCACGTATTCGGCGGGGGAGGTGCAGGCCAACACACCCTTTAGATGTAGTCAATGGACATGGCAGTTCATTACCCCCCTTACAGTCACAGTGCATCATCCACCGTACACCGGCCGGACCAGCCCGGCCCAGGACCGCCGTTCCGGCCATGTCCACAACCGCCGTGCCAGGGCCTGCCCAGGACCGCCGTTCCGGCCATGTCCACAACCGCTGTGCCAGGGCCAGCCCAGGACCGCAGTTCCGGCCATGTCCACAACCGCCGTGCCAGGGCCGGCCCAGGACCGCCGTGCCGGCCATGTCACCCACCGACGGCTGTTCACTCGCCTTGCACGGCGGTGGGTGACATGGCCGGCACGGCGGTCCTGGGCCGGCCCTGGCATGGTGGTTGTGGACATGGCCGGAACGGCGGTCCTGGGCCGGGCTGGTTCGGCCGGTGTACGGTGGATGATGCAATGTGACTGTAAGGGGGTCATGAACTGCCATGTCCATTGACTACATCTAAAGGGTGTGTTGGCCTGCACCTCCCCCGCCGAATACGTGCACCGCCATGGTGGCGCCACTGATAGAACATTATTGCAAAAGGAGCATCCGTTCCGGAACCTTGCACATGCGGTTGCCGATGTGTGAGCGTGACGGTCCGTGCACATGCAGCCAATCAATCAATCAATCAGAGCATTTGTATAGCGCACTACTCACCCGGAGGGTCTCAAGGCGCTGGGGGGGGGGTCCGCTACTGCTCGAACAGCCAGGTCTTGAGCTGCTTTCTGATGGTGAGGTGGTCCTGGGTCAGGCGGAGGAGGGTCGGAAGGGAGTTCCAAGTCTTGGCGGCCAGGTAGGAGAAGGACCTTCCTCCTGTGGTGGCTCTTCGGATGCGGGGGACGGCGGCGAGGGCGTGGCTGGTCGATCGAAGCTGGCGCGTGGGAGCGTAGAAGTTGAGGCGGCTGTTGAGGTATCCTGGTCCTTGGTTGTGTAGGGCTTTGTGTGCGTGGGTGAGGAGCCGGAAGGTGATTCTCTTGTTGACCGGGAGCCAGTGCAGGTCTCTCAGGTGTCCGGAGATGTGGCTGCGGCGGGGGATGTCCAGGATGAGTCGTGCTGAGGTGTTCTGGATCCGCTGGAGTCTCTTCTGGAGTTTGGCGGTGGTTCCGGCGTAGAGGGAGTTACCGTAGTCCAGGCGGCTGGTGACGAGGGCCTGGGTGACCGTCTTCCTGGTCTCGGTGGGGATCCATCGGAAGATCTTGCGTAGCATTCGCAGGACGTTGAAGCACGACGAGGAGACGGTGTTGACTTGTCTGGTCATGGAGAGGGTGGAGTCCAGGATGAAGCCCAGGTTGCGTGCGTGGTCTGTTGGTTTGGGTGCGCTGCCCAGGGCGGGGGGCCACCAGGAGTCGTCCCAGGCGCAGGGTGAGGATCCCAGGATGAGGACTTCCGTCTTGTCCGAGTTCAGTTTCAGGCGGCTGTTCGACATCCATTTGGCTACGTCTGTCATCCCTTCGTGCAGGTTGGCTCTGGCGGTGGCGGGGTCGTTAGTGAGGGAGAGGATCAGCTGGGTGTCGTCGGCGTAGGAGATGATGTTCAGGTTGTGCTGGCGTGCGATGGCTGCGAGGGGGCTCATGTAGACGTTGAAGAGCGTTGGGCTGAGCGAGGATCCTTGAGGAACGCTGCAGATGACTTCGGTGGCCTCCGATCTGAACGGGGGGAGGCGGACTCTCTGTGTCCTTCCGGCGAGGAAGGAGGTGATCCACTCCAGTGCCTTCTCCTGGATTCCGACGTTGCTGAGGCGCTGTACTAGGGTACGGTGGCAGACAGTGTCAAAGGCCGCGGAGAGGTCCAGGAGGATGAGGGCCACTGTTTCTCCGTTGTCGAGCAGGGCTCGGATGTCATCTGTAGCTGCGATCAGGGCGGTTTCGTTGCTGTGGTTGGCCCGGCCCCAATGGGGAGAGGGAACGCTGGCCGCGTATGGCCAATCGAAAGTAGCGGAAGCAGTGCACCGCAACACCAGGGCCAGTCATTGGCCCTTTTACAAACACGCATCCAGGGCTGACCAATTGCTGGCGACGTATGCCACTGACATGTGCTCTGGGCCCTATATATGTGTGATGTCAAAAAGCACACATCCTACCCTGGGAACCAGTGCTGCCTGTTCACCTCGACCTGCTGCTGCTGAGCTGACCACCGACTGCTGCCTTTGACCATGACCTCGACCTGCTGCTGCTGAGCTGACCACCGACTGCTGCCTGTGACCATCACCTCGACCTGCTGCTGCTGAACTGACCACTGACTGCTGCCTGTGACCATCACCTCGACCTGCTGCTGCTGAGCTGACCACCGACTGCTGCCTGTGACCATCACCTCGACCTGCTGCTGCTGAGCTGACCACCGACTGCTGCCTGTGACCATCACCTCGACCTGCTGCTGCTGAGCTGACCACCGACTGCTGCCTGTGACCATCACCTCGACCTGCTGCTGCTGAGCTGACCACCGACTGCTGCCTGTGACCATCACCTCGACCTGCTGCTGCTGAGCTGACCACCGACTGCTGCCTGTGACCATCACCTCGACCTGCTGCTGCTGAGCTGACCACCGACTGCTGCTCTACTGCCATACTCCGTGATCTTGCCATGTCGGGAGTCAAAGAGATCCGGTCTCGTCCCTTCACTGCCCCGGAGCTTGATGTCCTCGTGGACGGTGTGCTCCGCAATTTTGGACGACTCTACGGCGCACCCGGACAGGTGGTAAGTGCAGTGTGGGACATGTTGGTGTGCATGAGGTGGTCAATGACTCCTGGCTTCTGCAATCTTAGCTGTGTACTGTGGGCCCGACATATTTTTTGGATTGTGCATGGCTGCTGACAGATACGTGTGGCCCCTCTCTGTGTGACAGGCCAACTGTCCACTGACTTGCACCCTTTTGTCTCCCATCATGGTAGGTCAAGCTGCACCTTCGCAAGGACGTGTGGAGGAGCATAGCACATGATGTACGGGCATTGGGGGTGTGCAATAGACGACATACACACTGCCACAAACGCTGGGACGACATTTCTAGGCTGAGCAAGAATGTAGCGGAAGTGACACTGGGGATGATTCCAAGGACGCCACGTCTGGCCCGACGCTCCATGACCCCTCTCATGCACCGTATCATTGCTGTGACGCATCCTGACCTGTCCGAACGGCTGAGTGTGCATCAACAGCAAACTAGCGGTGAGCAGACTGTCTGTGTATGTTACTTGTGAGTGCAATGCATGTATTGGTGGCCAGACACAGTAGTGACTTCCGTGGTGCGTATGTATCGCTGCAATGCCATGTTGGTGCCATTGGCTGTGTGTAAATTGACATCCAGGTCCGGCATGTTGACACGCCACTTGCTTAGTAGTTGAGTGTTGAAGCACATGCCGTAGTGGTCCGTGGCCCCATGGCAAGACATGTGTGCAGATGTACATGCTCCTGCCTGTCCGCATGCTGTACATGTCGCACGTCCACCAACGCTTATGTCATGTGAGGATGACTGGTAGAGGTGGCCCGTGTGCAGGATGGGGACTAGAAGAACTTTGTCAGCAATGTAAATAGGGATTCCTTGTCCTTCTGTACGTGAGTGTGCCCATGACTTACACCTCTTTTCTGTGCATTTCAGCTTTGGCAGAGGGCATTCAGCCATAGACGGCGGAGATCAGTGTAGGCAATGCATCCGGATCAGACTTGGAGCACACGCAGACTGACACAGAGGAGGGCAGCGCCAGAGAGGGGGACAGGACCGTCCCTGAGGACTCGCATGTCGAGACACCATCGTCCTCATCTACCGAGTGTTGGTGAGCCAGCACTGTTGTCACAGACTGGGAGTGGGCAATCAACACCTTCGGTCGGGACACAGCACACAGGGCCCACACTGCCGCCAACTGCACCATGTACTGTTCGTGCTCACAGGAGTAGGGGGAGCAGAGTGGCGTTCGGTGCAGGCACCGCTGCCCCTGCCACGGTGACCCAAAATGCACTTTGTGCTGAGGCTGTTGATCTGCTGCGAAAGCTGTGTGTGGGGCAGACCAATATGACCAATGCATTCCATGACCATGATAGGAAGTTGGGGCAGGTGGTGGCATTCATGAAAGGGATGCATGGCGATCTTGCTGGTCTACACAGGACAGTTCAGTCATTGGCAAGCAGTGTGTCGTCTGCCATTGTACAGTCGCATGGACAGGGTGCTACTTCTGTTTCCCCATCTACACCACTGGATGTCTCAGGGGGGAGTGAATATTCTGACCAGTACTCTAATACAGGTTATTGCACTAGAAGCAGTGTCAGACAGCACGTGAGGGCACGGAGGGCACAGACACCATCCCCTAAGTCAGCAAAATCTGTTCAGAAAGACAACGTCAGATACACTGGAGTACACACACAGGATCCACAAGTGGTGTTGGGGGACATGCCTTCACATGCTACACAGGCTTTCCACACAAAAGGTACTCCCAAGGCAAGGGATACTCCCAAGTCCATGGACACTCCCTTGGACAAGGACAGTCAAAAGACAAAGGCACCTCAAAGGAGCAGGGAAACTCCCAAGGACAAGGACAATACTAAGGAAGGGGCCACTCCCAAGGACAGGGACACTGCTAAGGAAGGAGCCACTCCCAAGGGCAGGGACAAGGACAGTCAAAAAGACAAAAGCACCTCAAAGGAGCAGGGACACTCCCAAGGACAAGGACAATACTAAGGAAGGGGCCACTCCCAAGGACAGGGACACTGCTAAGGAAGGAGCCACTTTCAAGGGCAGGGACAAGGACAGTCACAAGACAAAGGCACCTCCAAAGTGCAGGGAGACTCCCAAGGGCAGGCACACAACAGAGCATGGGCCATCTCCCAAGGGCAGGGACACACACAGGGAGAAGGTGTCTTCTGGAGACAGGTACACCACAGACGACAAGTCTGCTGGCAGGAACAGGGCACCGTCCAGGGCACAGGGACAGTCCAGAGATAACACTCCTCTTACGGATAAGGCACATCCTAGGGACAAGGCTTCTCCCATGGACACTAGCGCTATCAAGTACAGGCATACATCACCCCTGGCTGCACTGAGGCTGATGTTGTTGAAGGAACGGAAAACAGATGTCTCCGTGGCGGAGTACCCCCATACCTCCACTCCCATCCAGGCCCGTCAGAAGCAGAGGAGGGAGTCCCCTGTTGTTGCATCTCCCATAACACATGATTCTGAGTCCAGGCGCCAGGCACACAGAAAACTATAAGCAGGCTCCAGCACGTCCCCAGAAAGCCGACCCCCGGTGGCAGGTGCTCCACCTATGGTGGGTGATAATTCATTGGAGTCCCCACCACTTGCCAGTCCTGTCCTGTCCAGGGTGCACTCACATATCCCTAAGAAATGCAGACACACACCATTGACACCTGCCCACCCCGATGTCGCTCAAGTACAGCAATCCCCAGCTCCCAGTTCCACCCTGCCTCCTGGCCCATACAGCCCTGTGGCTCATCATTTCAGTGGTCCCAGTGGCGCAGGTGCAGTTGACTCTCATGTATCAGATAGTGGCACTGTGTCTGTTGTTTGCTGTCATGCATCATGTAGTAGCACAGTCTCAGTTGTGCCCTCTCCTGTTTCAGGTGCTGGCAGTGTGTCTGGGTCTGTGACCCATGTGTCTGTCACTCGGCTTGTGGCTGTGTCTCACACTCCTGTTTCTGGTGCTGGCAGTGTGTCTGGGTCTGTGGCCCATGTGTCTGTCACTCGGGCTGTGGCTGTGTCTCACATTCCTGTTGCAGGTGCTGGCAGTGTGTCTGGGTCTGTGGCCCATGTGTCTGTCACTCGGGCTGTGGCTGTGTCTCACATTCCTGTTTCAGGTGCTGACAGTGTGTCTGGGTCTGTGGCCCATGTGTATGTCACTCGGGCTGTGGCTGTGTCTCACATTCCTGTTTCTGGTGCTGGCACTGTATCTGGGTCTGTGGCCCATGTGTCTTTCACTCGGGCTGTGGCTGTGTCTCACATTCCTGTTTCCGGTGCTGGCAGTGTATCTGGGTCTGTGGCCCATGTGTCTGTCACTCGGGCTGTGGCTGTGTCTCACATTCCTGTTTCTGGTGCTGGCAGTGTGTCCGAGGCAGGTAGTTCACGCACTCAACCTGATTCTGTGATGTGAGGTGCTGTTGACTTCACTCACGTGTTATTGCACATGGTGTGTTCCTTGACCATTGAGAACAGCCTTGCACTGTTGTGGTCCTTGGGACGGGTTGCTTGGAACACGTACTTGTGCTGCCTCTGATGTACCTGCTCTGTTGGGCACAATGCCCTGTTGATGCTATGATACTGCATTCTGCCCTCTCACGTGCTGCCTCTGATGGACATGGTCAGTGCAATGGACTGTTGATGCACTTAGCCCCTCTCACGTGCTGCCTCTGATGGACATGGTCAGTACAATGGACTGTTGATGCACTTAGCCCCTCTCACGTGCTGCCTCTGATGTACCTGCTGTGTTGTCCACAATGCCCTGTTGATGCTATGATACTGCATTCTGCCCTCTCACGTGCTGCCTCTGATGTACCTGCTGTGTTGTCCACAATGCCCTGTTGATGCTATGATACTGCATTCTGCCCTCTCACGTGCTGCCTCTGATGTACCTGCTGTGTTGTCCACAATGCCCTGTTGATGCTATGATACTGCATTCTGCCCTCTCACGTGCTGCCTCTGATGTACCTGCTATGTTGTCCACAATGCCCTGTTGATGCTATGATACTGCATTCTGCCCTCTCATGTGCTGCCTCTGATGTACCTGCTCTGTTGGGCACAATGCCCTGTTGATGCTATGATACTGCATTCTGCCCTCTCACGTGCTGCCTCTGATGTACCTGCTCTGTTGGGCACAATGCCCTGTTGATGCTATGATACTGCATTCTGCCCTCTAACGTGCTGCCTCTGATGTACCTGCTCTGTTGGGCACAATGCCCTGTTGATGCTATGATACTGCATTCTGCCCTCTCAATTGCTGCCTCTGATGTACCTGCTGTGTTGTCCACAATGCCCTGTTGATGCTATGATACTGCATTCTGCCCTCTCACGTGCTGCCTCTGATGTACCTGCTCTGTTGTCCACAATGCCCTGGTGCTGTTTTGATACTGCATTCTGCCCTCTCGCGTGCTGCCTCTGATGGACACGGTCAGTGCAATGGACTGTTGATGCACTTAGCCCCTCTCACGTGCTGCCTCTGATGGATATGGTCAGTGCAATGGACTGTTGATGCACTTAGCCCCTCTCACGTGCTGCCTCTGATGGACATGGTCAGTGCAATGGACTGTTGATGCCCTTAGCCCCTCTCACGTGCTGCCTCTGATGTACCTGCTCTGTTGGGCACAATGCCCTGTTGATGCTATGATACTGCATTCTGCCCTCTCATGTGCTGCCTCTGATGGACATGGTCAGTGCAATGGACTGTTGATGCACTTAGCCCCTCTCACGTGCTGCCTCTGATGTACCTGCTGTGTTGTCCACAATGCCCTGTTGATGCTATGATACTGCATTCTGCCCTCTCACGTGCTGCCTCTGATGTACCTGCTGTGTTGTCCACAATGCCCTGTTGATGCTATGATACTGCATTCTGCCCTCTCACGTGCTGCCTCTGATGTACCTGCTCTGGTGCCCACTTTGCCCATGCTCACGCATACACTGTGATTATACCCCTATTATGTGTAATAAAGGTAGTCAATCATGTGTCGTGGTTTGTCGTAGTCATTCCTGCTTGCGTACTACAATTGGGTATTTGTATTTGCTTCTAATCAGTGGTTTCGGTAACATGACACTCCCCTCTCCCAACGTCACGACCCTTGCAGGTAATCTCCTCCAATCAGCGAATGGTTTGTGCCTTACCTGCGTCGTCGTCGATAGTGGGTCAGGACTTGGACGTGGTGGATCGCGAAGAGCATCGGGAAAGCGTGTAGCGCTGGGTCCATGGTGGTGAGTAACTTGCGGTGGGTATCTCTGCTATGTATGTTATCTTCGCTGTGGAGAATCCGCCGTGTTCAGACAGGTTGTTTTTCCGCAGCGGTTTTATGTGTATTTTCCGCCATCTTGATTTGGGGGACGGTCGTAGACGTCAGTCCGTACGGCGGAGTCTCTGGATTGGTTATGTCCGCTGCGTGGTTGGGTGTAGATGGGCGGTGGTGCATGCTCTTCCGTCGCGGACGGAATTTTGACACTCTTTCCTATCCTGATATGGCGGACGGAGTGTCCGCGGCAGGCGGACACGGAAAAGGCATTTTCCGCTTACTCCAGGGCTGCGGTCGCTCTTCCGTCCGCCATCCTAATGAGCCCCTAAATTAGTAATTTAGACAGTTAATCACACTACTAGTAAATTCTTCATACAGGCAATAAAACTTCCACTCACTCTTCAATGCAAATTTCTATATATATAATACTTATTTAAATATTGAACCAAACCACATTCACTGGATGATGTCATCAGTGATGTTATTTGAGATGTCATCAGTGATGTCATCAGTGATGTCACAGACCAGGTCATGAATGATGTAATATGTGACATCATCAGCAGTGGATTGCGGGCGCGAGTTATAGTTAGTACAACTAACTATAACAGAGGAATTTCAATGGTTTTGTACGAGTGAAATGTCCAGCTAATTATAACACCCCTTATACCTATGGTTTTTTCAATGAATTTCTAAGGTTTGTTAAATGCTAATTCCTAACTATAACATGTCTGACACCTATGGTTTTTTCAGTGAATATACACACACACACACATATATATACATATATATGTACCTTCACTCAAAGTGTCCTGTATTACAAAGGGAGCAAATATTGTGTCTCCGAGTAACATCTTGTGGTTTATTGTAAAAAATCGTGTCTCAGGGTAAAACAAGCCATCACCCTGCTTTCAAATAGAACCCTCAGTGTTCTCATTTTGTCCAAAATGCTGAAAAAACTGCTAACAACAGCCTGGAAAGGAGAAATAAGTTAAAGTGGGCAGCTAATACAACTTCAACAAAAGACTTGAATTACAATTAACGAGTGAACCATCCCCAGAGAATGGAGGAAAGAGCAGCAAAAAAGGCAGAGATTATGTTCCAAAGGGGAGAATCAACATCCAAAAATATCGATGAAGTTTGAACAACAGTGCATCCTCAAATCACCACTATAAAACAGCTCTTCATACAGCTAGAAAAATGAATGTGCAAAGAAATATCCTGAGGTTGGGAAATCATTACCCTTGAGAAATATGTGGAATGCGGAATGGCTCCGCATATTTACTCTTCCAAATCATCCAGTTACCAAGCCTGAGATGCTTGAGGAATGGGGCAAGAACAACATGGATTGCTCAAGGAATATGATGCTTATCATCATAAAATATGCAAGAAAAGATGTAGAAGAGCTCCATCAAAAGAAAGCGGACATTAAAACCCAAATTAAAGCAACTAATGAGGACAGTGAGGTTTAAAAAAAACTGCGAGCTGACATGGAACGCAACCTGGATAAGCATGAGGATGAGGTACATGAAAGTAAAACAGCGCAAATTTCGTAGGGATGAAGACAACTGCGAATTTGGTACCATCTTTACATGATCTAAGTGATGGGGAACAAAGACCAACAGGCCTACGAAAATTCTCTTTTTAGAGGAGATGAAGCTACTCTACCAGGAGCAGCAAACACCCAGAGGCAAGACAAGAGGACGAGGCTCAGGAAGAACCAGAACGAGGGGAAGGAGATTCTTTCCCTCAAAAGACCAAGAAGGAAAACAGGAAGAAGCAAGCGGCAAAGGTGGAAGGTACAACCTGAGAAACCGCACAAGTGATGAGAAAATAAAATTGACAGGTCCAAAGACCCCGAACTTGGTTATCAACCTATCAAGACACATTTTAATGGAAGCAGAACACAATCGTCTTAATAAAGGGCTCTCATTCTGTCCCGAAATACATCAGGATCCAATTGAGACAAGAATAGGTCTATAGAAATATGTAAGAAAACTAAAGCTCAAAACATTCTTTGCCAAACAATCACCTAGAGCAACAAGTGATCAAGATCAAGCCATGCATGTGGAGGATTCAGAGACATATAAGATTACAGAAGTACCATACCTCCGAACTGCATATGAATTGACAAATGAAAACAAGTGATCAAGGTCAAGCCATGCATGTGGAGGATTCAGAGACATATAAGATCGCAGAAGTACCATACCTCCGAACTGCATATGAATTGGCAAATGAAACAAATGACTCCCAGATAACGGACACTCAAATTCTGGAAGAAATGGGGGTATAAACAAATAAACGGATACCTACCCATTTTAACAAGAAATCGAAATTTTGCTCTGCCCTCCATCCCGGAAACAAGATTGATATCTTTTATGAGATGGGAGACTTAGATACAATGCAGAATGTCTCAAATCGGAACAATCGGGAGAATGTAACCAAAAAAGAACGCAGGGCCATGCAAACACTCAAAAACAACAATGCAATTGAAATCAAACCGGCCGACAAAGGCTCTAATATTGTGGTGATGGAGAAACAGCACTACGTAGAAGAAGCAATGCGTCAACTTAATGAGGAAATAAATTACAAAATCTTACAGAAGAACCCTACACATCAGCTAATGTTAGATCTAAGCAACAAACTGGACCTATGGCAAAGGAAGGGACTAATAACAGAGGATGAGAAGAAATTGTTGATGGTGGATAACCCAATCACTCCAACAATTTACTTTCTTCTGAAAGTCCATAAGAAATTAAACAAGCCGCCAGGACGCCCAATTATTTCAAGGTGTGGGAGTCTGTACGAGAATATATCAACTTATGTGGACCATTTTTTAGCATCAATTGTTCCAACACTCAGTTCCTACATAAAGGACACCAGTGATTTTCTGTGCATAATAATGGATACTCAATGGCAGCCAACTTGTCTGCTGGTGACAATTGACGTGTCGCTGTACACCTTAATTGACCATGAGAAGGGACTAAGGGACTACAGGAAATTCAATATTTCTTGAAACAGAGACCAATCAATGAGTTGGAGCATTCCAAGATGCTGATCGACATGGTAACCATGTGTCTATACAACAACGTCTTCCTCTTTAACCAAAAGATCTATGCCCAATGCTGCGGTACCGCAATAGGAGTTTCCTTCTCTCCAAGCTATTCGAATCTCATGATGGGATGGTGGGAGAGGAACATAGCTTTGAGAGAACAAAACAACCATCATATGATGAACGTAGCCCTTTGGCTACGTTTTATCGATGATCTGTACCTGCTGTGGAAGGGGACAAAAACAGAGTTTCAAACCTTCTTTGCAGTCCTGAATGGAAATTATGGTGGCCTAAGATTTACCTATGCCATAAGTGGCAGGGAAATTGAGTTCTTAGACACCAAGGTTTATATTAAAGAAAACTGCATGCACACAACTGTGCATAGAAAGAAGACAGCTATGAACAGCCTACTACATGGACTTAGCTTACATCCTCAAACTTTAAAAAAAGCATACCGTATGGAGAACTATTATGGATGAAAAGAAATTGTTCTGAAGATCAGGAAATGGAACAGAAATTTTCAGACACCAAAACACGCTTTCTACAACGTGGATAAAAATATGCAGACATCAAAAGAGGGGAAGCTAAAGCAAGACAAAAAGCAAGAGCAGAGACATAGGTGAATAAAAAGGAAAGAGAAGAGAGAGAAAGAAAAGAAAAGAAAAAAGAGAAAATCACGACACATGCAATATGAACAACACAACACAACCGAACGATGATCAGCCAGGACTAATAATTACCTTTAGCAAAATAAGCTACAAAATCCAAAAGACACTAAAAAGTACTGGAATATATAAAAAAGAAAGACCCAGATATAGGCAACAGTATAGGAGATCGTCCATTGGTCTCCTACAAAAGAGCACCAAACCTATCAGATCATTTGGTGAGAAGTCACTTTGAAGCCAAAAAAACAGAATCATGGCTCCAGACAAGATCCAATGGCTTCACAAAATACACAATGTGCAAAGCCTGCAGAAAAGGCAAGAACATAAAAAATCTGAAAGATCCCGCTGGAAAGACCTTTGAAAGAATAACATGCGATTCAACCTATGTGGTCTATTTACTACAATGCTTCTGTGGAAAGCAATAGCTAGGAAGCACTGTATGTCCATTAAAAAAGCGTATACAGGAACATACTTGTGCCATACCGAATGTGGACTTCACGCTATTGCTATTGCTTCGCTATTGCCAAACACATGAACACACATAGAGGTAAAACATGGCTGGATATCAAATATTCAGGTCTGGCACCAATCCCTCCAAATGAACGAGGTGGAAATCGAACACAGAAGTTGAGAAGGCTGGAATCATGGATAATGCGACTGGAACCCTCCCACGCCATCTTCCGAAAAAAACTTAAGACTTTCTTATTCCCCAAATAGTCGTCCGGTCCCCCCCCCCCCTCCTCTTGGATATCGCATTTCCACAGCGCGGGGATGCCTCCGGGTCACCAGGCGCTTTACAAATTTATAAATAAATAAATAAATAAATAAATGAGGTTCAAAACCAAACACCCCTCGGGATTGAATGGGGACGAAGAGATGTACGTCCATCTGTAATGACACTAATTTACATGGATGGGTGACACTGCCACTGTCTGAGATCTTTAAAACATGCGAATATTCCTCTATTGCTGGTCAAAATAAGACTCTTCCACTGCCTGAGAACTTTTAAAACATGTAAATACTCCACTCTGTTGGTCAAATCTGATATTTTGAATGTTCCAATAACTGATAGAGATATCGCAATGCTCAATGAGACTCATTGTATGGTTACAATCATGTACGTAATAGACTGGATTTACCAATTGGCAATGGTCGAAATGTGTATATAAAGCAGAGACCGAAATATTCTATGAAAATGATCACGCAGTCCAGAAAGCAGTGAGGCCGCTGCAAAGGCCGAGGGCACTCAGCCCCACACATTGAAATAGACACTCAGTCTAAAATTACAATCTGCACACGATCAACGCTTACAAATAGCGGCGTTGGTTGGCTGATTCATGGCTTAGCCATGAATCAAAAATGCGCAATGGTTTCTAACTCTAGAATGGGCGAGACATGATTGTAATAATCTGAAGGGCCTTTGCAGCGTGACACCGCTGCCAATGGACATGTGAACGTACTGAGAAAGCTTGTTCCCAAATAAAGTTTGTTGAAATAATGGTACAACACACTACATTGCCCACAATGCACCATGAGCGGTATCTAGGTGTATAGGTATAAATGGAGAAACTGAAAAAGAACAATTGTAAAACACTGCTGAGATCAGGAACTTTGGTTCGAAACGTGTAGGAGGAAGACACGATCTGAAATAAAGAACATCTGAATAAGCAGGAGGAGTGCCGTGATATTCATTTCTTGTGTGAGACATATATATATATGGAGACTAGGCTTTTTCGCAAAAAGGCGGCGGATAACTAGGTATTACATGCCACCAGTGCCCACCCTCGCCATCTGATAAACAGCATACCATATGGCGAAATTCTCAGACTTAAGCGCATTTGCAGTACTAAAAGCAAATTAGAACTAGCCCAAGAACAGAGCAAGCAGCGCTTTCTACGCAGAGGCTATTCTCACAAAACGGTAGATCAGGCAATAACAAAAACAAACAATTTAGACTGTAATATCTTGTTACAAACCAAGGCATCTGCAGAATCAAGATGCCACAACCCAACAGACGAAAAAGTAACCATCCCAGAATTTCGTCTGATTATGGGGTATAGTAGTCAGCACAGGCAAATCAACAAAATAGTGCAAACAAGTTGGCATCTAGTCCTCAATGATCCTGTAATAGGACCCCTACTCCCTCAGAGGGTATCTATCACTCATAGTAGAGCTCCTTCAATGAGGGATTGTTTGGTAGTATCTAACCCGGAAATAATAGCCAATACATCGTGGCTTGAAATACACAAGGGATTTATCCGTTGCACAACTTGCAAGGCATGTACGCACGGAATTAATACTACTACATACACAACCCCTTTTAGCGATAGACCCAACAAACTTTCTAAATTAATGACCTGCAAATCTAAATACACAGTATATGTTTTAACTTGTCCATGTGGCCTACGCTATGTGGGTAGCACGAAACTACAGGCCCACGTCAGAATTCTCCAGCATCTTCGAGCCATAAAAAATGTGGACAATATATATCCAGTGGCGAGGCACTTTAAAGATTGTCATCAATCAAATAACAAGAGCCTCACATACTTTCTAATCGATACCGTTCCACCCAACAGAAGGGGCGGTTCTCGGGAAGGCAAACTCAGAACGTTGGAGACAAGATACATATTACAATTAGACACTAAACACCCGAATGGATTAAACATCACTGAGGACTTGTATACATTTCTTTAAAACCCAACATATGATCATGTACAAACATAAGGTCGTATCACTCCACTAATCAATAAACTCAGTATAAAATCCTCCCCAATATATATCTATATGGCAGCTAGTACAAGAAATTGTATAGACCAGTCCTGGTATAGATGAATCAACATAGAGTCAGGAAGGGTTATAATCAGGCTATTTTAGTTTGATTTTAAGGGCCACCTATCCCCATTTTCTATACTATTTTATATAAAGAAGTGTACATATATATTTTATATTTGATATTTTTGTATAATTCATTATTTAATATTTTCATATTTAATATTTAATATTTAATATTTAATATTTAATATTTAATATTTAATATTTAATATTTAATATTTATAAATGTACATGGAGACGATAAGCCCACTAAACTACAGTGTGGAAGACATTAAAATTGAATTTGCTTTCACAACACTAGGCTCTAACCAAGAGAATATTAAGTGTCTATATCTATCAGCCTGCCGTATAATATTATAAGGGGGGGAGTATGGGAAAATTCAAATTCAGAGAGAAGAACTGATAAATAATTATGTGAGAATTGTTGGGGGTTGTATATAATTAGAATTGCACGAATCATTATAAGAAGTATCATCATGAGTTACAAGCAATGTACAAATCCCATATAAATAAGCGGGGATCTGCTGCCACTGAAATAAGTATGAACTATTGAAATCAGTTAAAGTAAAGAAAAAAAGTTTTCACCTTTTAAATTTGTATATAGCTGTATATATGCATATCAATCATTTTATGAATGAACTGATGTATACACAGATGCTGTATATTAAGATATAACTATGTACAAATCATAAATTATGAGAAACCACTAGAAATTGCACTGGATAACCAATGAAGTCAGTAAGCATTATAAAAAAGACAAAATAGTTTTTATAATATTAAATTATTCTCTAATCACTTTTAGCACTTTTTTGCACTTTAGCACAATTTTTTCACACATCGGAGGTTTTAGCTCAGGTGATGCAAACTATAGTAATATATATATAAAAAAAAAATTTAATTGACAACATAGCAAACCGAGATGTATATAATGAAACATGGAAAAAATGGAAAAATAAGGGAATTTTTTAAATCCACTATTTTAGTGCGATGTTGGTGTTATAAATACAATTATCGAATGTAACTGTATTTAACAGAAATTGTATACAACTTCCAAGAATGACAAAAATATATTCAAATGTCTACTATGTCTATAGTTGCAATGATCACGTGTTAAACGGATGTGCACTGTCACTTTAAAAGGATTATCCTATGCAACATTCAGTTGTCGAGTGAGCAAGCGGCTGTGGGCTGCGAAACGCATCTCTGACATCGGTATAATAAAAACTACTTAAGCACCTACTCTGGGTCTGTGTACAGTGTTGCAGCGTGTGGCGCTTGAAACAGCGTGAGCCGGCGATTTTGGATTTATTGCATATATATATATATATATATATCGCGGTCCACCAAACGCTTCTGTAAACCCTCCGCCTCCAAAACGAGAGGCGCGTCAACGTGAATAGACCTCGAAGCCCGGTCTCCAAATATCACAACCAATTCCAAAAAAATGGATTGTTGATGCCGTGTTGCTTGACACCATTTTTTAGTCCGTCAGCTAAAACAAAAAGTCAGACGCGTTTCGCCTGCCCAGCAGTCGGTGAACAAGCCTGCTGGGCAGGCGAAAAGCGTCTGAATTTTTGTTTTCTGGCTACCTGGAATAAACTGGAGGTACCTGTTGGGCTAGTTGGCTCACAGGGGACCTCAGGATTGAAGAGGAATTAATTCCCAAACCTAAAACGCGCCACAGGGCGTGTTTGCACACATGTCACGAATCGGCTTGCCTAGCCGAGGGGTGCACCGCCACAGACAACAGTGGCTCCACTGCTGGATTGTGTGTTTCAGCGGAGCGAAACTTTTCATACTTGGCAGCATTGGGGGAAGATATTAAAGACATGCTCGTGATTTGCACTATTTTACACAGAGACTGCCACCAGCCCACATGGGTTTGATAGATTGGACTCCCAGTCCCAGGAAGCAATGGTGTATCAACTCACCTGTTTGCAATTGTGTTTTGCATTTAAATAAAGGAGATCGCTGGGAAGTTCGTTTGGTGGTTTTTCACTGTGCAGCAGACAACCTATGAGGAAGGGAGTGTTTTCCGAAATGCGTCAGGTCACTGCTGACATTTGAGTGTGCTGGTTCTTCCCTGACCCTATGGATGGTGAGAAGTGAGTGCGCCCTGCTCATGGGTCAATGTGAAACGAAATATATAGATTTATATATATGTCCTATCCAAGGAGGAAGACCAGGAGAGGTAGGAAATCAAAGATATCCTCTTCGAAGCAGAACAACAAACAAGAAGTAATCAAGAATGATCCAAACCTGATTGTGAATTTATCCAACTACACACTAACTAAAACTGAGGAGAATCTGTTACAAAAGGGACTCACTTTTTGTCCTGACAAACACCAGGACGAGGTGGAAACGAGAATCGATGTGTATAAGTACATTCGAAAATTAAAACTTAAAAAATATTTTGTGAAAAACAAAAGTGGAGATAAAAAGGACAAAAATGATAAGTCAAATGAATCTAATATCGATAGTCAATCAGAGGAATTTCGAGTGGCAGATGCCAGCAGTCTCCAGGTGGCTTATGAATTAACACATCAAATAGAACAAACTGAACAGTCCAACACCCAAATAGTATCTCAAATGGGACATGTAATCGACTCCCATCCGAAAACAAACTTGAAGAACAAATCAAAATTTTGCCCTACGTTATATCCAGGGAATCGTGTAGACATCTTTCATGACTTAGTTGTGACGGAATTGGAAACTATGAAAAACACTATCAGTGGTAAAGAAAATCTAACTCAAAAGGAAAGAGTGGCACTGAAAAATCTACAAACTAATGCCATCATAGAGATCAAGCCGGCTGATAAAGGCGGCAATATTGTCATCCAAAACAAAGTTGATTATCTAGCGGAAGCCAAACGACAGCTGCTTGACACATCAAACTACAAAGTAATTCAACATAATCCAACTCCAGAAATGATAAGAACTTTACACAAGCACATTGAAAATTGGTACAAAAATGGCTTATTAAACAAGGAAGAAAAGAATTTCCTAACAGTCTTGCACCCTATCATGCCAACGATGTATTTTCTACCGAAAATTCATAAGACTTTGATAAAACCACCCGCACGTCCAATTATATCCAGCTGTGGATCACTGTGCGAAAATGTTACTACATATGTGGACTACTTTCTGGCACCAATGGTTCCGTCCCTAAATTCGTACATAAAAGATACAGGGGACTTCTTAAGAATAATCATGGGAGTAGATTGGCAACCTGATTACTGGTTAGTTACTATTGATGTAGTATCTTTGTATACTTCTATCCAACACAAGGTAGGCTTGATGGCAATCAAATACTTCTTGAATCAAAGACCCTTATCGGAACTACGACATACCAACATGTTGATAGATATGATAACTTTCTGTCTCGAGAATAATGTCTTTGTCTTCGATAAGTCATTTTACTCCCAAATATGTGGCTGTGCCATGGGCGTCTCTTTCTCTCCAAGCTATGCGAATCTAACCATGGGGTGGTGGGAGAAAAACATAGCTTGGAGAGATGAGAATGAGCCTTATACCACGGATGTGGTACTTTGGCTTAGATTTATCGACGACTTGTTTCTCCTGTGGAAGGGGTCAAGACAAAAACTGACTGAATACATTGACATCTTAAACTGTAATGATGTAGGACTAAAATTCACATCAAATATCCAGAAACAAGAGATAGACTTTTTGGATACAAAAATCTACATTATGAATAATAAACTGGAAAGCACAGTTTTCAGAAAAAAACCGGCAACAAACAGTGTTCTTTTCAGAACAAGTTTCCATCCGGCTCCACTTTAACAGAGTATCCCTTTTGGGGAATTTTTACGAATGAAATGTAATTGCTCTGAAACGAGAGAAATGGAAAACAAATTCACTGAAACAAAAAATCGTTTCACAGAAAGAGGATACAGACATACTGATATCATAAAAGGTGAAGCCAAAGCAAGAGCAAAAACCAGAGCAGAAACGTTAATACCCAAAATCAAATCGACGGAAAAAAATCTAAATGAGAAACCGAGATTGATCTTAACATATTCAAAAGAAAGTCACAAAATACGACAAATTCTGACTAAATACTGGAGTGTGTTGAAGAAAGATCCAGAGATAGGCACACTAATTGGTGAAGGCCCGCTCGTTGCATATCGAAAAGCACCATCAATCAAAGACACTTTGGTTAACAGCCATTTTAAAGATGTAAAAACTGCCACATGGCTAGAAAAATGTCAAAGAGGATTCACCAAATGCCTAACTTGCAAAGCTTGCACCATTGGACAAAATATGAGAACCTTAAAAGATCCAAAAGGCAGAATTTTCTAAATCAGAGACAAAATAACTTGTGACTCACAATTTGTGGTATACCAAATCCAATGCTTCTGTGGCAAGAAATATATCGGCTCTCCAGTCTGCCCATTAAAGAAAAGAATACTGGAACACACTCGAGCAATCCAGAACGGTGACTTGAGTTATGCCACTGCAAAACATCTGCAAACTCATCCAGGCAGATCATGGAAAGATTTGAAATATGCCGGGATTGCTCTGATCAAAGACAATGAAAGAGGTGGAGACCGCATTAAAAACTTAAGGCGCTTGGAGTCGAAATTGATAATTAAATTTAAGACAAGAAGCCCTTGGGGTCTGAATGCAGATGAAGAACTTTATGTTCATCTATAATTGATTTATTGACTTGCTTCCATTTCAATGTATGATTTAACATGAACAATTGATGAAACTGAATGATTTCAGATATAAATGTCTAATGAAACATCTATTCAAATTTCGTGTGAGAAAAAATCTTGAAACATATAATAGAATACATAATAAAGAACTGCTTTTGTTTACACCTTGATTGCAGCACCGATAGCACCTTCGGGACACAGGCATTCAGCCTTTGCATTCTGGGCACTCAGCCCGTAACTCCATTGAAAGATATAATCACATTGAAATGCAATATGTGTAAAACCACACACAATTTGGGCACTCAGCCCATGACTTCAATTGATAGCGCAATACTATATGTTGACCACACATCGCGCTTTGAATTCACAACTAATTAATAAAAACGAGAGTGTGAAATGGTGCGGCAATTAGTCTAAACAAAGTGTCAGCTAGTGTTGAAATTACACTTAAACTACTGAGCCCATAATGCATCTTGAATTGCTCATTGGTGTCATCAGTTAAATAACAAACAGTAATGAGGGACAAATGTTTGTACCGTGAACAGGGACAGTCTATGTCCGAAACGCGTAGGTGGGGAACCTATGGAGAAGTAAATTAAGTTTCAACGTGAAGTGGTGTGCGGTGTCTTCTTTCTTTGAAGAATTCTTGCTATTTGACATTAATTGCGGGGACGTCCCGGGCCCGCCACCAGCACCAGCCAGAAAGCAGCTCCTCTCGTACTGGGACATTTGCTTTATGACATATATATATATATATATATATATATATATATATATATATATATATATATATATATATATATATTACCTACTGGCGGTCGCCAGTAGGTATATATAGTTAGGATTTTTTCTCTATGGGTTTTTTTAAAATTCTATGTCTAATAACTTTGCCGTTTGTGGACGGAATTGGCTGAAATTTTCAGGAAAATGGCACATTTTGTTTCTGAGCAGCCTTTGAAAATTTGGGGGGGGTTCGTCAAGGGGGGGCCGAGAAAAAAGGGGGGTCCCAAAACGCGTTTTTCCCATGTTAATTTCCATAGGGCGGTTGGCCTCACTTTTAGCCCGAACGGCTGAATGGATTTGCACGAAACTTGGCAAAATTGTAGGGACTGGTAGCCCGATGTGCCTTTTTTGTAGGTCTCAATATATGTGCTCCAGTGGATTTTGAGAAATTAACGTTTAAAAAAAGATATATATCTGTAACAGCGGACCGGGCAGCGGCCCAGGACGCGTACTTTTCGCGCAACGGAGCTTTGTGAAGCGAAGCTGATTGGTTCTCCGGCGTCTGTCAACATTCCAAACAGTCCGTAGCGGCCGCCATCTTGTCTCTCGGTAGGATCGAGAGACAAGAGGAGGCGAAAGCGAAGGGGCAAATGACCATAAGGGGGAATAGTAGATCCTCGCTGACCCCCTAGGTTTGATGTGGAGGTTTTAAAAGGGCCCCGCGGGGCAAAAAAAAAAATAATAATAATAATCGAACGGCTGAATGGATTTGCACGAAACTTGGCAAAATTGTAGGGACTGGTAGCCCGATGTGCCTTTGCTAGGTCTCAATATATGTGCTCCAGTGGATTTTGAGAAATTAACGTTAAAAAAAAGATATATATCTGTAACAGCGCTCCGCTTCGCGTACTTTTCGCGTTACGGAGGTTTGCGAAGCTGATTGGTTTTTCGGCGTCTGTAAACATTCCAAACAGTCCGTAGCGGCCGCCATCTTGTCTCTCGGTAGGATCGAGAGACAAGAGGAGGCCAAAGCGAAGGGGCAAATGACCATAAGGGGGCATAGTAGATCGTCCCTGACCCCCTAGGTTTGATGTGGAGGCTTTGAAAGGTTCTCGCAGGGCAAAAAAATATATACCGTTTTTTTCGTTTTTTTGCGTGGAGTGCGCTCGGTTCGCGAACCGGGAAGCGTTCTGGGGAGCGTACTTTCTTGAAAATTAGTGAAAAAAGTTAGAGTACAATAATAATTGTGAGTGATCAGATGTAGGGTAGCTCTGAGAAGAGCTTTTGGGTTTATGGTACATTTAGGTACTTATAAGTAGGTACCAATGCACATTCTTAAATTCAGAGTGAAAACTCTGTTGCCCTCATCTGAGAAGTGAACTCCATCTCCTCTGTAGATATCTTGCATGTAGTAACGCAAGTTATTGTTGTAGAGGGAGCCCATTCCATGGTCTCTCATGTAAGCTGAAACAGATTTGTTTACATGCTTCCTCGACTTCTCAATTTGTGGACAAAATTGGTTTGACCACCTCCATTTCTGTCTTTGGCATATATTTGAATATACCAAGGCAGTCTGAGGAAAAAGTGCCATCAATTGCTCAAAGGTGTCCTTTAAAAGCATTTCCAGACCTACCCCAGTCAAAGTGCCCAAATCATTACCTCCACAGTGCACAATTAACAGGTCAGGTTTGGGCAAATGCATAAAGGTTTTCACCAATGGTATCAATTGGTGACATTTTAATCCTCTGTGGCCAAACCACTTAATTTCCACATCTTGTAAATTGAGGTTAGGTAAATTCCTGTTTTCAGCGTACCTTTGAGCCCAATATATGTAACTATGTCCAACAATCCAGACAGAAAACATGGCGAGAGAAGGTTCTGCTGCAGTCAGATGAAGTGTGGCAATGAAATGGCAGTTGAAAAAATGAGAGTGTAAAATGAAAAAAACTGAGGAGTTTCTGTGTTAATGAAGCAGTAAGAGTGATTGGTGGATTTTGATTGCTGAAAACAGAAAGTTAGTGTGAATGGATGAGTTCGTTGAAAGATGTATTTTGAGTGGCGAAGAAAAAATCATTAAATGAAAGAATGCTCTGGATATGCAGGTGCACTGAGAGTTCAGAGTTCAATTGCAACATTGTTGTGTGAGAGGTCTTGCAAGAGGTGGTTGCTATGCAGAAAAAGCAGAGAGGGGGCAGAGGGGGGAAGGGTTTTGCTTTGAAAAAAAGTGAGGGAAGAGTTTTGATTGGGTGACATGAGAGATATGTGTGAGGAATTACAGCATTTCTGTGCTTTTGATAGCTGCAGACTCTGGAGTGAATACCTTTTGCTCTGCTGAAGACAAATTGGTGTGTTTCTGAGACTGTTTTGAAACTCAAAGTATTTGCTAAGGTGAGAAAAGATTTCTTTAATTTAGATAGAAAATAGTGTGCTTTAAGGAGAAAATTATGAAGAAAGTTGTGTTTTTCAAATGTTGCTTTGTCTCAAGTGTTTCACAAATAGATTTTGTTTCTTTGAGAAATTGTAATTGGAGAAAATGTGAAGTATTAGTACTGACAGGGCTTTTATGTGCATAGGAGCTGTGGAGTGTTTTCAAATTATGACTTGTAAATCGTTTTTGAGAAAAAGCAATGGTTTTAATATTGATGAGAAGGACATAATGGTGTCTGCTTCTTTATAAGGTAATTGAGAGTCTGTGATGTTATTTTTCCCATTTCAATGTAAGAAGTTTGTCTGTGGAGCAAATTGCTTGTAAATATGCTCCCACCTGTGCATGGCAAATTTAGATTTTGAATGTTTCCGTTACATAGGCATGTTAAAGGTGACGGAAAATGCTGCAAAGGCAATCAAAAAATGCTTTTATGTGTCTTAAGGACATTTTAAGTCATTTCCCCATGTGCAGTGTTTTCAAATTATGAGTTGAAAATCGTTTTTGAGGTAAAGGAATGTTTTCAAAATTTATGTGCGCCATATGACCCCAAATTTCTTTTTCAGGGGTGCAGCAGGGTGTTCTTGAGACACCCCTGCACCGTCGGAAAAATTCGTAATTTGCGATGAGGTAATTGCTAATCGCAAATTGTACCTTCATTCCTATGGGCCTCCTGCTGCATGGAAATGAATGGGTAATTTGTAATTAGCAAATAGGTCATCGCAAACTAGGAATGGTAAAGAATCGCTATTTATTTCTTAAAGTTCGCTATTTAGGAAATGCAAAAAACTTTGATGATACATATGGCGGTTTATCTCTAACAAGATAAGAAGCATAGGGATAGATTTATGATGACTGGCGCATCATTAGGGATGTGTTAGTCATTCTGTGCCGCTGTTCCGTCACCTATGGTGTGCTGCATTTACAATGCGGCGCATCATGGGGCAAAAACAGCACAGATGCGTGACGTATTTGTGCCGTAAAGTTGGCGCATTGCTGGAGTTGTATCGCAAGTGTGATGAAGCTCCAGTAAGGTTGAGGGGTGCCCCTGTCGCAGGGTTTCTGTTCTGACACAGAACTGTGGACAGAGGATTGGAACCTCGGCGAATTAGGGTGTCCCAAAACTCACCTTAGTAATCAAAACCCCTTAGCAAGCTAGGTACAGTGACACATTGGATATAACAAACTCTCAATGTTTAGACAATCCAGAATATGAACTTATAGTACCTCAGGATACGTGGAACTCATGAACAGTCGGTCGTTATATATTTCTTAGAAACGAGAACATGGAGTTAAGAAGAACACATGTGTATTTGAAATGTTTATTTACTAATGCCGTCTTCTCAGGCGTAGTATCTTAGATTATACAAGTACACATATTATCAGTAGCAAAATTACCAGCATAGTTAATAGTACATAAAAAGCGAATGGTGACAGTATGTTAACATGCTGTAAATGAATAAGAGTTAGCAACACTTATAAGCAGCCGCGGGCCGTGGAGGGAGTTACGGTGGGCAGGGAGGCGGGGAGGGGGAGGGGCAGGGTGGAGAGGGCTTCACCCTGCCCCTCCCCCTCCCCGCCTCCCTGCCCCACCGTAACTCCCTCCACGGCCCGCGGCTGCTTATATCTCACCCTCCCTAATACACATAATATATTATTTGCTAAGAAGGTCTCTTTGTGTTGGTTTAGGGCGTGCCGATACTTTAGTGTCTTAGATTTGAAGGAATCACATCAGCATAGAAAAGATAATCCATATGCCGTGCTTAATATCGCCAACGGCATTGTGCCATAATATTCTAGCATGCGATTGCGGAACAGTGTCAGCAGCTGCAGGGCGGGAGCTTGCACAGGAGGGACATCCATATTTAAAAATGTAAAAAAGCACAAGAGCGTCCGCTGGTAATGCAAGTAAAAATGGGAATCCACGAAGCAGAGTGGAAAAAATAGAATGTAAGAAAGCAGGGATGACTCCAAAGATTTTCTCAAATGAAGTCACGAGACCACTGGTAACAACTTTAAAAAAGTGCGCCAGGCTCTTTGTGGAGGATGCGTTAGAGATAGTCCGAACCATCTTGCTGAAATGGAAAGGCGAATCTGTATTTAAAAGGGTCTGCAGCTCTGTACGGGTGTTCGCTGTGTGAAGGACGAAAGTTTCACGGGCTGAACTCAAGGCCACCTCTCTCTGAGACAAAATAGCTCTTATTCTTGCCATGCCGTTGAAATGTGCTGCCAAGGTTGGTATTTGTGGCCAGATTGAAAACTCCCTATGTTCATGTGTGGGAGGAAATAGAACATTTCTGCAGCAAATAACCCGTTCATTTACTGTTACGATAAAATGAATACTTTTAATTAACCCAGAACAATCTTCATTATTGAGCATCAAATAACTACCATTTTCCAAGAACTTGAACGTGGGGATGATAGCAGGAACTGGTGTGCCTTGCAACACGCAAGCCATATTTGGTCGGTGTTTGTTGCATGAACCGTGTAACTGTATGTGCCTACACATTAGTGAATGATCTGGCGTCTCAGTGCATTCCTCTCCATTCAGATAAAGTTCTTGATCATCTTTGAAAATCTGTATGTGTATGGAAGCGACCAGACTTGATGAAGAAAACCACTACCTAAAGGTTAATAACGACCTATTGGTATATATTTCATACAATTTGAAAACTTATATAAAGCAAAAGGCAGCGTTATTAAACCGTGGATAAGGCACGTTGCCAAAGCAGTCAACCTTTTGGATTTATACTGGAAATGTTAAAGGAAGAATTACGGAGTAGGGCCTGTAAATCTTTAATAGACAACGAGTAAAATTACTCCAACCATCGTATTCCTCTAACTCCGGGATAGTAGGGGTGTTTAATTTTTTAGAAGTAGCCAATCCAAAGCATTTGGTCTGGGAAATTGTTTCATTCACAAACAACATATGTTTTGGGATGAGACATGCACGGTGGAAAGCCTCAGTGCCTTGTACCTGCCAGGTTCGTGAACCCCAAACTGATGTAGATCCTGGATATTTTTACTCTGTATTACGTTAGCATGGTCTCATTACTGGTTTAAACGCCATTTTTCCTTTTTTGTAACTTCTGCACACGACACTTAGTTGTTGCTTTAGCTTTCAGCCTACCTGCGTCAAGATCTATGCCTGCTTCAAGCAGGCGCAGGGTTTTGATGTAGCTTTGTCCTATCTGATTGTAAATGCGGCACACCGTGGGTGGCAGAGCAGCGGTGCACGTTAACTGGTGCATCCCTGGGGATGTGCTAGTTAATATAAATCTGCCCCTTTACATTTAATTATGTGCAGGGGACACAGAGAAGGTGAGGTTTATCCAAGGTTAAGAAGAGATGAGTCCTGTTCAGTGAAAAATTGGAGATAGGCTTCAGTATATTATATACTTAAGTAGTGTGTTAAGTTTTTGATGACTGTTATTAATTTACTGTTGGGTAATAGTGGTTAATAACATTTTTTATTATATTTTACCACAGATTCAACTGCAGATTATTTCAAGATTTTAGGATGCCTAGCAAAGAAAGAGTAAGAAAGGCTGGAAAACGTCAAAGACAGCAGGAGCATGGAATATTGCAGCAGTCCTCTAACAAAAAGATTTGTCAAGTCACCAAGAAAGCACCGGGTAAGAGTCGAAAAACAGTCATAAGAAATATGTGTAGTAAAAAAAATATTACTACAGAAAATGTTTCACTCCAGAAAAGGAGAATGAATTCAAATGGTAAGGAAAGGCCAATGAGAAATGTTACTGCTAGAGTAAGAGATAACTCTATGCATGAAAGTAGAAGGAAACAACAGTTTAGGGATATTCGTAAACGAATGTTCCGCAACAGGATAATTGGGAATTTGTTAAAAAATATTAAGAAAGGTCAGCAGAAAGTGGTTTTTTATAAGAGAAAAAAAATAGTTGAGAAAGTTATTGATCAGGCATTTGAAATTAAACGTAAGTTATTTATTTTGACAATCAATAGAATTAGGAAGCTAAACAAGGTAATTTATGATTTCAAAAGAAATAGTAGATGGAAGAGAATAGTTAATCGTAGTAATTTTTGTGAAGTTTTTTCTGGAGAATGGATGCATAGTTCAAGCTCTGAGGCATTTTTTAATGAGGAGAGTTATTTCCAGGATAATGATTTGGTGCATGCAGTTGACACCAGTGGTCGAGCTTATGAAGTGAAAGATGGTTGTCCAGTTGAAAAAGAAAAACTTGTGAGAACAGAGATAGAAGAGGTGTTAGGTAATGAGGTTTTAGGGAGACGTCCTAAGGGTCCTGTGTACACCTGGAAGTGTAGTAGTATTTGCAGTGTACGACAGGATTCCATCAATTTGCTTTGTGATTTTATACGGTCATTTAGTAAGAAAAGTTTGAAGCAGAAAATGAAGTTGTTGCAAGAATTAGATCCTTGCAGAGTGAGAGAAGTGATAGGTTTGCATGGTCATTCACTGGCTTGTCTTTCCAGGAGAGTATGCCAGAGTGTTTTTCATCATTTCAGGATGCTAGCAGTGCATCATAATAAAGTGAGGAAATTAGTTAGAATGTTGTATTATGCTAAGAGTCCAGCAATTATGCTTAAACAATTATGCGCTGCTCTTTTGCATGGTTCTGAAATAGATGTGAAGAATATATGTGAAGAAATTGAGTTTTGTTACTTTGGAAGTAAAGAGGAGAATGTTGAAATTGACCAAGAAGAAGAGAGTAATGTGGAAGATAGTGTACAGGTTTCCAGTACAGATAATTTCCAGAGGGAAATTGCGACGTTTGAGGTGAAATCAAGTGAGAGGCCAAATTTCACTTGTGTGTGTTGTCGACGCACTTATTATAAGAATCAGACTAAGTTAGTGGATTTATATGGAAAAAGTGAAAGGGAAAATAATAGTGAATGGAAGGATTTTACAACATACTTGATGGTAGAAAATTGTTTTGATTTGGGATTGGATCAACGTGTGTGTACTTATTGTTGTAACAAATTAAATCAAAACCAGATGCCTGCTAGAGCAGTTCATAATAATCTGGAATTGGTTGAAATTCCTTCTGAATTGAAGGATTTAAATACTTATGAATCTATTTTGATTCAAAGTATCCATCCCTTTCAGGCTATTGTAAGAATGGAGCCAAAGACAGGGAAATTGCCTCCATCAGATTTACAGAGAGGATTAAAGGGAAGAGTTGTTTATTTGCCTCTAGATTTGAAGAAAAACATTAACACAATTGGAGTAGAAAAAGTGGAAGAGGAACCTCTGGTTATCTTAGTTAATGGGGTTCCGACAAAGAATAAGAAAATATGGCAAGATTTAGTAGATGTTAGGAAAGTCAAAAGGGCAACATTGTATTTGAAAAAATATAATAAATACTATAAAAATGTATATGTTGCAGAAGAGGAAGTAAGTGAGGAAGAGGATAGCGATTTGTGTGCTGGTCAAATTGAGAAAGTAGAACCCTCTACTAGTGAAGAAATATATGAACATTATAGTGTTCATCCTTTGCATTCCAAGGAAGTCATGGGGAATGCTATTGAGTTGTTTCAAATGAAACAAGCGAAAGGGAGTCCCATTAGTGTTTGGGAGGAAAGTTTGGAAGCTCGGTGTTTCCCACAGCTTTTTCCAACAGGTCAGGGAGGAAGATATGATGAGCGACCTCATCAAATTCCTGCTTCTGAATACCGGACTTTGCGATTGTATGCAGGAGATCTTAGGTTTCGACAATGCATTCCTTATTTGTTTCATCTCCTGTTTGAAAGCGATCTGTCTGGACTGTCATATGCAGTGAACCACATCTTGAAAAGTGGTATACACATGCAAAACATCTCGGCAAGTGACTTTATGGATAAAGTCAATGTCCAAGACAGTATTTTGGATTCTCACCTGATTAATCTCATGGCGTGTCAGCGTGGTACTAATGAGTACTGGTACCGTCGTCATGGTGATTTAAAATGTATGCTGAGGAACTTAGGAACTCCCACATGGTTCCTCACTTTGAGCTGTGCTGAGTATGGCTGGGAAGACTTACTTGAATTTCTACGAGAGGCAAATGCTAACGTAGAAAACATCGAATTCAAGACACCCGGAGAACTGTGCTCTTTGGATCCAGTCAATGTATGTAGGTACTTCAATCATAGATTTGAAGGTATGATGTCTTTCATCATGAATAAGAAGAATCCACCTCTTGGAGAGGTGTTGGATTTCTTCTGGAGGAAGGAGTACCAAGCAAGAGGTGCTCCTCATATACATATGTTGCTGTGGATCAAGGATGCACCTAAATTTGGAACGGATGCAGACGACTCAGTGATGAGTTTCATAGAACAGTATTCTACGTGTGCTGTTCCAAACGCAAAGGAGAAAAAAAGCCTAAGAGAAAAAGTTCTACGTTTCCAAAGCCATCGATGTGGAAAGTACTGTCGTCGTAAATTCCGGAACAAAGACAAGTTCTACACCAAATGTCGTTTCGGCTTTCCACGATCGGTGATTTCTAAAGGAAGAGTGAACAGTTTGATGTCTTCGCTGCGACATAATGTGATGAAGAAATCACCTAAAAACACATACAATTTGAAGAGGAACGAAGAGTCTAAGTACATCAACGACTACAACCCGGTGATTTTGTCCATGTGGAATGCTAACATGGATATACAGTTTGTGGCTGATAACTGTATGGCTGTGGCTAGGTATGTGACATCTTACATCACCAAAAAAGAGAAGACAGAATTGAAGGATATGTGGGAGGACATTTCCCATGAAAAGAGCCTCAGCAAGAAGTTGTACAGTTTCAGTCTGAAGATGTTGTCGCATCGAGAAATCGGAGCTTACGAATGTTCTGACCGGTTGTCTTCAGCAAGTCTCTATGCCAAGTCCAGGAGTATCGTTTGGGCGAGTGTTGGTCTTGCTGCAACGCGTAATCGAGTTCTGAAACCTGTGCGGGAAATTGAGTATTTGGCGGAAAAGGAGCCAAACAGTACCGACATTTTGAAGAGCAACATGTTGGATACATATTATCCAAATCGAAGCAGTCACCTCGAGAATGTTTGTCTGTATGAGGTTCTGCAAAATTACATATTCAAGAGGAACATCAAAGAAGATACTGAGAAAGGAGTGTATGCTGTAATAGGAAGTGAGGGATGTCTGGTCAAGCAAAGAAAATGCCACTTGATAAACCATCGAAAATTGAGTGGCGAATCTCCTGAAAAAAAGGAGTTTTTCTATTTAGCACTTTTGCAACTTTTTAAGCCTTGGCGTGCAGAAGAGGAACTGCTTGGAGATTTCCTCTGTTACGAAGACTCTTTCAATGCTGCCAAGGAGACCATAGAATGTCCTGCTTTTCCCAAATATGTAGAAATGTTGAATGTGGAAATTGAGCAGGAAGCAACGATTGCAGCCGAGATTGCCAGAGACAGTTCTCAGGACAGTCAGAGTTCTGCTTCATTGAGTCAGGATCCACTAGGAGGACCTCTTATCGAAAATGAAGCTGCCACTGCTATGAATGAAGTGGAAAGAGCCATGGCACATGCTCAGGAGGATGCGGTTAACTTAGAAGAGTTGGAAAGACAACTCAACGTTGAGCAGAGGAAAATATATGACGAACTTACCATGCAAATTGATCATGGATTAAGTCATGACAAGAAAGAGTGCTCATGTACGTCGTTGAAGCCTGTCCGACTGTACGTGAGTGGAGAAGCGGGAACTGGAAAAAGTTTCCTTATTAAAGCAATTTCATGTTATTTGCAGGAAAGGACAGAGTCATCGCTGTCTTGTGTTGTCACCGCTCCAACTGGACTGGCAGCACATAACATTAAAGGGATTACTTTACATCGTTTACTGATGCTGCCAGTGGAGCATGACAACAAATTAGAATATCACAAGCTATCTGGAGATGCTTGTTTTGAAGTTTCAAGAGTCTTGAGGAAAATGAAACTTCTTATCATTGACGAAGTAAGCATGGTTTCCAATGTCATGCTTGCCTTTGTGCATTTGAGAATGCAAGAAGTTCTCAAAACAGAGTATGATGTGTTATTTGGTGGCAAACACATCATTGTTTTTGGAGATCTTCTGCAGCTGACACCAGTGAAAGGGCAACCTGTGTTCAAAATGCTCACGCATGAAGATACCAGGAAGTGCTTAGGGAGTATTGGCAACGTCAATATATGGTTAAACTTCAATTATGCTGAACTGCATGAAAATATGCGTCAGGCAAAGGATGAAGTTTACAAGACTATTCTACAAGATGTTAGAATTGGAAAAGTGACCGAGTATGGGAAAGAAGCTTTACATGCACGATTACTGACAAATTTATATCCAGACGAAGATGTTGTGCCTGAGAATATTTTTCAGAAAGTTACTGAGAAAAAATCTGGAATATGTTTGATGCCAACTCTTGCAGAATGTGCCAAATTCAACAACAAAATGTTGCATTTAGAAAAGCAAGAGATTGTGAAATTGGAAGCTATTGACAGAGTAGAGCATATGGGATCAACAATTATTTTGTCTGAGAATCTGAAAACAAAATTGGATTCATTAGAGAAGAGTATATCTAAAACTGCGGGTTTTGAAAAGACTCTGAATGTGTGCTTGAACTGCCGTATAATTTTAAGAAGGAATTTACATGTTGAAAGAGGTCTGGTAAATGGATCAATGGGTAATGTTGTTGATTTTGTGAAATACAGAAATAGAGATGGAATTGAATTTTTAAAAATTAAATTTGATGGCATTGAGGAAGTACAGCTAATTGCTCGTTGTTCTGCTAGATTTTTGCTTGTAAAAGACTTATATGTTCGTCGTAAGCAGTTTCCTGTTTGCTTGGCATATGCGGTGACAATCCATAAATCGCAAGGTTTAAGTGTAGACTGTGCATTGGTGAATATTGGCAGTTCTGTGTTCAAGGAGGGTATGGCATATGTGGCATTGTCACGAGTTTGGACTTTATCGGGATTGTACTTGATTGAGTGTGATGTCACAAACATTTGTGCGGATCTAGATTGTGTTAAGGAATACAATAGGTTGAGAAGAGAGTATGCGCCACATTTGCCTCAGTATCCTTTGTTTGAGAAACGTGTGGTAGGCCGGAAACGAAGAAATGTGACCAATACTGGGGAGGTTGTAGCAAAAAGACGAAAAGTTGATGAACCTGAAATTATAAGCAGAAACAAAAAGGATTCTGTTGAATGACTGCGAGAACTGTAGGGTATCAGCTACTACTAGTGTAGACTCAGAAAGATTTATATATTTAACTTTGCCAGACAGTAAATCAGTCTCTTTTAATAAGCTAGTAAAAGCAGCTGATCACAACATGGAGTGTAGCCAATGTAAATCTGAAATGATGTCCACATTATTTATACGAACATATGGCCAGTATGTCATTTTAATGTTCCAACGATGTAGGCCTGATGGAACAAAATTGACAACTTTAATTAAAAAGTTTGTGGCTTCACAGTTGTCAATATCAGGAAGGACTTTTGTAACTGTAGCAATTATATATCATGATGGTCCTTCAATAACATCAGGACATTATACAGCTTATTTAAAGTGTAGAAATGGCTGGTCATTCTGCAATGATTCTGTTTTAATTTTCAAAAAAAAATTGCCATATGACCTTAAAAACTCTTACCTGGTGTTTTTAAAATCAAAATTTTAGGGAAAGAATCTCGGGATGTGCTCTGAGGAATTTCAAGAAGTTCTCATGGCTCCTACACTATTTGGCCTTGACGATAAGTGTAGTACAGAGACATAACTTTTTACCATAACACTGGACGTTATTGAGAAATACGTGCACTTTGAATGAGTTCAGAAAAACTATTTCTTTTTATAAGCTAATTGAAGCAGCGAATCAAAACATGGAGTAGAGGGAATGTAAGTCTGCAATGCTGTCTACTGTTTTACATTGCTTTGTGATTAAAAGTGATGTAGAGAATTAAATAATTGTACTAGTCATAAAGGTAGTGTAAGTCTGCTTCATAGTAAGCAGTATCAGTGTGATAGGAAATGTAGAACATGATTGAGCAAGAAGGGGAAGATATTACTAGTCCAGGATTGTGTAAATGATCTTCAACATTTTAATTCTGAAAGTTGCGGAAATGCGAAAAGACGGGATTGGCTTACAAGAAATCCAAGAGTTATACATGGCTCTGACACGATTTGGCCTTGTGGAATCGTGTGGTAGAGAGCGAGAAGTCATTTATTGTATGTAACATGTTTTTGAAAACGATGGAGGTTTTCTTTCAGAAAGTGGCGGGTTGAAAGTAATAACAGCACAACAGAGTGTAAGCTGTTCATAGGACATCCTTGGCCGTCATGGAAAGTAAGTTAACTTTAAGGAGTTCTGAATTCTGATTTGTAATGTATGGGTTTTTTAAACACAATCATTTTGATTGTGTTTTTTTTTCCCCGCTGTTATATGATGAATACCTTCAAGTCACTGTTTTAGTGAAATTTGATACATTCTGAGAACAGCAAAAATAAACCATTTAACATGTATAATTAATTCTGTTCTGTTTGCATTTATGATGTACATGTAGAACTGTGTAGGAGGCATGGAGAAGGTGAGGCTTCTGTCAGTGTCAAAGTTGTTGCATACAGTGCTCATATTCTACGTAGTCTTTTATATTTCATTACTTTCACTGTTTCTGACAGATCTAAAATTTTTTTTTTTAAAGAACAGTAAGTATAAGGGAAGGAAACAGACAGTTATGTTAAAAGAAACACAGCTATAGGGAATAAACTAGGGATACTGTTACCCGCAATCCTCTGCTGATGATGTCACTGAGCATGTCATGAATGATGTAATATGTGACATCATCAGCAGTGGATTACGGGTAATAGTATCTCTAGTTTACTCCCCTATAGCTGTCTTTCTTTTAACATAACTGTCTGTTTCCTTCCCTTATACTTACTGTTCTTTTTAAAAAAAAAAATTTTTGGTTCGCTTCCGGTTCGCGTACCGGGGAGCGAACTGGGAAGCGAACTAAGAGAAATAGAGGTTGGCACAGTTGCAAATATTGTACCAATTTTTTTATAACGGGGAGGTAGTTCTGAAAAGAACTTTTTTTTAAATTGTTTTTGTTGTTTTATATTTTTTTTATTATTTTTCTGAACATTTTTTTACTTTTTTTGAATTTTTCTGAACAGTTTTATATTTTTTTTGTTTTTTTTTCGGAGGGGGCAACGAAAACGATTCATTGTAAAGGGCTCAACAGGAGGAAGAAAACAAAAAAAAGAATTTATTGTTTGGGGAGTTTCGGACAAACATGAGCATGATTGTTAATAGCTCTGTTGATCAGAGTGATGCTACTTTCTGCGTAGCAAATGATTCCACTGCAATGTACGCAGACTTGTTTTACTTCACGAAATCTCGTTTGTATATTTGGCACCATCTCCCTGCCCTCTGGTCCCGTTACTTCCGGTACAACAGATCTTCTGGCCATAATAGGGAGATTATCTAGGTCGTCCTGTTCCTCTTCTTCCTCTTCTTGCTGAATTATAACTTTAGCAGGTGGTCCACTCTTCCTTGGATGTGGTGGAGGTGGTGGGGAAGCACCAGCTGAAGCTAGTAAAGAAGCCATTGCTCACTGGTAACAAAGGGTCTTTCTCTCACAATGATGAAAGTCAGAGTGAGGAAAGAAGGAGGGATTTTCACCATTTGGGAAAAAAAATAGTTCTCAACCAATGAAAAGTGTTCATTTTAGATCATATGACCTAGTCTTACATCATTAGGAAACCGAAAGTGAAATGAACCAATGAAAAGTGTTATTACCAAGTCACATGACCTGCTGTGTTTACGTTACGCGCTTTGCAGGGCCTCCCGGTTTGCTTCCAGAAACCTGTGCTTTGCGACTCGGTAAGCGTACGAGTTCGCTAACGTAGCACGTCATATGACGTATCACGCGACAACGCGAAACGTCATGCGGACGGGAGGCGTCACGGTGTTGTTTTCTAACGCGGCAGTTGCGGTAAAGAAACGTTTACCGGCTCGCGGTCTATTTCGCGGCATCAAGGTCAGCTAACGGGAAGCTTCCCGATTCGCGAAGCGGGAACGAAGAAAAAAAAATATTAAAAAAAAAAATTATTCATAAACATATAAAATATATTTTTGGATTTAAAGAAGAATACATTTTACAGCTACAGATATTAGCTGTTAAAAAACCAATGAAATTCACTGAAAAAACCATAGGTTATAGACCATATATAGTTAGGAATTAGCATTTACAAAACCTTGAAAATTCACTGAAAAAACCATAGGTTATAGACCATATATAGTTAGGAACTAGCATTTAAAAAACCTTATTTTACTCACACAAAACCATTGAAATTCCATATATAGTTAGTTGCACTAACTATATATCGCGCACCCGCAATCCACTGCTGATCATGTCACATATTACATCATTCATGACATGGTCAGTGACATCACTGATGACATCACTGATGACATCTCATTTGACATCAATGACCACATCACTGATGATATCATTCATGTGACAATACAATGCATCTCCTCACGTTTTAATATAACCTCTGTTTCACCCAGTGTTAAATACAGAGTATAATTTTTGAAACCATTGACACACCAATACTAGTTACTACATACGTACTCACTGATTCCTACGTCTACACACACATTCACTCATTCACCCATACAATCATTCATACATACAATCACTCATCTTTACAACACTATCATATGCACTCATACACCTATACAGACACTTACACTCTGCCACTCATCCATGGAGTTACTCACACACCTAGTCAGTCCTGTAAAGAATCAATCACACTTCCATTTTCTTGTCTATACAGTTAAACATAGAGCACCGTACATTTTCAAACATATACTAACACATACTTACTTTCTTATACAATCATTGATACAAGTACACATTGATCTGCACAGAGTCACACACCTCCCAGCCAGCCACACACACACTCAGTCTCCTATACAAATACTTGGACAATCAATCAATAACCCATATAGTTAATCATATAGCTACTGATCAACACATGCAGCAGTTTACAGAACAACAGACATAATGATGCACAAATTAAGACAGTTTAGTCACTAACCCATGCACTCAGTGAGACACATTTAATCACTCACTCATACATTCAGTCATGCACCTACTAAATCCTTCGTCCAGACACTTATACATCTACTCATTCTTCAATATGTAAAACATATTTAAACTTTACAGAAACACACAGTCACTGGATGATGTCATCAGTGATCTCATCAGTGATGTCATTTGAGATGTCATCAGTGATGTCATCAGTGATGTCACTGACCATGTCATGAATGATGTAATATGTGACATGATCAGCAGTGGATTGCGGGTGCGCGATATATAGTTAGTGCAACTAACTATATATGGAATTTCAATGGTTTTGTGTGAGTAAAATAAGGTTTTTTAAATGCTAGTTCCTAACTATATATGGTCTATAACCTATGGTTTTTTCAGTGAATATATATATATATATATATATATATATATATATATATATATATATATATATATATATATATATATATATATATATAGCGGTCCACCAAACGCTTCTGTAAACCCTCCGCCTCCAAAACGAGAGGCGCGTTGACATGAATAGACCTCGAAGCCCGGTCTCCAAATATCACAACCAATTCCCAAAAAATGGATTGTTGACGCCGTGTTGCTTGACAAAATGTTTTAATCCGTCAGCTGAAACAAAAAGTCAGACGCGTTACGCCTGTCCAGAGGTCGGTGAACAAGCCTGCTGGGCAGGCGAAACGCGTCTGACTTTTTGTTTTTTTTCTACCTTGCGTAAACTGGAGGTACCTGGTGGGCTAGTTGGCTCACAGGAGACCTCAGGATTGAAGAGGAATTAATTCCCCAACCTAAAACGCGCCACAGGGCGTGGTTGCACACATGTCACCTCAGGCCCCGCCCCCTTCCTTCACTATTGAGCAAAATATTCCTCTAAAATCAGCCGAACTACGAATTCCGATTTACTCACCTGTTATCACGAGAGACATCAGTGCTGCATCTTTGAGCACAGTACGGACCCTGACAAGTAAATCTAAGCGTACTTACCAGTAACTTGTATTTCCTTCCATAGGAATCTATTGTGTGGTTTTCACCAGAAAAGTTTCTAAGTGTCTATTTTTGAAAAGTACAAATATTCCTCTAAAATCAGCCGAACTACGAATTCCGATTTACTCACCTGTTATCAGGGGAGACCTCAATGCTGCTTCTTTCAGCTCACTACTGTTCCTGAAAAGTAATTGTAACCATACTTACCAGTAACTTGAATTTCCTTCCATAGGATATAATTGCCTGCTATATAAAATATATATACATTAAAAAATATAAAATAAAAAAAATTATTGCAATTTAAAAAAAAAAATTTCATTTATATTACAAATATGTAATGCAATTTAAAAAATAAAATATCCAAAAATAAATACTTTAAAACAGTGCTGTAAATCAGTATAAAAAATATACCAATTAATACATTTAAAAATTATCATTTACAAAACCTTTGAAATTCACTGAAAGAACCATAGGTTTCAGCCACGATATAGGTAGGAATTAGCATTTAAAAAACCTTAGAAATTCACTGAAAAAAACAGAGGTTTCAGCCACTTTATAGTTAGGAATCAGCATTTAAAAAACCTTAGAAATTCAATGAAAAAACCATAGGTTTCACACATGTTATAGTTAGCTGGACATTTCACTCTTCCAAAACCATTGGAATTCCCCCGTTATAGTTAGTTAAGCTAACTATAACTCACGCGCCCGCAATGCACTGCTGATGACATCACATATTACATCACTCATGACATGGTCAATGACATCACTCATGACGTCACGGATGACATCTCAAATGATGATGACATCATCCAGTGAATGTGTGTCTTTCTGAAAAATAAATATTGGCAAAAAGGTAAAGTTTGGTTCACAGATCACGCTTTTTGTTAAATGGTGTAAATCCATGCAGTAGTTCCTGAGAAAATCAAAAGTGAAATCATAGATATATCTATGGACGAAGTAGGGTATGCGTATCCTCTGCGGAGCATGCGCGTAGCTTTACGAGCATGAGCTGCGTGCTAATTGGCTGTCAACACTCCAAACAGGAAGTGTTGGCAGCCATCTTGTGTTTCGGTAGAACTGAGGCACAAGAAAAAAAAGATGAAGTAAAACGCAAAAAGGGGGTAGGGTAGAAACACCCTGATGCCCTAGGCCTGCTCAGGGGGTCCTACAAGGAACCCCAGGTCAAAAAATTATGATTTTTTTTTAAAGAAATAGCGGGATGCGCGTTGGATACAAAAAAAACGAAGCGCTCGTTAGTGTTAATTAGCCCGGGGGGGCCAAGTCCTGGGGGCAATGTGCTTTATTATAATGGGGGGCCCCCCAGCCCCGGGGACCACCACCCGAGGCTTTTTTTTAAATATATGTGGGGGGCTCAAGGGCCCCCGTTGCAAATGTAAATGTGTGGGGGGCTGAAAGGCCCCCCAAGCCCCGGGGTTCGCCACCTCCCCGGGGCACTAAAGATTTATATTAAGGGCAGATTTTCTTTTTTTATGGTAAAATTAGAAGTCACGCACCAAGCGCGGCTCTCAGTGCGGCCCCTGGTGTGCATGCGTTGGTTGCATGGCTTCTAACCCGTAGGGTGCGCGACTCCAGCGCGTGTGGTGCACGACTTATACGCGTCGGCTGCACAACTTTGGCGCGTTGGGTGCGCGACTCCAAGCCAAAAAACAAATAATATTGTTCAGATATACATCAAGCTTATGTATTTAGTTGTAATGTGGCTCTAAAAAGAGCCATTGTGTTTATTGAGGGATTTCAGTACCTACAAGTAAGTACCAATGCAGAGTCTAAAGTTCAAGAGGAAGACTTTGTTCCCTTCATCGGTAAACTGTACACCATCTCTCCTATAGATGCCATCCATATTGAAACGCAGATTGTTGTGGTCTACGGACCCCATTCTATAGTCTCAGAGAAAAGCAGAAACAGATCTATTCACATGTTTTCTAGCTTTCTCAATCTGTGGACAAAATGTATTGGACCAGTTCCATTTCTGCGTTTGGCGTATGTTAGAATAGACAAAGGCAGTTTCGGGGAAAAGTGACATCAATTCTCCAAAGGTGCCCTTCATAAGCATTTCCAGACCTACGCCAGTCAAAGTGCCTAGGTCATTGGCATCACAGTGCACAATTATGAGGTCAGGGTGTTGGAGATGTAAAAAGGATTTCACCAATGGCATCAATTGGTGCCACTTTAACCATCTCTGTCACATCCATTTAATGTCTACGTTTGGTAAACCTAGGTCTTTGTGCATTACTTTCTGTTCTGCGTATCCTTGCTCCAGAAAATATAGCTGTGTTCACAATCCACATTCTAAGCATCATGAAGGAAGGTCTGGATGCACTCAGAAGGTGTCTGTATATGAAATGACAGTTTGAGAAGTAAGATTTTTCTAAGATGGTGGGTGAGATCCAGTTTTGAAAAAAAGGAGAGAAATGATTGGTTGTTTGAGAACATTATAGACTAAAAAGTAGGGTGCATGTTTCTATTTTTTAAAAGTATGTTTCTTATTGGTTAAGAAGAATTGTTTGAAAGGAACATTCCATAGGATAAGGTGGTATTTTGAGAAGTCAAGCACACTTGCTGTTTGGTTTAGTAACATTCTGTGGTGAACTTTTGACCTGTGTTTCAGTTGACTGTTGCATGGCCTGTTACTATGGTAACAGCAGAAAGCAAATTGAGGGTAGGGGTCAAAGTTGTGTCAGTTGTAAAGGGTTCAAATGTTCAACCAATAGAAATGTGTGTTTGCTTTGAATTAATGTAGGAAGCAATTTGATTTGTTATTTACATTCATATCTGTGTAGATTGAGAGAGAAAGGTTTCCATTTTTTGGTTTTGCTAAGAACAGTGAAGTACAGAGATTCTGTATAAGAAAAACTGGTGTGTGACTGACATTCTTCTTAATCTACAAATCAATTTTAAAGTTGCGTTGTTAACTTGTAAGGGCATGTATGTGGTGCATTTTGTTTTTAATAAGAGTAATGTGTTTATCCTGCTAAAGTACAAGGAGTAGTTTAGTTGTATAGAATCACATTCAGAGTTTGTCTGCATTTGGATAACCATTGTGATAAAAGTTTTTTGGTAAGTTCATGTGTTTGGTGAGTCAGCTTTGTACAGTAAAGTGCAATACTAAAAAATGTAGAATGTGTGCAGTCACTTTTCCAGTTCTAGAGTAGTTAATGGTGTTACTTGTTTAGAATTAGACTTGTGTTTCAAATCTACAATTTTCCAGTCAGTATACATACACTACTACAAACTCTCTGGGGCAGATTTACAAGGCCCTTGCCCCTCTTTGTGCTGCCATTGCATCACTTTTTTGACGCAATGTTGGCCCAAATAATGCAGCAAATTTCTTATGTATTTGCAAAATGAGTCAGGGTTGTGCTCTGGAATGTAGTAGTTATATACATGGAATGTGTGCAGTCACTTTACCGTTTGTAGACTAGTTAATGTGTTTTGGTAAAATGCAAGGTCTAATATTTTTTTCTAGAATCACACTGTGAGTCTGTGTGCATTTAGGAATCATTCTGAGAGAAGCATTTTTGTACGTTTTGTGTTTGTAGACACATAACTGCTTAAAAACCTATCCTTTCTTCAAGTTTTGATAGAATTAGAAACTAGTTATTTCTTTTGTATTTGCAAAATGACTCATGGTTGTACACTAACATGCAGTATTTATATTTCTGGAATGTGTGCAGTCATATTAGCCATTCAAGAGTAATTAATAGTGTTGCTTGTCTAGAATCAGACTTGTGTTTCAAATCTACAGTTCCCCAGTCAGTATATATTCACTGCTGCATACACTTTGGGGCAGATTTACAAGCCCCTTGCGCCTCTTTGTGTTTCTATTGCGTCACTTTCTTAAAGTAATGTTGGCACCAATAATGCAGCAAATTGCTTATGTATTTGCAAAATGAGTCAGGATTGTATAGTAAAATACAGCAGTCATATATATAGAATGTGTTTAGTCACCTTACCCTTTCTACAGTAGTAAATGTGTTTTTGTAAAATGCAAGGTCTAATATTTTTTGTCCTGAATCACATTGTGAGTCTGTGTGCATTCTGAGAGAAGCATTTTTGCACTATGCAAGTAGTAGTGTAACCAAATTCACACTTGTGTTTCAAGCCTACATTTCCCCAGTCTGTATCTATGCACTCCATTTATAGGAAATACTGTTATTTGTCTAGAATCATACTGTGAGTCAGTGTTCATTTGAGAAAATTGAGAGAGAATGATTTGGTTGGTTGATGTGATTGTAGATATATAAGTACATGTACAGTTGCAGTGAGCCAGTCTTTAGGGTATGCAGTGCTTGAAACTCTTATGCACTATGCAAGTAGTAGTGTACCCATCTTCACATTTGTGTTTCAGGCCTACATTTCCCCAGTCAGAATCTATACACTCCATTTATGAGAAATACTGCTATTTGTCTAGAATCACACTTTGAGTCAGTTTCCATTTGAGAACATTGAGAGAGGATGAATTGGTTGGTTGATGTGTTTGCAGACATATAAGTACATGTACTGTTGCAGTGAGCCAGTCTTTAGGGCATGCAGTGCTTGAAACTCCTATGCGGTGTGCAAGTAGTAGTGTAACCAAATTCACACTTGTGTTTCAGGCCTACATTTCCCCAGTCAGTATCTATACACTCCATTTATAAGAAATACAATACTGTTATTGGTCTAGAATCAAACTGTGAGTCAGTGTCCATTTGGGAAAATTGAGAGAGAATAATTTGGTTGGTTGCTATGTTTGCAGACATATCAGTACATGTATTGTTGCAGTGAGCCAGGGTTTAGGGCATGCAGTGCTTGAAACTCCTATGAACTATGCATGTAGTGGTCTAACCATCTTCACACTTGTGTTTCAGGCCTACAATTCCCCAGTCAGTATCCATATACTCCAGCAAACACGCTGTGACTGCTCTTGCAATCTCATAGTGACTCTTCCAGTACTATATACTAATGCATTCATTAAACTAAAACTCAATCTATTATGAATACACTCAGTGTCTCTCATTATAGTACTATAATCATTCAGTCACTGTGCATGTACTCATGCAGTGAGCCAGGCTTTAGTTCACGGAGTGCTTCAAACTCCTATGCACTATGCATGTAGTGGTGTAATCACCTTCACACTTGTGTTTCAGGCTTACAATTCCATATTCAGTATCCATATACTCCAGCAAACACACTGTTGCTGCTCTTGCAATCCTATAGTGACTCTTTCAGCTCCATGTACTAATCCATTCACTAAAGTAAAACTCAACAAATTATGAATTCACCCACTGTCTCTCCCTATAGTACTGTAATCATTCAGTCTGTAAGCATGTACTCATGCAGTGAGCTAGGCTTTAGGGTACGGAGTGCTTCAAACTCCTATGCACTATGCATGTAGTGGTCTAACAACCTTCACACGTGTGTTTCAGGCCTACAATTCCCCAGTCTGTATACATACATTCCAGCAAACACCCTGTGACTGTTCTTGTAATCCTATAGTGACCCTTTCAGCTCCTTGTACTAATCCATTCACTAAAGTAAAACTTAACCAATTATGAATTCACTCCGTGTCCATCCTTATAGTACTATAATCATTCCGTCAGTATGCATGTACTCATGCAGTGAGCTAGCCTTTAGAGCATACAGTGATTCAAACTCCTATGCACTATGCATGTAGTCGTCTAACCACCTTCAGACTTGTGTTTCAGGCCTACAATTCCCCAGTCAGTATCCATACACTCCAGAAAACACCCTGTGACTGCTCTTGCAATCCCGTAGTGACTCTTTCAGTACCATATGCTAATACATTCACTGAACTAAAACTCAATCAATTATGTTTTTACTCACTGTCTCTCCTTATAGTACTATACTCATTCAGTCTGTATGCATGTACTCAGGGAGTGAACCAGGCTTTAGGGCACGGAGTGCTTCAAACTCCTATGCACTATACATGTAGTAGTCTAACCACCTTCACACTTGTGTTTCAGGCCTTAAATTCCTCAGTCAGTATCCATGCATTTCCAGCAAACACCCTGTGGCTGCTCCTGCAATCCCATAGTGACTCTTTCAGTACCAAATACTAATGCATTCACTAAACTAAAACTCAATTATGAATTCAGCCAGTGTTTCTCATTATAGTAGTAATCATTCAGTCATGGTGCATGTACTCATGCAGTTAGCCAGGCTTCAGGCCACGGAGTGCTTCAAACTCCTATGCACTATGCATGTAGTGGTGTAACCACCTTCACACTTGTGTTTCAGTCTTACAATTCCCCAATCAGTATCCATATATTCCAGCAAACACCCTGTGGCTGCTCTTGCAATCCTATAGTGACACTTTCAGCTCCATGTACTAATCCATTCACTAAAGTAAAACTCAACCAATTATGACTTCACCCACTGTCTCTCCCTATAGTACTGTAATCATTCAGTCTGTATGCATATACTCATGGAGTGAGCCACGCTTTAGGGCACGGAGTGCTTCAAACTCCTATGCACTATGCATGTAGTGGTCTAAGCACCTTCACACTTGTGTTTCAGGCCTACAATTCCCCAGTCAGTATCCATACCCTCCAGCAATCAGCCTGTGACTGCTCTTGCAATACAATAGTGAGCCTTTTAGTACTATGTACTAATCCATTCACTAAAGTAAAACTCAACCAATTATGAATTCACCCAGTGTCTCTCCTTATAGTACTGTAATCATTCAGTCACTGTGCATGTACTCATGCAGTTAGCCAGGCTTCAGGTCACGGAGTGCTTCAAACTCCTATGCACTATGCATGTAGTGGTCTAGCAACCTTCACACTTGTATTTCAGGCCTACAATTCCCCAGTTAGTATCCATACACTCCAGAAAACACCCTGTGACGGCTCTTGCAATCCCATAGTGACTCTTTCAGTTCCATATACTAATACATTCACTAAACTAAAACTCAATCAATTATGAATTCACAAAGTGTCTCTCATTATAGTAGTAATCATTCAGTCACTGTGCATGTACTCATGCAGTGAGCCAGGCTTCAGGTCACAGAGTGCTTCAAACTCCTATGCACTATGCATGTAGTGGTGTAACCACCTTCACACGTGTTTCAGGCTTACAATTCCCCAATCAGTATCCATATACTGCAGCTAACACCCTGTGGCTGATCTTGCAATCCTATAGTGACCCTTTCAGCTCCTTGTACTAATCCATTCACTAAAGTAAAACTCAACCAATTATGAATTCACCCAGTGTCTATCCTTATAGTACTGTAATCATTCTGTCACTATGCATGTGCTCATGCAGGGAGCCACACTTTAGGGCATAGAGTGCTTCAAACTCATTTGCACTATGTATGTAGTGGTCTAACCACCTTCACACTTGTGTTTCAGGCTTACCATTCTCCAATCAGTATCCATACACTCCAGCAAACACCCTGTGGCTGCTCTTGCAATCATATAGTGACACTTTCAGCGTCATGTACTAATCCATTCACTAAAGTAAAACTAAGCCAATTATGACTTCACCCACTGTCTCTCATTAGAGTACTATAATCATTCAGTCTGTATGCATGTACTCATGGAGTGAGTCAGGCTTTAGGGCAGGGAGTGCTTCAAACTCCTATGCACTATGCATGTAGTGGTCTAACCACCTTCACACTTGTGTTTCAGGCCTACAATTCCACAGTCAGTATCCATACACTCCAGCAAACAGCCTGTGACTGCTCTTCCAATCCCATAGTAACTCTCTTTGTACTATGTACTAATCCATTCACTAAACTAAAACTCAATTAATTATGAATTCACCTAGTGTCTCTCATTATAGTAGTAATCATTCAGTCACTGTGCATGTACTCATGCAGTGAGCCAGGCTTCAGGTCACGGAGTGCTTCAAACACCTATGCATGCAGTCTTGTATCCACCTGCACACTTGTCTTTCACATCTTCAAAACCCTAGTCTGTATCCTTACACTTCCAGCCAACACTCTGTCGCTGCCCATGCACTATTGTAGTGACCCATTCAGCGGTATATACTATCAGTGCGCTAAAACTCAAGCACCTATAGATTCACTCAAACACTCTCCTTACAGTACTGTAATCATTTACTCAGTACCCAAGTACTCATGTAGTGATATAGGCCTTAGGAAAAGGACTGCTTCAAACCCCTATGCTGTATGCATGCAGTCTTCTATCCACGTGCACACTTGTCTTTCACATCTTCAATTCCCCAGTTAATATCCATGATGTTGCAGCAAATACTCTGTGTCTCCCCTTGTACTGCTCTAGTGATGCATTTAGCACCATATACTAATCCATTCACTGCTCCAAAATCCAACCACTTACAAATTCATTCAGGTAATCTTCTTGCAGATATAGTTCTTGAAACTCCTATGCAGTATGTATGCACTTCTGTTATCAGTTACACACTTGTTTTTTATACTTAGTCATTGTAGATTGTATTTGTTTAGTAATAGAATACTATATTTTATAGATTTCTTTTTATAACATTATATATATATTTTATAACAGATTCCATTTATCAACACTAAAAGAAATTCATCATGCCTTCAAAAAGTGAAAAGAGGAGAGAACATAAAAAGCTTATCATTTCAACAGAAGTCATCCACAAGATTTACCTGAACAACAATGTGTGGTGAAAAAGAAAAAAACTAGTAAGAGAACAAAGGATTGTCTAAAAAAACACTAAAGAAAAACAAGAGAAAAAACATAAATGGTGGGAAATCATGTTCTAAAGAAACACTGTAGAATAAAAGGAGGAAGATTCAATTTCAGGAAATTAGAAAAAGAATGTTTTACAATAGAGTTGTCTTAAACTGATTAAAGGATATGAAGAAATATAAAAGAAAATCAGCATTTTATAAGAAGAAGAAACATATTGAAAGTATTGTTGAGAAGGCTTTTGAATTAAAAAAGAAAATATTTATTTTAATAATCAATAGAATTCGATCACTAGATAAACCAATCCATTTAATGAAGGCGAAAAGTAAGTGGAGAAGACTAATTAACAGAATTAATTTTTCAGATTTTTTTGGGGTGAATGGAAACACAGTTCAAGTTCTGAGCCTTTTTTTAATGAAGAGAGTTATCTTCAGAGTAATGATTTGTTGCATGCAGTTGACACTAGTGGTCGAGCTTATGAGGTTAGAAATAGTTGTCCTATTGAGAAAGAGAAAATTGTTCCCAGAAATGCAGAAGAGATGTTAGCTGATGAAGTTTTAGGGAGACGTCCTAAAGCTCCAGTGTACACTTGGAATTGCAGTAGTATTTGTAGTGTACAACAGGAATCTATTGATTTTTTATGCAATTTCTTATATGAGTATACTAAGACAAGTGTTAAGCAAAAGATTAAGATGTTGCAAGGACTAGACCCTTGCAGAGTGAGAGAAAATACTGGTTTGCAATGTCATTCGCTGGCTTGTCTTTCTAGAAAAGTATGTCAAAGTGTTTTTCACCATTTCAGGATGATAGCAGTACATCATACTCAAAAGAGGAAATTAGTCAGAACATTGTTATGCGAAAAGTCCAGCACTAATGTTGAAAAAGTTGAACAGTGCTCTTTTGCGTGGATTAGTATCAGATGTAATGAACGTTTGTGAAGAAATTGAGTTTAGTTACTTTGGTCCTGAGCAAGACAGTGCAGAAACTGATACATTAATAGAAGGAAATGTGGAAGAGAATGTACAACATTCTAGTAAAAAAAGTTTGAGCAAGAAATTATGAAGTTTAAGGTGATTTCAGCTGAAAGGCCAAATGATTCTTGTATTTGTTGTCGACAAACTCATTATAAAAATCAGTCTAGGACTGTTGATCTGTATTTAAAAAGTGAAAGAGCAAATAATAATGAGTGGAAGGAATTTGCAACTTGATGGTAGAGAATTGTTTTGATTTGGGTTCTGATCAACAAATTTGTAAATACTGTTATAACAAATTAGACGAGAACAAAATGCCTGCTAGAGCTGTGCATAATATTCCTTCTGAACTGATAGATTTAAATACCTAAGAGTCTATTCTTATTCAATGTGTGCATCCATTTCAGGCTATTGTTCATATGAAGCCTAAGACAGTGAAATTGCCTCCTCCAGATTTACAGAGAGGATTAAAGGAAAGAGTTGTAGATGTAAATGTAAAATGTAAAAGATGAACCTCTAGTTATTCTAGTTAATGGCGTTTCTACTAAGAGTAAGAAAATCTGGCAAGAATTAGTGGATGTTAGGAAAGTGAAAAAGGCAACGTTGTATCTGTTAAAAAAATAATCATACTATAATAATGTGCATGTGGGAGAAGAAGAAATAACTTTAGAAGAAGATACTGACTCGTCAACTGGACAAATTGAAAAAGTGGATATGTCCAGAACTGAAAAAATCTATGAACAGTACAGTGTTCATCCACTTCATTCCAAAGAAGTGATAGGGAATACTATTGAGTTATTCCAAATGAAGGAAGCAAAGGGAAAGCCCATGAGTGTATGGGAAGAAAGCTTGGAAGCTCGTTGTTTCCCTCAGTTGTTTCCAACAGGAAAAGTAGGACGATATGATGAACGACCTGTGCAGATTCCTGCATCTGAATACCAGACATCAAGATTGTATGCAGAAGATCCAAAATTTCGACAATGTATTCCGTATATGTTTCATCTTTTGTTTGAAAGTGACTTATCTGGACTTTCTTATGCAGTCAACCTTATATTGGAAACAGGTGTACATCTGCAAAATGTTTCGGCAAAGGAATTTATGGATAAAGTACACCGGAAAGGCAATGCTTTGGAATCTCAGCTAATTAATCTCATGTCATGTCAGCGTGATACTAATGAGTACTGGTACCGTCATCATGGAGAACTTAAAATGTATGCTAAGGAACTTAGGAACTCCTACATGGTTCCTTACTCTAAGCTGTGCTGAATATGCTTGGGATGATTTACTTCAATTTCTTCGAGAGGCAAATCCAAATATAGTAAATATTGAATACAAGACACCTGGAGACTTGTGCTCTTTGGATCCAGTTAATGTATGCAGATATTTCATTCATAGACGTGAAGCTATGATGTCTTTTATCACCAATAAAAGAAATCCTCCTCTTGGAGAGGTTGTGGATTTCTTTTGGAGAAAGGAGTATCAAGCAAGAGGTGCACCTCATATACATATGCTAATATGGATCAAAGATGCCCCCAAATTCGGAACAGATTCGGATGCTACTGTGTTGTCTTTTATTGAAGAATATGCTACATGTGCTATACCCAAAAGCATAGGAAAAAAGAACGTAAGACAGCAAGTCTTATGATTCCAAAGCCATCTTTGTGGAAATACTGTCGTCGAAAGTACAAGTCAAAGGAAAAGTTTTATACCAAATTTCGTTTTGGTTTGCCACGTCCTGTAATATCCAAAGGAAGAGTAAACAGTTTCATGTCAGCTGTCTGACATACCTTGACAAGAAAGTCGCCAAAGAATATCTATAATTTGAGAAGAAGTGAAGAGTCCAAATATATAAATGATTATAATCCAGTTATTCTGTCCATGTGGAATGCTAACAAGGATATTCAATACGTTGCGGACAATTCCATTGCTGTTGTTCGATATGTAACATCCTGCATAGCAAAATCAGAAAAGACGGAATTGAAGGAAATGTGGGAAGAGATTTCCCACGAGAAGAGTCTAAGTAAGAAATTATACAGTTACAGTTTGAAGATGTTATCTCACTGAGAAATCGGAGCGTATGAATGTTCAGATCTTATTATCTGCAAGTCTATACTCCAAATCTTGAAGAATCATTTGGGTGGAGTCTAGGTCTTGCTGCAACACGAAATTGAGTACTTAAATCTGTACAACAATTGAATATTTAGCTGCAAAAAAAGAGCCATAAAGTAGAGATATTGTGAAAACAAATATGTTGGATACATATTATCCCAATAGAAGTCATCATCTTGAGAACATTTGTCTCTATGAAGTGCTGCAAAACTATACCTTTAAACAGAATATTACAGAAAACATCAATAATGGAATATATGCTGTGATTGGTTCTGAAGGATGTTTGGTGAAACAAAGAAAAGTTAATTTGATTAATCACTGAAAACTGAGTTGTGATACTCCTGACAAAATGGAATTTTACTATTTAGCTCTTTTGCAACTCTTCAAGCCGTGGCATTCAGAATTGGAAATACTTGGAGATTTTCAGAGCTACGAAGATTCGTTCAACGCTACTAAAGATACTATAGAATGTCCTGTTTTTGCTAATTATGTGAAGATGTTGAACGACGAAATGGAGCAAGAAGCTACAATTGCAGCTGAGATTGCTAGAGACAGTTCTCAAGACAGTCAAACTTCTGCTCCGTTGAGCCAGGATCCACTAGGAGAATCAATTGTTCAAAATAAAGCAGCAATTGAAATGGATGAGGTGGAAACAGCAATGTATCAAGCTCATAAAGATATTATGGACTTAACAAACTTGGAGGAGCAACTAAATCTTTAACAGAAAGAAATATATCAACAAGTGACAGAACAGATTGACCATGGGTTACTTCATGAAATGAAAAAGTGCACATGTACAACGTATCAATCAATTCGAATGTATGTGAGTGGACAAGCTGGAACAGGAAAAAGTTTCTTAATTAAAGTAATCACCAGTTATCTACAGAAAACAACTGAGTCTCATTTGTCTTGTGTTGTTACTGCTCCAACTGAGTTGGCAGCACACAACATTAAAGGAATTACATTGCATCGTTTACTTATGCTGCCTGTGGAGCATGAAAACAAATTGGAATATCACAAGTTATCTGGAGAAGCTTGTTGTGAAGTTTCAAGAGTGCTTAAGAAAATGAAACTTCTGATTATTGATGAGGTGAGCATGGTCTCAAACTTAATGCTTGCTTTTGTGCATTTACGAATGCAGCAAATTCTTAAAACAGACTATGATGTGTTGTTTGGAGGATAACATGTCATAGTTTTTGGAGATCTACTACAACTTACTCCTGTAAAAGGACAACCGGTATTTAAAACACTTGCTCATGAAGATATTGGAAAGTCTTTGGGTAGCATTGGAAATGTTAACATTTGGTCATATTTTGAATATAAGGATCTTATTACAAATATGCAACAGGCAAATAATGCTGATTATGGAACTATTCTTCAAGATATAAAAATTGGAAAAGTGACTGAACATGGCAAACAAGCTTTACAGAGACGATTACTTTCCAATTTGTTTCCAAATGAAAATATCGTTCCTGAGAAAACATATATGAGAATTACAGAAAACAAATCTGTAATCTGCTTAATGCCAACACTGCGTGAATGTTCTATATTCAATGAACACATTTTAAAGTTAGAAAATTAAGAAATTATAAAATTGGAAGCTATTGATAAAATAGAGCATGAAGGAATCGCTATTATTTTGACAGAAAAGTTGAAGAGAAAATTGGATTCTACGGAGAAATCGATATCTAAAACAGCCCGTTTAGAAAAGAATCTATATGCATGTTAAAAATGTTGGGTAATTTTACGACATAATATGAATGTGGAAAAAGGTTTAGTAAATGGGACAATCGGTAATGTAGTTGATTTCGTTAATTATCTAAATAGAGATGGTATTGAGTTTTTGAAAATCAAATTTGATCAAATTGAAGAAGTACAACAATTTAGTTGTTGTTCAGCTCGGTTTTTGCTTGTAAAAGATTTGTATGTTTCCAGAAAACAGTTTCCTGTTTCTTTGGTGTATACGGTAACCATTCATAAATCTCAAGGTTTAAGTGTAGATAGTGCTTTGGTGAATATTGGAAATACCGTGTTTAAAGAGGGTATGGCATATGTTGCTTTGTCTTGAGTCAGAACTTTGTCTGGATTGTACTTGATTGATTTTTGATGAGAGAAAGATTAGCAAATTTTGTGAAAGAATATAATAGGTTAAGAAGAGAATATGCTCCCAAATTAGGTCAATATCCTGCATTTGAAAAGCGTATGGTAGGTTGAAAAAGAAGATATGAGAATATCTGTAGAGAAGGTATAGAGAAGAAAAAAATAAGATAAAGTTGTGATTCCAAGCAAAAAGAAATAGGACACTGTTGAAGAGATTGTTGGTTATCAGTTTGAAAATAGTTCTGGTGTCTACTGCTATGCTAATGTAGTTGTTAATGGTTTTTTTCTAGAAAGTTTGCAGCAGCCAATTGTTGAGAATCGGGAAAAAAGATTGTGTTCATTGTTGTATTCTGTTTATGAGAAATGTAGTAGTGATAAAAATAAAATACAAAGTGTTTCTGATATTCAAAATGTATTGGACATATGTTCTGGTTGTACTCAATTTACGCAGAATATTCAGCAAGATTGTCAGGAATTTCCAATGTATATGCTTGTTGTATCGGAAGATGAAGGTATAGATATTGAAAATCTTTTTGGCCTTTCTTATAAATAGCAACATGACTGTGAAAGTTGTTGTTTACATGTAGCACTAACATAGACACTGAAAGATTTATATATTTGACTTTACCAGACTTTGACTCAGTGTCTTTTAACAACCTAGTTAGAGGAGCAACTCAAAAGATGGAGTGTAGCCAATGTAAATCGGAAATGTCATCAACATTATTTATACAAATATGTGGACAGTATGTAATTTTAATGATGCAACGTTGTACAGCTGATGGACGAAAATTGGAAACTTTAATAAAAAAATCTGTAGCTACTCAAGTATCAATATCAGGAAGAACTTTTGTACTGTAGCAATTATTTTTCATGATGGGCCTTCTACAACATCTGGACATTACACTGCTTATTTAAAATGTGATAATGGTTGGATACATTGCAATGATGCTCAATTGGTTTTTAAACAACGTTTGTCTAAAGAATTACCAAATTCTTACCTAATATTCTTAAAGCCAAAGTTTTAGGAACAAAATTTGGCCTTTCAGGATTACTATTGGACAACTTCAAAACAAAGGATTTCACGAATACTATTTGGCCTTGAGGAAAAGTATCTAAAACAATTAAGACCTTTTAGTTGTATATTTTATCAGCATATGTTTCTAAACAACATTATTTACAGTGTATGAAAATTAATAATAATGTTTTGTTATTTTATCATTGTTTGAGTTGTTTGGTATTTAGGTAAGAAATTGCTCTTAGAAAAAAACATTTAACATACGTTAAATTTCCATTTTTTAGATTGTTATTGAGAATGTTGAATGTTTTTTTAAGATAATCTTATTGATTGTCTTTTTTTGCCCGCTGTTATGTGATGAGTGCAATTGAAATCACTGTTTCTAGTGAAATTCAATATATTCTGAGAACAGCAAAAAAGGCAAATGAAATGTTTTACAAATTATTCTGTGTTGTAAAAAATATATTGTAATTTTATAATATATAGTTTTTATTTATTTATTACTTTTAAGGTAAGTATAAGTAACTATAAAAAATGGTCAATGGGCTGTGCTTCTACACAGCTGAAGAAACAAGAGATGGACGGAGTACATCTGTGTGCAAAGATGGTTTGTATCTTTTAAAGATATATGATAAAGTTAATATGCATACTGAGCATCCCTGGCAACCCACTATCTCAGAAGACATATTCAAAAAGTGCCAGAGAGTTTTATTACAGAGATGTATAAAATGGGACATGGCTTCAGAACAGCTCTCTGCAACGCACCTGTATGGTATTGAATAGAAAGACATGGTTGGCTAGTAGGAACAGGGACTTTCAGGAATAAAAGAGACCAAATTGCTCAACATAAAATACGTCACAGAATGTGTTTTCAAATAATCTTTCATAATTACAAGGACAGGATAAGTTACTGTGTGTAGCTTTTCTTCTCTATGTAAATATGTCCTCATCATACACAATACTTTGTGTTGAAGGGGCGTTCTATAGGTGTGCTGTGAGTATTTTGGACATATATAAGCAATGACCAGTTTCTAATTTTGTTAAAAGTTGAGTACTAGATAGGTCTTTAAGGATTGATGTGTGTGAAAACACGTGAAGTATTCAAAAACAAGTGTCAGAATGGTACCTAAATACACACAGATTCACACTGTTATTCTAGACAAGTAACAGTATCCCTTGCATTTTTCTAAAACACATTTATTACTTTGGAAGGGGTAAGGTGAATAGACATATTCTACATTTTTTAGTACTGCATTTTAGTATAAGAGCCCGAGTAATTTTCCATAGTCATAAGGAGTGACTGGATTCGAATTCTACGAAAACTTAACAGGATATCTTTATAAGCAATTATATTTATATAACCTTATGAACTACTAAAACTCTACTGTTGGAATGGTATTACATGTTACATCATATTCTTTTGGGTCAAAATAGTTGATAAACCTACTTTTGTATTATGTACTAAGAAAACTTTTAAGTGATGTGTTTATGTTTTTGTGCTAGGCCCTAGAACATAACAGATTTATTATGGATAAAGAGGGGAATATTACAGAAGAGACATTAAAAATAAGCAACAATTTAATTGAACTACAAAATCAATCTATAACAGGCAGCGAGACTGATTCAGAGGACATCAGTACTGCAGATGTCACCTGTGAATTTGAAAATGAAAGCAATGATGCTGATTTTTTGGAAGCACTGGATGACGTAGAGTTACTGGAAGCTATAAACTCTGAAATTGCAAACCAGCAGTATGATCTGGAAGAAGTACCAGATGAACTCCTTTTAGAAGCTGTGCTAAAATATGAGGTGCCTGGAGAATAATTTCACTTTAATAATAATACATTCTGGACTATATAAAGAGATGCTGTGTATCTTTTTTATGTGGCATTAAAATGTAGCTTAAGATCATTAGACTTTAAATTTTAATTAATTCATTACTTTTAATGTAAATCTAAATTTAAAATCATCCTGTGGCAACAATATATCACATTTTGTAACACAGTTATAGCACAAGATTGTGTTTTATATTTGCAATAACAGGAAAAGATACTCTGTATACATTTTCTTCTCTATGTAAATAGATCAACATACACACCACTATGTATTGAAGGGGCGTTCTATATGTGTTGCTGTGTGTGCTTTCACATAACACTTATACAACAAAACACATCAGAAATAATAAATCTGAAGATGTGTGTGAATGCTGCACCATTCTGCAGTTGGTGTAGCAAGGTAGAACAGTGAGCTAGGCTTTAGTACATGCACTGCTTCAAACGCCTACCCAGTATGTAAGCAGTTCTGCAACCATCTACACACTTGTGTTTCACACCTTTAATCCTACACACTTGTGTTTCACACCTTTAATTTCCCAGTCTGTATCCTTACACTTCCATGAAACACTCTGTCACTGCCCTTACACTGTTGTAGTCACCCATTCAGCAGTATGTACTAACGCATTCACTGTGCTAAAAGTCAAGCACCTATAGATTCACTCAGACACTCTCTTTACAGTATTCTATTCATTCAGTCAGTAGCCAGTACTCATGCAGCGAAGTAGGCTTACGACATCGACTGCTTCAAACCCCTATGCACTATGCATACAGTCTTCTATTCACCTGCACACTTGTCTTTTACACCTTCAATTCCCCAGTCTGTATCCTTACACTTCCACCAAACACTCTGTCACTGCTCTTGCACTGTTGTAGTGACCCATTCAGCAGTATGTACTAATCCATTCACTGCGCCAGAACTGAAGCACTTATAAATTCAATCAAGCACTCTCCTTGCAGAACTGTAATCATTCAGTCAGCACCATCCTCCAACCAATTAGTGTAGCAAAACACAACAAGGAGAATTGTTTTCACTTCTCCTCATTTTTTCACTTTCAATATATGCTACGATGCACAGCATATATTGAAGGAGAGAAATGCCTTTACTGATTGTTGTTGTGCAGGAAGGTGTCCCTTCCTGTACAAAAACAATCTCCACATGACATAGACATCCTTGCACCATGGTGCAAGAGTGCCTGTGTCCGCACATGGCTGCAGTTTAAGCAGCTGTGCAGAGGGAAGCACAGACCTGCAACATATTTATATACATATGTTGCATCCCTGTGATTCGGAAGTACCACAGCATGCTGTAGTTAAACAGTTTACAGTGTCATGCTGCAGCACTTCCTTATAATTCTGCACTTATGCATTCACCACACATCACAAATGTATTTGTTCACTCAATTATGCACTACACATACAATTATCTAAACTTTCATACAGTAGCATACTAGTTTAGCTCTTTCTTTTACCAGAGTAGTTAATTCTGAAAATAACTTTTTTTTCTTTTTGTTATTTTGTATTTTTTTGTGTTTTTTGATTTTTTTTGTTTTTTTTTAAAGAGGGAAACAGAACAAACAGAACCAAAAACTATAAGGAGAAAAAAAACCTAACAATGTTGGTTGTCGACAGCCCGACAAACAAGGTCCACTGATTATTCACCATAACAAATGAGACTTCCACATGTTACACAAGTCATCCTGAGTCGTGCAAACTGGGGATGTATATCAGGAGATGAACTCGAAGTTGAGGGTACTGTCCCAGATGTGCTTGGTACAGCTGGTGGTGCAGGAGCATTTTCTCGTAATATTTTCATCTCCTCTCATGTATGGTTAACTGGATGGCGTGTCTGCAAATGCTTGTTCATGGTCGCAGTCCAACACGAGTATTTTTTGTTGGGATTCCTCTAGAGAGGACCGCTATGCAGATTCTGCACGTTACTTTGGTCACATTGACCTTTTTTAGTCCAGGTGGGAATGTGAAAAACTTCCACACTATAGATGAATACCTCTCTGGAGGGGAAGGTTCTGCAATAAATTGCTGGCTGTGAGACTCTTCAGAATCCAATGAAGAAGCAGGATATTTAGCCATTCTCAAGATGATGTGGTCAATCAGGTTTGCAATGAGCAAAAAAGAGCAGATCTTCTTAGGAGGTCTTTCCCAAAGAAAAGTTCTAAGAAGAGTGATTGAAATGGGTGGGGTCCTTCAATAATTTCAATAGAAAATGTGATGAAGCACCCAAATCTCTTTTTTTAAGGTCACATGGGGTGCACGTAGGATGTGCTTAGGATGCGCGCAATCAGCACCCACCCTCCTCGCACCATGCTCGCACCCAGCGCGACTTCGCACATTAAAAAGTTATATACTTTTTAAGAAGGTTAAACAATATTATTTTTATAATAACTTCAGATAATCTCTTGTCTTAATATTTATATTAAATATATATAAATAACTTTTTCGACATTTAAGAAATCACGGGAGTCGCGCAGCCACCACGTCCAATATGCATATAACGTCACGTGCTACGGCGCGTCCATCACATTGCGTAATACGTACATCTCGCGTATGCCCCAGAAGTCGCGCACAAGTCGCGTAGCAACCGCGTTGAAAAAGTCGGACATGTCGCACACCCTACGCTGATACTAGACAACAACCCTAAAATGGCGGACATGTTTCGTGCACTAAACAAGTAGGATGCACTTAGGGTGCGCGACTCCAAGAAAAAGGAAAAAAAAATACAATTCATTTAAGTATATTATAAACAATATAAAATAATCAAAAAAATATATTTTTATGTAAAGAATTTTTTTTTAATTTGTAAGGTAATTTAAAAAATAACATATCTAAAAAATATATATATATAGCTAGAAAATATAAAGAAAATTGAACATATTTAAAAAATATGTAATTTTTTTTAATTCACTAAAAAAACATAGATTTGAGATATGTTATAGTTAGGAATTAGCATTTAAAAAACCTTTGAAATTCACTGAAAAAACTGTAGGTTTCAGGGGTGTTATAGTTAGGAATTAGCATTTAAAAAACCTTAGAAATTCACTGAAAAAGCCATAGGTTTCAGGGGTGTAATAGTAAGCTAGACCTTTCACTCATACAAAACCATTCAAATTCCCATGTTATAGTTAGTTGAACTAACTATAACTCTCGCGCCCGCAATCCATTGCTAATGATGTCACATATTACATCATTCATGACATGGCCAGTGACATCACTGATGCCATCTCAAATGACATCACTGATGACATCACTGATGACATCATCCATGTGACAATGGGATATAACTCGTTATACAGAGGCATAACCTTTCAATACTCATTATAAAGTATGGAGTATCATGTTTGAAACCATTGAGACAGTAATACAACTTTCTATAAACTCACTTAGAAATTCCTACATCTACACACGCATCTAAACACATATAGATTCAGTTATACATGCTAACAAAGATCAATAGAATATTATTAAATATACTTATAAACCTACATCAACATTACACACCTGCACACATCCTATTCACTTATGCAGACATCCTAATCACTTTTGCAATTAATTGATCATACTTGCATGTACTAAGATATACACTTACACAAACACGACTTTATTTGTACATAAAGTTAGAAAATCATACTTAGTGTGTTTTAAAAAAATATTAGAATTATACAGATATCCATACAGTCAGCCATACAATCACCGAGTCTTAGGTATACTTATTTATATACAACTGTCACATACACTGCCTTTTATATTTCTAGTTTGTTGGACATATATCAATGACAAATATATTTACTCATCAGTACACCCATAAAGATATTCACTCACCCAAACAACTGTTTTCACATACAGTCTTAACCTCATATACATACTAAATCAACTATTTACACATATTTGGACAGTCACACACGTCCCACCCAACCACACACACATTTATTCACTATCCCATACAAATATTCAGTTAAGTAATTAATACCTAATTTAGACTTTCACATAGCTAGTAACCAACTTATGTAGTAGTTTACACAACAAGAGATACAGTGATACAGGTATTCACACAATTTAATCACTATCCCATATATTTAGTGAGACTCTTTAAATTACTAATTTAGACAATCAGTCACAGTGCTACTAAAGCCTCCATCCAAACACTTATACATCCATTCATTCTTCAATGCAGATTGGTATATATATATATATACATCATACATATTTAAATAAAAAACCAAACCGCATACAATGGATGATGTCATTTGAGATGGCATCAGTGATGTCACTGAGCATGTCATGAATGAAGTAAAATGTGAAATCATCAGCAGTGGATTGCGGGCGCGCGAGCTATAGTTAATACAACTAACTATAAAATGGGAATTTAAATGGATTTGTACGAGTGAAATGTCTATCTAACTATAACACCCCTGAAACCTATGGTTCTTTCAGTGAATATATATATACATATATATATTACCTACTGGCGGTCGCCAGTAGGTATATATAGTTAGGATTTTTTCTCTATGGGATTTTTGAAAATTCTATGTCTAATAACTTTGGCGTTTGTGGACGGAATTGGCTGAAATTTTCAGGAAAATGGCACATTTTGTTTCTGAGCAGCCCTTGAAAATTTGGGGGGGGTTTGTCAAGGGGGGGCCGAGAAAAAAGGGGGGTCCCAAAACGTGTTTTTAACATTGAGTTTTCCATAGGGCGGTTGGCCTCACTTTTAGCCCGAACGGCTGAATGGATTTGCACGAAACTTGGCAAAATTGTAGGGACTGGTAGCCCGATGTGCCTTTTGTAGGTCTCAATATATGTGCTCCAGTGGATTTTGAGAAATTAACGTTTAAAAAAAGATATATATCTGTAACAGCGGACCTGGCAGCGTCCCAGGACGCGTACTTTACGCGCAACGGAGCTTTGTGAAGCGAAGCTGATTGGTTCTCCGGCGTCTGTCAACATTCCAAAAAGTCCGTAGCGGCCGCCATCTTGTCTCTCGGTAGGATCGAGAGACAAGAGGAGGTCAAAACAAAGGGGGAAATAACTATAAGGGGGCATAGTAGATCCTCGCTGACCCCCTAGGTTTGATGTGGAGGTTTTAAAAGGGCCCCGCGGGGCAAAAAAAAATAATAATAATAATAATCGAACGGCTGAATGGATTTGCACGAAACTTGGCAAAATATTAGGGACTGGTAGCCCGATGTGCCTTTGCTAGGTCTCAATATATGTGCTCCAGTGGATTTTGAGAAATTAACGTTCAAAAAAAGATATATATCTGTAACAGCGCTCCGCTTCGCGTAACGGAGGTTTGCGAAGCTGATTGGTCATTCTGTCACTGGGCTATAGTTGGGCTACATCTGGCTGATATTTGGGCTACATTTGTTTTTTTGTGTGTCTGGCGGCCATCTTTGGGCTACATTGGGCTACATTGGGCTTCATTGGGCTACATTGGGCTACATTTGGGCTCCAACATATATATAGGCCAATGTAGCCCAATATATATTTTTCAAAGTTAATTTTCGTAAAAACCACTGGAGCATATATCTTGAGACATAGCAAAGGCACATCGGGCTACCAGTCCCTACAATTTTGCCAAGTTTCGTGGAAATCTATTCAGCCGTTCGAGCTAAAAGTGAGTCCAACCGCCCTATGGAAATGAAGGAAATGAATGGGTAATTTGTAATTAGCAAATAGCTCATCGCAAACTAGGAATGGTAAAGAATCGCTATTTATTCCTTAAAGTTCGCTATTTAGGAAATGCAAAAAACTTTGATGATACATATGGCGGTTCATCTCTAACAAGATAAGAAGCATAGGGATACATTTATGATGACTGGCGCATCACCAGGGATGTGTTAGTCATTCTGTGCCGCTGTTCCATCACCTATGGTGTGCTGCATTTACAATGCGGCGCATCATGGGGCAAAAACAGCACAGATGCGTGATGTATCTGTGCCGTAAAGGTGGCGCATTGCTGGAGTTGTATCGCAAGTGTGATGAAGCTCCAGCAAGGGTCGGGGGTGCCCCTGTCGCAGGGTTTCTGTTCTCACACAGAACTGTGGACAGAGGATTGGAACCTCGGCGAATTAGGGTGTCCCAAAACTCACGTTAGTAATCAAAAACTCCTTAGCAAGCTAGGTACAGTGTCACATTGGATATAACAAACTCTCAATGTTTAGACAATCCAGAATATGAACTTATAGTACCTCAGGATACGTGGAACTCATGAACAGTCGGTCGTTATATATTTCTTAGAAACCAGAACATGGAGTTAAGAAGAACACATGTGTATTTGAAATGTTTATTTACTAATGCCGTCTTCTCAGGCGTAGTATCTTAGATAATAGAAGTACACATATTATCAGTAGCAAAATTACCAGCATAGTTACTAGTACATAAAAAGCGAATGGTGATAGTATGTTAACATGCTGTAAATGAATAAGAGTTAGCAACACTTATAAGCAGCCGCGGGCCGTGGAGGGAGTTACGGTGAGGCAGGGAGGCGGGGAGGGGGAGAAGCAGGGTGGAGAATACAAGTACACATATTATCAGTAGCAAAATTACCAGCATAGTTACTAGTACATAAAAAGCGAATGGTGACAGTATGTTAACATGCTGTAAATGAATAAGAGTTAGCAACACTTATAAGCAGCCGCGGGCCGTGGAGGGAGTTACGGTGGGGCAGGGAGGCGGGGAGGGGGAGGGGCAAGGTAGAGAGGGCTCCACCCTGCTTCTCCCCCTCCCCGCCTCCCTGCCTCACCGTAACTCCCTCCACGGCCCGCGGCTGCTTATATCTCACCTTCCCTAATACACATATTATATTATTTGCTAAGAAGGTCTCTTTGTGTTGGTTTAGGGCGTGCCCATACTTTAGTGTCTTAGATTTGAAGGAATCACATCAGCATACACCAGCTCTCTCTTCATGTGAACCGCATCAACTGTTGTGTATGTGTGTTCGGCAAAGCAATATAAAACCCGCCTCATGCCCAGAATTGGCAGAAGTTGCACTTATGTTATGAGTATGAAGTCGTGGAGATCAGACCTCATAACAATTCTGTATCGTGTTGTTCTTGAAACTTTAGCACTCGCTGTACAGATATAGTTTAACAAGCAAAGCAGATAGTAGAGCAATAACATATTATTCTCATGTAAACCACGATGAACTACTAGGTGGAAAGCTAAAGCAACAACTAAGTGTCGTGTGCAGAAGTTGCAAAAAAGGAAAAATGGCGTTTAAACCGGTAATGAGCCCATGCTAACTTAACACGGTGTAAAGATATCCAGGACCTAGATGACACCTCCCCATGATCCGGAAACGAACTGAATAAGATAATAGAAGTGCCATCTCATGAGAGCAGATTGCAAGTTTATATGTGGACGGTCCGCAAGGTAAAGCATTAAAAACTAGGAAAATTTATTGCTAAAGAAAAATAAAACAGCCAAGTACTTTATCGAGTCTTAAGCCAATAGGCAAGGTAAATAATAAAAACTTGACAAATAAGTCAATGAATTGTCAATGAAATGCTAGTACTCAGCATATCAAACATGAAAAAGGTCTATGACATAACTGTGTATGCAAAATAAGCTGCAACAGCCTCCAATAGGAAGTCACCGTCTTCATCCGAAAACAGTTCAGCCATCCAATTTAAAAGCGGAAAAGAACATACGTGCTCTCCCAGCACCGGATCCTCTATCACCATCAGAGGACAGCTCGGTGGGTTTTCAAGAAAGCTCTGTTCCAAGAAAGACTGTGCTGCCGCCAGTAAATTCCAGGGACCAAGTAGTCCATGCATCAATGCCACAGCCATAATCCTTTCGCCAGGACAAACCAACTCGTGAGTAATGATAGGAGTCATCAGCTGATTAAAGTCGACGTCAGGAGAAACCGGTCCGCAGAGACACAAATCAATGGCCCAATCGAAATCACAGGTCAGGCAGTGAAATACAGGCTGGACACAGGTGAAGTAGGACAATCGAAAAGATAATCCATATGCCGTGCTTAATATCGCCAACGGCATTGTGCCATAATATTCTAGCATGCGATTGCGGAACAGTGTCAGCAGCTGCAGGGTGGGAGGTTGCATAGGAGGGACATCCATATTTAAAAATGTAAAAAAGCACAAGAGCGTCCGCTGGTAATGCAAGTAAAAATGCCAATCCACGAACCAGAGTGGAGAAAATAGAATGAAAGGAAGCAGGGATGACTCCAAAGATTTTCTCAAATGAAGTCACGAGACCACTGGTAACAACTTTAAAAAAGTGCGCCAGGGTCTTTGTGGAGGATGCGTTAAAGATAGTCGGAACCATATTGCTGAAATTGAAAGGCAAATCTGAATTAAAAGTATTCCTTTTATCGTAACAGTAAGTGAACGGGTTATTTGCTGCAGAAATGTTCTATTTCCTCCCACACATGAACATAGGGAGTTTTCAATCTGGCCACAAATACCAACCTTGGGACAGATTTCAACGGCATGGCAAGAATAAGAGCTCTTTTGTCTCAGAGAGAGGTGGCCTTGAGTTCGGCCCGTGAAACTTTCGTGCTTCACATAGCGAACACCCGTACAGAGGTGCAGACCCTTTTCAATTAACTCAGAACAATCTTCATTATTGAGCATCAAATAACTACCATTTTCCAACAACTTGAACGTGGGGATGATAGCAGGAACTGGCGTGCCTTGCAACACGCAAGCCATATTTGGTCGGTGTTTGTTGCATGAACCGTGTAACTGTATGTGCCTACACATTAGTGAATGATCTGGCGTCTCAGTGCATTCCTCTCCATTCAGATAAACTTCTTGATCATCTTTGAAACATCTGTATGTGTATGGAAGCGACCAGACCTCATGAAGAAAAGCACTACCTAAAGGTTCATAACGACCTATTGGTATATATTTCATACAATTTGAAAACTTATATAAAGCAAAAGGCAGCGTTATTAAACCGTGGATAAGGCACGTTGCCAAAAAACCCGCAATCCTCTGCTGATGATGTCACTGAGCATGTCATGAATGATGTAATATGTGACATCATCAGCAGTGGATTACGGGTAATAGTATCTCTAGTTTACTCCCCTATAGCTGTCTTTCTTTTAACATAAGTGTCTGTTTCCTTCCCTTATACTTACTGTTTTTGGTTCGCTTCTAGTTCGCGTACCGGCGAGCGAACTGGGAAGCGAACTAAGAGAAATAGAGGTTGGCACAGTTCCAAATATTGTACCAATTTTTTAATAACGGGGAGGTAGTTCTGAAAAGAACTTTTTTTTTTATTGTTTTTGTTGTTTTATATTTTTTTTATTATTTTTCGGAACATTTTTTTACTTTTTTTGAATTTTTCTGAAGTTTTATATTTTTTTGGGTTTTTCTTGGAGGGGGCAATGAAAACGATTCATTGTAAAGGGCTCAACAGGAGCAACAAAACAAAAAAAGAAGTATTTATTATTTTGGGCGTTTCGTGCAAACTTGCATATGATAGTCAATAGCTCTGTTGATCAGAGTGATGCTTTTTTCTCCGTAGGAAATGAATCCATCGCAAAATACGCAGGTGTGTTTTACTTCACCAAATTTCATTTGTATATTTGGCACCATCTCCCTGCCCTCTGGTCCCGTTACTTCCGGTACAACAGATCTTCTGGCCATAATAGGGAGATTATCTAGGTCGTTCCGAAACTGTGCAGCACTGTAGTTGTTAGGATGCCACCTAGTCATATGGCGATGCATTGTGTAGTTTCCGAAACTGTATTTTTTCTCGGTTCCTCTGGACAGTCTATCTATACTAACACATACTTACCTTCTTATACAATCATTGATACAAGTACAGATTGATCTGCACAGAGTCACACACCTCCCAGCTAGCCACACACACACTCAGTCTCCCATACAAATACTTGGGCAATCAATCAATAACCCATATAGTTACTCATATAGCTACTGATCAACACATGCAGCAGTTTACAGAACAACAGACATAATGATGCACAAATTAAGACAGTTTAGTCACTAACCCATGCAGTCAGTGAGACACATTAAATCACTCACTCATACAGTCAGTCATGCACCTACTAAATCCTTCGTCCAGACACTTACACATCCACTCATTCTTCAATATGTAAGACATATTTAAACTTTATAGAAACAAAAAATCACTGGATGTTGTTATCAGTGATGTCACTGACCATGTCATGAATGATGTAATATGTGACATGATCAGCAGTGAATTGCGGGTGCGCGATATATAGTTAGTACAACTAACTATATATGGAATTTCAATGGTTTTGTGTGAGTAAAATAAGGTTTTTTAAATGCTAATTCCTAACTATATATGGTCTATAACCTATGGTTTTTTCAGTGAATATATATATATATATATTCACTGAAAAAACCATAGGTTATAGACCATATATAGTTAGGAATTAGCATTTAAAAAACCTTATTTTACTCACACAAAACCATTGAAATTCCATATATAGTTAGTTGTACTAACTATATATCGCGCACCCGCAATCCACTGCTGATCATGTCACATATTACATCATTCATGACATGGTCAGTGACATCACTGATAACAACATCCAGTGATTTGGTATATGGTTTTTTCAGTGAATATATATATATATATATTCACTGAAAAAACCATAGGTTATAGACCATATATAGTTAGGAATTAGCATTTAGAAAACCTTATTTTACTCACACAAAACCATTGAAATTCCATATATAGTTAGTTGCACTAACTATATATCGCGCACCCGCAATCCACTGCGTTGCGTCTTATGACGTACTGCGTTAGCGCACCCGGAAGTGCCCCGGGGCGCGGACCGAGGCGCGAAACGCAGCTCCCCGGAAGCGATCCGCGGCGCGAAAGCGCGACGTATCGCGTTGCCGCGAAATGCGTCTTGTGACGTATCGCGTTAGCGCACCCGGAAGTGTCCCGGGGCGCGGACCGGGGCGCGAAGCTTAGCGACCCGGAAGCTAACCGGGGAGCGTTCCGCAGCGCGTAACATGAGCGTGAGAGGTCATGTGACTTGTTAATAAAACTTTTCATTGGTTCATTTCACTTTTGGTTTCATAATGATGGAAGGCTAGGTCAGGTGACTTAAAAATGACACTTTTCATTGGTTGAGAAGTATTGTTTTTTCCCAAATGATGAAAACCCCTCCTTCTTTCCTCACTCTGACTTTCATCATTGTGAGAGGAAGACCTATTTTGCTTGTTGGAAAATGGCTTCATTGGTAGCTTCAGCTGGTGGACCCCCACCACCACCACCACCTCCTCATTGGAAGAGAGGACCACCTCCCCAGGTCCTGACCAACACTGAGGAGGAAGAGGAAGAAATGGATGAGGAGGGAGAAGAACCACAATTTTTAGAAGAGTTGCCCCGGGTTTCCAGAAAGAAAGCCAGTTTCATCTGGCAGTTTTTTTCAATACCTCGTGGCCAAAAAAAAGTCAACGCGAGGTATGTCACCTGCCTGATATGCAAGGAACAATTGTCCAGAGGGACGGACAAAAAATATAGCTTTGGAAATCATACAATGCACAGGCACATGACGAGGAAACATCCCCTAAATTACAGCCGGGCGGAATTAAGGGATATGCACGACAATCCAAGACCAACTCCTGTGGCCAGACCAACAATACCGGTTTCTTTAACACCAGAAGAGGCACGGGAAACTGTGCCAAATATTCAAGAAAATTTTGGGCACATGATTCACTTATGTATGCACTGTCGTGCATTATTAGCTTGTGGCAACATGAGCATCAATGCACTCAACCTGGCGTATGAACACCATGATTGCCCTAACCGCCCCCAGTAATTTTTTTGCTCCTGTTGAGCCCTTTTCAACGCCTGTTTTTTGTTGTTTCCCCCCCCCCAAAAAAACAAAAAAAATATAAAATCGTTCAAAAAATACAAAAAAAACAAAAAATGTTCAAAAAAACAAAAACAAATATAAAACAACAAAAATATTTTAAAAAAAGTTCTTTTCAGAAGTACCTTCCCTTTCCAAAAAAATTGCTAGAATGTTTAGCACTCTGGCAAGCTCTATTTCTTTTGGTTCGCTTCCGGGTTAGCTTCCCGGTACGCGGACCGGGAGCTAACCAAAAAAAAAGTGTAAGTATAAGGAAAGGAAACAGAGAGTGATGTTAAAAGAAAGACAGCTATAGGGAGTAAAGAAGAGATACTGTTTAATAGATCTATTTACCGAAGAAAAGACAGAAGAGGGTATAATTGTGAAAAACAAAATAGATAACGAAGTGAAAGAAAAAAAAAGAGAGTATAACATTAACAAAGAAGAGTTTCTTGGAGAATGTGAGTGAATGTTCAAAATAAGATTAAAACATGAGGAATAACAGAGAGAAAAAATAGAAAACAGAAAACAAAAAATAACAGAAAAAGATTAATTGAAACAGCAAAGAAATGTAAGTAACATAGAGCCATATCATCAACATAGGCAATAAAAGTTTTGCAGCTTTTATTGGCAGAAATGTGTCGCTAAAGCTGCTTTTGTGGCAGAAAACTGCCACTAAAACCACTTTTGCACCAGTTTTCTGCCAATAAAAAGAGCAATAATTTTATTGGCTGTGTTCATAATATGCCCCTTAGTGTGCTTCAACTACACAGAGAAAGCATTATGAACAAATAGTGATAGAGTGATCAGTCAAAGACACTAAGAGTAATAGAGACGGAGTGAGTGAACAAGAGTGAGGAACTATGAGAAGAGAGGGACTGACAAAAAGAGTGGAAGGAGTTGAGTAAGTAGGTAATAGAGAAAGGAATGAGGGAAGTAGCAAAGGCAGGAAACTGAGGGTTAAAGAAATGAAGCAGTGGAACTAATAGTAGGTGAATGTGATAGAAATGTAACGAAAAGAGTACAAAACATTTACCTTATAATTGTCGTTAAATTACTCACTTTTTGTTTTTATACTTTCAATCTGTGAAAGAGAGAACAAACATTTGAAAAATATTAAAACATGTATTTAAAAATTAGAAAAGACAAGGGAAAAGATTGAAGGACAAACAGTTTTTCAACAACTTTGACACTTACAGAAGCTTCTGCTTCTCCAGGCCCCCTACACAGTCCTAAAGATATACATTTTAAACTAACAGTATCTTGATGCAGATGAAGTGAGGCCTATCTTAAAACATGGTGCATCTTTTGCATTGCTGTTGTTTCAGAAAAGTGTCGCAAGACACTAAAATTTTAAATAATTGCTTCAGGATGCCAATAAGATGTCTACTATCCAGAGGTTTGTTTCAGGTGAGGCCTACTCAGGGTTGCAGATGAGATTTACACTTGTTGAAGAGTACAGAGGAGATAATACATGTGAAGGTCTACCAATGAAGTGAGTCATGTCCACTGCACTCTTCAACAAAGTTCAAACCTCCTATGTTTCCCTGGACAGACCTAAACTTGATCTGCACAATGTGATTCGTAATGATAGGAAACACAGGTGATGTAAATGAAATACGTGCAATTTATTTTGCTCATTTCACAATCACATCACTTGTGTTTCCTTTGCTTAGGTATCTCATTGTGCAGATGTAGTCTATCATATGAAAGAGTACGCAGAAGTGCAGCACTGCATGCAACAACTTTGACACTTACAGAAGCCTCAGCTTCTCCATGCCTCCTACACAGTTCTACATATACATCATAAATGCAAACAGTACAGAATTAATTATACATGTTAGATGGTTTATTTTTGCTGTTCTCAGAATGTATCAAAATTCACTAAAAACAGTGACTTGAAGGTATTCATCATATAACAGCGGGGAAAAAAAAACACAATCAAAATGATTGTGTTTAAAAAACCCATACAACATAAGAAATGAAAATTCAGAACTCCTTAAAGTTAACTTACTTTCCATGACGTCCAAGGATGTCCTATGAACAGCTTACACTCTTTTGTGCTGTTATTACTTTCAGCCCGCCACTTTCTGAAAGAAAATCTCCATCGTTTTTAAAAACACGTTACATGCAATAAATGACTTCTTGCTCTCTACCACAAGTTTCCACAAGGCCAAATCTGGTCAGAGCCATTTATAACTCTTGGATTTCTTGTAAGCCAATCCCGTCATTTGGCATTTCCGCAACTTTCAGAATTAAAATGTTGAAGATCATTTTCACAATCCTGGAATAGTAATATCTTCCCCTTCTTGCTCAGTCATGTTCTACATTTCCTATGACACTGATACTGCTTACTATGAAGCAGACTTACACTACCTCTATGACTACTACAATTATTTAATTCTCTACATCACTTTTAATCACAAAGCAATGTAAAACAGTAGACAGCATTGCAGACTTACATTCCCTCTACTCCATGTTTTGATTGGCTGCTTCAATTAGCTTATAAAAAGAAACAGTTTTTCTGAACTCATTCAAAGTGCACATATTTCTCCATGATGTCCAGTCCTATGGTTAGAAGTTATGTCTCTGAAATACACTTATCCTCAAGGCCAAATTGTGTAGGAGCCATTAGAACTTCTTGAAATTCCACAGAGCACATCCCGAGATTATTTCCCTAAAATTTTGGTTTTAAAAACACCAGGTAAGAGTTTTTAAGGTCATACGGCAATTTTTTTTTGAAAATTAAAACAGAATCATTGCAGAATGACCAGCCATTTCTAGACTTTAAATAAGCTGTGTAATGTCCTGATGTTATTGAAGGGCCATCATGATATATAATTGCTGCAGTTACAAAAGTCCTTCCTGATATTGACAACTGCGAAGCTACAAAATTTTTAATTAAAGTTGTCAATTTTGTTCCATCAGGCCTACATCGTTGGAACATTAAAATGACATACTGGCCATATGTTCGTATAAATAATGTGGACATCATTTCAGATTTACATTGGCTACACTCCATGTTGTGATCAGCTGCTTTTACTAGCTTATTAAAGGAAACTGATTTACTGTCTGGCAAAGTTAAATATATAAATCTTTCTGAGTCTACACTAGTAGTACTTGATACCATACAGTTCTCGCAGTCATGCTGCCATTGATAAGAAAGCCCAAACAGCTGATCTACATCTACACCTTCAGCATGTAATACATCAAGCATATACATTAAAAACTCCTGACAATCTTGCTGAATATTTTGAGAGAATTGTGTTTGGCCTGAACATCTGTCTAACAGATTTCGAATTTCAGACACACTTTCTATGTTTCTTCTATCAGTGGTACATTTCTCTAACACAGAATTTAACAAACTGCAAAATCTTTGATCAGAATTGACCACAATCTCTTCTTTTACATTTTTTAGAGAAAACAAAACATTAACCACTACATTAGCATAGCAGTTGACACCAGAACTGTTTTCAAACTGAAAACCAACAACATCTTCAACAGAATCCTTTTTGTTTCTGCTTGTAATTTTAGGTTCATTGACTTTTTGTCTTTTTGCTACAACCTCCCCAGTATTGTTCTCATTTCTTCGTTTCCGGCCTACCACACGTTTCTCAAACAAAGTATACTGAGGCAAATGTGGCGCATACTCTCTTCTTAACCTATTGTATTCCTTAACACAATCTAGATCCGCACAAATGTTTGTGACATCACACTCAATCAAGTACAATCCCGATAAAGTTCTAACTCGTGACAATGCCACATATGCCATACCCTCCTTGAACACAGAACTGCCAATATTCACCAATGCACTGTCTACACTTAAACCTTGCGATTTATGAATTGTCACCGCATATGCCAAGCAAACAGGAAACTGCTTACGGCGAACATATAAGTCTTTTACAAGCAAAAATCTAGCAGAACAACGAGCAATTAGCTGTACTTCCTCAATGCCATCAAATTTAATTTTTAAAAATTCAATTCCATCTCTATTTCTGTATTTCACAAAATCAACAACATTACCCATTGATCCATTTACCAGACCTCTTTCAACATGTAAATTCCTTCTTAAAATTATACGGCAGTTCAAGCACACATTCAGAGTCTTTTCAAAACCTGCAGTTTTAGATATACTCTTCTCTAATGAATCCAATTTTGTTTTCAGATTCTCAGACAAAATAATTGTTGATCCCATATGCTCTACTCTATCAATAGCTTCCAGTTTCACAATCTCTTGCTTTTCTAAATGCAACATTTTGTTGTTAAATTTGGCACATTCTGCAAGAGTTGGCATCAAACATATTCCAGATTTCTTCTCAGTAATTTTCTGAAAAATATTCTCAGGCACAACATCTTGTTCTGGATATAAATTTGACAGTAATCGTGCATGTAAAGCTTCTTTCCCATGCTCGGTCACTTTTCCAATTCTAACATCTTGTAGAATAGTCTTGTAAACTTCATCCTTCGCCTGACGCATATTTTCATGCAGTTCAGCATAATTGAAGTTTAACCATATATTGACGTTGCCAATGCTGCCTAGGCACTTCCTGGTATCTTCATGCGTGAGCATTTTGAACACAGGTTGCCCTTTCACTGGTGTCAGCTGCAGAAGATCTCCGAAAACAATGATGTGTTTGCCACCAAATAACACATCATACTCTGTTTTGAGAACTTCTTGCATCCTCAAATGCACAAAGGCAAGCATGACATTGGAAACCATGCTTACTTCGTCAATGATAAGAAGTTTCATTTTCCTCAAGATTCTTGAAACTTCAAAACAAGCATCTCCAGATAGCTTGTGATATTGTAATTTGTTGTCATGCTCCACTGGCAGCATCAGTAAACGATGTAAAGTAATCCCTTTAATATTATGTGCTGCCAGTCCAGTTGGAGCAGTGACAACACAAGACAGCGATGACTCTGTCCTTTCCTGCAAATAGCATGAAATTGCTTTAATGAGGAAACTTTTTCCAGTTCCCGCTTCTCCACTCACGTACAGTCGGACAGGCTTCAACGACGTACATGAGCACTCTTTCTTATCATGACTTAATCCATGATCAATTTGCATGGTAACTTTGTCATATATTTTCCTCTGCTCAACGTTGAGTTGTCTTTCCAACTCTTCTAAGTTAACCGCATCCTCTTGAGCATGTGCCATGGCTCTTTCCACTTCATTCATAGCAGTGGCAGCTTCATTTTCAATAACAGGTCCTCCTAGTGGATCCTGACTCAATGAAGCAGAACTCTGACTGTCCTGAGAACTGTCTCTGGCAATCTCGGCTGCAATCGTTGCTTCCTGCTCAATTTCCGCATTCAACATTTCTACATATTTGGGAAAAGCAGGACATTCTATGGTCTCCTTGGCGGCATTGAAAGAGTCTTCGTAACAGAGGAAATCTCCAAGCAGTTCCTCTTCTGCACGCCAAGGCTTGAAAAGTTGCAAAAGTGCTAAATAGAAAAACTCCTTTTTTTCAGGAGATTCGCCACTCAATTTTCGATGGTTTACCAAGTGGCATTTTCTTTGCTTGACCAGACATCCCTCACTTCCTATTACAGCATACACTCTTTTCTCAGTATCTTCTTTGATGTTCCTCTTGAATATGTAATTTTGCAGAACCTCATACAGACAAACATTCTCGAGGTGACTGCTTCGATTTGGATAATATGTATCCAACATGTTTGTCTTCAAAATGTCGGTACTGTTTGGCTCCTTTTCCGCCAAATACTCAATTTCACACACAGGTTTGAGAACTCGATTACGCGTTGCTGCAAGACCAAGACTCGCCCAAACGATACTCCTGGACTTGGCATAGAGACTTGCTGAAGACAACCGGTCAGAACATTCGTACGCTCCGATTTCTCGATGCGACAACATCTTCAGACTGAAACTGTACAACTTCTTGCTGAGGCTCTTTTCATGGGAAATGTCCTCCCACATATCCTTCAATTCTGTCTTCTCTTTTTTGGTGATGTAAGACGTCACATACCGAGCCACAGCCATACAGTTATCAGCCACAAACTGTATATCCATGTTAGCATTCCACATGGACAAAATCACCGGGTTGTAGTCGTTGATGTACTTGGACTCTTCGTTCCTCTTCAAATTGTAAGTGTTTTTAGGTGATTTCTTCATGACATTGTGTCGCAGCGAAGACATCAAACTGTTTACTCTTCCTTTAGAAATCACCGGTCGTGGAAAGCCGAAACGACATTTAGTGTAGAACTTGTCCTTGTTTCGGAATTTACGACGGCAGTACTTTCCACATCGATGGCTTTGGAAACGCAGAACTTTTTCTCTTAGGCTTTTCTTCTCCTTTGCGTTTGGAACAGCACACGTAGAATACTGTTGGATGAAACTCATCACTGAGTCTTCTGGATCCGTTCCAAATTTAGGTGCATCCTTGATCCACAGCAACATATGTATATGAGGAGCACCTCTTGCTTGGTACTCCTTTCTCCAGAAGAAATCCAACACCTCTCCAAGAGGTGGATTCTTCTTATTCATGATGAAAGACATCATAGCTTCAAATCTATGATTGAAGTACCTACATACATTGACTGGATCCAAAGAGCACAGTTCTCCGGGTGTCTTGAATTCGATGTTATCTACGTTAGCATTTGCCTCTCGTAGAAATTCAAGTAAGTCTTCCCAGCCATACTCGGCACAGCTCAGAGTGAGGAACCATGTGGGAGTACCTAAGTTCCTCAACATACATTTTAAATCACCATGACGACGGTACCAGTACTCATTAGTACCACGCTGACACGCCATGAGATTAATCAGGTGAGAATCCAAAATACTGTCTTGGACATTGACTTTATCCATAAAGTCACTTGCCGAGATGTTTTGCATGTGTATACCACTTTTCAAGATGTGGTTCACTGCATATGACAGTCCAGACAGATCGCTTTCAAACAGGAGATGAAACAAATAGGGAATGCATTGTCGAAACCTAGCATCTCCTGCATACAATCGCAAAGTCCGGTATTCAGAAGCAGGAATTTGATGAGGTCGCTCATCATATCTTCCTCCCTGACCTGTTGGAAAAAGCTGTGGGAAACACCGAGCTTCCAAACTTTCCTCCCAAACACTAATGGGACTCCCTTTGGCTTGTTTCATTTGAAACAACTCAATAGCATTCCCCATGACTTCCTTGGAATGCAAAGGATGAACACTATAATGTTCATATATTTCTTCACTAGTAGAGGGTTCTACTTTCTCAATTTGACCAGCACACAAATCGCTATCCTCTTCCTCACTTACTTCCTCTTCTGCAACATATACATTCTTATAGTATTTATTATTTTTTTTCAAATACAATGTTGCCTTTTTAACTTTCCTAACATCTACTAAATCTTGCCATATTTTCTTATTCTTTGTCGGAACCCCATTAACTAAGATAACCAGAGGTTCCTCTTCCACTTTTTCTACTCCAATTGTGTTAATGTTTTTCTTCAAATCTAGAGGCAAATAAACAACTCTTCCCTTTAATCCTCTCTGTAAATCTGATGGAGGCAATTTCCCTGTCTTTGGCTCCATTCTTACAATAGCCTGAAAGGGATGGATACTTTGAATCAAAATAGATTCATAAGTATTTAAATCCTTCAATTCAGAAGGAATCTCAATCAATTCCAGATTATTATGAACTGCTCTAGCAGGCATCTGGTTTTGATTTAATTTGTTACAACAATAAGTACACACACGTTGATCCAATCCCAAATCAAAACAATTTTCTACCATCAAGTATGTTCCGAAATCCTTCCATTCACTATTATTTTCCCTTTCACTTTTTGCATATAAATCCACTAACTTAGTCTGATTCTTATAATAAGTGCGTCGACAACACACACAAGTGAAATTTGGCCTCTCACTTGATTTGACCTGAAACGTCGCAATTTCCCTCTGGAAATTATCTGTACTGGAAACCTGTACACTATCTTCCACATTACCCGCTTCTTCTTGGTCAATTTCAACATTCTCCTCTTTACTTCCAAAGTAACAAAACTCAATTTCTTCACATATATTCTTCACATCTATTTCAGAACCATGCAAAAGAGCAGCGCATAATTGTTTAAGCATAATTGCTGGACTCTTAGCATAATACAACATTCTAACTAATTTCCTCACTTTATTATGATGCACTGCTAGCATCCTGAAATGATGAAAAACACTCTGGCATACTCTCCTGGAAAGACAAGCCAGTGAATGACCATGCAAACCTGTCACTTCTCTCACTCTGCAAGGATCTAATTCTTGCAACAACATCATTTTCTGCTTCAAACTTTTCTTATTAAATGACCGTACAAAATCACAAAGCAAATTGATGGAATCCTGTCGCACACTGCAAATACTACTACACTTCCAGGTGTACACAGGACCCTTAGCACGTCTTCCTAAAACCTCATTACCTAACACCTCTTCTGCCTCTGTTGTCACAAGTTTTTCTTTTTCAACTGGACAACCATCTTTCACTTCATAAGCACGACCACTGGTGTCAACTGCATGCACCAAATCATTATCCTGGAAATAACTCTCCTCATTAAAAAATGCCTCACAGCTTAAACTATGCATCCATTCTCCAGAAAAAACTTCACAAAAATTACTACGATTAACTATTCTCTTCCATCTACTATTTCTTTTGAAATCATAAATTGCCTTGTTTAGCTTCCTAATTCTATTGATTATCAAAATAAATAACTTACGTTTAATTTCAAATGCCTGATCAATAACTTTCTCAACTTTTTTTTTTCTCTTATAAAAAACCAGTTTCTGTTGACCTTTCTTAATATTTTTTAACAAATTGCCAATTATCCTGTTGCGGAACATTCGTTTACGAATCTCCCTAAACTGTTGTTTCCTTCTACTATCATGCACAGAGTTATCTCTTGCTCTAGCAGTAACATTTTTCATTGGCCTTTCCTTTCCATTTGAATTCCTTCTCGTTTTATGGACTGAAACATTTTCTGTAGTAATATTTTTTTTACTACACATATTTCTTATGAAATATTTTGTGCTCTTACCCGGTGCATTCTTCGTGACTTGACAAATCTTTTTGTTAGAGGACTGCTGCTTATTTTGTTTCACCTGCTGTCTTTGACGTTTTGCAGCCTTTCTCTGTCTTTCTATTGTTGGCATGGTGAAATCTTGAAATGATCTGCAGTTGAATCTGTGGTAAAATATAATAAAAAATGTTATTAACCATTATTACCAAACAGTAAAACAATAACAGTGATCAAAAACTTAACACACTACTTGACATTTTAAATAGAAGATTTTTTAGTCCTTGCAAATTTACAATACAGAAATAGCAGAAAAGAAATGACATTTATATTTATGTTACCTGTGCTATTTTATATGTGAATCTGATCTAATTTTATGAGCATATTTTAATATTTTATTGAAGACACTACACATAACCTGCTTTTGAAGGTGTCTTTATTTTTAAATTAAACGGTTTACCTTTTTACTTTTTATTAAATATAAATTTTAAAAATAAATGTTTATATTTCCATAGGCTCAAGCAGGTCAGCTTCCCATCCTATGTCATATAATTCGGACAAATCTGCATCCTCATCACTCTCTTCTTCATCCTCAGGATTTAAATCATCCAAGGGATCAACATCCACTGATGTTTCAATTACAAGTTCAATGATGAGGTCAAAATCAACTGATTGCAGATTGTCGCTCATGTTGAGGTTGTCTTTATCTTTAAAGAAAGATAACAACAATGAGATGTTGCAGAGTAAGAGACAAATCTCAGAGATTATAATAGTAAAATTGTTTAACAAGAGTAATATTTTGCAGCTATTATTTAGCCATGTCCAGCAATGCTGAGCAGGTGAAGACTATGTCTAAATTTTCAGTGAACAGGACTCATCTCTTCTTAACGTTGGATAAGCCTCACCGACTCTGTGTGTCCTGCACATACTTAAATGTAAAGGGGCAGATTTATGTTAAATGGCACATCCCCAGGCATGCACCAGTTAACGTGCACCACTACTCTGCCACCCATGGTGTGCCGTATTTACAATCAGATAGGAGAAAGCTTCGTCAAAACCCTTCGCCTGCTTTAAACAGGCATAGGTCTTGACGCAACATTGTGGAGATGGGGCACCCCTGAGCCTTGCTTGAGCTGCATCGCACTTGCGATACAACTCCAGCAATCACTACCTTTACAGCACAGATACGTCACGCATCTGTGCCATTTTTGCCCCATGATGCCCCGCATTCTAAATGCAGCACACCATGGGTGGCGGAACAGCGGCGCAGGATGACTGACACATCCCTGGTGATGCACCAGTCATCATAAATCTATCCCTAAGCTTCTTATCTTGTTACAGATGAACCGCCATATGTAGCATGAAACTATTTTGCATTTCCTAAATAGCGAATTTTAAGGAATAAATAGCAATTCTTTACCATTCCTAATTTGCAATGAGCAAATTGCTAATTGCAAATTAGCACCGCCGCTGCATCATAAAAGTGACGCACAGTGGCACAAAAGAGGCATACACCTATCATAAATCTGTCCCTAGCATTTTAAATGATTAATCCAGGATGACAATAAGGTGTGGCCTATCCAAAGGTTTGTTTAAGGTGAGGCCTACTCAGGATTGCAGATTAAAGTTACGCTTGATGAAGAATACAGAGGAGATAATACATGTAAAGGCCTACCAATGAAGTAAGTAATGTGCACTTTATTGCGCCAGTCATCATAAATGTATCCCTAAGCTTCTTATCTTGTTACAGATGAACCACCATATGTACCATCAAACTATTTTGCATTTCCTAAATAGCAAATTTTAAGGAATAAATAGCAATTCTTTACCATTTCTAATTTGCAATGAGCAAATTGCTAATTGCAAATTAGCACCGCCGCTGCATCATAAAAGTGACGCACAGTGGCACAAAAGAGGCATACACCTATCATAAATCTGTCCCTAGCATTTTAAATGATTAATCCAGGATGAAAATAAGGTGTGGCCTATCCAAAGGTTTGTTTAAGGTGAGGCCTACTCAGGATTGCAGATTAAAGTTACGCTTGATGAAGAATACAGAGGAGATAATACATGTAAAGGCCTACCAATGAAGTAAGTAATGTCCACTTTATTGCGCCAGTCATCATAAATGTATCCCTAAGCTTCTTATCTTGTTACAGATGAACCACCATATGTACCATCAAACTATTTTGCATTTCCTAAATAGCGAATTTTAAGGAATAAATAGCAATTCTTTACCATTCCTAATTTGCAATGAGCAAATTGCTAATTGCAAGTTACCCATTCACTTCCATGGGCTAGGAGGCTCATAGGAATGAAGGTTGCAATTTGCGATTAGCAATTAGCTCATCACAAAATAGGAATTTTTTCAAGCGTGCAGGGGTATCTCAAGAACACCCTGCTACACCCCTGAAAAAGAAATTTGGGGGCATATGGCACACATACATGCCCTAAGGACATGTATAGGCGTCATATGGCACCTTTTGTTTTTTGGAAAAAAAATGCTTTTTGAAAAGAATTCGCAAATTACCACAAACTAGAAGTTGGTGGTAGTTTCCAAATCCTTAATATCATTTTTTACATATTTTTTGTTTGATACATTGCATTTAAGGAATCGCAAAATTTGCAAATCCTTCAGTGCAATCGCAAAATAAGGAATAGCAAATTTAAGAATTAAGGACATTTTAAGTAATTTCCACATGTGCAGTGTTTTCAAATTATGATTTGAAAATCGTTTTTGGGGAAAAGTAATGGTTTGCAAATTTAAGACAAGGACATAATGGTGTATGCTTCTCTATAAGGCATTTCAGTGTCTCTGATGTCATTTTTCCCATATTACATTATAAGACCTTTCCCCATAGAGCACATTCCTTGTAAATATGCTCCCACCTGTGCATGGTGAATTTAGATTTTGACTGTTTGAGTCACATAGCCATGTTAAAAGTCACCCCAAAAAATTGCAAACGCTTTAAAAAACACATTCATGTGTCATAAGGACATTTTAAGTCATTTCCCCGTGGACAGTGTTTTGTAAGTGGCGCAAAAGAGGCATACACCTATCATAAATCTGTCCCTAGCATTTTAAATGATTAATTCAGGATGACGATAAGGTGTGGCCTATCCAGAGGTTTGTTTAAGGTGAGGCCTACTCAGGATTGCAGATTAAAGTTACGCTTGATGAAGAATACAGAGGACATAATACATGTAAAGCTCTACCAATGAAGTAAGTGATGTCCACTTCATTGCGCCAGTCATCATAAATGTATCCCTAAGCTTCTTATCTTGTTAGACATCAACCGCCATATGTATCATATAACTATTTTGCATTTCCAAAATAGCGAATTTTAAGGAATAAATAGCGATTCTTTACCATTCCTAATTTGCGATGAGCAAATTGCTAATTGCAAATTACCCATTCATTTCCATGGAGCAGGAGGCCCATAGGAATGTAGGTGCAATTTGCGATTAGCAATTAGCTCATCGCAAATTAGGATTTTTTCCAAAGGTGCAGGGGTGTCTCAAGAACACCCTGCTGCACCCCTGAAAACGAAATTTGTGGGCATATGGCGCACATAAATTTTAACAACATTCCTTTACCTCAAAAACGATTTTCAATTCATAATTTGAAAACACTTCCCACAGGGAAATGACTTAAAATGTCCTTAAGACACATGAAAGTGTTTTTTTATTGCCTTTCCAGCATGGTTGGGTCACTTTTAACATGGCTATGTAACACAAACATTTAAAATCTAAATTTCCCATGCACAGGTCGGAGCATATTTACAAGCAACTTGCGCCACAGAGAAAGGTCTTACACTAAAATGGGAAAAATAACATCAGGGACAGTCAATTGCCATATAAAGAAGCATACACCATTATGTCCTTGTCATAAATTTAAAAACAATTCCTTTTCCCCAAAAACGATTTTCAAATCATAATTTCAAAACACTGCACATGGGTAAATTACTTAAAATGTCCTTAAGACACATAAAAGCGTTTTTTGATTGCCTTTGCAGCATGTTTGTATCACTTTTAACATGGCTATGTAACACAAACATTCAAAATCTAAATTTTCCATGCACATGTGGGATCATATTTACAAGCAATTTGCGCCACATAATTCATAATTTTCTCCTTAAAGCACACTATTCTCTATCTAAATTAAAGAAATATTTTCTCACCTTAGCAAATACTTTGAGTTTGAAAACAGTCTCAGAAACACACCAATTTGTCTTCAGCAGAGCAAAAGGTATGCACTCCAGAGTCTGCAGCTATCAAAAGCACAGAAATGCTGTAAATCTTCACACATATCTCTCATGTCACCCAATCAAAACTCTTCCCTCACTTTTTTTCAAATGAAAACCCTTCCCCCCTCTGCCATTTCTTGCCTTTTCTGCATGGCAACCACCTCATTGGAAGACTTCTGGTGTTTGCAAGTTCACACAACTTTGTTGCAATTGAACTCTGAACTCTCAGTGCACCTGCATATCCAGTGCATTCTTTCATTTAATGATTTTTTATTGACCATTCAAAATACATCTTTCAAAGAACACATCCGTGCACCCTAACTTTCTGTTTTCAGCAATCAAACTCCACCAATCACTGTTACTGCTTCATGAACACAGAAACTCCACAGTTTTTTTCATTTTAAACTCTCATTTTTTCAATTGCCATTTCATTGCCACACTTCATCTGACTGCAGGAGAACCTTCTCTCACCATGTTTTCTGTCTGGATTGTTGGACATAGTTATATTCACTGGGCTCAAAGGTACGTTGAAAACAGGAATTTACCTAACCTCAATTTACAAGATGTGGAAATTAAGTGGTTTGGCCACAGAGGATTAAAATGTCACCAATTGATACCATTGGTGAAAACCTTTATGCATTTGCCCAAACCTGACCTGTTAATTGTGCACTGTGGAGGTAATGACTTGGGCACTTTGACTGGGGTAGGTCTGGAAATGCTTTTAAAGGACACCTTTGAGAAATTGATGGCACTTTTTCCTCACTCTGCCTTGGTATATTCAAATATATGCCAAAGACAGAAATGGAGGTGGTCAAACCAATTTTGTCCACAAATTGAGAAGTCGAGGAAGCATGTAAACAAATCTGTTTCAGCTTACATGAGAGACCATGGAATGGGCTCCCTGTACAACAATAACTTGCGTTACTACATGCAAGATATCTACAGAGGAGATGGAGTTCACTTCTCAGATGAGGGCAACAGAGTTTTCACTCTGAATTTAAGAATGTGCATTGGTACCTACTTATAAGTACCTAAATGTACCATAAACCCAAAAGCTCTTCTCAGAGCTACCCTACATCTAATCACTCACAATTATTATTTTACTCTAACATTTTTCACTAATTTTCAACAAAGTACGCTCCCCGGGGCGCTACCCGGTACGCGAACCGGGAGCTAACCTCGCGAAATTTTTTAAAAAAATCTTTTTTTTCCGCACATATAAGCCTCCTCAGCCACCCTCACAAAACCTAGGGTGTCAAGATAAGTCTACCGTGCCCCCTTCTACCCATTCTGAACATTATTTGCCCTCCATTTTGTATCTTAATTCGACCGAAACACAAAATGGTGGACTCCCGTAACGCTTAAGGTTCGCGTACCGGGGCGCTCACCGGTTCGCGTACCGGGTCGCTCCCTGGGAAGCGCACCATCAAAAAAGGTGGGAAAGTAGTTCACAGAAAAGCCACTGGAGACAATTTCACCAAATATAGATTAGCTCATACTACATACCAATCCCTGCCATTTTCACAAATTTGATTGGAATTCCATTTAGTCATTTAGCCTGTAGACCTCTCTAAATACCCTGAGGTAAATTACTTCACAAAACACATCTGAAGTGTTGGAATTGACAACCAATGAAAATGTTACTTTCATTTTCTACTTTTTTTACCTGACATTTCATTGGTTATATACCTGAATATATATAAAGGAAGAGAAGAAAACACAGCCATTTTGACTACTACTTCTTGCTGTACATTTCAATAGTATTTTCACTAATTCCTTCAACTTCTTTCTAAAGGTAAGTTTTTATTTTTAAAACTGAAGTATATTGTGCACTATAAGTTAATATGGTAAACTTTTTCTGATAGATATATACTATCCCTCTGTAGTAGTTATAGATTTAGAGAGACTTCTCTGTTATAGTTATGGATGGAGTTAGGCTTCTCTTGTATAATTATGAATTTACTTACGTTAAATCACATAAACTTTTTTAAATTCCTACTTCCACTCTGATACTATACACTGCCCAAAGATAAATTCACTGATAAAAAATGCCTATCTAAAATTATTCCCAACATTGCCCTATCTCTACTAATATATATTGTTTTAATCCAAATTTCAGGCAAAATGGAAGGCGAAAACCAAGTTTCTTTTGAAATGGACCTGCAAGAGAGCAGCCAAGAATTGATTGATACAATTGATCAAATTGACATTGAATTTTTCGATGAAACTTGGGACAATGAACTACTGCAATGTGTACAAGCAGTAGATAACCTCCTTGCAAATGAGGACATTTTACACCCTCAGAGACTACAATGTATATTCCATGATAATTATGAAATTTCTGACAATGAAATGTTAGAAAGTTTAATAAATTATGAAACACAATCACAATAAAAAAAAAATGCTTAAAAAATAAAGAAAATAAAAAATAATCAACAAAACCAACAATCAATTAACATACTGCATTTGAAAAGTCTCTCATTCTTTTTTCATTGTAGTACGCTGCCCAGAACGCTTCCCGGTTCGCGTACCGGGCGCTCCCCACGCGGGGCCCTTTTAAAGCCTCCACATTAAACCTAGGGGGTCAGGGAGGATCTACTATGCCCCCTTATGGTCATTTCCCCCTTTGTTTTGGCCTCCTCTTGTCTCTCAATCCTACCGAGAGACAAGATGGCGGCCGCTACGGACTGTTTAGAATGTTGACAGACACCGGAGAGCCAATCAGGTATATATAGTTAGGATTTTTTCCCTATGGGATTTTTGAAAATTCTATGTCTAATAACTTTGGCGTTTGTGGACGGAATTGGCTGAAATTTTCAGGAAAATGGAACATTTTGTTTCTGAGCAGCCCCTGGAAATTTGGGGGGGGGTGTTCGTCAAGGGGTGGCCGAGAAAAAAGGGGGGTCCCAAAACGTGTTTTTCCCATGTTAATTTCCATAGGGCGGTTGGCCTCACTTTTAGGCCGAACGGCTGAATGGATTTGCACGAAACTTGGCAAAATTGTAGGGACTGTTAGCCCGATGTGCCTTTGCTAGGTCTCAATATATGTGCTCCAGTGGATTTTGAGAAATTAACGTTCAAAAAAAGATATATATCTGTAAGCGCGCCCCAGGCAGCGCTCCGGTTCGCGTACCTGACGCGTAACGGAACTTCGCGTAGCGAAGCTGATTGGCTCTCCGGTGTCTGTCAACATTCTAAACAGTCCGGAGATGCCGCCATCTTGTCTCTCGGTAGGATCGAGAGACAAGAGGAGGCCAAAACAAAGGGGGAAATGACCATAAGGGGGCATAGCAGATCCTCCCTGACCCCCTAGGTTTGATGTGGAGGCTTTAAAAGGGCCCCGCAGTGCAAAAAAAAAAACATTTTTTTTTTGTTTTTTTGCGTGGGGAGCGCCCGGTCCGCGAACCGGGAAGCGTTCTGGGGAGCGTACTATAAGGAAAAAAGAATGATAGACTTTTCAAATACTGTATGTTAATTGATTGTTGGTTTTGTTGATTATTTTTTAATTTCTTTATTTTTTAAGCAATTATTTATTATTGTGATTGTGTTTCAAAATTTAATAACATTTCTAACATTTCACTGTCTGAAATGTCGTCATTTTCATTGAACATAGCTTGTAATCTCTGAGTGTGTAAATGTCCTCATTTTGAAGGAGGTCATCTACTGCTTGCACACATTGCAGTAGTTCTTGGTCCCAAGTTTCATCCATAAATTCTATATAATTTGGATCAATTAATTCTTGGCTGCTCTCTTGCAGGACAATTTGAAATGAAACTTTCTGTTCGCTTTCCATGTTGCCTGAAATTTGGATTAAAAAAATATACATTAGTAGAGATAGGGCACTTTTGGGATTAATTTTAGATAGGCAGTTTTTATCAGTGAATTTATCTTTGGGCAGTGTATAGTATCAGAGTGGAAGTAGGAATATAAAAAAGTGTATGTGATTTAACGTAAGTAAATTCATAATTATACAAGAGAAACCTAACTCTATCCATAACTATAACAGAGAAGTCTATCTAAATCTATAACTACTACAGAGGGATAGTATATAACTATCAGAAAAAGTTTACCATATTAACTGATAGTGCACAATATACTTCAGTTTTTAAAATAACAACTTACCTTTACAAAGAAGTTGAAGTGATTAGTGAAAATCCAATTGAAATGTACACCAGGAAGTAGTAGTCAAAATGGCTGTGTTTCCTTCTCTTCCTTTATATATATTCAGGTGTATAACCAATCAAATGTCAGGTAAAAAAAGTAGAAAATGAAAGTAATATTTTCATTGGTTGTCAATTCCAACACTTCAGATGTGTTTTGTGAAGTAATTTACCTCACGGTATTTAGAGAGGTCTACAGGCTAAATGGCTAAATGGAATTTCAATCAAATTTGTGAAAATGATAGGGATTGGTATGTAGTATGAGCTAATCTATATTTGGTGAAAGTGTCTCCAGTCGTTTTTTTGTAAATTACTTTCCCACCTTTTTTGATGGAGCGCTTCCCGGGGAGCGCCCCGGTACGCGAACTGGCGAGCGCCCCGGTACGCGAACCTGAAGCGTTACGGGAGTCCACCATTTTGTGTTTCGGTCGAATTAAGATACAAGATGGAGGGCAACTAATGTTCAGAATGGGTAGAAGGGGGCACGGTAGACTTATCTTGACCCCCTAGGTTTTCTGAGGGTGGCTGAGGAGGCCCATATGTGCGGAAAAAAACATTTTTTTTAAAAATTTCGCGAGGTTAGCTTCCGGTCCGCGTACCGGGTAGCGCCCCGAGGAGCGTACTTTGTTGAAAATTAGTGAAAAAAGTTAGAGTAAAATAATAATTGTGAGTGATCAGATGTAGGGTAGCTCTGAGAAGAGCTTTTGGGTTTATGGTACATTTAGGTACTTATAAGTAGGTACCAATGCACAGTCTTAAATTCAGAATGAAAATTCTGTTGCCCTCATCTGAGAAGTGAACTCCATCTCCTCTGTAGATATCTTGCATGTAGTAACGCAAGTTATTGTTGTACACGGAGCCCATTCCATGGTCTCTCATGTAAGCTGAAACAGATTTGTTTACATGCTTCCTCGACTTCTCAATTTGTGGACAAAATTGGTTCGACCACCTCCATTTCTGTCTTTGGCATATATTTGAATATACCAAGGCAGTCTGAGGAAAAAGTGCCATTAATTGCTCAAAGGTGTCCTTTAAAAGCATTTCCAGACCTACCCCAGTCAAAGTGCCCAAGTCATTACCTCCACAGTGCACAATTAACAGGTCAGGTTTTGGCAAATGCATAAAGGTTTTCACCAATGGTATCAATTGGTGACATTTTAATCCTCTGTGGCCAAACCACTTAATTTCCACATCTTGTAAATTGAGGTTAGGTAAATTTCTGTTATCAGCATACCTCTGAGCCCAGTAGATGTAACTATGTCCAACAATCCAGACAGAAAACATGGTGAGAGAAGGTTCTGCTGCAGTCAGATGAAGTGTGGCAATGAAAAGGCAGTTGAAAAAATAAGAGTTTAAAATGAAAAAAACTGTGGAGTTTCTGTGTTAATGAAGCAGTAACAGTGATTGGTGGATTTTGATTGCTGAAAACAGAAAGTTAGGGTGCATGGATGAGTTCTTTGAAAGATGTATTTTGAATGGTCAATAAAAAATCATTAAATGAAAGATTGCACTGGATATGCAGGTGCACTGAGAGTTCAGAGTTCAATTGAAACATTGTTGTGTGAACTTGCAAACACCAGAGGTCTTCCAAGAGGTGGTTGCTATGCAAAAAAGGCAGAGAGGGCTGAGGGGGGAAGGGTTTTGATTTGAAAAAAGTGAGGGAAGAGTTTTGATTGGGTGACATGAGAGATATGTGTGAAGAATTACAGCATTTCTGTGCTTTTGATAGCTGCAGACTCTGGAGTGCATACCTTTTGCTCTGCTAAAGACAAAGTGGTGTGTTTCTGAGACTGTTTTGAAACTCATAAAGTATTTGCTAAGGTGAGAAAAGATTTATTTAATTTAGATAGAGAATAGTGTGCTTTAAGGAGAAAATTATGAAGAAAGTTGTGTTTTTAAAATGTTGCTTTGCCTCAAGTGTTTTACAAATAGATTTTGTTTCTTTGAGAAATTGTAATTGGAGAAAATGTGAAGAATTAGTACTGACAGGGTGTTTTTGTGCATAGGAGCTGTGCAGTGTTTTCAAATTATGTCTTGAAAATCGTTTTTGAGGAAAAGGAATGCTTTTAACATTTATGAGAAGGACATAATGGTGTCTGCTTCTTTATAAGGCATTGGAGTGTCTCTGATGTTATTTTTCCCATTTTAATGTAAGACCTTTCCCCATGGTGCAAATTCCTTGTAAATATGCTCCCACCTGTGCTTGGCAAATTTAGATTTTGAATGTTTGAGTTACATAGCCATGTTAAAAGTGACCCTAAAATGCTGCAAAGGCAATCAAAAAACGCTTCCATGTGTCTTAAGGACATTTTAAGTCATTTCCCCATGTGCAGTGTTTTCAAATTATGACTTGAAAATCGTTTTTGAGGTAAAGGAATGCTTTTAACATTTATGAGAAGGACATAATGGTGTCTGCTTCTTTATAAGGCATTGGAGTGTCTCTGATGTTATTTTTCCCATTTTAATGTAAGACCTTTCCCCGTGGTGCAAATTCCTTGTAAATATGCTCCCACCTGTGCTTGGCAAATTTACATTTTGATAGTTTGAGTTACATAGCCATGTTAAAAGTGACCCAAAAATGCTGCAAAGGCAATCAAAAAACACTTTCATGTGTCTTAAGGACATTTTAAGTCATTTCCCCATGTGCAGTGTTTTCAAATTAAGACTTGAAAATCGTTTTTGAGGAAAAGGAATGCTTTTAACATTTATGACTAGGACATAATGGTGTATGCTTCTTTATAAGGCATTTGAGTGTCTCTGATGTTGTTTTTCCATTTTAATGTAGGACCTTTCCCCGTGGTGCAAATTCCTTGTAAATATGCTCCCACCTGTGCTTGGCAAATTTAGATTTTGATTGTTTAAGTTACATAGCCATGTTAAAAGTGACCCAAAAATGCTGCAAAGGCTTTAAAAAAACGCTTTCATGTGTCTTAAGGACATTTTAATTCATTTCCCCATGAATGTAGGTAGGCCTCACCTTAAACAAACCTCTGGATAGGCCACACCTTATCGTCATCCTGAATTAATCATTTAAAATGCTAGGGACAGATTTATGATAGGTGTATGCCTCTTTTGCACCACTGTGCGTCACTTTTGTGATGCAGTGGCGGTGCAAAAGATTTGCTATGTGGCGACAAAATTACAAATTGATGCATCTAGGCAGATATGTCATGCTGTAAAAAAAACGTGCCACATGCAACCGATGCAGCAGTGATGCAAAAGATGGACCATGTTGCAAGACAGGCCTCACTTCATCTCCAACAAGATAAGAAGCTTAGGGATAGATTTATGATGACTGGTGCATCCCCAGGGATGTGCCAGTCATCCTGCGCCGCTGTTCCGCCACCCATGGTGCGCTGCATTTACAATGCGGCGCACTATGGGGCAAAAACAGCACAGATGCGTGACGCATCTGTGCCGTAAAGGTGGCGCATTGCTGGAGCTGCATCGCAAGTGCCATGCAGCTCCAGCAAGGCTCAGGGGTGCCCCATCTCCATTTAATCTGCAACCCTGAGTAGGCCTCACCTTAAACAAACCTCTGGATAGGCCACACCTTATCGTCATCCTGAATCAATCATTTAACATGTTAGGGACAGATTTATGATAGCCGTGAGCCTCTTTTGTGCCGCTGTGCGTCACTTTTGTGACGCAGCGGCGGTGCAAAAGATTTGCTATGTGGCGACATATTTAAAAATTGATGCATCTAGGCAGATGTGTCATGCTGTAAAGTCCTGTGCCACATGAAACCTGCGTCAGTTTTCATATAGGTGTTTTGTTGCAAGGTATGCATTAATTTGCAAGAAAGCCCTGTAAAACTAACACAGTGAAATTTAGAAGATTTCACTGACTCAGCTTTATAGCATTGCTGAATCAAATCATTATGCCTGTTTGAAACAGGCATAAGGAGTGATGCACCATGCAATGTGTGGCTTGCTCCTGTGCATTGCAGTAGACATGTTGCGCTTACGACGTGATTCCTGCAATGTGCTGCTTTTGCGGCACAGATGCGTGACGCATCTGTGCTGTTTTCACTCAATGGTGCTCCACATTGTAAATGCGGCACACCATGGGTGGCAGAGCAGTGGTGCACATTAACTGGTGCATCCCTGGGAATGCGTCAGTTAACATAAATCTGCCACTTTACATTTAAGTATGAGCAGGGGACACAGAGTTGGTGAGGCTTATCCAAGGTTAAGAAGAGATGAGTCCTGTTCACTGAAAACTTGGACATAGGCCTTACCTCCTCAGCATCGCTGGTCATGGCTAAATAATAGCTGCAAAATGTTACTCTTGTTAAACAATTTTACTATTATAGTCTCTGAGATTTGTGCCTTACTCTGCAACATCTCATTGTTGTTCTCTTTTTTTAAAGATAACGACAACATCAACATGAGCGACAATCAGCAATCAGTTGATCTCGACCTCATAATTGAACTCGTAATTGAAACATCAGTGGAAGTAGATCCCTTGGATGATTTAAATCCTGAGGATGAAGAAGAACATGATGAGGATGCAGATTTGTCAGAATTTTATGATATAGGGTGGGAAGCTGACGTGCTTGAGCCTATGGAACTATAAACATTTATTTTTTAAAATTTATAATAAATGAAAAGTAAAAATGTAAACCGTTTCATTTAAAAATAAAGACACCTTCACAAACAGGTTATGTGTAGTGTCTTCAATAAAATATTAAAATATGCTCATAAAATTAGATCAGATTCACATATAAAACAGCACAGGTAAAATGAATATGAATTCCATTTCTTTTCTGCTATTTCTGTATTCTAAATTTGCCAAGCACTAAAAATGTCAAGTAGTGTGTTAAGTTTTTGATGACTGTTATTGATTTACTGTTTGGTAATAGTGGTTAATAACATTTTTTATTATATTTTACCACAGATTCAACTGCAGATCATTTCAAGATTTCAGCATGCCAACTAAAGAAAGACTTAGAAAGGCTGCAAAACGTCAAAGACAGCAGGTAAATGATATAATGCAGCAGTCCTCTAAGAAAAAAACTTGTCAAGTCACCAAGAAAGCACCGGGTAAGAGCACAAAAACATTTATAAGAAATATTTGTAGTAAAAAAAATATTACTACAGAAAATGTTTCAGTCCAGAAAAAGAGAAGCATTTTAAACGGAAAGGAACGGCCAATCAAAAATGTTACTGCTAGAGCAAGAGATAACTCTGTGCATGATAGTAGAAGGAAACAACAGTTTAGGGACATTCGTAAACGAATGTTCCGCAACAGGATAATTGGCAATTTGTTAAAAAATATTAAGAAAGGTCAACAGAAAGTGGTTTTTTATAAGAGAAAAAAAAAGTTGAGAAAGTTATTGATCAGGCATTTGAAATTAAACGTAAGTTATTTATTTTGATAATCAATAGAATTAGGAAGCTAAACAAGGCAATTTATGATTTCAAAAGAAATAGTAGATGGAAGAGAATAGTTAATCGTAGTAATTTTTGTGAAGTTTTTTCCGGAGAATGGATGCATAGTTCAAGTTGTGAGGCATTTTTTAATGAGGAGAGTTATTTCCAGGATAATGATTTGGTGCATGCAGTTGACACCAGTGGTCGAGCTTATGAAGTGAAAGATGGTTGTCCAGTTGAAAAAGAAAAACTTGTGACAACAGAGACAGAAGAGAGGTTAGGTAATGAGGTTTTAGGAAGACGTCCTAAGGGTCCTGTGTACACCTGGAAGTGTAGTAGTATCAGCGGTGTGCGACAGGATTCCATCAATTTGCTTTGTGATTTTGTACGGACATTTAATAAGAAAAGTTTGAAGCAGAAAATGAAGTTGTTGCAAGAATTAGATCCTTGCAGAGTGAGAGAAGTGACAGGTTTGCATGGTCATTCACTGGCTTGTCTTTCTAGGAGAGTATGCCAGAGTGTTTTTCATCATTTCAGGATGCTAGCAGTGCATCATAATAAAGTGAGGAAATTAGTTAGAATGTTGTATTATGCTAAGAGTCCAGCAATTATGCTTAAACAATTATGCGCTGCTCTTTTGCATGGTTCAGAAGTAGATGTGAAGAATATTTGTGCAGAAATTGAGTTTGGTTACTTTGGAAGTAAAGAGGAGAATGTTGAAATTGACCAAGAAGAAGAGGGTAATGTGGAAGATAGTGTACAGGTTTCCAGTACAGATCATTTTCAGAGGGAAATTGCGACGTTTCAGGTAAAATCAAGTGAGAGGCCTAATTTCACTTGTGTGTGTTGTCGACGCACTTATTATAAGAATCAGACTAAGTTAGTGGATTTATATGCAAAAAGTGAAAGGGAAAATAATAGTGAATGGAAGGATTTCACAACATATTTGATGGTAGAAAATTGTTTTGATTTGGGATCGGATCAACGTGTGTGTACTTATTGTTGTATCAAATTAAATCAAAACCAGATGCCTGCTAGAGCAGTTCATAATAATCTGGAATTGGTTGAGATTCCTTCTGAATTGAAGGATTTAAATACTTATGAATCTATTTTGATTCAAAGTATCCATCCCTTTCAGGCTATTGTAAGAATGGAGCCAAAGACAGGGAAATTGCCTCCATCAGATTTACAGAGAGGATTAAAGGGAAGAGTTGTTTATTTGCCTCTAGATTTGAAGAAAAACATTAACACAATTGGAGTAGAAAAAGTGGAAGAGGAACCTCTGGTTATCTTAGTTAATGGGGTTCCGACAAAGAATAAGAAAATATGGCAAGATTTAGTGGATGTTAGGAAAGTCAAAAAGGCAACATTGTATTTGAAAAAAAATAATAAGTACAATAAGAATGTTTATGTTGCAGAAGAGGAAGTAAGTGAGGAAGAGGATAGCGATTTGTGTGCTGGTCAAATTGAGAAAGTAGAACCCTCTACTAGTGAAGAAATATATGAACATTATAGTGTTCATCCTTTGCATTCCAAGGAAGTCATGGGGAATGCTATTGAGTTGTTTCAAATGAAACAAGCCAAAGGGAGTCCCATTAGTGTTTGGGAGGAAAGTTTAGAAGCTCTGTGTTTCCCACAGCTTTTTCCAACAGGTCAGGGAGGAAGATATGATGAGCGACCTCATCAAATTCCTGCTTCTGAATACCGGACTTTGCGATTGTATGCAGGAGATGCTAGGTTTCGACAATGTATTCCCTATTTGTTTCATCTCCTGTTTGAAAGCGATCTGTCTGGACTGTCATATGCAGTGAACCACATCTTGAAAAGTGGTATACACATGCAAAACACCTCGGCAAGTGACTTTATGGATAAAGTCAATGTCCAAGACAGTATTTTAGATTCTCACCTGATTAATCTCATGGCGTGTCAGCGTGGTACTAATGAGTACTGGTACCGTCGTCATGGTGATTTAAAATGTATGCTGAGGAACTTAGGAACTCCCACATGGTTCCTCACTCTGAGCTGTGCCGAGTATGGCTGGGAAGACTTACTTGAATTTCTACGAGAGGCAAATGGAAACATCGAAAACATCGAATTCAAGACACCCGGAGAACTGTGCTCTTTGGATCCAGTCAATGTATGCCGGTACTTCAATCATAGATTTGAAGCTATGATGTCTTTCATCATGAATAAGAAGAATCCACCTCTTGGAGTGGTGTTGGATTTCTTCTGGAGAAAGGAGTACCAAGCAAGAGGTGGTCCTCACATACATATGCTGTTGTGGATCAAGGATGCACCTAAATTTGGAACAGATCCAGAAGACTCAGTGATGAGTTTCATACAACAGTATTCTACGTGTGCTGTTCCAAACGCAAAGGAGAAGAAAAGCCTAAGAGAAAAAGTTCTACGTTTCCAAAGCCATCGTTGTGGAAAGTACTGTCGTCGTAAATTCCGAAACAAGGACAAGTTCTACACCAAATGTCGTTTCGGTTTTCCACGACCGGTGATTTCTAAAGGAAGAGTAAACAGTTGATGTCTTCGCTGCGACATAATGTGATGAAGAAATCACCTAAAAACACATACAATTTGAAGAGGAACGAAGAGTCCAAGTACATCAACGACTACAACCCGGTGATTTTGTCCATGTGGAATGCTAACATGGATATACAGTTTGTGGCTGATAACTGTATGGCTGTGGCTCGGTATGTGACATCTTACATCACCAAAAAAGAGAAGACAGAATTGAAGGATATGTGGGAGGACATTTCCCATGAAAAGAGCCTCAGCAAGAAGTTGTACAGTTTCAGTCTGAAGATGTTGTCGCATTGAGAAATCGGAGCTTACGAATGTTCTGACCGGTTGTCTTCAGCAAGTCTCTATGCCAAATCCAGGAGTATCGTTTGGGCGAGTCTTGGTCTTGCTGCAACGCGTAATCGAGTTCTGAAACCTGTGCGGGAAATTGAGTATTTGGCGGAAAAGGAGCCAAACAGTACCGACATTTTGAAGACCAACATGTTGGATACATATTATCCAAATCGAAGCAGTCACCTCGAGAATGTTTGTCTGTATGAGGTTCTTCAAAATTACATATTCAAGAGGAATATCAAAGAAGATACTGAGAAAGGAGTGTATGCTGTAATTGGAAGTGAGGGATGTCTGGTCAAGCAAAGAAAATGCCACTTGGTAAACCATCGAAAATTGAGTGGCGAATCTCCTGAAAAAAAGGAGTTTTTCTATTTAGCACTTTTACAACTTTTCAAGCCTTGGCATGCAGAAGAGGAACTGCTTGGAGATTTCCTCTGTTACGAAGACTCTTTCACTGCCGCCAAGGAGACCATAGAATGTCCTGCTTTTCCCAAATATGTAGTAATGTTGAATGTGGAAATTGAGCAGGAAGCAACGATTGCAGCCGAGATTGCCAGAGACAGTTCTCAGGACAGTCAGAGTTCTGCTTCATTGAGTCAGGATCCACTAGGAGGACCTGTTATCGAAAATGAAGCTGCCACTGCTATGAATGAAGTGGAAAGAGCCATGGCACATGCTCAGGAGGATGCGGTTAACTTAGAAGAGTTGGAAAGACAACTCAACGTTGAGCAGAGGAAAATATATGACGAAGTTACCATGCAAATTGATCATGGATTAAGTCATGAGAAGAAAGAGTGCTCATGTACGTCGTTGAAGCCTGTCCGACTCTACGTGAGTGGAGAAGCGGGAACTGGAAAAAGTTTCCTTATTAAAGCAATTTCATGTTATTTGCAGGAAAGGACTGAGTCATCGCTGTCTTGTGTTGTCACCGCTCCAACTGGACTGGCAGCACATAACATTAAAGGGATTACTTTACATCGTTTACTGATGCTGCCAGTGGAGCATGATAACAAATTACAATATCACAAGCTATCTGGAGATGCTTGTTGTGAAGTTTCAAGAATCTTGAGGAAAATTAAACTTCTTATCATTGACGAAGTAAGCATGGTTTCCAATGTCATGCTTGCCTTTATGCATTTGAGAATGCAAGAAGTTCTCAAAACAGAGTATGATGTGTTATTTGGTGGCAAACACATCATTGTTTTCGGAGATCTTCTGCAGCTGACACCAGTGAAAGGGCAACCTGTGTTCAAAATGCTCACGCATGAAGATACCAGGAAGTGCCTAGGGAGCATTGGCAACGTCAATATATGGTTAAACTTCAATTATGCTGAACTGCATGAAAATATGCGTCAGGCGAAGGATGAAGTTTACAAGAATATTCTACAAGATGTTAGAATTGGAAAAGTGACCGAGCATGGGAAAGAAGCTTTACATGCACGATTACTGTCAAATTTATATCCAGAACAAGATGTTGTGCCTGAGAATATTTTTCAGAAAATTACTGAGAAGAAATCTGGAATATGTTTGATGCCAACTCTTGCAGAATGTGCCATCTTCAACAACAAAATGTTGCATTTAGAAAAGCAAGAGATTGTGAAACTGGAAGCTATTGACAGAGTAGAGCATATGGGATCAACAATTATTTTGTCTGAGAATTTGAAATCAAAATTGGATTCATTAGAGAAGACTATATCTAAAACTGCAGGTTTTGAAAAGAGTCTGAATGTGTGCTTGAACTGCCGTATAATTTTAAGAAGGAATTTACATGTTGAAAGAGGTCTGGTAAATGGATCAATGGGTAATGTTGTTGATTTTGTGAAATACAGAAATAGAGATGGAATTGAATTTTTAAAAATTAAATTTGATGGCATTGAGGAAGTACAGCTAATTGGTCGTTGTTCTGCTAGATTTTTGCTTGTAAAAGACTTATATGTTCGCCGTAAGCAGTTTCCTGTTTGCTTGGCATATGCGGTGACAATCCATAAATCGCAAGGTTTAAGTGTAGACAGTGCATTGGTGAATATTGGCAGTTCTGTGTTCAAGGAGGGTATGGCATATGTGGCATTGTCAAGAGTTAGAACTTTATCGGGATTGTACTTGATTGAGTGTGATATCACAAACATTTGTGTGGATCTAGATTGTGTTAAGGAATACAATAGGTTGAGAAGAGAGTATGCGCCACATTTGCCTCAATATCCTTTGTTTGAGAAACGTGTGGTAGGCCGGAAATGAAGAAATGTGACCAATACTGGGGAGGTTGTAGCAAAAAGACGAAAAGTCGATGAACCTGAAATTATAAGCAGAAACAAAAAGGATTCTGTTGAAGATGTTGTTGGTTTTCAATTTGAAAACACTTCTGGTGTCAACTGCTATGCTAATGTAGTGGTTAATGTTTTGTTTTCTCTAGAAAATGTAAAAGAAGAGATTGTGGTCAATTCTGATCAAAGATTATGCAGTTTGTTAAATTCTGTGTTAGAGAAATGTAGCACTGATAGAACAAAAATAGAAAGTGTGTCTGAAATTCGAAATCTGTTAGACAGATGTTCAGGCCAAACACAATTCTCTCAAAATATTCAGCAAGATTGTCAGGAGTTTTTATTGTATATGCTTGATGTATTGCATGCTGAAGGTGTAGATGTAGATCACCTGTTTGGGCTTTCTTATCAATGGCAGCATGACTGCGAGAACTGTAGGGTATCAAGTACTACTAGTGTAGACTCAGAAAGATTTATATATTTAACTTTGCCAGACAGTAAATCAGTCTCCTTTAATAAGCTAGTAAAAGCAGCTGATCACAACATGGAATGTAGCCAATGTAAATCTGAAATGATTTCAACCTTATTTATACGAACATATGGCCAGTATGTCATTTTAATGTTCCAACGATGTAGGTCTGATGGAACAAAATTAACAACTTTAATTAAAAATTTTGTGGCTTCACAGTTGTCAATATCAGGAAGGACTTTTGTAACTGTAGCAATTATATATCATGACGGTCCTTCAATAACATCAGGACATTACACAGCTTATTTAAAGTCTAGAAATGGCTGGTCATTCTGCAACGATTCTGTTGTAATTTTTTTTTTAAAATTGCCGTATGACCTTAAAAATTCTTACCTGGTGTTTTTAAAACCAAAATTTTAGGGAAAGAATCTCGGGATGTGCTCTGAGGAATTTCAAGAAGTTCTAATGGCTCCTACACGATTTGGCCTTGAGGATAAGTGTAGTACAGAGACATAACTTCTTACCATAACACTGGACGTCATGGAAAAATAAGTGCACTTTGAATGAGTTCAGAAAAACTATTTCTTTTGATAAGCTAATTCAAGCAGCCAATCAAAACATGGAGTAGAGGGAATGTAAGTCTGCAATGCTGTCTACTGTTTTATATTGCTTTGTGATTAAAAGTGATGTAGAGAATTAAATAATTGTAGTAGTCATAGAGGTAGTGTAAATCTGCTTCATAGTAAACAGTATCAGTGTCATAGGAAATGTAGAACATGAGTGAGCAAGAAGGGTAAGATATTAGTAATCCAGGATTGTGAAAATGATCTTCAACATTTTAATTCTGAAAGTTGCGGAAATACAACATGACGGGATTAGCTTACAAGAATTCCAAGAGTTATAAATGGCTCTGACATGATTTGGCCTTGTGGAAACGTGTGGTAGAGAGCGAGAAGTCATTTATTGTATGTAACATATTTTTCAAAACGATGGAGGTTTTCTTTCAGAAAGTGGCGGGCTGAAAGTAATAACAGCACAACAGAGTGTAAGCTGTTCATAGGACATCCTTCGACGTCATGGAAAGTAAGTTAACTTTAAGGAGTTCTGAATTTTGATTTGTTATGTTGTATGGGTTTTTTAAACACAATCATTTTGATTGTGTTTTTTTTCCCCGCTGTTATATGATGAACACCTTCAAGTCACTGTTTTTAGTGAAATTTGATACATTCTGAGAACAGCAAAAATAAACCATTTAACATGTATAATTAATTCTGTACTGTTTGCATTTATGATGTACATGTAGAACTGTGTAGGAGGCATGGAGAAGGTGAGGCTTCTGTAAGTGTCAAAGTTGTTGCATACAGTGCTGCACTTCTGGGTACTGTTTCATATGCTGGACTACATCTGCACTATGAGAAACCTAAGCAAAGGCAACACAGGTGATGTGATTGTGAAATGAGGAAAAGAAACTCCACATTTTTCAATTACATCACCTGTGTTTCCTAAGTTTACGAATGACATTGTGCAGATGAAGTTTAGGTCTGTCCACGGACACAGAAGAGGTCTGGCCCTTGTTCAAGAGTGAAGTGGATATGACTTACTTCATTGGTAGGCCTTCACATGTATTATCTCCTCTGTATTCTTCAACAAGCATAAATTTGATATGCAATCCTGAGTAGGCCTCACCTTAAACAAACCTCTGGAGAGGCCACACCTTATCGTCATCCTGAATCAATCATTTCAAATGTTAGGGACAGATTTATGATAGGTGTATGCCTCTTTTGCACCACTGTGCGTCACTTTTGTGATGCAGCGGCGGTGCAAAAGATTTGCTATGAGGTGACAAAATTACAAATTGATGCATCTAGGCAGATGTGTCATGCTGTAAAAAACCTGTGCCACATGAAACCGATGCAGCAGTGATGCAAAAGATGCACCATGTTGCAAGACAGGCCTGACTTTATCTCCAACAAGATAAGAAGCTAAGTCTTCTGTAAATGTCAAAATTGTTGTATATACTGCTCAACTTCTATGTACTCTTTGATATGCTAGACTCCATCTGCACTATGAGATACCTAACCAAAGGCAACACAGGTGATGTGATTGTGAAATGAGGAAAAGAAACTCCACATTTTTCAATTACATCACCAGTGTTTCCTAAGTTTACGAATGACATTGTGCAGATGAAATTTAGGTCTGTCCACGGACACAGAAGAGGTCTGGCCTTTGTTCAAGAGTGAAGTGGACATGACTTACTTCATTGGTAGGCCTTCAGATGTATTATGTTCTCTGTTCTCTTCAACAACTCGAATTTTCATTTGGAACCCTGAGTAGGCCTCACCTCAAACAAACCTCTGGATAGGACACATCTTATTGGCATCCTGAAACAATCATTTAAAATGTTAGTGTCTTGCGACACTTTTGTGAGACAACAGCAGTGCAAAAGATGCACCATGTTTTAAGATAGGCCTCACTTCATCTGCATCAAGATACTGTTAGTTTAAAATGTATATCTTTAGGACTGTGTAGGGGGCCTGGAGAAGCAGAAGCTTCTGTAAGTGTCAAAGTTGTTGAAAAACTGTTTGTCCTTCAATCTTTTCCCTTGTCTTTTCTAATTTTTAAATACATGTTTTAATATTTTTCAAATGTTTGTTCTCTCTTTCACAGATTGAAAGTATAAAAATAAAAAGTGAGTAAGTTAACGACAATTATAAGGTAAATGTTTTGTACTCTTTTTGTTACATTTCTATCACATTCACCTACTATTAGTTCCACAGCTTCATTTCTTTAACCCTCAGTTTCCTGCCTTTGCTACTTTCCTCATTCCTTTCTCTATTACCTACTTACTCAACTCCTTCCACTCTTTTTCTCAGTCCCTCTCTTCTCATAGTTCCTCACTCTTGTTCACTCACTCCGTCTCTATTACTCTTAGTGTCTTTGACTGATCACTCTTTCACTACTTGTTCATAATGCTTTCTCTGTGTAGTTGAAGCACACTAAGGAGCATATTATGAACACAGCCAATAAAATTATTGCTGTTTTTATTGGCAGAAAACTGCTGCAAAAGTGGTTTTAGCGGCAGTTTTCTGCCGCAAAAGCGGCTTTAGCGACACATTTCTGCCGATAAAAGCTGCAAAACTTTTATTGGCTATGTTGATGATATGGCTCTATGTTATTAACATTTCTTTGCTGTTTCAATTATTCTTTTTCTGTTATTTTTTCTTTTCTGTTTTCTGTTTTTTCTCTCTGTTATTCCACATGTTTTAATCTTATTTTGAACATTCACTCACATTCTCCAAGAAACTCTTCTTTGTTATTGTTCTACTCTCTTTTTTTCTTTCACTTCCTTTTTTATTTTGTTTTTCACAATTATACCCTCTTCCATCTTTTCTTCGGTAAATAGATCTATTAAACAGTATCTCTGGTTTAATCCCTATAGCTGTCTTTCTTTTAACATTACTCTCTGTTTACTTCCCTTATACTAACTCTTCTTTTTTTTTTTTTTGGTTCGCTCCCGGTTCGCGAACCGGGAAGCGAACGGGGAAGCGAACCAAAAGAAATAGAGCTTGCCAGAGTGCTAAACATTCTAGCAAAGGGGAGGTAGTTCTGAAAAGAACTGTTTTTTTAATGTTTTTGTTGTTTTATATTTTTTTATTTTTCTGAACATTTTTTGTTTTTTTTGTATTTTTTGAACAGTTTTATGTTTTTTTTTGTTTTTGATGGAGGGGAAACAACAAAAAACAGGCATTGGAAACGGCTCAACAGGAGCAAAAAAAAAATTACTGTCTGGGGCGTTTAGGGCAATTGTGATTTTCATAAGCTCGGTTGATTAAGGTAATACTCATATTACCACAAGACAATAATGCACCACAATACAAGCAGGTAAACTTCATATGGACAAAGTTGTCCTGAATGTTTGGCACGGTTTCCCGTGCCTCTGCTGGTGTCAAAGATATCTGTGATGATCTGGCCACAGGAGTTGTTGGGTTGTCCTGCTGGTCACGTATCTCTGCCCGGCTGTAGTTTAAAGGATGCCACCTGCTCATATGACGATGCATGGTGTAGTTACCGAAGCTGTATTTTTTTAAGGTGCCTCTAGATAACTTATCCTTACATATGAGGCAGGTGACATATCTGGCATTTACTTTCTTCTGCCCTTCAGGGATCAAAAAAAACTGCCAAATAAAACTGGTTTTCCGATGAGAAACCCGGGGCTGCTCTTCTAAAAACTGTGGTCCTTCTGCCTCCTCTTCCTCTTGCTCATCCTCTTCCTCCTCTGTGTTGCTGATGAACTGGGGAGGTGGTCCTCTCTTCCCATGAGGAGGTGGTGGTGGTGGTGGGGGTCCACCAGCTGAAGCTACTGATCCAGCGGCCTATAGAAAATATATCATAAACAACGCTACCCAACTTCATAACCTATAAACAAAATTCTATACTAAATATGGACCCATTTATAAACCTGACATATTTTGGGCCTACTGAATCAGGTGGTCAGATTAAATCTATATACACATTATCTACAAAATATATACAAATTTTATACATCTGCGGAAAGAATATTGTTATTAGAATAAAACCTAATCTTTTAAAACGACCACCATTGGCGACGTGATCTAGCTAATAGTAACCTACACTCCTGAATAACCAAGACCAGCTTGTTTGTCAAAAGTAAGATTTTATTTACTAAATTATGGTATATAAATTGATAGTTTTATAAATGTATTTTATTAGCATTGAAGCAAGCATGATTGTAAAGAAATGTGAGAAAATACAATTTAAGTAAGTGAATCAAATTAAAGTGAATATTTAAAATTCAGCATTTCTATAACCTAAGTCCCTAACTAAGCTAAATAGATAGAAATTAAAGTAAAGTTCTTTGAGGATTCTTACGTGCTCCACGCAAAGTCCGACAGCACTTCACCCTCATCGGAAAGTCAGAAAGCAGCAGCCAGCCCATCCCTAGGGGCATGACTTTTTATACCTTTCTACGCTTACTAAACTACGCAAAGGAAAGTTTTCAGAAATCTTCGACGTCCCATTGGCTGAGAGTGACAAGTGACATGTCACCCACATTTCAAATATTCCATTAGGTCACTTTTCTTAAGGACCATTGTCTTTTCTGTATGCAACCAGGAACTTCCTAGGTTTGCTACAAATGTCTCATTGCTTCCAATTGACTTCCGCGGATGCCAAGTTAAGGGCTGACAAAATGTTCTTTTTCGACCTTGGCCATGTCCGACAGAATGATGATAGCACGTCAGCTTTTGCTTAGTGAACACAGCTTTTGACGAACATTTTATTTCAGAATGGGCGTCTCGTGACTTTTGCAGAAGTAAAATTCAGCATTTTGTAGCTCGGGCAGACTAGGCCCAAAAGCAGGCAACTTATGTTTTCTAGTATAAAACAAACACAAGAAAAATATTAATGTAAGAAATTAATGTAGATTCTGTATCCAACCCAAGATTTACTAATTAATTAACCCACCCGATTAATCAAAATGTTACCTAGCCAATGCAAACAAATAAAGCAGCGTTTATATCTACCAGTCTCCGTTAATCCATGAGACTTATATGCACCTAGAATAGTAGAAATGACATCACACAGACAAGGAAAAGCAAAACAAGCACATGCTTCTTTTAAGTTTGCAGCAGTTAGTAATGACAAAAACGAAAACAATAAATTATTTTATTATTTTGCACGAACAAAAAGATGCAACAATTATGCACGTTTATGAGCACACATGTTAGTCCCCCCATGTGTAAAGTTTAATCTAAGTTGTATTAGCACGACAAATCACAAATCATTAATATTATTATTCATGTTATGGAAATGTGACTTCACGAGTTTAAACAAAATTTTGTTTTCTATCTCGCTCCATCAACTCCCTCATCTGGTGATTAACAAATCACCACACCAGCACTCAAAATTTTGATAATTTAAATTTCTAAGAAATCGATTCAAATTCATTTGTATCAGTAAACCTAAAAGTCTGTTTCTGCATAATCTTTGGAATTAGCATAACGCTCTCTATGTAACTCCTGTAATTCGATCTCCCTTTCTTCTTCTTTTCTAAGTTTATAGATTCTTTTCTTTTCTTTCAACTGTTTCTTTCTTTTATGTAACAAACAACCTATTTTGGTCAAAATAAAAATGAATACTATTATAATCAAAGGTGCCAAAATCTTGCCAAGAATTGAACTTCCGATATCATGAAACCAGTTTTTAATTGCTTGAAACCTTTTTGAAAGTTTCCCTGTAAAATCTTCTTCTTCTAAAGGAATTATCTCTGAATGCATTTGTGTAATATTCTTAATGTACATTTCAATATTCTTACTTTCATCAGGTATATATGTACAACAATGTTGTACGTGTAAAATGCCACAGACTCCTCCCTCTTTTGCTAGGAGTATGTCTAAAGCAAGGCGATCTTGAATTACCATGGATCTAATTGCAATAACTTCAACATTTACTAATTGAAACCCATCAGCTGTGTCAGTTGATAATCTATCAACTATAGTGGATAATTTTCTAATTCTCCCTGCATTTAGGGTTATACCAACAAAAGGTATTACTGCTTGAAAAATATCTCCCAGAACTTCAGTAAAAGTTTCTCTTTTAACTCTATTTACATAATTATGAATTTTAAACAATCCTTCTGAATCTCTGTCAACATGAAACACTTTAGGAAAAACAATTCCCACGTAACAAGTTCCATACCAGTGGTCTGGAAGGTTGTAGTAGGCTTTGTCACCACAAACAAAATAAATCCCAGGAAAGATTGGATCTTTTCCACCTTTGAATCCCCAACCTCCCAAAATCTGATAAGTATCTTCACAGTTACTTGCACCTACAAAGTAATTATCAAAAAGTGTATTATCTCTTCTAATGCAAAGCTTTCCACTAACTGGTTTGTCTATATGAATTGCAATATTTTCAAGCATTTTGCCATTTAATTTCTCATCCTCTTTCTGCCAGAAACTTGACTTAGTCTGCTTGACTAATTCATTCCTCTTATAAATTGCTCTTCTCTCTTCAACCATATTCAAAAATTTCTTTCCTTCAGCACTTAATTTGCATGTTAGATTATTCTTGTAAGCATACTCGTAAGTGAGTTCGTTAGTAACAAGGAAAAATTCTCTCATTTGCTTTGCTTTCTTATGCTTATTTAAAGCATTATCAATCTTAATATTTGCAAAAATGTCATCATAATTTGAATAGTAATATTCTAAACGTCCAGTTTGATAAAATAAACTAGTTAATACACTACATGTTACAGCATAAGTGAGAGGAAGCATATTATATGTTACTCCCTCAGAAACAGAAGCAGGTAACTTAACGCAGACGTAGCAGTCTTTTGCATCCATTACCTTAACATATTCACTCAATAGCTTTGTGAATGTATTACTTGAAAAATCACCAATTGATTTATCTTGATGAATGTTAGGCTGATGATCAATAACTTTTGCAGACGCACTATGTTTAGTTTGGCTAACCAGAGCTTTGCTTGTTATGTTAACTTTGTGTAATTCTCTATTCATCTCCAAAGGGATAATCACAGCTAGAACCAACCAGAGCAGAATTAAAATGAGCAGACACACCAGAGTCATCTTACAGCATCTTTTAAAAACAGAACACTTTGAAGTGCTCTCCTTAACATAAGGCATTTTTGGTTAGTTTTAGCCTCAAAAAATAAAAATAAATTTTAAAATTCGAAATATATTTACACCCCCCTTTTAAAATATTTTTTTTTTTTTTTTTTTTTTTAAACCCTAAACAAGATTTCTTCGACCTTATGTCATACATACGTTTTCTTCAACTAAACAGTTTTTTCTTCGACCTTGTGTCAACTAACAAATTTTCTTCAGCCTTTTGCCAATTTAATATTTCTGTACTTCAATCATTGTCACTAATTTCTTGGATTTCGTTTTCTTCTTCACTACTATCATATATGTCAATAACAGGTGGAATTACTAAGTAAGTCCACTCAGGAGACTTGTATTTTTGGTTTGGTCTTACTATTCTCTTCCCTTTTCTCGATATTACTTCGATTTTTCTTCCAACTCCAACTTCTTTTCCAGGACTCTTTTGACTACTGATTTCTTCAACTTGTTCTTTTGGTTTCTTGATCAATCTGACTCTCAATCTTCCACCAGGCCAGTAGTCTGCTTTTCTCACGTACTTTTTCTTTGGTTCAGAATTATTTGATTCTGACTTCCAAGTCCTTTTCTTTCTGTTTTCACTTTCACAATCCACTTCACTTTCTTCAGTTTCGTAGTCTGAAATTTCAATTGACTCAGGAACTTCTCTATTCGGCAATTTTACTCCTTCAGGAACTTCACTTTGTCTTCCATCACTGGTACTCGGTAATTCGTCTTCCTCCTCTTCTTCAATTACCCCCAACTTCCCAGATTTCGGATTTCTGTTCCTTACTTCAGAGTTTGTTCTCTGCCTTTCGATACTCTCCTGGTCTGAAACTTCTTTTTGTTCTGCTTCTTTGTCTTCAATAGAGACAACCGAATCCTCAGTTATCTTTCCTTTTAACAGATTCTCTTCACCTTCAGAATCTATTTCAATGATTTCTAAGTCTTTTCTTGTCAGATTTCCATTCACTGGCACAGTTTCCAGATGTCGACTTTCTTGTCGATCTTCAGAATCTGGAATTATTTCGCCTTCTGTTTCACCTTCTGCTTCAGAATCAGAATCATCTGTGGTATCACTTTCAACATCAGAACTCTCAGGAGTTGGTACTGGAATAGTATGACTAGGATGAATCCAACGTTTTAATCCTCTGCACTTTACAGCATTAGTAGTGATCAAAATTATCTGCCTAGGTTTCTGCCATCTAGGAGCTAGACAATTCCTTCTCCGATGTACTTTCGTTCTGACCCAATCGCCAGGTCTCAGATCATGTGTCAAAACCTTTTCATCTGATTGAGCTTCAGTTCCCACCTGATTAGACACAGAAGTTACCATATCAGATAACCTTTTACAGTAATCCAAAATTGCACTGTCATTTATGCTCAACAGTTTACCTACAGGTACAAAAGCTTGCCTCATAACTCTTCCCATTAAAATTTCATGAGGACTCAAACCTGTCTTTTTATCTGGTGTACTTCTTAATGACATCAAAACAAGTGGAAGAGCATCAGTCCACTTTACACCTGTTTCAAGACACATTTTTCCAATTCTGTTTTTAATCGTTCCATTAATTTGTTCTACTACTCCTGATGCCTCTGGTCTGTATGCACAGTGTATTTTCTGCTCAATGCTCAAAGCTTCGCAAATTAACTTCATCAGTTTGTTATCAAAATGGCTTCCTCCATCACTCTCAATAGTGACTGGAAAACAGTACCTTGGGATGATTTCTCTGAGCATTAGTTTTGCTACTGTAATTGAATCACAATGTCGTGTAGGGAAAGCCTCTACCCATCTTGAAAATAAGCAAACAATTACAAGCACATATTTCAAACAATTGTGTAAGGGCATTTCAATGAAATCCATTTGTAACCTGGTAAAGGAACCACCCTCTCGACCAATTATTCCTGTCCCCACCACTGATTTTCTGTTTGGATTCATTTGTTGGCATGACACACACCTTTGACAAAAAGATTCTGCAATAGTTCTAAACTTGGTATTGAACCATGTTTCTCTGAAAAGTCTAACCATAGAATCTCTTCCCAGATGTGCTGGACCATGATATAATCTGGCCATGTCAGCAATCAAGCAGTTTGGTAAGACTACTCTGCCATCTTTGTAAACCCACACTCCATCTTCTTCACGTGGTCTACAATCTGATCTTAACCATAAGTCTTTTTCTTCATCTTCTGCTTCATTTTGTAAATCTCTAATCTCATGCCATGTTTCTACAACTGTTGTTAGCATTAATGAATTTGAATCAGTTTCTTAACTCCTCTCCCGATTGTAAGAATAATTTTTCCTTGCGCAGTATTTAGCTGTTTCGTCTGCGAAGGCATTTCCCTTGGAAATATAATCAGTTCCTCTAGTGTGCGCTGCACACTTAACAATGGCGATTTCTTTTGGCAATTGTATTGCTTCAATTAATCTCCTAATGAAAACTGCATTTTTAATTGGTGATCCTGCTGATGTCATGTATCCTCTCTGTGACCAGAGTTGTCCATAATCATGTACAACTCCGTACCCATACTGACTATCAGTAATGATGGTAACTCTTATATCCTTTGATATTTCACATGCATGAATTAAAGCAATTAATTCAGCCACTTGTGCTGAACGAACTCCTTCAAGACATGATGCTTCTTCAACATCTACGACTGTACAAACTGAATATGAAGCTTTTAAGACACCTCCTTCGGATCTTAAGCATGAGCCATCTACAAAGTAGACAAAATCCGATTCAGACAAAGGTCTGTCTTTGATGTCTTTTCTTGGTTTAGTGCAGAATTCCATGACATCTAAACATTCATGTTCTGTTTCAATGTCATCAACAATTTCAGAATCAGGCAGTAATGTAGAAGGATTCAGATTTAAACATCTTGAAATCGAAACATTATCTGCTCCTAGTATGATTTTCTCATACTTTGTCAATCTGCTACTTGTTAAATGCTGAGTCTTACCTCTTGTCAGTAATATTTCTACTGAATGAGGCACAAAAACTTTCACAGGAAATCCCATAATGATCCCCTCACTTTGTTCGAGACTGATACTTGTAGCTGCAACTGCTTTCAAGCAACCTGGTAATGCTTTTGCAATTGGATCAAGAACTGCAGAGAAGTATGCAATAGGTTTCTTTAAATTTCCATGTCTCTGAATTAACACAGATAATGCACATCCTTCTCTCTCACTACAATACAGTTCGAAATCTTTCTCATAATTTGGCATACCTAAAGCAGGAGCTTGGCATAAGCTCTTTTTCAAGTTCTCAAAAGAATCCATCTCAGCATCATTAAGAATAATTGGATCTTTTACATCTGACTTTGTCAGTCTTTGTAGTGGTTTTGCAATTACTGAAAATCCACTTATCCATTGTCGACAGTAACCAACCATTCCCAAGAACATTCTGACTTGTCTTTGTGTTCTTGGTGGTAACATTGCTTGAATCATTTTTATTCTCTCTATTGTTACTTGTCTTTTTCCCTTTGCAATTCTGTGACCAAGATATTTTACTTCTTGTTTGCAAAACTGTAGTTTTGCTGGGGACACTTTATGTCCTTCTTCTGCAAGGCGATTTAACAGAATTATTGTGTCTGTTACACAATTTTCTCTTGTCTTTGCAGCTATTAATAAATCATCAATATACTGCACTAGCGTAGACCTACCAGATAAGTCTAGGTCTTCTAATGATCTTTTTAACAGTTCATTAAAGATTGAAGGACTTTCTGTATAGCCCTGAGGGATTCTTGACCATCCGAGGGTCTTACCTTGGAATCTGAAAGCAAAGATTTCATAACTGTCTGGATGTAAGGGAACAGTAAAGAATGCATTGCAAAGGTCAATGACTGTATACCATTCAGCATCATGTGGAATCTGGAATAGAATTACTGCTGGATTTGGAACCACAGGACAACATGGAACGACAATTTGATTAACCTTTCTCAAATCTTGTACTATTCTAAATGTTCCGTTAGACTTTTTAACTCCCATAATTGGTGAATTACAAGGACTACTCTCTATTTCTTTTAATACACCTTGCTTGATTAATTTTTCAATTATAGGTGTAATACCTTCAATTGTTTCTGTTTTCATTTTATATTGTGGAATGTTTGGAAATTCTATTCCCTGTTTTAATGTTATTTTTACTGGATCTACGTTTTTCATCAGACCCATCTCATTTCCAGTAAAATCCCATATTTCAGATTTCACTGTTTCCTTGAGCTCTTCAGGTAAATCCTTTTCTTCAAATGCAGGAAACAATTTTGTTTCTTCTGCTTCCATCATCATCATTGTCATTCTGTATAAACCATCTTCCTCCATTGTTTGTAACTCAACTCCATCAGGAGAACAATATATTCTACAATTCATTTTACATAGGATGTCTCTGCCCAATAGATTCACTGGACTACTATTACAAACCACAAATCTGTGTTTGTCTCTGTAATTTCCAATTTCAACTGGTACTGGATCAGTTAAGTCAGTTTTAATTTGCTGATTACTTACTCCGACAACTTGGATGGTATCCCCAGAGAGAGGTAGGTTTTCAATTTCCACTGATCTAACAGTAGAACGGGTAGCACCAGTGTCCACTAGAAAAGTGATGTCTACATCATTAACTTTCCCGTTTACAAAAGGACCAGACTGGTCAACCTCAAGAGTGGCTCCAACAACACACTCTTCCTCCTCTCTCGGGCACCGTCAGCAATAATCATCAGAATCGCTGTCTTGACTTTCTGTTAATAAAAACTGTTGTGAAGCATTTTGCATTTGAACCCTTTGCTGCTTTTGCTGTTTTTGTGGTTTTATTACCTGTTCACTTCCCTGAAATCCCACGTTTGGATTATATTTTTGAACTCCCCCACAATTCGGAAAAGGTGGTTGTGGCAATTGGTCTTGACGATTATTCACCTGTTGTTGTTGCTGTTGCTGTAATTGTCGCTGAATATTAAATTCGTTTAACCCCTGTTGCATCTGTAGCTGTCGCTGCAGGTCAACACCATTCTGCATCTGTGAATTCAATAAGGGATTCTTTAAGTTTTTAGGAGGATGAGGACACTCGTCTCTCCAATGTCCAATTTCGCCACAATTAAAACAAGGTAATCTTTGTTACAACTCCTCAATTTTTGGGCTAAATTTCTTTGGGAAATTATTACTTTTAAACTTTCCTTGTATCTGGTTTGTATTTCCAGTTTGAACAAAATTAGTGTTCTTATTACCCATGCTGGCAATCTGTTGCTCAGCCACTTTTACCTGAGCCCACATGGCTTTCTCCTTCAGCTTCTTCTGTTTTACTTCTATTTCATCGCTGCAATACTTAGCTTTTCTTAGAATATCATCTACAGATAGTGATTGCCATCCGACAATGCTATTTCTGATCATTTCTCCAATTTCAGGTTTCAGTCCATAAACAAATCTATAGACAAAATGGCTCATGTCTTTTTCGTCTAATTTTTCATAACCACTGTATTGTTTAAAGATTAACAGTAGTCTTTCATAAAAAGAATGAACTGATTCTTTTGTTTCCTGTTCTGTCCTTTCTATTTTAACCCAATCGACTTCTTTGGGTGGAATTTTGTTTTTCATCCAAACAATTACTTTTTCATAAAAATCCATTACAAGTGGATTTGGAGCACCTGTTTCTTTAATTCGCTCAGGTTCTGTTTTTGGCCAACTAATCGATATTTTACATTCTGTCCAAAGATCAGATGGAACGACAATGTCAAAAAATCCATCCAAATCAATCCACAGAACTTTTGACACTTTGATAAATTTATCGACTTGCCTGTACCACTCAACTGGTTTTTCCCTCAATTTCGGAAAGTCATTTGTAAATAACAGAATGTCCTGTCTCGACCAAGGGACATGAACATATCCTCCACCTGCAATTTCTCTCATTGGAAATTGTTTTGACAATTTTTCCAATCTTTCATCTTCCTTCTTTTTCGTCCATTTTACTCTCCATTTATTCAGTTCTCCTAGCTTTTTGATATAGACAATCAAATCTTTTATATGTACTATTCTTCCCATTGAGTTCAAACTCTCAATGTCACTTTCTGAAAAGTCTAATCTGTAATGTTTCGCAAAATTCTTTTGTTTGCTCACATCAATTTCAAGTTCTGCTGCTAGATCCTCTAGTTGATCATATTTATTTTTTGTTTTCCATTGTATGCTTTTGCAAATGAACAGTAGTTCATCATCTCGATAGTAATTTAAACTATCAGGACCGATTGTTCCAATTATTAATTCTTCGATATTTGCTTTTAATTTGGCCACATCAAGTTTTGGTGTGGTTACCCTGACTTCAGGACTCCCTATATCTGATATAGCACCCATTGGTGTTTTTGGAGATAAATCCTCATTAAAGGTTAAATCAGGCATTCTCGATTTAGAAGAGTTTATTTCAGATAAATCTGAATAAAATTTTTCAGCAGCTTTTTGAATTTCTGTATTTAAAGGAATAGTTAATCCAGTTTTGTTTGTTTCCTTTTGGTCAAATACAGGCTGAACAGGACCAATCGTTACTGGAACTGTCACAGCTTCCATGCCTTTTGTCATTCTTTTTATTAATTCTTCTTTAGATCTTAAATATTCATTATAATCAACATCTTCAACATTTCTTGCCTCTCTTGTATAATCTTTTGGAGCTTCTCTTGCTCTTGGAGCCATTGTAAAATGTCTACCTTCATTTCGAGCATTCTCGAATTCTGGTCTTCTGGGAGTTTCAATAATTTCACAATTATTTGGATAAAGTTTAGGAGCTTCATTAATTGGAGGTGCACTCGGTGAAGTTTCTGTAGAAACCACCGGAGTAGACCAAGATCTAGGAGGTCTCAAAGGCTGATTCTTTCTAGCAGTTGTATATATTTCTTCCATAACTGCATCTTCAGATTCACTTTCCATAGATTTCCCTGTAGGAGTACCCATTACCATTTCCTGAATTAAATACAATCCTTCACTCATGTTTCCCTGTCTCCACATTCTCAATCTATCTTCATGAGTTTCTCTTCTCCAAGGTGGATTTTTAGAAGGTCTTTTAATTCCACTAGCTTCTCTTTGTAACTGATACATCTCGTCTTCCCACTCAACTAAAGCTTCAAATTGAGTTGGTCTCGGTTTCGGAACAAGAGCATTCATTTTCTCTCGTAAATTTCTCAAGACTTTTACATTAAATGAACCATCATCAGGCCAAGTTAAAACACCGTCGTTCTTAGTATAACGTTTCCAACTATCGAACCATAAGACAGTATGATATCCATATTCACCTTCCATATACGCTGCAGGTGTTTTATACTTATGAAGTAGTTTACCACCTCGCGTTTCGATTTTCTTATCAGGTGAAAATAAATTCTTAAACTTCTGAAATAATGTTGGCTTTTTCTCAACATGTTTAAAATGATAACTCATTTTTAAAAGTTAAATCTAATTCACAAAATCGTTCGTAAAATATTTCCGGGATGTTCCGCAAAACAACCAATCCGTGCGCGAAACACACCAACAAGCCAATGACAGTTGAGCTACGTCACTTTTCTGCTCAACCAATAAAATGGAAGTTTTTCTGAAGGACCAATCAGCTCACAGGTCGTCAGAGACTCAAGAGCCAATCAGAATATAGCTTGTGACGTAGGTCACCCAATCCCAGCGCGGCTCTGTGACGTACACAGCAGCTGCGGTTTCTCGTTTCTCACTCTTGGCGCTTACCCCTCCTTCACAAAATCTTTTCACAGCACCATTTTAAGAACACTTTTCAGTGTAAATTAATTTTTAACGATGACTATAAGGACAACATCTGTTCGTTTCACTATTTAGGATAGTTTACATACATTCAAGTATCCACACTTCGGAATAGACGGCGCTATTCACACTAAGGATAATATTCAATTGTCAGTAGAGTAACCCTTACCCCACCCTTCTAACACGTATAATTATGAACTTGCTTTGCTCTGAACCCACCGCGAAGTGACAGTTCTAAGAGTTCCACTTGAACATAAAATACAATTCAAACTCGCACTTTCACACTGAAAATTCCCTAATTTCAAACACACATGAAATCCGTACAGGACTCTCACCTGTTTATAGAGATCATGCACCGTTAGCAAAATAACGACGTTATCCGTACAGGGCTTTCACCTGTTTATAGATATGAAACATGTACCCGTACAGGACTCTAACCTGTTTATAGATAATCATGCACCGACGCTAATTTACCCTTCACTCAAGCTCGGATATAACTAATACTCTTATCACAGTGAGTTTTATGGAAGGCACTTTGTCCCTATTCTCATGCTGCTCTAATTTCTTAGAAAACCCTCACTATACAAGATTCACACCTAGCCCTAAAACTGTGCTGCTCGGCGACAACACTATGGTACACGGCGATACCTCTTGTGATACTCGGCGATATCACTACAAACAGAACAGATGGCTTGCGTGACTAATTTCTCGCCACACAATCTATACCGGTATAGTTTACAGATAGCACGAAAAACGAACTTAACATGTGTTAAAACATCGATCCTATTTTCATACCATAACGTTTTAGTAACCCTTAGCAACCAACATATTACCTTGGTTACTCTTAGCAACCATCAATTTCTGCTACCAGAGAATTGATCCAGCGGCCTATAGAAAATATATCATAAACAACGCTACCCAACTTCATAACCTATAAACAAAATTCTATACTAAATATGGACCCATTTATAAACCTGACATATTTTGGGCCTACTGAATCAGGTGGTCAGATTAAATCTATATACACATTATCTACAAAATATATACAAATTTTATACATCTGCGGAAAGAATATTGTTATTAGAATAAAACCTAATCATTTAAAACGACCACCATTGGCGACGTGATCTAGCTAATAGTAACCTACACTCCTGAATAACCAAGACCAGCTTGTTTGTCAAAAGTAAGATTTTATTTACTAAATTATGGTATATAAATTGATAGTTTTATAAATGTATTTTATTAGCATTGAAGCAAGCATGATTGTAAAGAAATGTGAGAAAATACAATTTAAGTAAGTGAATCAAATTAAAGTGAATATTTAAAATTCAGCATTTCTATAACCTAAGTCCCTAACTAAGCTAAATAGATAGAAATTAAAGTAAAGTTCTTTGAGGATTCTTACGTGCTCCACGCAAAGTCCGACAGCACTTCACCCTCATCGGAAAGTCAGAAAGCAGCAGCCAGCCCATCCCTAGGGGCATGACTTTTTATACCTTTCTACGCTTACTAAACTACGCAAAGGAAAGTTTTCAGAAATCTTCGACGTCCCATTGGCTGAGAGTGACAAGTGACATGTCACCCACATTTCAAATATTCCATTAGGTCACTTTTCTTAAGGACCATTGTCTTTTCTGTATGCAACCAGGAACTTCCTAGGTTTGCTACAAATGTCTCATTGCTTCCAATTGACTTCCGCGGATGCCAAGTTAAGGGCTGACAAAATGTTCTTTTTCGACCTTGGCCATGTCCGACAGAATGATGATAGCACGTCAGCTTTTGCTTAGTGAACACAGCTTTTGACGAACATTTTATTTCAGAATGGGCGTCTCGTGACTTTTGCAGAAGTAAAATTCAGCATTTTGTAGCTCGGGCAGACTAGGCCCAAAAGCAGGCAACTTATGTTTTCTAGTATAAAACAAACACAAGAAAAATATTAATGTAAGAAATTAATGTAGATTCTGTATCCAACCCAAGATTTACTAATTAATTAACCCACCCGATTAATCAAAATGTTACCTAGCCAATGCAAACAAATAAAGCAGCGTTTATATCTACCAGTCTCCGTTAATCCATGAGACTTATATGCACCTAGAATAGTAGAAATGACATCACACAGACAAGGAAAAGCAAAACAAGCACATGCTTCTTTTAAGTTTGCAGCAGTTAGTAATGACAAAAACGAAAACAATAAATTATTTTATTATTTTGCACGAACAAAAAGATGCAACAATTATGCACGTTTATGAGCACACATGTTAGTCCCCCCATGTGTAAAGTTTAATCTAAGTTGTATTAGCACGACAAATCACAAATCATTAATATTATTATTCATGTTATGGAAATGTGACTTCACGAGTTTAAACAAAATTTTGTTTTCTATCTCGCTCCATCACTACCAATGAAGCCATTGCTGAACTATCAAAAAAGGTCTTCCTCTCACAAAGATGAAAGTCAGAGTGAGGAAAGAAGGAGGGGTTTTCATCATTTGGGAAAAACAATAGTTCAGTGATGTCATTTGAGATGTCATCAGTGATGTCATTTGAGATGTCATCAGTGATGTCATCAGTGATGTCACTGACCATGTCATGAATGATGTAATATGTGACATGATCAGCAGTGGATTGCGGGTGCGCGATATATAGTTAGTACAACTAACTATATATGGAATTTCAATGGTTTTGTGTGAGTAAAATAAGGTTTTTTAAATGCTAATTCCTAACTATATATGGTCTATAACCTATGTTTTTTCAGTGAATATATATATATATATATATATACATCTATATATTTATTTATTTATTTCCAAACAATCTCTCGCTTTTACTTCCCTAGGAAAAAGTGTCACCACAGACGTCTTTCAGCTATTAACTCTCTTTTTTTGATCCTTCATTACATGCACATAGCATACAAAACAGAAAGCTGATCCATGTCGGTGTTTCACCTTCGACTGTACCAGCACAAAGATTAGCACAGTATCAATCCAAAGCTGTTATACTGTGCCTGAAGTGGTAAAAGGCTTTTGTCATCTTACAGATCAAAGTTGATGTCACTGTGCTAATCCTAACCACATTTTTGCTGTAGAAATGGCGCAAGAATGTGTCCCATTCTATCTAAGAGTGGATGGCACTGTGCTAGTCTTATGCTTATAAACATTTGAGGTGAGCAAATTCAGATTGTCGCTGGAGTTGTAGGGTCCTCTATACACAATCTGCTTTCCACCCAAACATGAGGACTGTCCATAGATCTCTGCTTCTTTTGAGAACTATCCAGAGTTCTCTGCTTCCTTGTTGCATAATTTCTGCAGCACTTTAAAAGTGAAAGGGTGTTGTTTTGACATACTGGGTGTTCCATTGTGTCTGCACCAAGTTAAACCTCTCTGAAGAGCTCCAATGATAGCAAAACAGGTGTCAGGGGTTGCCTTTATTCATTCCAATTTGGCCTGGATGGTATTTTACCAATCCAAAGCTGTAATACGGTGCCTGGAGTGGTAAAAGCCATTTTACAGCTCGACGTAGATGGCTCGGTACTAATCATATGCTTAAGAACTTTGCTGTAGAAAATGCCGTTTCTAGCTTGGTATGGATGCCTCTGTGCTAATCAGATGCTTGCAGACTTTGCTATAAAAACTGACATTGAGGTGAGCAAATTCAGACTGTCACTGGTGTTGTAGGGTGCTCTCTAGAGAAGCAGCTCTGTGCCTAAACGTGGGAACTACCAAGAGTTCTCTGCTTCTTTTTTTGTATAATTTATGAAGCACACTAAACCTAGAAGGGTATTGTTTTGAGATATATATTCTTACAGAAATAACAAAAGACGAGTATCACCACAAGGACCTTAACAAAGGTTCTGAATGGGATGTCAAAGAACAAAAGGGATATTGTCCTTTTGTTAAAAAAACCCTCACTCACCAACCTGGTTGGTGACATGCTTCATCATCGGGGTTCCACACTGACAGCCGAATGCCATCAGGGTGTGCTGCGACACCTGAACTACAGTGGAGCTGGTTTCTTGAGTGAATAGTGCAAAAAGGGGTGTTAAAAATTGTCCTGGTATAACTTTTTGAAAAAACCTTATTCATAAGCTACTGGGCAATATTAAAAACAGTGAGGAGATAAATTTAGAATTATAACACAAAACAAAACATATAACATCACGGGGGGAGATCTTACTCCCATTGCGGGTCTCAAAGGCTTCGAGGGGTCAGAGGGAAGGCTTTTTCAGCGGAGGAACATACTCTGTAGTTTATGAGCAGAGAGTCAAACAAAATGTCGACCGGGATACAAACAAGTAAAGTTCCCAAAGACTTGTTTGTATCCCATTTACGTTCAGCTCACGACAGTGTTTGGGAGTTTTTATAGTCACCCAGCCAATACTTGGTGTGCGAGTGACCTGTTTAAAATATGATTACAGCCACCATACACACCGTTATTGATCAGTGTGTCTGAGTGAGCCTATAAAAGATGGCTATAATATAGCACCACTGAGCATTAAAAATATGATGTACCAGCACCATATTACCAGAATACAAGCATGTATTCACACCAGGCACTTTATTTGTTTATTATCTGTTCGGAATGGGATTCGCATGAACCATGCAGACACGTGAGAGTCGACACTACGTTACAGGCACGTAATTGGTTTGTTTGTGACTGCTTTTCCTTTGTTCTTCCCACAGGTCTTCCTTTTTCCTCGCCTATTTTAGGTTTGCGATACTGCCTACTGCCGATTTTTGCAGGTAGGCTACAGGAATCTAGGATTGGGTGCACGTTAGTGTGTGCATACCATCCATTTTCCTCTTTCTGGTCCTGAGGAAAACCTGGGATTTACCTTTTACAGGTTGAAACATGTAGACCATTTACATAGATACTTACGGTCATTATTACCCTTTAGTATCTCCTCACTGTTTTTAATATTGTCCAGTAGCTTATGAATACAGTTTTTTCAAAAAGTTATACCAGGAAAAATTTTAACACCACTTTTTGCACTATTCAGGCAAGAAACCAACTCCACTGTAGTTCAGGTGTCGCAGCACACCCTGATGGCATTCGGCCGTCAGGGTGGAACCCCGATGATGAAGCATGTCACCAACCAGGTTGGTGAGTGAGGGGTTTTTTAACAAAAGGACAATATCCCTTTTGTTCTTTGACATCCCATTCAGAACCTTTGTTAAGGTCCTTGTGGTGATACTCCTCTGTTGTTATTTCTATATCTAAGTCCTGGGGACTGGGAGTACCTTCCATTCACATATGTGAAAAATCCCTCACTCTCTTCTTTTGTTTATACATATATATTCTTACTACAATTTTCTATTTATTGTCTGAAGAATAAAACAGCATTCATATTATCTCGTATTAGATCTGATATTTATATATATATCAGATCTAAAATGAGATAATATGAATGTTGTTTCATTCCTCAGAAAATAAATGGAAAATTGTAGTATATGGACAACACCCTGAACCGATTGAATCGAAAAAATCTCTGGTGTATCAAAATACATACAACAACCACTAAAAGGCAAAATGCAGAAGAATAAGTTAATAGAGACCAAATACCCATTGGATGATTCACGCACAAAACTAAATGAAAAGCTTATGTGACAGGGCACAGATATTATAACAATCTGGTGTAGTGACACTAAAACAAAAAGAACACGGCCCACTGGAGGGCAGAGAAAACTTTTCAACCGAATAGAAGAACAAAAATTAAGGAAGAAGGAAAAGAAATGTATGCATATGAAAAGCTCACAAAATTGAAAGAAAGATGGAAACAGAAAAAAGGAGAAAAAAAAGAAAAATGTTTTACACAATTCAAAATAATAATTAAAAAATAATGTGATTTGCAGAACAACAGGAAATTTGCACAGAGGTTGATGTGTACAAAAATAATGGGACTAGCCCAATAATAAGAATTGCACAAAAGCCTCCCTTGAATTCAAATGAAAAACCCTTACTTTAATTTGGTTTGTTTATTCACAACAGTGTATTTGGACATTGCACTGTTTGCACTTGTAGCAAAATTTGCACTAAGACATGGTTGCATTTGATAGCATTTTTTCCCTAATTGTTGCAAACTACAGTAACCGTAATACACGATTGTGTTTCAATTCTTCTTGGCATTGTATATATTCCTTCTTCCCTTCTTTTGTGATAAAAATTCAACTGTGATATACTACACCATTGGTATATGTGGTTTCCTCTCCCTCTGCCATTACTCTAACCCTTTATATTGCGATTGCGCATCTTAATATCAAGATAGACAGTATTATTCCACAGGAACCACTGTTTCTGATAACAACAACTAAATTAAGGCAATTGGTAGATCAAAACTTAATAGATGAGGGGGAAAGCAAATATCTAACTACGGAACATCCTGTGATGGCCACAACATGGTTCCGCCCCAAAATTCATGAAGACGGTAAAAATCCACCTGGAGGTCCCATAGTTTCTGCTCAATTTTGGATCCAGTCTCTAACTGTATTGGCAATTTCCTCGCTCCTTTAGTCAAAAACCTCAAATTAATTTAAGGCACACTTTTGATTTATTAAAAAACTGGATAAATTACCATGGCAACCTAAAAATAAAATGTTAACTATGGACGTGATACAAGTATTGAACATCAAATTGGTTTGAAAGCTTACCAACATTTTCTGGGGAAAAAAAATCCAGTTTTAAGAGCATAATGAAATGCTATTAGAAATTATATCCATGTGACTACATAACAATGTTTTTTTATGTTTAATATAGAGATTTTTAAACAGTTGCCAGGCAGTGTCATGGGATTTTCTTTGTCACAAAACTACGCAAACCTTGTAAAGGGTTGGTGGGAACAGACATTTGCCTGGTTACCAGAACATGAAAAACACACTGAAACACAATACTGTGGTTGCATTTTATTGATGATCTTTTAATTTGGCATAGCATGACAGAGGAATTTGAGGAATATTTTAATATACTTAATAACAACTCAGAAAATAGAGTAAACGTCCTAGACACAGAAATCATTGTGTATAATACCACATTACAAGCCACTCTACATAGGAAAGAGACAGCAAAAAGTGCTATTTTGCCTGCAGAGAGCTTTTACCAAAAAACCCTTAAGTGGAGCATACAATATGGGGAGTTTCTAAGAATCAGCAGAAACTGTTTGTTGGTTACAGAGTTTGGAAAACACAGTCAAGAAGCACAAAAAAGGTTCAACAGCCGGAAATATACAAAAACAAGTAGTCACAGCAGGTCTTCAGAAAGCAACATCAAGGAAAAGAGCAAAAAAAATTCTGCATAGCTCTGGAGTGACGAAACAGAATCCAAAGAACATCATAAGATTGATAACAACATATTCTGCAGAAACAAATACATTATCTGGACGGCTAAATAAAATGGGGAATATTACATTTGGACTTCGTGGTTGCTGAAATAGTTGGAGTTCACCCCAACGTTACATACAGGAGGGCGTCCAATTTAAGAGACAAGCTCACACACATCCATTTCAGAATGACTCATAAAAAAAAACCAGAGGTTGAAACCTGAAGGTTTCTGGTCTTACAAAAAATGCAAAGCGTGTAAAACTGCATTGAATGAGAAGCAAATAAAATGGAAAAGGCACAATGTGGAAAATAAAACAGCACATTGATTGTAAAAGCCAGTTTGCAAGTTACATATTTGAATATCCATGTGAAAAGAAATATGTAAGAAGTACTACATGTGAACTGAAAAAAAAATCTTGAACGTATTAGAGCCATATGAAATAGGGATAACAGTAAACCAGTTGCAATACACATAGACAAACATCATAATAGAAATTAGGAAGTACCTAAAAATTACACAATCAAACACATTTGAGTGTCAGAAAGAGGAGGCAACAGAGAGAAACTGCTAAGACAAAAGGAATCTAAGCATATTCTAACGCTGAGAACTCTGAATTTGAAAGGGCTCAGTCAGAATGAAGGAGTTTATGTTCATCTATAATCAAATCATCAACAAAAATCAAGGAAGATCTAATATGAGATAAATTGAATGCTTTTCTATTCATCAGAAAATGAATGGAAAATTGTAGTTTATAGATAAACACCCTGAACCGATTGAATTGAATCAATCTTTGGTGTCTAAAAGTACATACAAAACCACTAAAGGGCGAAATGCAGAAGAATAACTTAATAGTAGAACAGATACCCATTGGATGATTCAAACAAAAAATGAAACAAAACACTCATGTGAGAGGGCACAGATATTATTCCAATCAATGATTCTGGTGCAGTGACACTAAAGCAAAAAGAACACAGCCCACTGGCAAGCAGAGAATACAGTTCAATCGAACAAAAGAACACAATTAAGGAAGAACAAAAATAAATGTATGCATATGAAATGCTTAAAAAATGAAAGAAAAAAGAAAAATAGGAGAAAAAAGAAGAAAGCTATACACAATAAAAAATAACAATTAAAAGATATTGTGATTTGCACAACAATTGGAAATTTGCACAGAGATCAATGTTTACAAAAAGAATTAGACTGGCCCGTTAATAAGAACTACACTGATGCCTCTTTTAAATTCCTGTGAAAATCCCTTTTTATTAACCCTGGTTATTAATTCACAACAGTGTACTTGCACACTGCACTGTTTGAACTTTGTAGCATAATTTCCACTAAGACATGGTTGCACTCAAAAGCATTTTTTCCCGGATTGTGACAACCTACAGGAACCATAATGCATTGCAAAATGGGAAATCATGTCAATTGACAAAGGGAAATAAATTGTATTCAGGTTTGTGGGAAAATAACCCGTGATCAAGGTCTACGAGGAGACCGAAAGGCGATGGGTGCTTTTTACTCACATAAAATAAAGAAGAAGTAAGAGAACTTGGCCCTGAGGCCGCTCCCTTTGTCTGGTGCTGTGGCGCTAGTATTTGAGGTTTTTTAATATAAATACATACATTACCTACTGGCGGTCGCCAGTAGGTAGTTATAGTTAGGATTGGCTACCATAGGAAAGCCGCAACATTCTATTGGGAATAACTCTGGCGCCGCTTGAGGAATTTGTGTGTAATTTTCCATAATTCTGGCCAGCTCCGCTGCGCTCCTTCCCTGAACGTTTCAGGGGGATTCGTGAAGTGGGGGCTGAGAAAAAAGGGGGGTCCCAAAATGTGTTTTCCCCATGTTAATTTCCATAAGACGGTCTGACAAGTCTACAGCCCGAACCGCTGAACGGAATTACGCCAAACTTGGCAAAATTGTAGGGACTGCTATATTTGGTGAAAATTGCTCCAGTGGTTTTTTTGAAAATTAACTTCAAAAACACATATATATCTATAGGCGCGCTCTGAGTGCTCACCAGTACGCGTACCGGGGAGCACACCCGGCGTGCTACGGCAGTGCACGAGCGGAAATCTGATTGGCTGTTGGGTGTCTGTCAACATTCTAAACAGTCCGGAGAGTCCACCATCTTGTGTCTCGGTAGAATCGAGACACAAGAGGTGAAAAAGAAAGGGGGAAATAATTTAAAAGGGGGCAGAGTAGGCACCCCCTGACCCACTAGGTTTTTTGAGGGGGCCTAGAAGGATTCTTAAGGGCAAAAAAACGTTTTTTTTTAAATTGCTGGGTGCGCTCCCAGGTGCGCTCTCCGGTACGCGCACCCTGAGCGCACCACGGGGAAAAACAGTGTAAAAAAATAGAGTAAAAAAATAATGTAGAGTGTTTAGAGGTAAGTTAGCTCTGAAAAGAGCTGTTGTGTTAAGTGGGTGTACAAGTAGGTACCAATACAGAGTCTTATATTCAAGAGGAAAACTCTATTCCCCTCATCTGTAAAATGCACACCATCAATCCTATAGATGTCTTGCATGTTGTAACGCAAGTTGTTGTGGTAAATGGAACCCATACCATAGTCTCTGAGGAAAGCAGAAACAGTTTATTTACATGTTTCCTTGCTTTCTCAATCTGTGGACAAAATTGGTTGGACCAGTTCCATTTTTGCCTTTGGCATATATTAGAAAATACCAAGGCAGTTTTCGGAAAAAGTGACATCAATTGCCCAAAGATGTCCTTTAAAAGCATTTCCAGAGCTACCCCAGTCAAAGTGCCTAAGTCATTTCCACCACAGTGCACAATTATAAGGTCAGGGTGTGGTAAATGCATAAAGGATTTTACCAATGGTATCAATTGGTGACTCCTCAATCCTCTCTGTCCAATCCATACAATGTCCACATTTGGTAAATCAAGATTGTAAATACCTCTGTTAGCTGCATATTTTTGACTCCAGTGGACATAGCTATGCCCACAAATCAGACTTTTGTCATTTTGAAGGTAGATGTGCTTCTAGTCAGATGAGTTGTGGAAATGAAATGGCAGTTTGATTATGAAAAAAAGTGGTTGAGAATCAGTGCAGATGAATAACCAGAAATGATTGGAGCTTTGTTAAAAATCTCCACTGAAAATTAGGGTGCATGCTTTTTTTTGTAAGAAGTCATTTCAATGGTTGAGAAAAAGTCATTTAAAGAAACATTGCATTTCATTAGCTAGTAGATTGAGAGGTCAAACAGCCTTGATGGATTGTTTTGCAACATAGTATGATGAACTTGTGAACTATGTGCTTGTTTAAGAGGGAGTTACCATGGTTACTTGGTGAATGAGCACTGGGGGGATGGGTGGATGTTATGTGAGTTTCAAAGTCTTGAAATGTACAACCAATTAAAATGTGCAGTTTGGTTTTGAATTTGTGTGGGAACAATTTTTATTGGCTATGTACAAGAATATGGGTCTGAAATGAGTAAGAATCTGTGCCATTATTGAAAGGCCCCAGTGAAGGAAGCATTATTCAGAGATTCTGCTTAAGAATATCTGTTGACTGTGACTGACACTGTTTTACATCTTCCAAAGCATTTTTAAAGGTGAGTAATGATTCTTTTGAAAAAGATAGAGAGCTTTAAGATTTTTGACATGTATGAGAGTGAGTGTCTGTGTGAATTAAGGAATTATATTTTTACCTTTTTCAATAATGTTAGCTGTGTGTTTATAAGGTAGACTTCTTTATAAATTGTTTTTTATGCTTGGATTCAATGCTGGTTTAGAAATTGTGTAATGGTTTCATTGGACTTGTAAATATGCTCCTTTTTTTAAAGCACCTTGTGCAACCTTTAGCATGGGTGGAAGCAGTGAATGTATGGAGAGAGATAGGAATAGCAGATAGAAAACAATATGAAATGGTGTGGGAGATGCATAAAGTATTTCAGTAAAGGTATCAATTGAGATGGAATTAAAGATAAAGAGGGGCATATTTACAAGACTCTTGCGCAATGTTTGACATGGGTGCAAGCAGAAAATGCATGCAGAATAATAAAATTGGTACCCAGACAAGAATATAAAATGCCGTGAGAGATGTTTAAAACTTTTTTTTAATGGCATAAATTGAGATAGAATATACAAAAAAAGAGAGGCATATTTAGAAGCTGCGTGTGCAATCTTTGACATAGCTGTGTGTTTATAAGGTAGACTTCTTTATAAATTGTTTTTTATGCTTGGATTCAATGCTGGTTTTGAAATTGTGTAATGGTTTCATTGGACTTGTAAATATGCTCCTTTTTTTGAAGCGCCTTGTGCAACCTTTAGCATGGGTGGAAGCAGTGAATGTATGGAGAGGGATAGGAATAGCAGATAGAAAACCATATGAAATGGTGTGGGAGATGCATAAAGTATTTCAGTAATGGTATCAAATGAGATGGAATATAAGATAAAGAGGGGCCTATTTACAAGACTCTTGCGCAATCTTTGACATGGGTGCAAGAAGAAAATGCATGCAGAATAATAAAATTGGCACCCAGACAAGAATATGAAATGCCGTGAGAGATGTTTAAAGCTTTTTTTAATGGCATAAATTAAGATAGAATATATAAAAAAAGAGAGGCATATTTACAAGCTGTGAGCGCAATCTTTGACATAGCTGTGTGTTTATAAGGTAGACTTCTTTATAAATTGCTTTTTATGCCTGGATTCAATGCTGGTTTAGAAATTGTGTAATGGTTTCATTGGACTTGTAAATATGCCCTTTTTTAAGCGCCTTGTGCAACCTTTAGCATGGGTGGAAGCAGTGAATGTATGGAGAGGGATAGGAATAGCAGATAGAAAACCATATGAAATGGTGTGGGAGATGGATAAAGTATTTCAGTAATGGTATCAATTGAGATGGAATATAAGATAAAGAGGGGCATATTTACAAGACTCTTGCGCAATGTTTGACATGGGTGCAAGCAGAAAATGCATGCAGAATATTAAAATTGGCAACCCGACAAGAATATGAAACGCCGTGAGAGATGTTTAAACCTTTTTTTATGGCATAAATTGAGATAGAATATACAAAACAAGAGAGGCATATTTACAAGCTGTGTGCGCAATCTTTGACATAGCTGTGTGTTTATAAGGTAGACTTCTTTATAAATTGTTTTTTATGCTTGGATTCAATGCTGGTTTAGAAATTGTGTAATGGTTTCATTGGACTTGTAAATATGCTCCTTTTTTTGAAGCGCCTTGTGCAACCTTTAGCATGGGTGGAAGCAGTGAATATGTGGAGAGGGATAGGAATAGCAGATAGAAAACCATATGAAATGGTGTGGGAGATGCATAAAGTATTTCAGTAATGGTATCAATTGAGATGGAATATAAGATAAAGAGGGGCATATTTACAAGACTCTTGTGCAATGTTTGACATGGGTGCAAGCAGAAAATGCATGCAGAATAATAAAATTGGCACCCAGACAAGAATATGAAATGCCGTGAGAGATGTTTAAACCTTTTTTTTATGGCATAAATTGAGATAGAATATACAAAACAAGAGAGGCATATTTACAAGCTGTGTGCGCAATCTTTGACATAGCTGTGTGTTTATAAGGTAGACTTCTTTATAAATTGTTTTTTATGCTTGGATTCAATGCTGGTTTAGAAATTGTGTAATGGTTTCATTGGACTTGTAAATATGCTCCTTTTTTTGAAGCGCCTTGTGCAACCTTTAGCATGGGTGGAAGCAGTGAATATGTGGAGAGGGATAGGAATAGCAGATAGAAAACCATATGAAATGGTGTGGGAGATGCATAAAGTATTTCAGTAATGGTATCAATTGAGATGGAATATAAGATAAAGAGGGGCATATTTACAAGACTCTTGTGCAATGTTTGACATGGGTGCAAGCAGAAAATGCATGCAGAATAATAAAATTGGCACCCAGACAAGAATATGAAATGCCGTTAGAGATGTTTAAAGCTTTTTTTAATGGCATAAATTGAGATAGAATATACAAAAAAAGAGAGGCATATTTACAAGCCGTGTGCGCAATCTTTGACATTAATGCTGGTCCAGAGATAGTGTAATGGTGTCATTGGCATATTTACAAGCCTCTTGCGCAATGTTTGACATTAATGCTGGTCCAGAGATAGTGTAATGGTTTCATTGGCATATTTACAATCCGCGTGCGCAATGTTTGACATTAATGCTGGTCTAGAGATAGTGTAATGGTTTCATTGGCATATTTACAAGTGGTGTGCAGAATGTTAGATATAATGTACCATGTCTGTCTCTGCCAACAGTATGTGTGACTCTGCCTAAGATCACAGTGATGGGTGAATCAAGCTTCACTCACAGTGTGATCTTAGGCACATGATCAGAATGTTAGATATAATGTACCATGTGTGTCTCTGCCAACAGTATGTGTGACTCTGCCTAAGATTACAATGATGGGTGAATCAAGCTTCACTTACAGTGTGATCTTAGGCAGATTAATAGGATTTTAGATATAATGTACCATGTCTGTCCCTGCCAACAGTATTTGTGACACCGATGGCGAGATCTATTGCATTTTCAATGCTTGTTTACTTTGGTTCCATCAAGAAGGCATTCAGATGTCACACACACTGTTGGCAGAGACAGACATGGTACATAATATCTAAAATCCTACTAATCTGCCTAAGATCACACTGTAAGTGAAGCTTGATTCACCCATCATTGTAATCTTAGGCAGAGTCACACATACGGTTGGCAGAGACATACATGGTACAATATATCTAACAATCTGAACATGTGCCTAAGATTACACTGTGACTGAAGCTTGATTCACCCATCACTGTGATCTTAGGCAGAGTCACATATACTGTCGGCAGGGACAGACATGGTACATTATATCTAAAATCCTATTAATCTGCCTAAGATCACACTGTGAGTGCAGCTTGATATAATGAGCAACTAGAGTGCTAACATTCAGAATTTATGGCAAATGTGTGACACATCTGAATGCCTTGTTGATGGAACCAAAGTAAACAAGCATTGAAAATGCAATAGATCTCGCCCTCGTTGTCAGACATACTGTTGGCAGAGACAGACATGGTACATTATATCTAAAATCCTACTAATCTGCCTAAGATCACACTGTAAGTGAAGCTTGATTCACCCATCATTGTAATCTTAGGCAGAGTCACACATACGGTTGGCAGAGACAGACATGGTACAATATATCTAACATTCTGAACATGTGCCTAAGATCACACTGTGACTGAAGCTTGATTCACCCATTACTGTGATGTTAGGCAGAGTCACATATACTGTCGGCAGGGACAGACATGGTACATTATATCTAAAATCCTATTAATCTGCCTAAGATCACACTGTGAGTAAAGCTTGATATCATGAGCAACTAGAGTTCTAACATTGAGAATTTATGGCAAATGTGTGACACATCTGAATGCCTTCTTGATGGAACCAAAGTAAACAAGCATTGAAAATGCAATAGATTTGGTGTGATCTTAGGCACATGTCCACCATATTACATGTAATATATCATCTCTTTCTCTGCAAGCAGTATGTGTGTCTCTGCTGATATTATTTCAAAGTATCTACAGGCCAAAAACAGACCACCTATATATAAACAAGACATAACATTAATTAGTTAATCATTTTTGACAGAAAGCAAAGCACATGTAATGTAAATGAGCCTTTTGTTTTATACTAGTGTTTATATTGTTTAATTATTGTAATTGATGTGTAATATGTTTGTAGTGGTCTATAATATGTTATTTTTTCTTTACTACAGATTATAATCATCTATACAAACAAACTAAAAGATGCCTTATAAGGCAAGAAGAGAAAAAATGTATAAAAGAAAATTAAGGACAAAGGAAAAAGAAAATCAACAACCAACCAAAATAAAATCTTCAGAGAAAAAGAAAAATGCTCCTGGTAAGCAAACTAAAGTTTTTCTCAGGAACCTATTGAAATGTCAAGAAAAAAAAAGTTTTTTTAGAAAGAAAAATGAAACACCTGTCATTTCAAAGAAAACAGGATGTCCTTCTAAAAATGTTAGACCTGTACAAGGAAATTATATTTTGCATACCAAAAGAAGAAGCAAGCAATTTTCTGAAATACGTAGACGAATGTTTTACAACAGAATAGTATCAAATGTATTAAAAGAGGTATAAAAAAAAGACTGCTTTTTACAAGAAAAAAAAACATAGTTAAGATCGTGGATGAAGCATTTAAAGTGAAAAATAAATTGTTTTGTTTAGTAATGAAGATAATTCGTACACTTGATAAGATAATCAATGTGTTCAAATCAAAATGTAAGTGGAGGAGAGTAATTAATCGAACTCATTTCTGTGATGTATTTTCTGGAGAATGGAAGCATAGTTCAAGTTCTGAGCCATTTTTTAATGAAGAAAGTTACTTTCAAGATAATGATTTGGTGCATGCCGTTGACACCAGTGGTCGAGCATATGAGGTGAAGGACGGTTGTCCGGTTGAAAAAGAAGAGATTGTGCCTAGAAATACAGAAAAGGTGTTACCAAATGAAGTTGTAGGGAGATGTCCTAAGGCTCCAGTGTATACATGGAATTGTAGTAGTATTTGTAGTGTCCGACAGGAATCAATTGATTTGTTTAGCAATTTCTTATGGACATATACTAAGAAAAGTGTGAAACAAAAAATGAAAATTTTACAAGAGTTAGATCCTTGTAGAGTGAGAGAAAAAACAGGTTTGCAAGGGCATTCACTGGCTTGTCTTTCAAGAAAAGTAGGTCAGAGTGTTTTTCACCATTTTAGGATGTTAGCAGTGCATCATAATAAAGTGAGGAAATTAGTGAGAAGGTTGTACTATGCAAAAAGTCCAGCACTTAAACTAAAACAGTTAAACAGTGCTCTTTTGCATGGAACTGTATTAGATGTCAAAAACACTTGTAATGAAATTGAGTTTTGTTACTTTGGTGAAAAAGAGGTCAGTGCAGAAATTGATACAGTATTAGAAGGTGATGTAGTAGAGAATGTAGAGATTTTAAGTACAGAAAATTTTGAAAATGAATTTTTAAAGTTTAAAGTCAATTTAAGTGAAAGGCCTAATTTTTCTTGTGTTTGTTGTTGACGAACTCATTATAAGCATCAGACTAGATTAGTCGATTTATATGTAAAAAGCGAAAAGGTGAATAATAATGAGTGGAAGAATTTTGCAACTTATTTGTTGGTTGAAAATTGTTTTGATTTGGGCTCTGATCAACGTATTTGTACATATTGCTATAATAAATTAAATGAAAACAAAATGCCTGCTAGAGCTGTTCATAATAATATGGAGTTGGTAGACATTCCTTCTGAATTGATGGATTTAAATACCTATGATTCTATTCTGATTCAATGTGTGCATCCTTTTCAGGCTATTGTTCGCATGGAGCCTAAGACAGGGAAATTGCCTTCTTCAGATTTACAGAGAGGATTAAAGGGAAGAGTTGTTTATTTGCCTCTAGATTTTAAGAAAAATTTTGATACAATTGGTGTTGAAAAAGTAGAAGAGGAACCTCTGGTTATTCTAGTTAATGGTGTTGCGACAAAAAGTAAGAAAATTTGGCAAGAATTAGTGGATGTTAGGAAAGTCAAAAAGGCAACGTTGTCTTTGGTAAAAAATAATCAGTACTATAAAAATGTGTATGTGGGAGAAGAGGAAACAACTGTGCAAGACGACACTGATGTCTCTGCTGGACAAATAGAAAAAGTTGATGTCTCTAGAAGTGCAGAAATTTACGTACATTATAGTATTCATCCATTGCATTTCAAAGAAGTAATGGCGAATGCTATTGACTTGTTTCAGATGAAAAAAGCCGAAGGAAGTCCCATTAGTGTATGGGAAGAAAGTTTGGAAGCTCGTTGTTTTCCACAGTTATTTCCAACAGGTGAAGGTGGACGATATGATGACCGACCTGTTCAAATTCCTGCATCTGAATACCGGACTTCAAGATTATATGCAGAAGATCCAAGGTTTTGTCAATGCATTCCATATTTGTTCCATCTACTGTTTGAGAGTGACTTGTCTGGACTTTCCTATGCAGTAAACCATATATTGAAAAGTGGAGCACATCTACAAAATGTTTCGGCAAGGGATTTTATGGATAAAGTCAAACTGCAAGACAGTGTTTTGGAATCTCAGCTAATTAATCTCATGGCATGTCAACGTGGTACTAACGAGTATTGGTACCATCGTCACGGGGAATTGAAATGTATGCTAAGAAACTTAGGAACTCCTACATGGTTCCTCACTCTTAGCTGTGCTGAGTATGCTTGGGAAGACTTACTTGAATTTCTACGAGAGGCAAATAAAAACATTGAAAATGTTGAATACAAGACACCTGGAGAACTGTGCTCTTTTGATCCACTTAATGTATGCAGGTATTTCAATCATAGGTTTGAAGCTATGATGTCTTTTATTACAAACAAAAAAAATCCTCCGCTTGGAGAGGTGTTGGATTTCTTTTGGAGAAAGGAGTATCAAGCAAGAGGTGCTCCTCATATACATATGCTGCTATGGATTAAAGATGCACCTACATTTGGAACAGATTCAGATGAGAAAGTGATGAGTTTCATTGAGCAGTATTCTACATGTGCTGTTCCGAAAAGTACAGAAGAATACAATTTAAGACACAAAGTTTTACGCTTTCAAAGTCATCGTTGTGGGAAATACTGTCGTCGAAAATACAAATCCAAGGACAAATTCTACACGAAATGTCGTTTTGCATTTCCACGTCCAGTAACATTGAAAGGAAGAGTCAACAATTTTATGTCTTCTCTGCGACATACTGTGACAAGGAAATCACCCAAAAATACATACAACCTAAGAAGAAATGAGGAATCCAAATTTATAAATGACTACAACCCTGTCATTTTGTCCATGTGGAATGCTAACATGGATATTCAATATGTGGCTGACAACTCTATTGCTGTGGCTCGATATGTGACGTCTTACATCACAAAATCAGAAAAAACTGAACTGAAGGAAATGTGGGAGGAAATTTCACATGAAAAGAGTCTAAGCAAGAAAGTATACAGTTACAGTCTGAAGATGTTGTCGCATCGAGAAATTGGAGCATATGAATGTTCTGATCGGTTGTCATCAGCAAGTCTATATGCCAAATCTAGAACCATCATTTGGGTGAGTCTAGGTCTTGCTGCAAAACGAAACCGAGTTTTGAAATCTGTACAAGAAATAGAGTATTTGGCAGAGAAAGAACCAGACAGTACAGATATTTTGAAGACAAACATGTTGGATACATACTATCCAAATAGAAGTACTCACTTTGAGAATGCTTGTCTCTATGAAGTTCTGCAAACCTACATTTTTATAAAGAACGTCACAGAAGACATCAATAAAGGTGTATATGCTGTATATGGATGTGAAAGCTGTCTAGTAAAACAAAGAAAAGGCCATTTGATTAATCATCGAAAATTGAGTTGTGATTCTCCAGACAAAAGGGAATTTTATTACTTAGCTCTTTTACAACTCTTTAAGCCTTGGCGTAGAGAAGAGGAACTACTTGGAGATTTTCTTACTTATGAAGATTCGTTCAATGCAACCAAGGATACGATAGAATGTCCTGTTTTTTCAAATTATCTGCAAATGTTGAACGAGGAAATACAGCAAGAAGCTACAATTGCAGCAGAGATTGCTAGAGACAGTTCTCAAGATAGTCAGAGTTCTCCTTCATTGAGTCAGGATCCACTAGGAGGACCAATTATACAAAATGAAGCTGCCACTGCCATGGATGAAGTTGAAAGAGCCACCGAACAAGCTCAGGAGGATGGAGTTGACTTAGAAGATTTGGAAAAAGAACTAAACGTTGAGCACAGACAAATATATGACCAAGTCACAGAACAAATTGAGCATGGTTTATCTCATGAGAAAAAAGAGTGCTCATGTACTTTATTTGTACCTATCCGACTGTATGTGAGTGGAGAAGCAGGAACTGGGAAAAGTTTCCTGATTAAAGTGATTGCAACATATTTGCAGAAAACAACGGAGTCATCGCTCTCTTGTGTTGTTACTGCTCCAACTGGGTTGGCAGCACACAACATTAAAGGGATTACTTTACATCGCTTATTGATGTTGCCAGTGGAGCATGATAACAAATTACAATACCACAAGCTATCTGGAGAAGCTTGTTGTGCAGTTTCAAGAGTCCTAAAGAAAATGAAACTTCTTATCATTGATGAAGTAAGCATGGTATCAAATGTAATGCTTTTTTTTGTGCATTTAAGAATGCAATACATTCTTAAAACAGACTATGATGTATTATTTGGAGGCAAACACATCATTGTTTTTGTAGATCTACTGCAACTAACTCCAGTGAAAGGACAGCCAGTGTTTAAAATGCTTATGCATGAAGATACCAGGAAGTGCTTAGGAAGCATTGGAAATGTTAACATATGGTTAAATTTCAAATATGCAGAACTACTTCAAAATATGCGACAGGCCAAGGATGAAGATTATAAAAATATTCTACAAGATGTAAGAATTGGAAAACTAACTGAGCATGGCAAAGAAGCTTTACATGGACGATTAATTTCAAATTTGTTTCCAAAGGAAAATATTCTCCCAGAGAATATGTTGAAGAAAATAAAAAAACTCATGCCATACCTGCCTGCCTCGGCAGGGAAAACACTCATTACCACCTTAGTGTTTTCGAAGTTGGATTATGGAAACGCCCTCTTCCTTGGTACACACAAATACATTCTGAATAAACTACAGTCTGTGCAAAACATGGCAGCACGGATCCTACTTAATATCCCCTGGCGACACCCCACTTCAGTAGCCATACGCCATCTACACTGGCTAAGGGTGGAGAGCAGAATCAAATTTAAGGCGCTCTGTATCGCCTATAAGGCCATTCATCAGACTGGACCGAAATTCCTAAAGGAAGCTTTTCAGGTGTACATACCTGGAAAGGATCTAAGATCAGCGGCAAGCTGTTTATTGCATGTCCCCCGCACAAGAACGGCCACATGGGGAGATAGACGTTTCCTGGTAACAACTCCCAAACTGTGGAACACACTCCCCCTGCATATTAAAACAGCACCAACACTCATTGCCTTTTGCAAGGCCTTGAAGACATGGCTATTCAACCAATAAGTTCACGCTCTGAATTTTGTGCATCCCAGAGTATCTCACTGCGCCTAGACACCCACGGGTATTAGTTGCACATTAAAAATTCCAAAAATAGATAAATAAATAAATAAGAAAATTCCTGAAAACAAATCTGTCATATGCTTGATGCCAACTCTGCAAGAATGTTCAATCTTCAACACCAAAATGTTAAAGTTGGAAAATCAAGAGATTGTGAAACTGGAAGCTATTGATAAAATAGAACATGAAGGAGCCACTATTATTTTGTCAGAAAAGTTGAAATCAACATTGTATTCTTTAGAGAAGACAATATCTAAAACTGCTGGTATGGAAAAGACTCTGTATGCATCTTTAAATTGTCGTATAATTTTACGACGTAATTTACATGTGGAAAGAGGTTTAGTTAATAGAGCAATGGGTCATGTTGTGGATTTTGTGACTTACCGAAACAGAGATGGAATTGAAATTATAAAAATTAAATTTGATGGTATTGAAGAAGTACAACAAATCAGTCGTTGTTCTGCTCATTTTTTGCTAGTGAAATATTTATATGTCCGCAGAAAACAGTTTCCTGTTTCTTTGGCATATGGAGTAACTATTCATAAATCTCAAGGTTTAAGTGTTGATAGTGCTTTGGTGAATATTGGAAATTCTGTGTTCAAGGAGGGCATGGCATATGTTGCTTTATCTCGAGTCAGAACTTTATCTGGATTGTACTTGATTGATTTTGATGAGACAAAGATTAATGCAGATCTAAATTGTGTAAGAGAATATAATAGGTTAAGAAGAGAGTATGCTCCAAATTTACCTCAATATCCTTTGTTCGAAAAGCGTGTGGTAGGCAGAAAAAGAAGAAATGAGAAAAATTGTAGTGAAGTTGTAGCAAAAAGAAAAAAAATAGATGAAACAGTAATTGTAAGCAGAAACTAAATGGATTCAGTTAAAGATGTTGTTGGATTTCAGTTTGAAAATAGTTCTGGTGTCAACTGCTATGCTAATGTAGTGGTTAATGTTTTTTTTTCCAAACTGTAAAAGAACAGATTGCTGAAAATCGTGATCAAACACTTTGTTGTTTATTAAATTCTGTATTAGAGAAATGTAGCAGTGATAGAACAAAAATACAAAGTGTTTCTGAAATTCGAAAGGTTTTAGACATATGTTCTGGTCTAAATCAATTTACACAGAATAATCAGCAAGATTGTCAGGAATTTCTAATGTATATGCTTGTTGTTTTGCAAGATGAAGGTGTAGATGTAGAAAATCTTTTTGGCCTTTCTTATAAATGGCAACATGACTGTGACAATTGCTCCTTTTCAAGTAGTACTACAGTAGACACTGAAAGATTTATATATTTGACTTTACCAGACTGCAAATCAGTGTCTTTTAATAATGTAGTTAGAGCAGCAAATCAAGACATGGTCTGTAGTCAATGTAAATCTGCAATGCTATCAACTTGATTTTTAAGAAGATATGGACAGTATGTTATTTTAATGTTCCAACGATGTAGACCTGATGGAACTAAATTGACAATATTAATTACAAATTTTGTGGCTTCTCAGTTATCAATTTCAGGAAGAACCTTTACAACTGCAGCAAATATTTACCATGATGGTCCTTAGACAACATCAGGACATTACACATGTTATTTAAAATGTCAAAAAGGGTGGAAGCTCTGTAATGATACTCAATTGACTTTCAAACAACGTTTGCCTTCTGACTTACTAAATTCTTCTTTGTAAACATTTTAAATTATTTAAGAAATTATTTAATGGGTTTTTTAAACACAATCATTTTGATTGTGTTTTTTTGCCCGCTGTTATATGATGAGTACTATTGAAGTCACTGTTTTAAGTGAAATTCAATATATTCTGAGAACAGCAAAAATAAACCATTTAACATGATGTTGAAATTATTTTGTATTTTCAATTATTAAATATATCTTATTTTCCCATTCTCTTATGCTCACTCACCTATTTCTACCCTCTATCACTCCTCTTAACTCACCCTCACTGGCCTTTTTTCACTCTCCCTCACCTCCCTTCCCATATTCCACTTTCCTCACATATTCTCATTAACCAGTCCTTCACTGCCCTTTCCCTCTCTCCCATTCACTACTTTCGAGCTGTCAGTCACTCTACTTCACTCCCCTTCCCCTTGTTTTCTTTCTTTGTTTCCTCAATAATTCCCCTTCTCTCACTTACCTTATTACACTTCACTCACTCCTTCTCTCGCTTCCTCTGTCCTCTCACATCCTCACTCCCTTTCCCTCACTCCCTGTCTCTTAGCTTCAGTCTTTCGATCCTATTACTCTCTCACTCCTCTTCCGTCATCCTTACTCCCTAAAACTCACCCACACTCCCATACTTATCTTTCTTTGGTCTCTTACTCAGTTTCTTTCTGCCAGTGTTTCCTTCACTACCTCTATGTTCTCACTCTTTCACTTCCTTTGTCTCAAGCTCATTTGCTTGCATTGTAAAATATATATTATAAATATTCTAATTTTTTTTGTCTTTCACAGATATAAATTTTAATGGAAATATGATATTAAATGTACATTACTTATAAGGTAAGTTTGATGTTCAATATTTATTTTCTCTATACTGTTTTCCATAACCTCACTACTCTTCTTTGATACTCCCACACCACTGTTCCCTTATTGCGCTTGCCTCACTTATTCTGAATCCCCACATTTACTCTCTTTTTTCACACTCTTCTCTTACACTCACCTTCTTTCAGGCCTTCTCTTTTACTTTCTTTCCTCTTTCTTCTCTTACTTCATTGTTTTATTTTTTCCCTTCCTTTACTCTCTTCACTCCACTTCACTTACTCCTTCTCTTTCTTTCTCTGTCCTCTTACTTCTACACTCCCCTTCCCTCAATCTCTTTCTGTTAGCCTCCTTCTCTCCATCCCCTTAGTCTCTCAATTCTCTTCTGTCACGCTCACTGCCTATAACTCAGCCATACTCCCACACTCACCTTCTTTCAGACCTTCTTCTTTAGTTTGCTTCCTCTCTCTTTCCTTCCTTTGCTCCTTCACTCTTTTCTCTTCTCTTACTTTCTTATTCTACTGTACTAACTCCTTCTCTTACTCCTTCTGTCCTCTTACTTGTACACTCCCTTTCCCTCATTCTCTCTCTGTTAGCCTCATTCTCTCTGTCCTCTTAGTCTCTCACTCCTTTTCTATCACTCTCACGCCCTATAACTCAGCCATACTCCTACACTCACCTACTTTCAGACCTTCTCCTTTACTTTCCTTCCTCTCTTTTCCCATCCTTCACTCCTTCACTCTTTTCCCTTCCCTTACTCCCCTTACTGCACTTCAGTAACTGCTTCTGTCAATCCCTCTGTCCTCTAACTTACTCACTCCTCTTTTCTCACTCTCTCTGTGTTACTCCATTCTCTCCATCCTCTTAGTCTCTCACTCCTCTTCTATCACGCTCACTCCCTATTAGTGAGCCATACTCTCACATTCATCTTCTTTCAGACCTTCTCCGTTACTTTCCTTCCTCTGTCTTCCCATCCTTCGCTCTTTCACTGTTTTCCCTTCCCTTACTCTCCTTACTCCACTTCACTAATTCCTTGTCCTACTCCCTCTCTCCTCTTACTTCTACACTTCCCTTACCTCATTCTCTCTCTGTTAGCCTCATTCTCTCCGTCTCTTTAGTCTCTCACTCCTTTTCTATCACGCTTCACTCTTCTTCTGTCACATTCACTCCCTATAACTCAGCCATACTCCTACACTCACCTTCATTCAGACCTTTTCCTTTACTTTCCTTCCTCTGTCTTCCCATCCTTCGCTCCTTCACTGTTTTCCCTTCCCTTACTCTCCTGACTCCACTTCACTAATTCCTTGTCTTACTCCCTCTGTCCTCCTACTTCTACACTCCCCTTACCTCATTCTCTCTCTGTTAGCCTCATTAACTCCATCTCTTTAGTCTCTCACTCCTTTTCTATCACGCTTCACTCCTCTTCTGTCACGTTCACTCCCTATAACTCAGCCATACTCCTACACTCACCTTCTTTCAGACCTTTTCTTTTATTTTCCTTCCTCTGTCTTCCCATCCTTCGCTCCTTCACTGTTTTCCCTTCCCTTACTCTCCTTACTCCACTTCACTAATTCCTTGTCTTACTCCCTCTGTCCTCTTACTTCTACTCTCCCCTTCCCTCATTCTCTCTCTGTTAGCCTCATTCTCTCCGTCCCCTTAGTCTCTCACTCCTCTTCTGTCACGCTCACTCCCTATAAATCAGCCATATTCCCACACTCACCTTCTTTCAGACCTTCTCTTTTTACTTTCCTTCCTCTATCTTCCCTTCTTTCACTCCTTCACTCTTTTCCCTTCCCTTACTCTCCTTACTCCACTGCACTAACTCCTTCTGTTACTCCCTCTGTCCTCTTACTTCTACACTCCCCTTCCCTCATTCTCTCTCTGTTAGCCTCATTCTCACCGTCCCTTTAGTCTCTCACTCCTCTTCTGTCACGCTCACTCCCTATAACTCAGCCATACTCCCACACTCACCTTCTTTCAGACCTTAACCTTTACTTTCCTTCCTGTCTCTTTCCTTCTTTTGCTCCTTCACTATTTTGTCTTACCTTACTCTCCTTACTCAACTTCACTAACTCCTTCTCTTACTCCCTTTGTCCTCTTCTACACTCCCCTTCCCTCTTTCTCTCTGTGTTAGCCTCATTCTCTCTGACCCCTTAGTCTGTCACTCCTCTTCTATCACGCTCACTCCCTTTAACACAGCCACACTCCCTCACTTATGTTTCTTTCCTCCCTCACTCAGGGCCTCATTTATGAGAAATGACGCATCGCTGCGTGAAAGCAGCGATGCGTCACTTCTCAGTGCGCTCTCCTTAAGACATTCCTGATGCATCATATTTAATGTATGACGCATCATGTCGCAAGGAGTTACAGATACGTCAGTATTTCTGACGTATCTGTAAGCGCAAAAGTGACGCATTGCTGGAGTGTGTCACAAAAGTGACGCAACTCCAGCAATGCATCCTTTCACATGGGGCAATCCCCATGTGAAAGGGCCTGCGTCAGTCTTACGCCTGCTGTGAGGCAGGCGCAAGATTTTGACGCAATGGCGTCCTAGAAGTGACACAGTGAAATCTCATAGATTTCACTGCGTCACTTCTACGACCCTTCCTTGCGTCAATACGCCCCCTTTGCATACATTATACCTGGCGCAGGTATAATGTGGCGCAGGGGTTTACAAAGTGACGCATCTACCTAGATGCGTCACTTTGTAAATATGACTCAACAAGGTGCTTTTTTTACACCATTGGTGAGTCACAAAAAGTGACGCACCGGCGGCGTAAAAGTGACGCATGGCCTCATAAATGAGGCCCTCAGTCTTCTACTCTCACTTTTTCTTTCACTTTCTCTGTCTCTTCACTCCCTTACTCACCTTGTCTCACACTCACTTGCCTTTATCCAGTCTGCATCTCCACTCTTTCCCAAACATCACTGCTCTTTTCTTACCCTTCCGCACCCCCGTTCCTTTACTACATTTTCTTCACTTATCCTCATTCCCCATGTTCACTCTCCTTCTCCTCGCTCACCTCCCACACTCACCTTCTTTCAGTCCCCCTACTTCACTTCCCTTCCCCTCTCGTCCCTTTCTTTGCTTTCTCACTCATTTTCCTCTCCTCTCTCACTGCACTCCACTTCAGTTACTCTTTTTCATTTTTTTAAGAATACAGCTCTTTTTTGAGAATTGGAGGTAGTTCTAAAAAGAACCTTTTTTTTCCTTCTTTTTTCTTTTTTTTCAACAAAAACAAAAACAGGGAATGGCAAACTGCTCAACAGGAGCAAAAAAAAAATCAAAATTAGGGCTGGGGACGGCAGCGGTGGTTCTCTAATGCTCGAGCAATGATCAAAATACTTTGTTCCCCGTAACAAAGTAGGGCATCACAATGTTTGCATTTGATGGAGGCCTCATTAAAAATAGGCTGAATATTTGGGATCAGCTGCTCTGGTCGCCCCCTCACCGATGCAGTTGCTCCTCCAGTTAAAGTAGAGGCACCATCCCTTGTAGCCTCTCGTGCCAGAGCCCTGACACTCTCCCGGGCATAGTTCTGTGGGTGCCTCATTTGAGATGTCATCAGTGATGTCATCAGTGATGTCATTTGAGATGTCATCAGTGATGTCATCAGTGATGTCACTGACTATGTCATGAATGATGTATTATGTGACATCATCAGCAGTGGATTGAGGGCGCGCGAGTTATAGTGAGTCCAACTAACTATAAAGTGGGAATTTCAATGTTTTTGTATGAGTAAAATGTTCAGCTAACTATAACTGGTGTGAAACCTATGGTTTTGTCAGTGAATTTCAAAGGTTTTTTAAAGTGAATAAATATATATATATATATATATATATATATATATATATATATATATGAGAAGAACTCCGTTATGTCCCAAAACGCTGCTTAGAACACCAACGAAACCGGACCCAATTGGAAATTTTGCAAAGTATTCTTTATTTCATCCTTGTGCAGACAAACACGCCGCCATGACGCGTTTCGGGACCTCGATCCCTTGATCACATATATATATATATACTATTGGGAATAAATTTGGCGTTGATGAACGGAATTGGCTGAATTTCTCCAAGAAAATGGCCAGCTCCGCTCCGCTCCTTCCCTGAAAGTTTGGGGGTGATTCGTCAAGCGGGGGCCAAGATAAAAGGGGGGTCCCAAAACTTGTTTTCCCCATGTTAATTTCCATACGGCGGTTGGACTCACTTTTAGCCCGAACGGCTGAATGGATTTCCACCAAACTTGGCAAAATTGTAGGGATTGGTAGCCCGATGTGCCTTTGCTATGTCTCAAGATATGTGCTCCAGTGGATTTTGAGTAATTAGGTTCAAATAATATATATATATCTATATGCGCGCCCCGGTACGCGCACCGGGGCGCGCTACGCGAGTTCGCGAGCGGAAAGCTGATTGGCTCTCGGGTGTCTGTCAATATTCCAAACAGCCCGGAGCGGCTGCCATCTTGTGTCTCGGTAGGATCGAGACACAAGAGGTGGCAAAAACAAAGGGGGAAATGATTTTCGCGGTGGGGGGGCGCCCGATACGCGCACTGGGGAGCGTACCGGGGAGCGTACCAGTAAAATAATAATTTAAAGTGCTTAGAGGTAGGGTAGCTCTGAATAGAGTTGTTGTGTTGTGTGGGTGATTTAAGTACCAACATGTAGGTACCAATGCAGAGTCTTAAATTCAATGTACACCGTCTCCTCTGTAGATATCTTGCATGTTGTTACAGAAGTTATTGTGGTATATGGAATCCATACCATAGTCTGTCAGGAAAGCAGAAACAGATCCTTTAAGCACTCCCTGAGAAGGCCTAGGGGATCATGGGTAGTCTACCCTGCTACCTTATGATGTTTTCAAGTATTACATTTTACTCTCTTCTGAATCTACACAAAATTGGCGGTGATATGGTGCATTACAGACAGACAGTGAGAGAAAGGAGGCAGGAGATGAAAAAGAGATGTCAAATACACATTGGAGATAATATAGTGGGAGAAAGGAAGTAACTATGAGCAAACTTACTATGTAACACAAAAAAGTTGCACAGTATACTATAAGTCTCATTTTATACTATAATCATTTTGGTACTACTTCATGAATTACATATAAAAATGAATAATGTCTCAAACAATTTTTAATTATTAAATATAAATTTATTGTTCAGAATTTTCATAATTTAATAGAACTTCCAACATCTGATTATCTGGAATCTCCTCAAAATTTTGATTGCATGTTTTAATGGTTTCTATACAGTCAATTATTTCTTGGTCCAGAGACTCATCCATGAAATCCAAGTCAAGAAAATCCTCTTCAAGAATGTCCTCATCCATAATTTCAAAAGAAATATTAATGGTCTCTTCTTTACCTTCCATTTTCTTGCTGTAATTTGCATAAAAAATAACTATATCAGTAGAGTTAGGGCACTGTTGGGTTTAAGTTCAGACAGGTACTCCCCCCTCTTTACTTACACTCACTGCTCTTTTCTCACCCTCCCTCACCGCTGTTCCTTTACTCCGGTTCTGTCACTACCCCTCATTCCCCATCCTTTACTTTCCTTCCCTTTACTTTCAACACCCACTCACATTCTCCCAGTACCTCTGCTTTAGTCTTCTTCCTCTCTCTTCCCTTCTTTCGCTCCCTTATTCATTTTCCTTTTCTCACTTATACCCTCTTACACCTTCTCTCTGTCTTACTATCTATTACACAGTCCCTCTGTGTTGCTCCTTCTAGCTCTCTTTCTCTTAACATAACTCTCTCTGTCCCCTTCCCTCATGCTCACTCCTTCATTATTTTTTTTAATTTTTTTTTGGGTGCGCGCCCCGGTGCGCGTACCGGTACGCGTACCCTGGAGAAAAAAGAATGACAGTTTTAAAAAAATGTAGCATTTTTTTATAAATTAGAGGTAGTTCTAAAAAGAACTGTTTTTTTTATTCTTTTTGTTGTTTTATATTTTTTTATTGTTTATTGGAACATTTTTTACTTTTTTTGGCTTTTATGAACAATTTTATATTTTTTTGTAATTTTTATGGGGACAAACAAAAAACAGGGAATTGTAAACGGCTCAACTGGAGCAAAAAAAAATCAGAAAATAATTAAGGTTTCTTTTTGCAGTTGTGGTTGTCTCCAGCACGGTTGATCAGTTTCATACTTTGCTCTCCATAGCAAATTGTAGTCCCGCAAAATTTACAAAGTATTTTATAATCTCCAAACTGGGGTTGGATATTTGGGACCATCTCCCTTGTCTCTGGACCCGATGGAGTGGGTTGTTTTCTTTTGGAGGTGCTGGGAGAAGATTGGGGAGGGTTTCTTGTCAGTTCCCTGACCTCTGCCGCAGCATAGTTTGGGTTCTTGCGTTGCATATGGCGAATCATTGTATTGTTGCCAAATGAATACTTTTTTGCAGGGTTCCCCATGGAAAGTACAGTGCCACAGATGAGACATGTGACTTTTGGAGCATTTACTTTCTTTTGTCCCCTTGGGATTTTAAAAAACTCCCACACAAAGTGCTCCTTGGGTTTATAGGGGGTATTATCTTCAGGAAGGAATGCCTCTCCTCCTCCTCCTCCTCCTCCTCCTCCTCCTCCTCTTCTTCTTCACCACCACTGTGGTGTTGTGGTGGTCCTTGTGGTGGTGGTGGTGGTTGAGATGCTCCTGCTGCTGCTGCTACTGTAGCCATTTCTCACTTACTACAAACAGGTCTGCAAACAGGCCTTCCTCAGTCAAAGTACAAAGTGAGAATGAGGAAAAAAGGTGGGGGCATTCATCATTTCTAAAAAAAACCTGTTCTGAACCAATCAAAAGTGTTATTTTCAGGTCACATGACCCGATGCGCTTACGCTACGCGCCCCGGGGCGCGCCCGGGGGCGCTTACGTAGCACGATCGTATGCGCTCGGGCGCTTCCTGGTGCGCTTCCGCCGTGCGTCATAAGACGCATCACGCGGCTACGCGATACGTCACGATTATGTTTTCGTTCGCGGCAATAGCGCTAACGGGACGCTCACCAGTACGCGCACCGGGGCGCGCCGCAAGACTGCGCTTACTGGTGTGCTCACCGGTACGCGCACCGGGAGCGCTCCAGGGCAAAAAAAATAAAAATACAAAAATAAACATGAACAATATACATAAAAAAATTGTATTACATAAATATACAATATAGGATTCATTATAAAAAATATTATATTTCATAGCTATAGAAATTTGCTATTAAAAAACCTTTGAAATTCACTGAAAAAAACATAGGTTTGAGGCCCTATATATAGTTAGGAATTAGCATTTACAAAACCTATGAAATTCACTGAAAAAAACATAGGTTTCACACCAGTTATAGTTAGGAATTGGCATTTAAAAAACCTATTAAATTCACTGAAAAAACCATAGGTTTGACACCAGTTATAGTTCACTGGAAATTTTACTGACATAAAACCATTGAAATTCCCACGTTATAGTTAGTTGAATTCACTATAACTTGCGCGCCTGCAATGCACTGCTGATGATGTCACATATTACATCACTCATGACATGGTCAGTGCCATGCTGATTTAGGTACCTACAAGTACATCCCACACACACCCACACACCCTACACACACACCACACACACACCCACACACACACTCCTCACACACACACACCCACACATCTCACACACACACACACACCCCACACCCATAACCCTATAACCCCAAACCCACACACTCCCCACACATACCTCACACACCCACACCTCCACCCACACCCAAACACCTCACACACCCACACCGACACCTTACACATCCACACCCACACCCACACCCACACACCCCACACACCCACACTCACACACATACCTCACCCCCCCACACACATACACACACACACCTCACAGACACACCCCACACATCCCACACACACACCTCCCCCCCCCACACACACACACACACACCGTACAGACACATCCACACATCCCACACACACACACACATCCCACACACATACCCCCCACACCCACACCCACACCCCCCCCACACACACCTCACACACCCACACCTCCACCTACACCCAAACACCCCACACACCCACACACACACCTTACACACTCACACCCCCACCCACACCCACACACCCCACACACCTACACCCACACCCCCCCACCACACACACAGACACACACCTCACAGACACCCCCCACACACACCTCACCCCCCCACACACATGGGGAAACCCAGTGAAACAGTAAAATAATAATTTAAAGTGCTTAGAGGTAGGGTAGCTCTGCATAGAGTTGTTGTGTTGTGTGGGTGATATAAGTACCAGCATGTAGGTACCAATGCAGAGTTTTAAATTCAATGTAGACTGTGTCCTCTTTAGATAATTTGCATGTTGTTACAAAAGTTATTGTGGTATATGGAATCTATACTATAGTCTATCAGGAAAGCAGAAACAACATGGAGGCAGGAGATGAAAAAGAGATGTCAAATAAACATTGGAGATAATATAGTGGGAGAAAGGAAGTAACTATGAGGAAAATTACTATGTAACATAAAAAAGTTGCACAGTATACTATAAGTCTCACATTATATTATATTCATTTTGGTACTATTTCATGAATTACATATAAAAAAGAATAATGTCTGGAACAATTTTTAATTATTAAATAAAAATGTATTGCTCTGATTTTTCAAAATTTAATAATAATTCCAACATTATTTCATCATGATTCCATTTCTTCTACATATTTAAGATACTCTTCATCAAGAGACTGATCCAAAAAGTCTAAATCATTAATCTCTTCCTCTGTGTTGTTTTCAAGATCAATTTCGAATGACATATTACATTTCTTTTGTTCTCCTTCCATTTTGTTGCTGTAAATTGCATAACAAATAAATATATCAGTAGAGATAGGGCACTGTTAGGTTTAAGTTCAGACAGGTACTTCTGAGTTTTTAACAGTGAAGTTATGTTTGGGCAGTGTATGGTATCAGGCAGGAAGTAGAACTATTAAAAAGTGCATGTGATGAAGACTAATTAAAATCATAATTATACTAGAGATGCCTAACTTAATCCATAAATATAATAGAGAAGCGTATCTCAAGCTATAACTATAACAGAGGGACAATAAATAACTATCAGAAAACGTTTTTACTAATTAATTTAAAGTGCTCCCTACAAATTAACAACTTACTTTTGAGAGAGGTGAAGAAGAAAACATTTGAAAATCCTTTTTTTTTTAAATTTTTTTTTATTTTATTGTTCTTGGCACAGTAAACTGGAAAACAAATCTCAATTTTACATTCAACAAATACATTGGCCAGTAGTGGAATCCAGAGGAGAGAGACTCATGACTCATAGTAGTCTCGGAAGGCGCCCCAAATTTTAATGCCCAGTATTTTTTTCCTTGATCCTTTAATTGAGAATAAGCTCCACTCCAAATTATATAAGCTCAACATTTTAGCACGCGATTGATGAAAGCCCGGTGGTTTTTCCTGTAGCCATTCACTGACAATACAAAGGCGTGCAACTGTCATTGCAAAAAAAATAAAGTGCCGGTGTTGAAAAAGTGTTTCCAAATTATTGTCTTTCTGGATTTTTCCTAACAGCATAATTGCTGGAGAGATAACTACCGTAGTTTTAGTCACTAAAGAAATACATTTTTCCAGATGCTCAATAAATCCCTTTAACTTAACATAATAATAAAAGATATGCATCGCTCCGGCATCCTCCTCACCACAGCGAAAACATTTGCCTTGACTTCCCATTACCCATTTCGCCATTCGCTTAGGTGTATAATATAAATCACATAATGACTTAAAAAACTGAGCTTTCAAATTCGCAGACATAAGCCCCTCCTTGGACAAAATTAGAAGATCTTCTACATCAATCTCTGAGTCTCCTAAAGTCTCTCTCCATTTCAGCTGCACTTTCTCTAAATCATCTTTCTTAGCAGAGACCAAGGATTGATAAATCACTCCAATTTTGGCTGATCTACTAATTTCTTCAATGACTTGATGTTGAATCAGTTTCCCACCCCGCCGAATTAAGTAATCCCGTATTTGAAGATATTTAAAGAAATACCATCTAGGCAGTGAGTATTCATCCTTGATCTCTTCAAAAGATTTACACATCCCATTCTTATTAACCATATGTCCTAGCGTCTTAATGCCTTTCTGCTGCCACTTATTGGACATTGCATCAGAAAAAATACCTGGTAAAATCATGTGTGCATTAAATAGAGTATAGTATGACACTCTTGATAAATCCATGTTTTTCATAAACCATTTCCAGACCTTAAAAGCCCCCGCGATTACCTTAAACCTTGTTCGCTTGAAATAGCTCCCATCAATTTCCTTTACAAAAATAAACTTTGCATTTATCCCAAGCTGTATTTCAAAAATATTTGACATATTAGGGTCCTCTAATTCATTAGCACCTGTTATTGGGACTTTCATTTTCAATAAAAAGCAAGTGACATAATATAAAAAAAAATCAGGTACCCCCATTCCTCCCCTTAAGACTGGCAGCGTCATGTATCTCATTGCCCTTCTGGGCCTCCCTGGGCTCCATATGAATTTCCCACATTTAGCTTGCAAGTCCTGAATTTTATCTTTAGTAATTTCTAAAGGTATCGATCTAAACAAGTACAGTACCTTTGATAGTATATTCATCTTTATCACATTTGATCTTCCAATGATAGTTAGATACAATCTTTCCCATCTATCCAAAGATGCCGTGATTTTAGCCATTAATGTATTCCAGTTAGCTTGCACTATTTCCGACATGTTTGCCCTGATTAAAATTCCCAGATACGTCACTTCTTTAACCACCCTGCTGTCTACCCAAGTAATTGTATCAGAGCAAAGGATTTGAGTTTTGGTCTCATTCAATTTATAACCTGTTATACGACCAAAGATCTGTGCTAATCGTTCAATTTCTTTAATTGCTGTTGCAGGATTAGTTGTTGCCACTGCTATATCGTCGGCGTATGCGAACACCGAAAAATAATAATTCTGAACTTTATAGGGAGGAATCAGAATATTCTGTCCCAACAGCTCAATAAAAGGGTTTATATAAAGGGCAAATAAAAGGGGAGAGCAAGGGGGGCAGCCTTGCCGCGTGCCTCGTGTTATAATAACGTTACCAGATAGTTGTCCCATAACTGATATCTTTGCTACAGGTTTTAAATACAAAGATTGTATTGCTCTTATAAATCTACCCCCATATCCCATTTTCCTCATTAATTGCCAAAGATAATCCCATTGTACCTGATCGAACGCTTTTTCCGCGTCCAGCAGAATCAGCGCTAGATCGTTCTTGTTTACCGATACAGTATCAAAGAGAGATATAACTGTATTTACATGTTCAACCGTCCCCCTTCTGGGTATGAATCCATGTTGTTGCAGTGATACTAAAGGGGTAATACAATCTGACAACCGATTAGCTAAAATTTTAGAATAAATTTTAGTATCAGAGTTTAGCAACGAGATCGGTCTATATGACCCAACACGATCTGCTGGCTTACCTTTTTTGCAAAATACAGCGATAGTAGCCTCTGCCCATGTTCCTGGGGGATTACCCACCTGAGCTTCTCTCACTGTTTTTAGAAGTTCTTTTTTAATATCCTGATAAAATTGTGTATATATTTCACTAGGTAGCCTATCGGGGCCAGCAGCTTTGCCCTTTGCTAAGCTTTTAACAGCCCTATCCAGCTCCTCCTCTGTGATTATATCCTCTAGTCCCAGAGAAACGGTTGAGTCAACCATTTTTAAACCCTTTGCAAATATTGTGTCCCAGTTTGATACAGGACCAGATGGGCCTTCATATAATTCAGAATAAAATTGTTGGAAAATATTAAGTATCTCATGTGGTGTTGTTTGTACCGCCCCTGTAGAATCTCTCATTTGTGCAATATTCCTAGCAGACTCTTTAATACGTAATTGAGTCGCCAGCCTTCTCCCATTTGTTTCACCATATTCATGTCTATCCATTTTTGATGCAAGGTACTTCCTAGCATTTTCCAGAGACCAAATACCCGTTATTTTTGCTTTGTCCCTAGCTACTTTATCTTCCAGTTCAATTAGCCCCGGCCCCTTACTAATTATCTCCTGCATTAGTAATGTTTCAGAGCAGGTTAGTTGATCGTATAGTCTGTCTAATTCTAATTTCGCTTTTTTCTGGGCCCTACATGAAAAACTTATACATTCTCCCCGAAATCCAGCTTTAAAAGTATCCCATATTATACCTTGAGAGCTAGATCCCTCATTCTCTTCAAAATATAATTTCATCCATTTTTTTATGTGTTCTTGAAACTCCTCATTAAAAATTAACTTCCTATCGAATGTAAAGCTATTTTGTCTAGGTTTATTTAATTCCATATCAATCTCTAATAATAACGGGGAGTGATCAGATGATATTCTAGGATATTTAGAGATTATTGCACCTGTAATGACTGAAATAGAGGTAAAAAAGTAGTCAAGTCTGACTAGCTTTTTATGTGGGTAGGAATAGAACGTATAACCATTATCTTGTGGTCTTAGTTGACCCCATACATCTACCAGGCCATGATCTTGTGCCAGATTTACCAATGCCTTGTATACTTTTGATTTACGGCCTTTATACATAGCCCGCCCTTCCTTTATAGCAGTATTAGTCAAATTTATGTTCATATCTCCACAAATGATTATAGGTTGGGCCCAGGTAGCTAACTCAATATTCATTTCCACTAAAACCTCCGGGTCGTCTGAATTTGAACCGTAAATATTACAAAAAGTTAAGTTCTTACCATCTACACTTATTTCAGCTATTGCCCATCTACCTTTTTTATCTGCCAAAATTTTGCCTATTACCACAGTGTTACCTTTAGCCATAATAGCTACACCCCTAATCATACTAGTTTGACCCGTGGCAACTACAAGTGTGTATCCCAACTCTTTTAAAGCCAATCTCTTAGACCAAGGTAAATGGGTCTCCTGAATGCCAACTATATGAGGTCCTATATACCTCAATTCAGCAGCGACTTTCTTCCTTTTATTCACGTTATTGAGTCCCGATACATTTAAAGAACAAATTCTTAAGCGCTTAGTTGCCATTAAATCCTTCTAGGTAAATTTTCCTTTATTCTTATATTTCTAGTTATTTTCAAGATCCAGATCATTTCTAAAAAATCATATGCACCAAAAAGCATTATACTCCATGCCAACATTAAATCACAATTAGGCTTCTCTCTTTTCAGTTCGCTGTGCCCAAGAACTATTTTCCCCCTTTTTACCCCCCTACACCCCCCCACTGTGCCACCCACAGAACCCCCCCAAACAAGAGTGACCTTCCCCCCTCCCCAACCCTTTATTGAGGCGTTAGGACTTATGGTCCTCTTGATTGCAAGCTTGCCCCCCTCCCTACCTTCGCCCGCGAACTTAATGCTAATTCAAGAAAAACAACACAATGTATTCATATACGTCTTCCACCTTGCCTGAGGGCTAAACAGTATACATAATTACCCAGCTCTTAGATAATTCTCTAAAGTTATAGTATAATCATTATGTGCACTTTTCACTAAATATCTTATACAGTACCAAATCCAGTTACACTGAGTCCAAGAAAGTCTTAGCTGCCAGCGCTGTTGTAAAGTAGTAAGTACGTTCCTTATATACAATTTTCATTTTGGCAGGGAACATAAGATAGGCCTGAGCTCCTTTGGATTGAAAAAGAGGGATAAGCTGTCTCAGTTGCCATCTCATGTCCACAGTTTGTTTACATAAATCCGGACGAACAAAGTATTCGCATCCAAATGCGCAAATTTTTTTATCCGGTCTTGCCTTCTTATATACTTCCTCTCGTGCTAAAAAGCTGTTGAATGCCACTAGTACAGCTCTTGGTCTCTGATCGCGCTGTGCAAGATTATCTGTTCGTATTTTAAAAGGAAATCTGTGCGCTCTTTCAACTTCTCGATCCCAATCCCATCTAGTTGCATTAGGAAATGAATTTTTAAGAAGCTCAATTATAAAGCCACGAGGATCTGTACCCTCTTTTCCTTCCGCTATTTGTAGGAATCGCAAGTTGTTTCTCCTCGAGTGATTTTCTAGATCAATGACTTTCCAGTTGATCTCTTCTTTATGAGTCAGTTGTTCAGCTATGATCCTCTTCTGTTGTACTACCTCGTCCTCCAAAGTCGATATACGCGTCTCAGCTTCAGTGACTCTGCCCAAAAAATCTGCATGCGATTTAGCCAACCGCCTAACCGAGCTTTGTAGTTTCTTACATGAGTTTTGCACTCTTAGGCTATCTTGTTTGTGCTCCTCATTGTGTTTCATCATAGTCTTATAGATAAGCTCTAGTGATATCTCATCCCCCTGCTCCTCACGTGAGACAGCCCCAGTATACTCGTAATGCTCATCCTGTGTCATCCGCAGCCGGCGAACAGTTTGCCCAGACAGTCCCTCCGTTCGCACAGAGCTCCCCTCAGCAGCGTCACAGCTGCTATCCAAGCTTCCTTCAGCCATGCTCATCTGTTCAGCATAATGCTGAGCAAGATCCTCCGTAGAGGATATGGATTGCTCTGATAGAGAATAGAAGTCTGCAGAATCTATACTCTCAACATGTCTATCAGGGGTATTGCCATCAGGGGGGCCATCACCACCAGCATTACCCACAGGCTCTTGAACTATATCAATTTCAAACAGCTGTATCTGATTCTCTTCGCCCATCCCTTCGCCTTCATTAGTATATAACTGAGCCTCTTCGTTTAGCACATTATCACAGCTTCCTTGATACCCCTGTCTAGCCTCTGCCTGTTGTATCATAGGCTCCACAGGTTCAGCAAGGGCGTTAAGACTATCCATATCATGTACCTGGCTTAAATTGTTTATTGACCCTTTTAAAAGTTCCTTTTTTTTAATGTATTAAACAGTTCAGGAATGCCTTTAGTACCTTTAGCAGTCTTGACAGTCTTAGACCCTTCATGCAATAGACCCTCCGACTCCTTACCAGGCTGTCGCGAGTTACCTCTCCCCTCCTTTTCGGCCTCCTTGGCCGGTGTCTCCACTCGGGTACTGCCTCTGCCTCTACTCGGGGTGTTCTGTAATGGAGTTAGAGCCACGTTTCCCCCTCTCGGGTTTTGACACTCTCCTTGTACCTCAGCCCCAGGGACAGTCTGCCCCCGACCCCTTCGCCCCTTAGGAGCCATTCTTTAGGAATTATATCAGGCAAATAAAGAGAAAAAAGCCCGTATCTCCGCTGTAGCAGCTCAACTCAGCTCCACTCCAGCCTCCTCCAGGTCCCGCTACACCGCGAGCACAGGTGTGTCGTTCGGCCAGGCACGCCCTCTGTAGCCGGCGCGGAGCACAGAGGAACCACTTTCAATCTTGCCGCCTCAGTAACCTCGCTATCCCGCTCCTACCGCAAACATGAGTCAGAGCAGAAAACGATAGCAGGAAAGGAAAAGTATCCGCTTGCCGTTTTCCGAGATCAGAACAAAAACGATAGCGGTAATGGAGAAGTATCCGCTTGCCGCTTTCCAAGATCCACCGTCGGCAGCAACCTTTCCTCGGCAGGCAGCCGCGTCCCTCCGTCAAGGCTCAGCCCTCAGTTTCGGTGAAAGAAAGCAAAGTCCGCGAGGTCCGGCAGAGCAGCCAGCTCACACGACCGTGACGGTCGCCATCTTGCCTCAGACGTGAAAATCCTTTCAAGATGTACCTCTGGTAGTTGTAGTCAAAATGGCTGTGTTTCCCTCTTTTTTCATTTATATTCATGTACATAACCAATCAAATGTTAGGAAATAATACTAGAAATTGAAAGTAACATTTTAATTGGTTGTAAATTCTAATACTACAGATGTGTTTTTGTCATGTAATTTACCTCAGGATATTTAGAGAGGGCTACAGGCCAAATGGCTCAATGGACTTCCATCAAATTTGGGAAAATGGTAGGGACTGGTATGTAGTATGTCCTATTCTATATTTGGTGAACTTCTCTACAGAGGTTTTTATGTAAATTAACTTTAAAAAATTTTGGGGAGTGCTCACCGGTGCGCGCCCCGGTACGCGTACCGGCAGCGCAACGGGAGTCCTCCATCTTGTGTTTCGGTAGATTTGAGACACAAGATGGAGGACAAACAACGTTGGGAATGGGTAAAAGGGGGCACGGTAGACACCCCCTGATCCCCTAGTTTTTCTGAGGGGGTCTTAGGAGGCCCATATAGGCCCAACATTTTTTTTTAAATGTTCACGGGGGAGCGCCCGGTACGCGCACCGGGAAGCGTACCGGGGAGCGTACTTTGGTGAAAATTAGTGAAAAAAGTTAGAGTAAAATAATCATTGTGAGTGATCAGATGTAGGGTAACCCTGAAAAGAGCTTTTGGGTTCTGGGGGTGATTGAGGTACCTACCCTCATCTGAGAAGTGCACACCATCTCCTCTGTAGATATCTTGCATGTTGTAACGCAAGTTGTTGTTGTATATTGAACCCATTCCATAGTCTCTCATGTAAGCAGAAACAGATTTATTCACATGTTTCCTTGCTTTCTCAATCTGTGGACAAAATTGGTTGGACCACTTCCATTTCTGTCTTTGGCATATATTGGAATATACCATGGCAGTTTGTGGAAAAAGTGTCATCAATTGCCCAAAGGTGCAATGCTTGTACATAGGACCTGCGCTGTGTTTCTAAAATGTTATTCAAAAAACGATTTTGGGGCAAATCAATGGTTTTACATTTTTGAGAAGGAATAAATAGTGTGTGCATGATTACATAAAAATATTTGAACCTTTCACAATCATGTCACTTGTGTTACCTCAGATTAGGAAGCAGAATGAGCTTCTTTGCTGTTGGTTTGTGACATTTTTTGGGTAATGCCTGGTAGGAATGTTTGCAATAGAGAGGAAATGTATTTTGTAAAATAGTGAGTTTTCAGAACTGAAATGGAATGCTTGTACATAGGAGCTGCGCTGTGTTTCTAAAATGTTATTCAAAAAACGATTTTGGGGTAAATCAATGGTTTTACATTTTTGAGAAGGAATAAATAGTGTGTGCATGATTACATACAAATATTTGAACCTTTCACAATTAATCACCTGTGTTACCTCAGATTAGGAAGCAGAATGAGCTTGTTTGCTGTTGGTTTGTGACATTTTTTGGGTAATGTCTGGTAGGAATGTTTGCAATAGAGAGGAAATGTATTTTGTAAAATAGTGAGTTTTCAGTACTGAAATGGAATGCTTGTACATAGGACCTGCGCTGTGTTTCTAAAATGTTATTCAAAAAACGATTTTGGGGAAAATCAATGGTTTTACATTTTTGAGAAGGAATAAATAGTGTGTGCATGATTACATAAAAATATTTGAACCTTTCACAATCATGTCACTTGTGTTACCTCAGATTAGGAAGCAGAATGAGCTTCTTTGCTGTTGGTTTGTGAGATTTTTTGGGTAATGCCTGGTAGGAATGTTTGCAATAGAGAGGAAATGTATTTTGTAAAATAGTGAGTTTTCAGAACGGAAATGGAATGCTTGTACATAGGACCTGCACTGTGTTTCTAAAATGTTATTCAAAAAACGATTTTGGGGCAAATGTATGGTTTTACATTTTTGAGAAGGAATACATAGTGTGTGCATGATTACATAAAAATATTTGAACCTTTCACAATCATGTCACTTGTGTTACCTCAGATTAGGAAGCAGAATGAGCTTCTTTGATGTTGGTTTGTGACATTTTTTGGGTAATGCCTGGTAGGAATGTTTGCACTAGAGAAGAAATGTATTTTGTAAAATAGTGAGTTTTCAGAACTGAAATGGAATGCTTGTACATAGGAGCTGCGCTGTGTTTCTAAAATGTTATTCAAAAAACGATTTTGGGGTAAATCAATGGTTTTACATTTTTGAGAAGGAATAAATAGTGTGTGCATGATTACATAAAAATATTTGAACCTTTCACAATTAATCACCTGTGTTACCTCAGATTAGGAAGCAGACTGAGCTTGTTTGCTGCTGGTTTGTGTCATTTTTATGGTAATGCTTGGTAGGAATGTTTGCAAGAGAGAGGAAATGTATGTTACCTGTGTTTCCTCAAATTAGGAAGTGGATTGTACAGATGAGGTGAGGCATGTCCAGGGGCGCAAAGGAGTTGAGGCCTGTGTCCATGAGTGCAATTGAGAGGACTTACCTCCTCTGACCCTTAGACAAACATTATGTAATCTGTCGCCCTTCGACAGGCCTCAATACATTGAGTATAATTGATGGTAACAGGGTGGAGATGAGATGAGGCGTGTTCAGGGGTGTAAATGAACTGAGGCCTGTCTAATGGTGTAGATGAGTTGAGGTCTATTCTGGGTTACAGATAAGGTGAGGATTGTCCATGGGTGCATAGGAGGTGATGCCTGTGTTGAGGAGTGTAGTGGAAGAGAGGTCTGTCCAGAGGTAGAAAGGAGGTGAGGGCTGTGTCTTAGAGTGTAGTGGGGGATAGGCTTCATGAAGTGCGGTCCAGTGGACTCTTAGACACCAGCCTCACCACCTATGTTCCCCAGGACAGTCCTTACCTCATGTCTACAATCTGCTTACTAATCTGAGGAAACACAGGTGATATGATTGTGAAATGTGCAAATATATTTTTTTAAACATGCAGATACTATCTAATCCTTGTTAAAAATGTAAAAGTAATTCATGTGCCCGAAATATTTTTTTAGAATTATATTTAAAAAACAGAGATAAGGTCATATGTAGAAGTATTATAGTGTTTATATTGTTTGCTTATTGTCATTGTTTTGTTGTTTGGTAATAGTGGTCTATAATGATTTTTTTATTTTTATTTTTGTTTTGCACAGATTTAAATCAAGATTTCAAAAATAAGAAAAAATGCCCTCAAGGGAAAGGAGACGAAAAGATTGTAAGCGGAAAAAATCAAAAACAGCAACGGAATTAAAGCAGTCTCCTACAACAAATACTTCAAAAAACAGAAAAAAAGCTCCTGGTAAGACAACTAAGTCTTTCTTACGGAACATATGTAGATCCAAAAAAAATGTTGGACACTATGTAGAAAAAGAGAAGGGGAGAGCAATTTTGAAGAGGAAGGAGAGATTCCCAAAAATTTTTACTACTGCAGCAGGAGACAATAATATGTATAGGAATAGAAGGCAAAATCAATTTAGGGACATTCGTAAACGAATGTTTCGCAATAGGGTGGTTTTAAATTTGTTAAAAAATATTAAAAAAGGTAAACAGAGATCTGCTTTTTATAAGAAAAAGAAAAGTGTAGAGAAGATTGTTGATCATGCTTTTGAAGTTAAGAAAAAATTATTTATTGTAATAATCAATAGAATTAGGACACTTAACAAGACAATTGATGTTTTCAAATCAAACAGTAAATGGAAAAGAGTAATTAATCGGACTCATTTTTGTAAAGTTTTTTCTGGAGAATGGATGCAGGGTTCAAGTTGTGAGCCATTTTTTAATGAGGAGAGTTACTTTCAGGAGAATGATTTAGTGCATACAGTTGACACCAGTGGTCGAGCATATGAGGTGAAAGACGGTTGTCCGATTGAAAAAGAGAAACTTGTGCCTAGAGAACCAGAAGAGGTGTTAACTGATGAAGTTTTAGGGAGACGTACTAAGGGTCCAGTGTACACTTGGAAGTGTAGTAGTATTTGTAGTGTGCGACAGGAATCAATCGATTTGTTTTGTAACTTGTTACGTACATATAGTAAGAAAACTCTAAAACAGAAAATGAAAATGTTGCAAGACTTAGATCCTTGCAGAGTGAGAGAAAAGGCAGGTTTGCAAGGCCATTCACTGGCTTGTCTTTCAAGAAAAGTATTTCAGAGTCTTTTTCATCATTTTAGGATGTTAGCAGTGCCTCATAACAAAATGAGGAAATTAGTGAGAAGGTTGTATTATGCAAAAAGTCCAGCACTTAAGCTTAAACAATTAAACAGTGCTCTTTTGCATGGAACTGAATTAGATGTGAAGAAGATTCGTGAAGAAATTGAGATTTGTTATTTGAGTGAAAAAGAGGACAGTGTAGAAATTGACATAGAAATTCAAGGTAATGTGGAAGACAATGTACAGATTTCAAGTACAGAAAAGTTTGATCAGGAAATTATCAGGTTTAAGGTGAAATCAATTGAAAGGCCGAATTTTACTTGTGTGTGTTGTCGATGAACTCATTATAAGCATCAAACTAGATTAGTTGATTTATACGTAAAAAGTGAAAAGATAAATAATTATGAGTGGAAGGATTTTGCAACTTATTTGTGGGTGGAGAATTCTTTGGATTTGAGTTCTGATCAGCGTATTTGTAAATATTGTTATGATAAATTAAATCAAAACAGAATGCCTGCTAGAGCTGTTCATAATAATCTTGAGTTGGTAGACATTCCTCCTGAATTGATGGATTTAAATACATATGAGTGTATTTTGATTCAATGTGTCCATCCTTTTCAGGCAATTGTTCGCATTGGAGCATAAGATAGGGAAATTGCCTCCTTCAGATTTACAGAGAGGATTAAAGGGAAGAGTTGTTTATTTGCCTCTAGATTTAAAGAAAAATATTGATACAATTGGTGTAGAGAAAGTGGAAGAGGAACCTCTGGTTATTCTAGTTAATGGGGTTCCGACAAAGAGTAAGAAAATCTGGCAAGATTTAGTGGATGTTAGGAAAGTCAAAAAGGCAACGTTGTATTTGGTCAAAAACAATGAGTACTACAAACATGTATGTGTTGGAGCAGAGGAAACAGCTGCAGATGAAGACAGTGATTGTTCAGCTGGCCAAATTGAAAAAGTTGATGTGTCTAGAAGTGAAGAAATATATGAACATTATATTGTTCATCCTTTGCATTCCAAAGAATTAATGGGGAATGCAATTGACTTGTTTCAAATGAAATCAGCAAAAGGAAGTCCCATTAGTGTATGGGAAGAAAGTTTGGAAGCTCGTTGTTTTCCACAGCTATTTCCAACAGGTCGAGGTGGACGATATGACGATCGACCACTTCAAATTCCAGCATCTGAATACCGGACTTTAAGATTATATGCTGAAGATCCAAGGTTTCGTCAATGCATCCCATATTTGTTTCATCTACTGTATGAAAGTGACTTGTCTGGGCTTTCTTATGCAGTAAACCATATACTGAAAAGTGGACCACATCTCCAAAATGTTTCGGCGAGGGACTTTATGGAGAAAGTTAATCTGCAAGATAATATTTTGGAATCTCATCTAATTAATCTCATGGCATGTCAGCGTGGTACAAACGAGTATTGGTACCGTCGTCATGGGGAATTGAAATGTATTCTAAGAAACTTCGGAACTCCTACATGGTTCCTCACTCTTAGCTGTGCCGAGTATGCATGGGACGACTTACTTTAATTTATACGCGAGGCAAATGCAAATAAACAAAATATAGAATTCAAAACAGCTGGAGAACTGTGTTCTTTGGATCCAGTGAATGTATGCAGATATTTTAATCATAGATTTGAAGCTATGATGTCTTTCATTACCAACAAAAAAATCCTCCCCTTGGAGAGGTTTTGGATTTCTTTTGGAGAAAGGAGTACCAAGCAAGAGGTGCTCCTCACATACATATGTTGTTGTGGATTAAAGATGCACCCAAATTTGGAACAGATTCGGATGAGACAGTGATGAGCTTAATGGAAGAGTATTCAACATGTGCTGTTCCGAAAACTACTGAAGAAAACAGTTTAAGGCAACAAGTTTTACGCTTACAATCCCATCGTTGTGGAAAGTACTGTCGTCGAAAATTCAGAAACAAGGACAAGTTCTACACAAAATGTTGTTTTGGTTTTCCACGAGCAGTGATTTCTAAAGGAAGAGTAAATAATTTGATGTATTCTCTGCAACATACTGTGACGAGGAAATCACCCAAAAATGCATACAATTTAAAAAGAAACGAAGAGTCCAAGTACATCAACGACTACAACCCAGTGATTTTGTCCATGTGGAATGCTAACATGGATATTCGTTGCTGACAACTCTATTGCTGTGGCTCGATATGTGACGTCTTACATCACAAAAAAAGAAAAGACAGAACTGAAGGAAATGTGGGAGGATATTTCACATGAAAAGAGTCTAAGCAAGAAATTATACAGTTACAGTCTAAAGATGTTGTCACATCGAGAAATTGGAGCATATGAATGTTCCGATCGATTGTCATCAGCAAGTCTATATGCCAAATCTAGAACCATCATTTGGGTGAGTCTAGGTCTTGCTGCAACACGAAACCGAGTTTTGAAATCTGTACATGAAATAGAGTATTTGGCGGAGAAAGAACCAGAAAGTACAGATATTTTGAAGACAAACATGTTGGATACATACTATCCAAATAGAAGTACTTATCTTGAGAACGCTTGTCTCTATGAAGTTCTGCAAAGATATATTTATAAGAGGAACATCACAGAAGATATCAATAATGTAATATATGCTGTCATTGGATGTGAAGGATGTCTAGTGAAGCAGAGAAAAGGCCATTTGATTCATCATCAAAAATTGAGTTGTGAAAATCCAGACAAAAGAGAATTTTACTATTTGGCTCTTTTGCAACTCTTTAAACCATGGCGTACAGAAGAGGAACTATTTGGAGATTTTTTCTGTTACAAAGACTCTTTTAATGCAACGAAGGATACCATAGAATGTCCTGTTTTTCCAAATTATCTGCAAATGTTGAATGAAGAAATAGAGCAAGAAGCAACAATTGCTGCAGAGATTGCGAGAGACAGTTCTCAAGACAATCAGAGTTCTGCTTCATTGAGTCAGGATCCATTAGGAGGACCAATTATCCAAAATGAAGCTGCCACTGCCATGGATGAGGTGGAAAGAGCTATGGAGCAAGCTCAAGAGGATGTAATTAATTTAGAAGATTTGGTGAAACAATTAAACCTTGAGCAGAAACAGATATATGACGAAGTCACAGAACAGGTTGAACATGGATTCAGTCATGAGAAGAAAGAGTGCTCATGTACATCATTTAAGCCTGTTCGACTGTACGTGAGTGGAGAAGCGGGAACTGGAAAAAGTTTTCTGATTAAAGCAATTGCAACTTATCTGCAGAAAAGGACTGAATCACCGCTGTCTTGTGTTGTTACCGCTCCAACTGGGCTGGCAGCACATATTATTAAAGGGATTACTTTACATCGTTTACTGATGCTGCCAGAGGAGCATGATAACAAATTGCAATACCACAAGCTATCTGGAGATGTGTGTTCTGAAGTTTCCAGAGTCCTGAAGAAAATTAAACTTCTTATCATTGATGAAGTAAGCATGGTCTCAAATCTAATGCTTGCTTTTGTGCATTTGAGAATGCAAGAAATTCTTAGAACAGAGTATGATGTGTTATTAGGAGGAAAACACATTATTGTTTTTGGAGATCTACTGCAGTTGACTCCAGTGAAAGGACAACCAGTGTTAAAAATGGTCACGCATGAAGATACCAGGAAGTGCCTAGGAAGCATTGGAAACGTTAATATATGGTTAAATTTCAAATATGCAGAACTACTCCAAAATATGCGGCAGGCAAAGGATGAAGATTATAAAAATATTCTACAAGATGTAAGAATCGGAAAAATAAGTCAGCATGGAAAAGAAGCTTTACATGGATGATTAATTTCAAATTTGTACCCAAATGAAAACATTCTTCCAGACAATATTTTTAAGAAAATTAACGAGAAGAAATCTGGCATATGTTTGATGCCTACTCTGAAAGAATGTTCCATGTTCAACAACAAAATGTTAAAGTTAGAAAATGAAGAGATAGTGAAACTGGAAGCTATAGATAAAATAGAGCATGTGGGAGCAACAATTATTACGTCTGAAAATTTGAAATCAAAATTGGATTCATAGAGAAGACTATATCTAAAACTGCTGGTTTTGAAAAGACTCTGAATGTGTGTTTAAATTGTCGTATTATTTTGAGAAGGAATTTAAATGTTGAAAGAGGTCTGGTAAATGGAGCAATGGGTCATGTTGTTGGTTTTGTGAATTACAAAAATAGAGATGGAATTGAAATTTTAAAAATTAAATTTGATGGCATTGACGAAATAGAACAAATTTGTCGTTCTTCAGCTAGGTTTTTGCTTGTGAAAGACTTATATGTTCGCCGAAAACAGTTTCCTGTTTGTTTGGCATATGCGGTGACAATTCATAAATCTCAAGGTTTAAGTGTAGATAGTGCTTTGGTGAACATTGGAAGTTCTGTGTTTAAAGAGGGTATGGCATATGTGGCATTATCACGAGTCAGAACTTTATCAGGATTGTACTTGATTGAGTGTGATGAAACAAAGATTTGTGCTGATCTAGATTGTGTTAAAGAATACAATAGGTTAAGAAGAGAGTATGCTCCACATGTGCCTCAATATCCTCTGTTTGAAAAACGTGTGGTAGGCCGAAAAAGAAGAAATGAGAATAATTGCAGTGAGGTGGTAGCAAAAAGACAAAAAGTAGATGAAACTGTAATTGTAAGCAGAAAGAAAAAGGATTCTGTTGAAGATGTTGTTGAATTTCAGTTTGAAAACAGTTCTGGTGTCAATTGCTATGCTAATGTAGTGCTTAATGTTGTTTTTTTTCTTCAAAATTTACAAGAACTGATTGTTGAAAATCGGGATCGAACATTCTGCTGTTTATTGAATTCCGTGTTTGAGAAATGTAGCAGTGATAGAGCAAAAATAGAAAGTGTTTCAGAAATGAGAAATCTTCTAGACATATGCTCTGGTCGAAATCAATTTTCACAGAATATTCAGCAGGATTGTCAGGAATTTTTAATGTATATGTTTGATGTTTTGGAAGATGAAGGTGTAGATATAAAAAATCTTTTTAGCCTTTCTTATCAATGGCAGCATGACTGCGACAACTGTAGTTTATCAAGTAGTACTAGAATAGACACTGAAAGATTTATGTATTTGACTTTACCAGACTGCAAATCAGTGCCTTTTAATAATCTAGTTAATGCAGCTGATCACAATATGGTGTGTACCCAATGTAAGTCTGCAATGCTGTCCACATTATTTTTACAAACTTATGGCAAATATGTGATTTTAATGTTCCAACAATGTAGACCTGATGGAAGTAAATTGTCAACTTCTATTAAAAATGTTGTGGCTTCTCAGTTATCAATTTCAGGAAGAACGTTTGCAACTGTAGCTATTATTTATCATGACGGTCCTTCAACAACATCAGGGCATTACACATGCTATTTAAAAAGTCGTAAAGGTTGGACCCAGTGTAATGACACTCATTTGACTTTCAAACAACGTTTGCCTTTTGACTTAAAAAATTCATACCGAGTGTTTTTAGAACCAAAATGTAAGTAAAGGTAATTGGCCTATGAAGACGGGACCAGTTAATAAAGGTTATATTGCAGTTTAAAAATATATTCTGAGTAAAAGTGATCCAGGTAATATAAAAAATTGACTTGTCATATAGGTACTGTAAGTGGATCTCATAGTAAGTGATATCAGTATTATACAAAATGATGAACATGAGTGAGTCAGAGATGGTTTTACAAATACTTAAATATTGTGAAAATGTTGTATGAGCCTTTCTTTCAGAACGTCGGAAAAACGGTAATTTCAGAGTTTCTTAGAATTAATTTGAAAATATACTCATACATCTGACACTATTTGCCCAAAAGGAAAAGTAAAGGAATGAGTAAAGAGTCATGACTGAAAAAAAGGAGTATATGAAAATAATGAAAATATTTCAGATGTTCTTGGAGCTTTTCTTCTAGAAAGTCGATGAAATGGATTTTTTAGTGAGCAGCAGAGTACTTTCCAACGAGAAAAGGACCTTCATGATATACTATTTGGCCTAAAGGAAAAGTAAGTGAATCAAAGATTAGTGTACATTTGTCATTTGTCAGTATCTAAGTTTTTTTAAAAAACACAATCTTTTAGATTGTGTTTTTTTTCCCGCTGTCATATGATGAGTAATTTCTACTCACTGTTTTAAGTGAAATTCAATATATTCTGAGAACAGCAAAAATAAACTATGTAACATGTTGAACAAGTTATTCTATACTTTGGATTGTGTAAATTAAATTGCATTCCCATTGTCTGACACTCACTTTCCTTTTTCCATCCTCTTTCAGCTCTTTTTACTCACTTATAATGTCTTTCTCTCACTCTCTGTAACCCCCGTTCCTTTACTCTACTTCTTTCACAACCCCTCATTCTCATTTCAACTGTCTGCATCCCCTCTCTCCCTTGCATAACTTTTCAGCTTTCAGTCTCTCTGCTTTACTTCCCTTTTCCGTATTTTACTGCTTTACTCTTTTAGTAATTCCTCTTTACTCACTCAGCAGTATTGTCGCACTCTATCACTATAAATCACCCACTATCCCTCGCTTATCTTTGTTTGCTCCTTTCTTTTGACCTCTTCTCTCTATTTTCCGTTCACTACCTCAATGTCCTCAGTCCCTCACTCTCCTTGTGTTATGTTCAGTTGTGTTTATCTACCTTCTATCATTTCTCTTACAACAACTTCACTGCTCCTCTCTCATCGTTCTTCATCCTATTTCTTTTACTCTGGTTCCATTACTATCCCTCGTTTCCTATCTTTCAGTGTCCTTCTCTTTACTTTTAACACCGAATCATTTTCTCTCAGTACCACTGTTTTAATCCTCTTCTCCTCTCTTTCCTTTTTTTGCTCCCTTACTCATTTCCTTTCCTCACTCATTGTACTCCACTTAACTCAGTTTTTTTCTTAGTCTGTCTGTCTACTAACTTCCTCACTCCTTTTCCCTCAATCCTTCTATATTATCCTCTCTCCCTTCATCCCTTCACTCTATGACTGTACTTCACTTACTCTCAGTTATCTTCCATTCCTCATCCTTCTAAATGCATCCTTAATTAGACTCTTTTGCGTCTCAGTCATTATCTTTTTATTTACTACTGTTTCCTGATTTAGTTTTGCTAACTCACATTCTTTTAGTATCTTTCTTACCTTCAGTTAATTTCTCTGTTCTTCTCTTCCTCTCTGTCAGTGAATCTATATGCCTTACTCTTAGTAATTTGCTCTCCTTCTACTTCTTTTTCTCTCTTTTTGTCCTTCTACCTTACTTTATTTCTCTTTCTGTGTCCCTCACTCTTACTTTATTTCTAAATACACTGTTATGATTTTTACCCTCTTCATTTGTATCTTTTATTTTAAAATAGATATTTTACTAATTATAACTTATTTTTTCTTCTCTCTTTCACAGATACAAAGTGTAGTAAAAAATGTAATAAAAGTTACATTTATTATAGGGTAAGTGTGACTAAAAAAATGTAGTTTGTCATCACCCTTTGCTTTAACCTCACTAATAATTTCTCAAGCAACCTCACTCCTGTTTCCTTACTCTGCTTCCTTCACTTATTATTATTCTCCATGTTTACTCCCCTTTCCCTATTTCCCCTCTCACATTCAACTTCTTTCAGTGCCCATTCTTAAGTTCACTTACCCTCTGTTCCCTTCCTTTGCTCCCTCACTCATTCTCTTTTTCTTAATTATTTACTTCACTCCTACACACACACCTCATCCCCCTCCCAACACATACACACACCTCTGACATACAGCCCACACACACACCACACACACACCTCATACACACACACACACTCCCACACACACTCCTCACACACACACACATTCCATACACACACATACATCCCACACACATACCCCCCACACCCACACACCCCTCACACATATCTCACACACCCTCACCTCCACCCACACCGAAACACCCCACACACCCACACCCACAGACACACCTTACACACCCACACCCGACCTACACCCAGGGACTCCCTATAAGTCACACACACTGCATTACTTACCTTTCTTTGCTGTTTCACTCAGATCCATTCAGGCACTGTTTCCTTTACTCTCTCTGTCCTTTCTCTTTGTCACTCCCCATGTCTTATCCTAATTCAATTTTTCACCCTCTTTCACCCCTCTTTACTTACACTCACTGCTCTTTTCTCACCCTCCCTCACCTTTGTTCATTTATCCCGGTTCCGTCACTACCCTTCATTCCCCATTCTTTAGTGGCCTTTCTTTTTCTTTCAACAGCCACTCACATTCTCCCACTATTTCTACTTTAGTCTTCTTCCTCTCTCTTCCCTTCTTTCGCTCCCTTATTCATTTTACTTTTCTCACTTTCACCCTATTACACCTTCTCTGTTTTTTACTATGTAATAAACAATCCCTCTGTGTTTCTCCCTCTAGCTCTCTTTCTCTTAACATTACTCTCTTTGTGTTCTTCCCTCATGCTAACTCCTTCATTAATGTTTTTTTTCTTTTTTTTGGGTGCGCGTACCCTGAGGGAAAAAAATTGACAGAAATTCTTTAAAAATATGTTTATTTTTATAAATTAGAGGTAGTTCTAAAAAGAACTGTTTTTTTCTTCTTTCTGTTGTTTTATATATTTTGTAATGTTTTTTTGAACATTTTGTACTTTTTTTATATTTTATTTGTATTTTTTATGGGGAGAAACAAGAAAAAGGGAATTGAAAATGGCTCAACTGGAGCAAAAAACAAAAAACAGAAAAAATTAGGGTTTTTTGGGGCAATTGTGGTTGTCACCAGCAAGGACGACGAGCTTTACGCTCTTTTCACCATAGGAGATGAGCTTACCACAATATATACATGTAATTCGGAAATCCTCAAATCGTGGTTGAATGCAAGGCATCGTCTCCGTTGTTTCTGGTCCCGATGGAGTGGGTTGCTTTCTTTTGGAGGTGGTCCTTGAAGATTGGGGGAGGTTACTGGCCAGTTCCCTCATCTCTGCATTAGAATAGTTGTTCGGATGCTTGCGGGTCATGTGTCTAATCATGGTATTATTACCAAAAGAATATTTCTTGTTAGGGTTCCCCCCTGAAAGTTCCATGCCACAGATTAGGCCAGTCACCTTGGCCGCATTGGCTTTTTTCTTGCCCTCTGGGATAGAAAAAAACTCCCATACAATGTGTGGCCTTGGTTGGTATGGGGTATTGTCTTCATGCAGCCATCTTCTCCCCTCCTCCTCTTCCTCTTCCTCCTCCTCCTCTTCTTGACCACCAATGTAATGTTGTGGTGGTCCTCTTGGTGGTGGTGGTGGTGGTGGTGGTGCAGATGCTCCAGCTGCTGCTGCTACTGTAGCCATTTTAAAGTACAAAATATTTCTCTAAGTTGTTCAAACAGGTCTTCCTCAGTCAAAGGACAAAGTCAGAATAAGGAAAAAAAGGTGGGGTCTTTCATCATTCGGAAAACAAAATTGTTCTGGTCCAATGAAAAGTGTTATTTTCAAGTCACATGACCCGACGCGCTTACGCTACACGCCCCGTGGCGTGCCCGTAGTCGCGCCCCGGGGCGTGCCCGGGGGTGCGTAGCGTAAGCGCGTCAGGACGTTGCGCGATCGTATGCGCTCGCGTGCTTCCGGGTGCGCTTACGCAGTGCGTCATATGACGCATCACGCGGCTACGCGATACGTCACGATGTTGTTTTCGTTCGCGGGAATAGCGCTAACGGGACGCTCACCGGTACGCGCCCCGGGGCGCGCCGTAACATTGCGCTTACCCATGCGTTCACCGGTACGCGCCCCGGGAGTTATACAATATAAAATTAGTTATACATTTTTTTACTTTTTATACCTTTAGAGATTTGCTATTAAAAAACCATTGAAATTCACTGAAAAAAACATAGGTTTTACACCAGTAATAGTTAGGAATTAGCATTTAAAAAACCTATTAAATTCACTGAAAAAATCATAGGTTTCACACCAGTTATAGTTAGCTGGAAGTTTTACTCGCATAAAACCATTGAAATTCCGACGTTATAGTTAGTTGGACTAACTATAACTTGCGCGTGCAATGCACTGCTGATGACATCACATATTACATCACTCATGACATGGTCAGTGACATCACTCATGACATCACTGATGACACCATCCTTGTGACAGAGTGACAGACCTCCTTTCACTGTAATGTAACCCTTGAAACACATATTCAATAATAGAAAGTAAAATTTTCAAAAAAATTGAGATACCCATACCAGTTACAACAACCAATTCAATAATTCCACCATCTATATACACATCCACTCATTCACCAACAGTTCTATATAGTCACTCATACATATACTCACTCATCATATGTAGTGATACACCTATACATCCACACCTATACATCCTGTTACACACCGACAGTCATCCAAAAGATACTCTCACACATACTCACACATTCAAATAAACTATTGAACATCCATTTATTTGCATATACAGCTATACACACACTACCACACTACTTCTAAGGAAACTTACACATATTTACTCTCTTAAACAATCCCTTATAGAAACACATACTTATTAAAGCAGGAACTCTTACAATCCCTCACTCTCACATATACTCACTTATATACATCAATATTCACATATACTACATTAAAACATATGTAGTTACTGATAAAGACACTAGTGAGACAGTCATTCACTCACTAACACACACACATACACACTCATCCACCCATACAGTCCTGCACATATGCTGTCTTCAAAACACATACAAAGAGAGTCAGTCATTCATGCATCTATGTGCTAAGTAATACCCCCACCAAACCATACAAACACTCATACTAATACTAAGAAAAACATCTAATAACCCATATACATACACATGTAGCTACTCACCAACCCATGCAACCACTTATACACAAAGTGAAACACTAATACATATATTTAAATATTTAAACATTACTCTCTAATATACGTACTCACAAAGATACACTTAATAAACCAGTTAACCAATCAATTAAAAAAAAAAAAACATCCATGTAAACACTTATTTAAACATTTATTCTTCCATCAACTTTTACATATACATATATAACACATATTTATGTTTTAAAAAGACACACATTCACTGGATGGTGTCATCAGTGATGTCATGAGTGATGTCACTGACCATGTCATGAGTGATGTAATATGTGACGTCATCAGCAGTGCATTGCACGCGCAAGTTATAGTGAGTCCAACTAACTATAACGTGGGAATTTCAATGGTTTTATGCGAGTAAAACTTCCAGCTAACTATAACTGGTGTGAAACCTATGGTTTTTTCAGTGAATTTAATAGGTTTTTTAAATGCTAATTCCTAACTATAATTGGTGTAAAACCTATGTTTTTTTCAGTGAATATATATATATATATATATATATATATATATATATATATATATATATATATATATATATTCACTGAAAAAACCATAGGTTATAGACCATATATAGTTAGGAATTAGCATTTAAAAAACCTTATTTTACTCACACAAAACCATTGAAATTCCATATATAGTTAGTTGCACTAACTATATATCGCGCACCTGCAATCCACTGCTGATCATGTCACATATTACATCATTCATGACATGGTCAGTGACATCACTGATGACATCACTGATGACATCTCAAATGACATCACTGATGACATCACTGATGACAACATCCAGTGACTGTATGTTTCTGTAAAGTTAAAATATGTCTTACATATTGAAGAATGAGTGGATGTATAAGTGTCTGGATGAAGGATTTAGTAGGTGCGTGACTGACTGTATGAGTGAGTGATTAAATGTGTCTCACTGAATGCATGGGTTAGTGACTAAACTGTCTTAATTTGTGCATCATTATGTCTGTTGTTCTGTAAACTGCTGCATGTGTTGATCATTAGCTATACGAGAGGCTATATGTGTTATTAATTGGTTGCCCAAGTATTTCTATGGGAGATTGAGTTTGTGTGGGGGTGGCTGGAAGGTGTGTGACTCTATGCATAGATGTGTGAACAGTGTATTCACTAGGTGTATGAGTTCAAGAGTGCATGTGGAAACAGCTACATGGGCAGTTGACTGTGTGCATGAGTGTATTGATGAGTGAATGGATATCTCAATGCTACATGTCATAGTAAGTACATATGTATAACACAGTACATGTGAGAGTTGGCATATATAAATAACTGTGCATGAGAGCCACTGAATGAGTGAGTGGTTGTATCGATCATTGTGAACTTGTATCAGGGATTGTATAAGAGAGTAAATATGTGTTAGTATATGTTTCAATAAGTAAGGTGTGTTTAACTGTATAGTTGAAGAAATGGAGATGAGATTGTTTCTTTGCATGACTGACTGGGTGTGTGAGTAACTCCATGGATGAGTGGCAGTGTGTGAGTGTCTGTATACACTGAGTGTATCTAAGGTTATATTAGAGTCTGAAGAGGTTTATCGTATTAGCACAAGAATGATGTCAAATGAGATGTCATCAGTGATGTCATCAGTGATGTCATTTGAGATGTCATCAGTGATGTCATCAGTGATGTCACTGACCATGTCATGAATGATGTAATATGTGACATGATCAGCAGTGGATTGCAGGTGCGCGATATATAGTTAGTGCAACTAACTATATATGGAATTTCAATGGTTTTGTGTGAGTAAAATAAGGTTTTTTAAATGCTAATTCCTAACTATATATGGTCTATAACCTATGGTTTTTTCAGTGAATTTTCAAGGTTTTGTAAATGCTAATTCCTAACTATATATGGTCTATAACCTATGGTTTTTTCAGTGAATTTCAATGGTTTTTTAATAGCAAATATCATAAGCTGTCGAATGTCAAGTACGTGGTAAGTGAAAACATTTTCGTGTTTATGCACACTGATCTGCTTTGAATGGTGCCCCCCCCCTCATTTCTATTAGGAGTACTCTCTCTTTGCAGATAGTGAAAGGTAGTTAACGCAGGTCTTTGCCCCCATTGTAATCCGTCGTGCCTGCTTCTCTCTCCATTTGATTGATTGTTATCCAAGTATTTACTGTTTTAGAATTAGTTCTCTTTGGTTCATTCTCTATTTACAAACAAACACAGAGTCGCAATACTCTGTTTAGTCTTTGCAGATAACGAAAAATCGTGTAAAAAAAAAAGAAAAGGAATCGAGCAAAATCAGTAGGCCACTAATGGGATCTCTTTTTGACCTCGCTAAAATAGAAACATTAGGAACAACCCCTCATGACAAATACAAAACTAGTGAGATGAACTGAACTCCACACAATGATGGCTGCAAAACAGCTCGGCTCCGCCACCCACCCCGCCCAAAATAACGATAAAGAACGGCTGCCATGATTGGTTGCGGAATGACCACGACGGAGCTACGAAATGGTGCTGCTCTCATGCTAACCCCAGCTTCAGTCTGAAACATCCAGAAACACTGTAGACTACCAATTCGATCAGTTCCGGTAGCGCCCCAATGTAACCCGGTAGAGAAGAACTAGCTCTCCCCTCTTTGACTGATGGTTCTTGTTGCCTGTCCCTTCTGTTGTCATTTAACAGAACTATTTAGCCTGCTGAAAGGGGTTGTGTTCCGACCGCTGGTTGGTGGAGACATTTTGACTATATTCTGTACCTGCGTTGTCGCGTAATGCGTCATATGACGCGCCGCGTTAGCGCATCCGGAAGTCATCCGGGGCGCGCAGCGCGTAACGTAAGCATAACAAGTCATGTGACTTGTTAATAAAACTTTTCATTGGTTCATTTTACTTTTCTTATTGTAATGATGAAAGGCTTGGTCATATGACCTAAAAATTACGCTTTTCATTACTTCCGAACATTATTTTTTCTTAAATATATGTTATAATGTTCCAGGCTAATGTACTTTCCCGGAAATTTTACAACTGTCCTGCAAGTAAAATATATTCTTTTTTCGAGAAAAAGAGCGTTTCTTCGTCCCATGACGGAGCCGTTGAGCAAAAGAGGGTCGACCTGCTGTCTTAGTCGCCGATACGCCTGAATATGAGATTCTTATCGATCACTTTATGTTGCAGGAATAGAAAACACAACAGCCCTTGACCATTTATCTTTACTGCGTTCCTTCGTATTATACCTTTTACCCTTCATGTAATTGGTCTGCTTTATTTCACTTGCCTTTTAATGATTCTAAAACAGTCACTATTATTAAAAACTTTACCAATGTATATACTACTACCATGTTTTCTTTTAAAAACCTTTATTGTGAAAATTTCATTATACAAATACGAGCCTATAACCACGTGGGCCTGCCACAGAGCAAACTGTAATCGTATATGATGAATAGACATTTACACTGTAGAGGAACGTAACGGGCGGGCCATTAGGTTGCAAGAACTAAGGTGTCTAACAGTTACGGAATCGGTGGACGTACATTTTATAATTAAAATACGACAGGGCCAGTTACAATAAAATTATCTAGATATACATTTGCGGGCAAGTACCATGGGTGACGTTAATTCGAACTTTCAACAGTACAGTAATCAATAACACATCAGAACTTAATATCAATAGGGATGTCGAAATATTCAATCAATTCTCGTCCCCGCCCGCCATGTGCTTCAAAACTGCATACGTATCTCGTGATTTCAAGGTTCTGCAACCAGTACACAACAAGGAGTTACGAGTCCCATTTATTCCGGCGCCATTTTGGGCGAGGACGGGCAGGTCCAGGATATAGTCAAAATGTCTCTACCAACCATCGACTATGATGATGTTCATATGCTGTATTTATTAGAGTAACACTCATCTGTCCACATGAAATTAATTTGCCACAATCTAAACATGTCATTTTAATCTTTCCAAAGTTCTTCTAAATATTTGGGACCGTTTCCCTTGCCTCTGAAGCTCTCAGTGCCACTTCTTTGATGAATGTACTAGCAGGTCAGGGGTTCTCCTCCAAATCTCTCTTTTATGCAGCACTATAATTAATTGGTGCCACCTCTCCATATGACGATGCATGGTATAGTTACCACAACTATATTTTTTTTCGGTTCCTCTGGAGAGTTCATCGTGGCAGATGAAGCGTGTAACGTACCGGGCATTTACCTTTTTTTGCATGTACAGGAAAGGAAAAGAAAATCGAGCGTCCGAGTTCTAAGGTGTCCCAGGGCCATTTTAGTGGACCAGGCCCAAATCCAAAGAACAGGCCGCCATTTTGAGAGTCCTCTTGCAGCCGCCTGTCGCTGTAGCATCAAGAGCAGCCGAAACTCAGCTGAATGGCAACTGAAACGGTAAAGGGGCGCCCCACTACAGCAGACGAGCCTCCACCTAGGAAGGCCCATTCACGCCGGCTCCCCCCCCCTTCGGGCACCCCACGCCGTTATTCGGAGCAGTATTGTAGGATGGCCACACCAGTGCGGCAACTTGCTAGACATCACCTCGGTGGTAACCGAATCTCAACGCCTTGTGGTGTCTCCTATTCAGAAAACATTGTTATGCTGCCTTCGACCTATTCGCCGCAAGTGCGCACACAACTCAACTGCATAGCTTGCTAGACACCACCTCGGTGCCATCCGGATCTTGGAATGTCAGCACCTTTTGGTGTCTTCTCTTCAGAAAATATTGTTGCGCTGCCTTTGGCCCCATTCGCACATCGGTCCGCTACTGACGCCATCTCACAGGCTAATGGGGCGCCCCACGCCGAGTTTCAGCATTGTAGAATAACCACACCAGTACATCAACTTGCTAGACATCACCTCGGTGCCATCCGGATCTCGGCGCCCCACTGCAGATGAAGTGCCTCTCAACTATGAAACCACCACGGTGACATCCGGATCTTGGCGCGTTGTGCTGCCTTCGGCCTATTCGCACATCGGTCCGCTACTGACGCCATCTCACAGGCTAATGGGGCGACCCACGCCGAGTTTCAGCATTGTAGGATGACCACACCAACTTGCTAGACATCACCTCAGTGCCATCCGAATCTTGGCATCTCAACGCCTAGTGGTATCTTCCATACAAAAAATATTGTTACGCTGCCTTTGGCCCCATTCGCACATCAGTCCGCAACTTAGACATCACCTCGGTGCCATCCGGATCTTGGCATCTCAGCGCCTTGTGGTGTCAGTCAGAAAATATTGTTGCGCTGCCTTTGGCCCCATTCGCACATCGGTCCGCTACTGACGCCATCTCACAGGCCAACGGGGCGCCCCACGCCGACTTTCAACATTGTAGGATGGCCACAGAAGTGCGACAACTTACTAGACACCACCTCGGTGCCATCCGGATCTTGGCGCGTTGTGCTGCCTTCGGCCTATTCGCACATCGGTCCGCTACTGACGCAAACTCACAGGCCAACGGGGCGCCCCACGCCGACTTTCAGCATTGTAGGATGGCCACACCAGTGCTGCAACTTGCTGGACACCACCTCGGTGCCATCCGGATCTTGGCGCGTTGTATTGCCTTCGGCCTATTCGCACATCGGTCCGCTACTGACGCCGCCTCACGTGCCAACGTATTTTCTCCGCATTTTATACCCTATGCCGCATAACAGGTCATGTGACTTGTTTATAAAACTTTTCATTGGTTCATTTTACTTTTGGTTTCCGAATGATGGAAGGCTTGATCATATGACCTAAAAACAACACTTTTCATTGGATGAAAACTTTTTTTTTCCCCCAAACGATGAAAGCCCCACCTTGTTTCTGGATGTTTCAGACTAAACTGGCGTCAGCATGAGAGCACCACCATCTCGTAGCTCCGTCGTGGTCATTCCGCGAGCAATCATGGCAGCCGCTCCCCACCAGAAGCCTGCAGGAGTCGGGGCCCCCAAAACTTTTGATGAATTCTCAAGGCGGAGGGGACGCTTTCGAGAATGGGGTCCAAGACCTAGCAGACAAGCGTCCGATTTCCAAGGTGTCCCAGGGCCATTTCAGTGGACCACGCCCAAAAAGGAAAGAGCCTGCCGCCATTTTGAGAGTCCTGTGGCAGCCGCCTATCGCTGCACCGCAAGAGTGGGCGCAACTCAGCTGAATGGCGGATTTTGACACAGTGGACCAAAAGCGGACGGAATGGCAACTGAAACGGTAAAGGGGCGCCCCACTAAAACAGATGAGACTCCACCTGGAGAGGCCCGTTCACGCCGCCTCCCCCGGGGCGCCCCACGCCGTTATTCGGAGCAGCATTGTAGGATACCAAAACCAGTGCGGCAACTTACTGGACATCACCTTGGTGCCATCGTTCTGCTGCCTTGGAACTATTCGCACAACAGTTTGCTACTGATGACCCACCCCCCGCGACGCCCCACGCCGTTATTTGCTGGGTGGCAACTTACTAGACATCACTTTCGTGTCATCTAGATTTCGGCGCGTTCTGCTGCCTTGGAACTATTCGCACAACAGTTTGCTACTGATGACCCACCCCCCGCGACGCCCCACGCCGGAAATCTGGACGTTGTGCTGCGTTGGGACTATTCGCACAGCCGACCGCTACTTCGTTGTTTTTCCCTAAAAATGTTTATATGTTATTACTATTTTTGTTTTCTTGTATATATTTATAAATTATTAAAGTTTTATAATCTTACTACTTTGTCGGAGTGCTATATATTTTTAATGTGACACATAATTGTAAAAACTTTGATGTACAAAGAGTCATCCCTGGAATCTTCCACTTCACGCTCGGTCCCCTCCCCAATCACAATACAGGATGGTTTTCAGATAATAGCAACGCTTCTGCTGTGACGGATCTCATCGAGTGTGGGCCTTGATCTACTATAACTCCTTTGAAGAGGGGTGATTCTTTACAGCTGTGGCCATAAACTACATCTGCAGGGCTAGCTGATAGCCTAGGACCGGCCTGGACAATCGGACACAGAGGAAAAGGAGTGTCAGAGGGTGCGGTAGTGAATAGGGCGAAAGGGAGGTGTCGGGCGGGCACAGGGTGTGATTCTCAGGGAAGAGCAGCGCAGATGGGGGGAGGTTTATTACCCATGCATAAGACAGAGAGCGGGGGTGACCACTGCCTGGGTGAGATGCTTGCGAGGGTGGGGAGCCATGCTAAGGATCGACAGCGTGCACAGACTGGGTCTGGTCAAGGCATCTAAAATGGCTGCCGTGCACGACAAAAGTGTGGCATTTGAAAAAAGACAAGATGGCGCACACAATGTTTTTCAACAATTCCTGATTTCCTTCGAATCGAACGTTAACAGACGTTGGGGCATATTACCAAAGTTAAGCGATATTTATCCCTAACGATGCATTGCAAAGATTTTTTTACCGTCAGAAATTATCGCAGATAAACCTTGCTATTATCAAGGTTTATCGCAAATACGATAAAAAACGACCGCAATGCATTAATATCGCTGAAAACTCCGCGATATTCATGCATTACCGAGCTAATGCTCTTAGCCATGTTATCCACCTCCCATTGGATAACATGGCTAAGAACTGCTCAGGGCAGCTGTTACTTTTTGGAGATATTCGCGCTTATCTCGAATATTTCCAAAAGTTGATAATAGGAGATAGCGATGTTAGCGACTGTTTCCAGTCGCTAACATCTTGGCATGCCCACTTTGCATGTCATTAGTGATAAATATCACTCACATGCAAAGTGGGACCCAAGATGGTCGCTATCTCCTACTAGCCGTCGCTAATTGGTGTTAGCAACAGCTAGGTAATACAGATATAATTTTATCTCCGCGAAGCGGAGCGCTGTTACAGATATATATCTTGTTTTTGAACGTTAATTTCTCAAAATGCACTGAAGCACATATATTGAGACATAGCAAAGGCACATCGGGCTACCAGTCCCTAGGAGATAGCGATGTTAGCGACTGTTTCCAGTCGCTAACATCTTGGCATGCCCACTTTGCATGTCATTAGTGATAAATATCACTCACATGCAAAGTGGGACCCAAGATGGTCGCTATCTCCTACTAGCCGTCGCTAACTGGTGTTAGCAACAGCTAGGTAATACAGATATAATTTTATCTCCGCGAAGCGGAGCGCTGTTACAGATATATATCTTGTTTTTGAACGTTAATTTCTCAAAATGCACTGAAGCACATATATTGAGACATAGCAAAGGCACATCGGGCTACCAGTCCCTAATATTTTACCAAGTTTCGTGCAAATCCATTCAGCCGTTCGATTATTATTATTATTTTTTTTTTTTGCCCCGCGGGGCCCTTTTAAAACCTCCACATCAAACCTAGGGGGTCAGCGAGGATCTACTATGCCCCCTTATGGTCATTTGACCCTTCGCTTTGGCCTCCTCTTGTCTCTCGATCCTACCGAGAGACAAGATGGCGGCCGCTACGTACTGTTTGGAATGTTTACAGACACCGGAGAGCCAATCAGCTTCGCTTCGCAAAGCTCCGTAACGCGAAAAGTACGCGAAGCGGTGCGCTGTTACAGATATATATCTTTTTTTGAACGTTAATTTCTCAAAATCCACTGAAGCACATATATTGAGACCTAGCAAAGGCACATCGGGCTACCAGTCCCTACAATTTTGCCAAGTTTCGTGCAAATCCATTCAGCCGTTCGATTATTATTATTATTTATTTTTTTTTGCCCCGCGGGGCCCTTTTAAAACCTCCACATCAAACCTAGGGGGTCAGCGAGGATCTACTATTCCCCCTTATGGTCATTTGCCCCTTCGCTTTGGCCTCCTCTTGTCTCTCGATCCTACCGAGAGACAAGATGGCGGCCACTACGGACTGTTTGGAATGTTGACAGACGCCAGAGAACCAATCAGCTTCGCTTCACAAAGCTCCGTTGCGCGAAAAGTACGCGTCCTGGGCCGCTGCCCGGTCCGCTGTTACAGATATATATCTTTTTTTAAACGTTAATTTCTCAAAATCCACTGGAGCACATATATTGAGACCTACAAAAGGCACATCGGGCTACCAGTCCCTACAATTTTGCCAAGTTTCGTGCAAATCCATTCAGCCGTTCGGGCTAAAAGTGAGGCCAACCGCCCTATGGAAAACTCAATGTTAAAAACACGTTTTGGGACCCCCCTTTTTTCTCGGCCCCCACTGGACGAACCCCCCCCCAAATTTTTAAGGGCTGCTCAGAAACAAAATGTGCCATTTTCCTGAAAATTTCAGCCAATTCCGTCCACAAACGCCAAAGTTATTAGACATAGAATTTTCAAAAAACCCATAGAGAAAAAATCCTAACTATATATACCTACTGGCGACCGCCAGTAGGTAATTACCTACTGGCGGTCGCCAGTAGGTATATATAGTTAGGATTTTTTCTCTATGGGATTTAGAAAATTCTATGTCTAATAACTTTGGCGTTTGTGGACGGAATTGGCTAAAATTTTCAGGAAAATGGAAAACGCGTTTTTCCCATGTTAATTTCCATAGGGCGGTTGGCCTCACTTTTAGCCCGAATGGCTGAATGGATTTGCACGAAACTTGGCAAAATTGTAGGGACTGTTAGCCCGATGTGCCTTTGCTAGGTCTCAAGATATGTGCTCCAGTGGATTTTGAGAAATTAACGTTCAAAAAAATATATATATCTGTAAGCGAGCTCCGGGCAGCGCCCCGGTTCGCGTACTTGACGCGTAACGGAACTTCGCGAAGCGAAGCTGATTGGCTCTCCGGTGTCTGTCAACATTCTAAACAGTCCGGAGCGGCCGCCATCTTGTCTCTCGGTAGGATCGAGAGACAAGAGGAGGCCAAAACAAAGGGGGAAATGACCATAATGGGGCATAGTAGATCCTCCCTGACCCCCTAGGTTTGATGTGGAGGCTTTAAAAGGGCCCCGCGGGGCAAAAAAATAATAATTTTTTTTTGTTTTTTTTGCGTGGGGAGCGCCCGGTACGCGCACCGGGAAGCGCTCTGGGGAGCGTACTATAAGGAAAAAAGAATGATAGACTATGATATTTTGAAAAATTGTATGTTTATTGATTGTTCTTTTTGTTGTTTTTTTTATTTTTTTATTTAAGTAGCAGTATTAATGATTATTAAATATAAATGTATTTTTGGAATTGTGCACAGTATACTATAAGTCTGACTTTACATTATAATCAATTTGGTACTAGTTTATGAATTACATATAAAAATGATTAAAGACTCAAACAATTTTTTAATATTAAATATAATTTTATTTTTCTGATTCTTTTTCAAAATTTAATAGAACGTCTAACATTTGACTGTCCGATATGTCCTCTTGTTGAGTGAACATAACTTCCCACATTTGACCGTCATCATAATGAAGTAAATAATCCACAGATTCTACACATTGTAGAAGTTCATGGTCTCGTGATTCATCCATGAATTCCAAGTCAATGGGTTCAATTATTTCCTCATTGTTCATGTCTAGGACAATTTCAAAGGAAACGTTCTGTTCTCCTTGCATTTTTGTGCTGAAATTTGAATAAAAAATAAATATATCAGTAGAGATAGGGCACTGTTGGGTTTAAGTTCTGACAGGTACTTTTGAGGCATGAAGTAGTACTATTAAAAAGTGCCTGTGAAAAAGCCTATGTAAATTCATAATTATACCACAGAAACCTAAATCAATCCATAATTATAGTAAACAAGCCTTTCTCAATGTCTAACTCTTACAGAGGGATAGTATATAACTATCTGAAAATGTTTTCAAATTTATAAAATAATATCTTACCTTTTAAAAACAAGTTTAAGTTGTGAGTGAAAACGATCTTGCAATGTAGTTCAGGAAGTAGTAGTCAAAATGGCTGTGTTTCTCTCTCTTTTTTTATATATATTCAGGTACATAACCAATCAAATGTCAGGTAAAAAAAGTAGAAAATGAAAGTAACATTTTAATTGGTTGTCAATTCCAACACTTCAGATGTGTTTTGTGAAGTAATTTACCTCAGGGTATTTAGAGAGGTCTACAGGCTAAATGGCTAAATGGAATTCCAACCAAATTTGTGAAAATGGTAGGGATTGGTATCTAGTATGAGTTAATCTATATTTGGTGACATTGTCTCCAGGGTTTTTTCTGTAAATTACTTTCCCACCTTTTTTAATGGAGCGCTTCCCGGTGAGCGCCCCGGTACGCGAACCGGCAGCGTTACGGGAGTCCACCATTTTGTGTTTCGGTCGAATTAAGATACAAGATGGAGGGCAAATAATGTTCAGAATGGGTAGAAGGGGGCACGGTAGACGTATCTTGACCCCCTAGGTTTTCTGAGGGTGGCTGAGGAGGCCCATATGTGCGAAGAAAAAACATTTTTTTTAAAAATTTCACGCGGTTAGCGTCCGGTGCGCGTACCGGGTAGCGCTCCGGGGAGCGTACTTTGTTGAAAATTAGTGAAAAAAGTTAGAGTAAAATAATAATTGTGAGTGATCAGATGTAGGGTAGCTCTGAAAAGAGCTTTTGGGTCCTGTGGCTGATGTAGGTACCTACAAGTAGGTAGCAATGCACAGTCTTAAATTGAGGATGAAAATTCTGTTCCCCTCATCTGAGAAGTGAACTCCATCTCCTCTGTAGATATCTTGCATGTAGTAACGCAAGTTATTGTTGTACATGGAGCCCATTCCATGGTCTCTCATGTAAGCTGAAACAGACTTATTTACATGCTTCCTCGATTTCTCAATTTGTGGACAAAATTGGTTGGACCACCTCCGTTTCTGTTTTTGGCATATATTTGAATATACCAAGGCAGTTTGAGGAAAATGTGCCATCAATTGCTCAAAGGTGTCCTTTAAAAGCATTTCCAGACCTACCCCAGTCAAAGTGCCCAAGTCATTACCTCCACAGTGCACAATTAACAGGTCAGGTTTTGGCAAATGCAAAAAGGTTTTCACCAATGGTATCAATTGGTGACATTTTAATCCTCTGTGGCCAATCCACTTAATTTCCACATTTTGTAAATTGAGGTTAGGTAAATTTCTGTTATCAGCATACCTTTGAGCCCAGTAGATGTAACTATGTCCAACAATCCAGACAGAAAACATGGTGAGAGGAGGTTCTGCTGCAGTCAGATGAAGTGTGGCAATGAAATGGAAGTTGAAAAAATTAAGAGTTTAAAATGAAAAAAAACTGTGGAGTTTCTGTGTTAATGAAGCAGTAGCAGTGATTGGTGGATTTTGATTGCTGAAAACAGAAAGTTAGGGTGCATGGATGAGTTCTTTGAAAGATGTAATTTGAATGGTCAAGAAAAAATCATTTTATGAAAGATTGCACTGGATATGCAGGTGTACTGAGAGTTCAGAGTTCAATTGAAACATTGTTGTGTGAACTTGCAAACATCAGCGGTCTTTCAGGAGGTGGTTGCTATGCAAAAAAGGCAGAAAGGGCAGAGGGGGGAAGGGTGTTGATTTGAAAAAAGTGAGGGAAGAGTTTTGATTGGGTGACATGAGAGATATGTGTGATGAATTACAGCTTTTCTGTGCTTTTTATGGCTGCAGACTCTGGAGTGCATACCTTTTGCTCTGCTAAAGACAAATTGGTGTGTTTCTGAGACTGTTTTGAAACTCATAAAGTATTTGCTAAGGTGAGAAAAGATTCATTTAATTTAGATAGAGAATAGTATGGTTTAGGGAGAAAATTATGAAGAAAGTTGTGTATTTAAAATGTTGCTTTGTGTCAAGTGTTTTACAAATAGATTTTGTTTCTTTGTGTTACATAGCCATGTTAAAAGTGACGCAAAAATAGTGCAAGGGTCTTACAAAAATGCTTTTATGTGTCTTAGGGTATTTTAACTCACTTCCCCATGAATGTATGAATATAATTGCTTTACAAGATGTGTTTAAAAACGTTTTTTGAAATCTTGATATGTACTGCTAGAGTTTCATAGGTTGCTTGGGGCATATTTTCAAGGCTTTTGAGTTCCTTTGATGTAATTTTTCCCATTCTAATTTAAGACCTTTCCCTGTGGTGCAAGGTCCTTGTAAATACGCCCCCATCTGTGCTTGGCAAATTTAGATCTTGATTATTTGACTTACATAGCCATGTTAAAAGTGATCCAAAAATGAAGCAAGGGCTTTAAAAAAAACGCTTTCATGTGTCTTAGGGCATTTTAAGTCACTTCCCGATGAATGTAGGTATATAATTGATTTAGATGATGTGTTTTAAAACGTTTTTTGACATCAATTAGGTTTCTGGATATGTAGTGCTAGAGTTTCATAGGTTGCTTGGGGCATATTTATAAGGCATTTGAGTCTCTCTGATGTTATTTTTCCCATTTTAATTTAAGACCTTTCCCCGTGGTGCAAGGTCCTTGTAAATATGCCCCCATCTGTGCTTGGCAAATTTAGATTTTAATTCTTTGACTAACATAGGCATGTTAAAAGCGACCCAAAAATGGTGCAAGGGCCTTAAAAAAACGCTTTCATGTGTCTTAGGCCATTTTAAGTCATTTCCCCTTGAATGTAGGTATATCATTGATTTAGATGATGTGTTTAAAAACGATTTTTGAAATCAATTAGGTTTCTTGATATGTAGTGCTAGAGTTTCATAGGTTGCTTGGGGTATATTTAAAAGGCATTTGAGTCCCTTTGATGTTATTTTTCCCATTTTAATTAAAGACATTTTCCCGTGGTGGAAGGTCCTTGTAAATACACCCCCATGTGTGCTTGGCAAATTTAGATTTTGATTATTTGACTTACATAGCCATGTTCCATACAGTTCTCACCTTCTGCGTAGTCTTTGATATGCTACACTCCATCTGCACAATGAGATACGTAAGCAAAGGAAACACAGGTGATGTGATTGTGAACTGAGGAAAAGAAATTCCACATTTTTCAATTACATCACCTGTGTTTCCTAAGTTTACGAATGACATTGTGCAGATGAGGTTTAGGCCTGTCCACGGACACAGAAGAGGTCTGGCCTTTGTTCAAGAGTGAAGTGGACATGACTTACTTCATTGGTAGGCCTTCACATGTATTATCTCCTCTGTACTCTTCAACAAGAGTAAATTTCATCTGCAACCCTGAGTAGGCCTCACCTTAAACAAACCTCTGGATAGGCCACACCTTATCGTCATCCTGAATCAATCATTTAAAATGTTAGGGACAGATTTATGATAGGTGTATGCCTCTTTTGCGTCACTGTGCGTCACTTTTGTGACGCAGCGGCGGTGCAAAAGATTTGCTATGTGGCGACATATTTACAACTTGATGCATCTAGGCAGATGTGTCATGCTGTAAAGTCCCGTGCCACATGAAACCGATGCAGCAGTGATGCAAAAGATGCACCATGTTGCAAGACAGGCCTCACTTCATCTCCAACAAGATAAGAAGCTGAATCTTCTGTAAATGTCAACATTTTTGTATACACTGCTGAACTTCTGTGTACTCTTTGATATGCTAGACTCCATCTGCACTATGAGATACCTAAGCAAAGGAAACACAGGTGATGTGATTGTGAAATGAGGAAAAGAAACTCCACATTTTTCAATTACATCACCTGTGTTTTCTAACTTTACGAATGACATTGTGCAGATGAGCTTTAGGCCTGTCCACGGACACAGAAGAGGTCTGGCCTTTGTTCAAGAGTGAAGTGGACATGACTCACTTCATTGGTAGGCCTGGACATGTATTATCTCCTCTGTATTCTTCAACAAGCCTAAATTTCATCTGCAACCCTGAGTAGGCCTCACCTCAAACAAACCTCTGGATAGGCCACACCTTATCGTCATCCTAAATCAATCATTTAAAATGTTAGGGACAGATTTATGATAGGTGTGTGCCTCTTTTGCGCCGCTGTGCGTCACTTTTGTGACGCAGCGGCGGTGCAAAAGATTTGCTATGTTGTGACATATTTACAACTTGATGCATCTAGGCAGATGTGTCATGCTGTAAAGTCCTGTGCCACATGAAACCTGCGTCAGGTTTCATATAGGTGTTTTGTTGCAGGGTGGGCATTCATTTGCATGAAAGCCCTGTAAAACTAACACAGTGAAATTTAGAAGATTTCACTGAGTCAGCTTTATAGCATTGCTGAATCAAATCCTTACGCCTGTTTGAAACAGGCATAAGGAGTGATGCACCATGCAATGTGAGGCTTCCTCCTGTGCATTGCAGTAGACATGTCGCGCTTACGACGTGATTCCTGCAATGTGCTGCTTTTGCGGCACAGATGCGTGACGCATCTGTGCTGTTTTTGCTCAATGGTGCTCCACATTGTAAATGCGGCACATCATGGGTGGCAGAGCAGCGGTGCACGTTAACTGGTGCATCCCCGGGGATGTGCCAGTTAACATAAATCTGCCCCTTTACATTTAAGTATGAGCAGGGTAAAAAGAGTTGGTGAGGCTTATCGAAGGTTAAGAAGAGATGAGTCCTGTTCACTGAAAACTTGGACATAGGCCTCACCTCCTCAGCATCGCTGGACATGGCTAAATAATAATTGCAAAATGTTACTCTTGTTAAACAATTTTAATATTATAGTCTCTGAGATTTATCTCTTACTCTGCAACATCTTATTGTTGTTCTCTTTCTTTAAAGATAACGACAACATCAACCATGATTGATAAAGAACAATCAGTTGATCTCGATCTTATCATTGAACTTGTCATTGAAACGTCAGTGAAAGTAGATCCCTTGGATGATTTAAATCCTGAGGATGATGAAGAACATGATGAGGATGCCGATTTGTCAGAATTGTATGACATAGGGTGGGAAGCTGACCTGCTTGAGCCTATGGAACTATAAACATTTATTTTTAAAAGTTACTGGAAATGAAAAATAAAAATGTAATCCGTTTCATTTAAAATTAAACAAAAGTTCAAAAATAGGTTGTGTGTAGTGTCTTTAATAAAATAGTCAAATATGCTCATAAAATTAGTTCAGATTCACATATAAAACAGCACAGGTCAAATGTAGAAGCATTCAATTTCTTTGCTACTATTTGTGATTACTAAATTTGCCAATCCACTAAAAATTATTCTATGTAAAAATGACAAGTAGTGTGTTAAATTTTTGATGACTGTTATTGATTTACTGTTTGCTAATAGTGGTTAATAACATTTTTTATTATATTTTACCACAGATTCAACTGCAGATCATTTCAAAATTAAAGAATGCCTTCGAAGGACAGAAGGCGAAAGGCTACCAAACATCAAAGACAGCAGCTTAAAAAATTGTTGCAGCAGACCTCTACAATAAAAACTTGTCAAGTCACCAAGAAAGGTCCGGGTAAGATAAAGAAATCATTCATAAGAAACATTTGTAGAAAAAAAAGTAGTACTACAGAAAATGTTTTAGTCCAGAAAAAGAGAAGCAATTTAAACGGAAAGGGAAGGCCAATCAAAAATGTTACTGCTAGAGCAGGAGATAACTCTGTGCATGGTAGTAGAAGGAAAAATCAGTTTAGGGACATTCGTAGACGAATGTTCCGCAACAGGATAATTGGCAATTTGTTAAAAAATATTAAGAAAGGTCAGCAGAAAGTGGTTTTTTATAAGAGAAAAAAAAAATGAGAAAGTTATTGATCAGGCATTTGAAATTAAGCGAAAGTTATTTATTTTGATAATCAATAGAATTAGGAAGCTAAACAAGGCAATTTATGATTTCAAAACAAATAGTAGATGGAAGAGAACAGTTAATCGTAGTAATTTTTGTGAAGTTTTTTCAGGAGAATGGATGCATAGTTCAAGTTGTGAGGCATTTTTTTTAATGAGGAGAGTTATTTCCAGGATAATGATTTGGTGCATGCAGTTGACACCAGTGGTAGAGCTTATGAGGTGAAAGATGGTTGTCCAGTTGAAAAAGAAAAACTTGTGACAACAGAGGCAGAAGAGGTGTTAGGTAATGAGGTTTTAGGAAGACGTCCTAAGGGACCTGTGTACACCTGGAAGTGTAGTAGTATTTGCAGTGTGCGACAGGATTCCATCAATTTGCTTTGTGATTTTGTACGGACATTTAATAAGAAAAGTTTGAAGCAGAAAATGAAGTTGTTGCAAGAATTAGATCCTTGCAGAGTGAGAGAAGTGACAGGTTTGCATGGTCATTCACTGGCTTGTCTTCCCAGGAGAGTATGCCAGAGTGTTTTTCATCATTTCAGGATGCTAGCAGTGCATCATAATAAAGTGAGGAAATTAGTTAGAATGTTGTATTATGCTAAGAGTCCAGCAGTTATGCTTAAACAATTATGCACTGCTCTTTTGCATGGTTCTGAAATAGATGTGAAGAATATTTGTGAAGAAATTGAGTTTTGTTACTTTGGAAGTAAAGAGGAGAATGTTGAAATTGACCCAGAAGAAGAGGGTAATGTGGAAGATAGTGTACAGGTTTCCAGTACAGATAATTTTCAGAAGGAAATTGCCACGTTTCAGGTGAAATCAAGTGAGAGGCCTAATTTCACTTGTGTGTGTTGTCGACACACTTATTATAAGAATCAGACTAAGTTAGTGGATTTATATGCAAAAAGTGAAAGGGAAAATAATAGTGAATGGAAGGATTTTGCAACATACTTGATGGTAGAAAATTGTTTTGATTTGGGATTGGATCAACGTGTGTGTACTTATTGTTGTAACAAATTAAATCAAAACCAGATGCCTGCTAGAGCGGTTCATAATATTCTGGAATTGGTTGAGATTCCTTCTGAATTGAAGGATTTAAATACTTATGAATCTATTTTGATTCAAAGTATCCATCCCTTTCAGGCTATTATAAGAATGGAGCCAAAGACAGGGAAATTGCCTCCATCAGATTTACAGAGAGGATTAAAGGGAAGAGTTGTTTATTTGCCTCTAGATTTGAAGAAAAACATTAATACAATTGGAGTAGAAAAAGTGGAAGAGGAACCTCTGGTTATCTTAGTTAATGGGGTTCCGACAAAGAGTAAGGAAATATGGCAAGATTTAGTGGATGTTAGGAAAGTCAAAAAGGAAACATTGTATTTGAAAAAAAACAATAAGTACTATAAGAATGTATATGTTGCAGAAGAGGAAGTAAGTGAAGAAGAGGATAGCGATTTGTGTGCTGGTCAAATTGAGAAAGTAGAACCCTCTAAAAGTGAAGAAATATATGAACATTATAGTGTTCATCCTTTGCATTCCAAGGAAGTCATGTGGAATGCTATTGAGTTGTTTCAAATGAAACAAGCCAAAGGGAGTCCCATTAGTGTTTGGGAGGAAAGTTTGGAAGATCGGTGTTTCCCACAGCTATTTCCAACAGGTCAAGGAGGAAGATATGATGAGCGAACTCATCAAATCCCTGCTTCTGAATACCGGACTTTATGATTGTATGCAGAAGATCCTAGGTTTCAACAATGCATTCCCTATTTGTTTCATCTCCTGTTTGAAAGCGATCTGTCTGGACTGTCATATGCAGTGAACCACATCTTGAAAAGTGGTATACAGATGCAAAACATCTCGGCAAGTGACTTTATGGATAAAGTCAATGTGCAAGACAGTATTTTGGATTCTCACCTGATTAATCTCATGGCGTGTCAGCGTGGTACTAATGAGTACTGGTACCGTCGTCATGGTGATTTAAAATGTATGCTGAGGAACTTAGGAACTCCCACATGGTTCCTCACTCTCAGCTGTGCCGAGTATGGCTGGGAAGACTTACTTGAATTTCTACGAGAGGCAAATGGAAACATTGAAAATATCGAATTCAAGACACCCGGAGAACTGTGCTCTTTGGATCCAGTGAATGTATGCAGGTACTTCAATCATAGATTTGAAGCTATGATGTCTTTCATCATGAACAAGAGAAATCCACCTCTTGGAGAGGTATTGGATTTCTTCTGGAGAAAGGAGTACCAAGCAAGAGGTGCTCCTCATATACATATGCTGCTGTGGATCAAGGACGCACCTAAATTTGGAACAGATCCAGAAGACTTAGTGATGAGTTTCATAGAACAGTATTCTACATGTGCTGTTCCAAACGCAAAGGAGGACAAAAGCCTAAGAGAACAAGTTCTACGCTTCCAAAGCCATCGTTGCGGAAAGTACTGTCGTCGTAAATTCAGAAACAAGGACAAGTTCTACACCAAATGTCGTTTCGCCTTTCCACGACCGGTGATTTCTAAAGGAAGAGTGAACAGTTTGATGTCTTCGCTGCGACATATTGTGATGAAGAAATCACCTAAAAACACATACAATTTGAAAAGGAACGAAGAGTCCAAGTATATCAACGACTACAACCCAGTGATTTTGTCCATGTGGAATGCTAACATGGATATACAGTTCGTGGCTGATAACTGTATGGCTGTGGCTCGGTATGTGACATCTTACATCACCAAAAAAGAAAAGACAGAATTGAAGGATATGTGGGAGGACATTTCCCATGAAAAGAGCCTCAGTAAGAAGTTGTACAGTTTCAGTCTGAAGATGTTGTCACATCAAGAAATCGGAGCTTACGAATGTTCTGACCGGTTGTCTTCAGCAAGTCTCTATGCCAAATCCAGGAGTATCGTTTGGGCGAGTCTTGGTCTTGCTGCAACGCGTAATCGAGTTCTGAAACCTGTGCGAGAAATTGAGTATTTGGCGGAAAAGGAGCCAAACAGTACTGATATTTTGAAGACCAACATGTTGGATACATATTATCCAAATAGAAGCAGACACCTCGAGAATGTTTGTCTGTATGAGGTTCTACAAAATTACATATTCAAGAGGAACATCAAAGAAGATATTGATAAAGGAGTGTATGCTGTAATTGGAAGTGAGGGATGTCTCGTCAAGCAAAGAAAATGCCACTTGGTAAACCTTCGAAAATTGAGTGGCGAATCTCCTGAAAAAAAAGAGTTTTTCTATTTAGCACTTTTGCAACTTTTCAAGCCTTGGCGTGCAGAAGAGGAACTGCTTGGAGATTTCCTCTGTTACGAAGACTCTTTCAATGCCGCCAAGGAGACCATAGAATGTCCTGTTTTTCTCAAATATCTAGAAATGTTGAATGCGGAAATCGAGCAGGAAGCAACGATTGCAGCCGAGATTGCTAGAGACAGTTCTCAGGACAGTCAGAGTTCTGTTTCATTGAGTCAGGATCCACTAGGAGGACCAGTTATCGAAAATGAAGCTGCCACTGCCATGATTGACGTGGAAAGAGCCATGGCACATGCTCAGGAGGATGCGGTTAACTTAGAAGACTTGGAAAGAAAACTCAACGTTGAGCAGAGGAAAATATATGACGAAGTTACCAACCAAATTGATCATGGATTAAGTCATGAGAAGAAAGAGTGCTCATGTACGTCGTTGAAACCTGTCCGACTGTACGTGAGTGGAGAAGCGGGAACTGGAAAAAGTTTCCTCATTAAAGCAATTTCATGTTATTTGCAGAAAAGGACTGAGTCATCGCTGTCTTGTGTTGTCACCGCTCCAACTGGACTGGCAGCACATAACATTAAAGGTATTACTTTGCATCGTCTACTGATGCTGCCAGTGGAGCATGATAACAAATTACAATACCACAAGTTATCTGGAGATGCTTGTTGTGAAGTTTCAAGAGTCTTGAAGAAAATGAAACTTCTTATCATTGACGAAGTAAGCATGGTTTCCAATGTCATGCTTGCCTTTGTGCATTCGAGAATGCAAGAAGTTCTCAAAACAGAGTATGATGTGTTATTTGGTGGCAAACACATCATTGTTTTCGGTGATCTTCTGCAGCTGACACCAGTGAAAGGACAACCTGTGTTCAAAATGCTCACGCATGAAGATACCAGGAAGTGCCTAGGGAGCATTGGCAACGTTAATATATGGTTAAACTTCAATTATGCTGAACTGCATGAAAATATGCGTCAGGCGAAGGATGAAGATTACAAGAATATTCTACAAGATGTTAGAATTGGAAAAGTGACCGAGCATGGGAAAGAAGCTTTACATGCACGATTACTGTCAAATTTGTATCCAGAACAAGACGTTGTGCCTGAGAATATTTTTCAGAAAATTACTGAGAAGAAATCTGGAATATGTTTGATGCCAACTCTTGCAGAATGTGCCATCTTCAACAACAAAATGTTGTATTTAGAAAACCAAGAGATTGTGAAACTGGAAGCTATTGACAGAGTAGAGCATATGGGATCAACAATTATTTTGTCTGAGAATTTGAAATCAAAATTGGATTCATTAGAGAAGAGTATATCTAAAACTGCGGGTTTTGAAAAGACTCTGAATGTGTGCTTAAATTGCCGTATACTTTTAAGAAGGAATTTACATGTTGAAAGAGGTCTGGTAAATGGATCAATGGGTAATGTTGTTGATTTTGTGAAATACAGAAATAGGGATGAAATTGAATTTTTAAAAATTAAATTTGATGGCATTGAGGAAGTACAGCTAATTGGTCGTTGCTCTGCTAGGTTTTTGCTTGTGAAAGACTTATATGTTTGCCGTAAGCAGTTTCCTGTTTGCTTGGCATATGCGGTGACAATCCATAAATCGCAAGGTTTAAGTGTAGACAGTGCATTGGTGAATATTGGCAGTTCTGTGTTCAAGGAGGGTATGGCATATGTGGCATTGTCACGAGTCAGAACTTTATCGGGATTGTACTTGATTGAGTGTGATGTCACAAACATTTGTGCGGATCTAGACTGTGTTAAGGAATACAATAGGTTAAGAAGAGAGTATGCTCCACATTTGCCTCAATATCCTTTGTTTGAGAAACGTGTGGTAGGCCGGAAACGAAGAAATGTGACCAATAGTAGGGAGGTTGTAGCAAAAAGACGAAAAGTCGATGAACCAGAAATTATAAGCAGAAAGGAAAAGGATTTTGTTGAAGATGTTGTTGGTTTTCAATTTGAAAACAGTTCTGGTGTCAACTGCTATGCTAATGTAGTGGTTAATGTTTTGTTTTCTCTAGAAACTTTAAAACAAGAGATTGTGGTCAATTCGGATCAGAGATTTTGCAGTTTGTTGAATTCTGTGATAGAGAAATGTAGCACTGATAGAACAAAAATAGAAAGTGTGTCTGAAATTCGAAATCTGTTAGACAGATGTTCAGGTCAAACACAATTCTCTCAAAATATTCAGCAAGATTGTCAGGAGTTTTTAATGTATATGCTTGATGTATTGCATGATGAAGGTGTAGATGTAGATCACCTGTTTGGGCTTTCTTATCAATGGCAGCATGACTGCGAGAACTGTAGGGTATCAAGTACTACTAGTGTAGACTCAGAAAAATGTATATATTTAACTTTGCCAGACAGTAAATCAGTGTCCTTTAATAAGCTAGTAAAAGCAGCTGATCACAACATGGAGTGTAGCCAATGTAAGTCTGAAATGTTGTCAACATTATTTATACGAACATATGGCCAGTATGTTATTTTAATGTCCCAACGATGTAGGCCTGATGGAACAAAATTGACAACTTTGATTAAAAATTTTGTGGCTTCACAGTTGTCAATATCAGGAAGGACTTTTGTAACTGCAGCAATTATATATCATGACGGTCCTTCAATAACATCAGGACATTACACAGCTTATTTAAAGTCTAGAAATGGCTGGTCATTCTGCAATGATTCTGTTTTAACTTTCAAAAAAAAATTGCCTTTTGACCTTAAAAATTCTTACCTGGTGTTTTTAAAACCAAAATTTTAGGGAAGGAATCTCAGGATTTGCTCTGAGGAATTTCAAGAGGTTCTAATGGCTCCTACACAATTTGGCCTTGAGGATAAGTGTAGTCCAGAGTCAAAAGTTATTTTTGAGTTTTAAAAAGTTCCTGGAAAAAAAGAAGGTTTTCTTACAGAAAGTTGTGGGCACGGATTAGTTAAAGGACAACAGAGTATTTCCCAAAGCAAACGGTGTTCTTACCATAACACTTGACGTCATTGAAAAATAACTGCACTTTGAATGAGTTCAGAAAAACTGTTTCTTTTTATAAGCTAATTCAAGCAGCCAATAAAAACATGGAGTAGAGGTAATGTAAGTCTGCAATGCTGTCTAGATTATTTGACCAAACTTTTGGTTATCATGTCATTTTAAAATTTCAACTATATAAACCTGATGAAAGTAAGTCTTCAACTTTAATTACAAATGTTGTGGCTACACAGTCGTTGATTTTAGAAAGAACATTTCTAACTGCAGCTAATATATGACATGATGGTCCTTTGACAAGATCCGCTTATTACACAGCTTATTGAAAAATGTAAAAAAAGCTGCTGTTTCGGAAATGATTCCCATTTGACTACGATACAATGTTGCCTTTTTACTTAAAAATATTTTTACTTTCTGTTTTCGGAAAAGAGAATTTAGGGTAGGTAACTGGCCTATAATGATTCTAGGGGTTGATATAATTTTATGTACTGTTTTAAATTGCTTTGTGATTAAAAGTGATATAGAGAATTAAATAATTGTAGTAGTCATAGAGGTAGTGTAAGTCTGCTTCATAATAAGCAGTATCAGTGTCATAGGAAATGTAGAACATGAGTGAGCAAGAAGGGTAAGATATTACTAGTCCAGGATTGTGAAAGTGATCTTGAACGTTTTCTTTCTCAAAGTTGCGGAAATACAAAATGACGGGATTTGCTTAGAAGAATTCCAAGAGTTATAAATGGCTCTTACACGATTTGCCTTGTGGAAACGTGTGGTAGAGAGCTAGAAGTCATTTATTGTATGTAACATATTTTTCAAAACGATGGAGGTTTTCTTTCAGAAAGTGGCGGGCTGAAAATAATAACAGCACAACAGAGTGTAAGCTGTTCATAGGACATCATTCGACGTCATGGAAAGTAAGTTAATTTTAAGGAGTTCTGATTTCTGATTTGTCATGTTGTATGGGTTTTTTAAACACAATCATTTTGATTGTGTTTTTTTTCCCCGCTGTTATATGATGAATACCTTCAAGTCACTGTTTTTAGTGAAATTTGATCAATTCTGAGAACAGCAAAAATAAACCATTTAACATGTATAATTAATTCTGTACTTTTTGTATTTATGATATACATTTAGAAATGTGTAGTAGACATGAAGAAGCTGAGGCTTCTGTAAGTGTCAAAGTTGTTGCATACAGTGCTCACATTCTACGTAGTCTTTCATATGATAGACTACATTTCCACAATGAGATACCTAAGCAAAGGAAACACAGGTGATGTGATTGTGGAATGAGCAAAAAAAATTGCACGTTTTTCAATTACATTACCTGTGTTTCCTAACAATACACATCACAATGTGTAGATAAGGTTTAGGCCTGTTCCAGGAGATAGAGGAGGTCTGACATTTGTTGAAGAGTGCAGTGCACATGAGTCACTTCGTTGGTAGGCCTGCACATGTATTATCTCCTCTGTACTTTTCAAGAAGCCTAAATTTCATCTGCAAAACTGAGTAGGACTCACCTGAAAGAAATCTGTGGATAGGCTACACCTTATCAGCATCTAGAAACAATCATTTAAAATGTTAAGGGCAGTTTTATGAAGGCTGTGTGCCTCTTTTGCGCCGCTGTTCCGTCACTTTTGTGACGCAGCAGCAGTGTAAAAGATGCACCATGTTGCAAGATAGGCCTCAGTTCATTTCCAGCAAGATACCGTCAGTTTAAAATGTATATAATTAGGACTGTGTAAGGGGCATGCAGAAGCTGAGGCTTCAGTAAGTGTCAAAGTTGTTGCATGCAGTGCTGCACTTCTGCGTACTCTTTCATATGCTGGACTACATCTGCACAATGAGATACCTAACCAAAGGAAACACAAGTGATGTGATTGTGAAATGAGCAAAAGAAATTGCACGTTTTTCAAATACATTACCTGTGTTTCCTAACATTACGAATCACATTGTGCAGATGAAGTTTAGGCCTGTCCAGGGAAACAGAGGAGGTCTGAACTTTGTTCAAGCGTGCAGTGGACATGACTCACTTTATTGGTAGGCCTGCACATGTATTATCTCCTCTGTACTCTTCAACAAGCCTAAATTTCATCTGCAACCCTGAGTAGGCCTCACCTGAAACAAACGTCTGGATAGGACACACCTTATTGCCATCCTGAAACAATCATTTAAAATGTTAGGAACAGTTTTATGATGATTGTGCACCTCTTTTGCGCTGCCATTGCGTCACTTTTGTGAGACAACAGCAGTGCAAAAGATGCACCATGTTCCAAGATAGGCCTCACTTCATCTGCATCAAGATACTGTTAGTTTAAAATGTATATTTTTAGGACTGTGTAGAGGGCCTGGAGAAGCAGAGGCTTCTGTAAGTGTCAAAGTTGTTGAAAAACTGTTTGTCCTTCAATCTTTTCCCTTGTCTTTTCTAATTTTTAAATACATGTTTTAATATTTTTCAAATGTTTGTTCTCTCTTTCACAGATTGAAAGTATAAAAATAACAAGTGACTAAGTTAACGACAATTATAAGGTAAATGTTTTGTACTCTTTTCGTTACATTTCTATCACATTTAACTACTATTAGTTCCACTGCTTCATTTCTTTAACCCTCACTTTCCTGCCTTTGCTACTTCCCTCATTCCTTTCTCTATTACTTACTTACTCTACTCCTTCCACTCCTTTTCTCAGTCCCTCTCTTCTCATAGTTCCTCACTCTTGTTCACTCACTCCGTCTCTATTACTCTTAGTGTCTCTGACTGATCACTCCTTCACTACTTGTTCATTATGCTTTCTCTGTGTAGTTGAAGCACACTAAGGGGCATATTATGAACACAGCCAATAAAATTATTGCTGCTTTTATCGGCAGAAAACTGCTGCAAAAGCGGCTTTAGCGGCAGTTTTCTGCCGCAAAAGCGGCTTTAGCGACACATGTCTGCCGATAAAAGCTGCGAAACTTTTATCGCCTATGTTGATAATATGCCCCTATGTTATTTACATTTCTTTGCTGTTTCAATTATTCCTTTTCTGTTACTTCTTCTTTTCTGCTTTCTGTTTTTTCTCTGTGTTATTCCACATGTTTTAATCTTATTTTGAACATTCACTCACATTCTCTAAGAAACTCTTCTTTGTTATTCTTCTACTCTCCTTTTTTTCTTTCACTTCCTTATCTATTTTGTTTTTCACAATTATACCCTCTTCCATCTTTTCTTCGGTAAATAGATCTATTAAACAGTATCTCTGGTTTAGTCCCTATAGCTGTCTTTCTTTTAACATTACTCTCTGTTTACTTCCCTTATACTTACTCTTCTTTTTTTTAAAAAATGTTTTTGATTCGCTCCCGGTTCGCGTACCGGGGAGCGAACCGGGAAGCAAACCAAAAGAAATAGAGGTTGCCAGAGTGCTAAACATTCTAGCAATTTTTTTTATAAAGGGGAGGTAGTTCTGAAAAGAACTTTTTTTTTAATGTTTTTGTTGTTTTATATATTTTTTTTATTTTTCTGAACATTTTTTGTTTTTTTGTATTTTTTGAACAATTTTATGTTTTTTGGTTTTTTTTGGGGGGAAACAACGAAAAACAGGCATTAGAAAGGGCTCAACAGGAGCAAATTTTTTTTTATTTTTTGGGGCGTTTTGAGCACTTGTGGTTTTCATATGCTCTGTTTATCAAATTGATACTCATATTTGCACATGAGAGTAGGTTACCACAATAAAGACACACTATCTTCATGTGCACAAAATTCTGTTGAATGTTTGGCACTGTTTCTTGTGCCTCTGGCCCCGACAGAGTTACCTGTGCCGATGTACTGGCCACAGGAGTTGGTGGGTTGTCTTGGAGGTCACGCATCTCTGCCACGCTGTAATTCAGTGGATGCCACCTCTGCATATGACGGTCTATAGTATAGTTGGCGAAACTATACCTTTTATCTGTGCCTCTAGATAAATCTTCTTTGCATATGAGGCATGTCACATAGCGAGCATTCACTTTTTTTTGTCCTTGAGGAAAAGAAAAAAACTGCCAAATAAAACAATTTTTGTGGTGAGATATCCGGGGCTCCTCACGTAAAAACTGTCTTGGCTGTACTTCCTCTTCCTCTTCTTCGTCCTCTTCCTCCTCTGTGTTGGGAAGGAACTGTGGAGGTGGTCCTCTCTTCCTAGGAGGTGGTGGTGGTGGTGGGGGTGCACCAGCTGCAGCTACTACTGAAGCCATTTTCTAGTAAGCAAAATAGGTCTTCCTTTCACAAAGTTGAAAGTCAGAGTGAGAAAAAAGGTGGGGGCTTTCATCATTTTGGAAAAAAAATAGTTCTAAACCAATGAAAAGTGTTATTTTTAGGTCACATGACCTAGCCTTACATCATTAGGAAACCAAAAGTGAAATGAACCAATAAAAAGTTTTATTAACAAGTCACATGACCTGTTACGCTTACGTTACGCGCTGCGGGCCGCGCCCCGGATCGCTTCCGGGGAGCTGCGCTTCGCGCCTCGGTTCGCGCTCCGGAGCACTTCCGGGTGCGCTAACGCGGCGTCGTCATAAGACGCATTACGCGGCAACGCGACACGTCGCGCTTACGCGACGCGCCCCGGATCGCTTCCGGGGAGCTGCGCTTCGCGCCTCGGTTCGCGTACCAGAGCACTTCCGGGTGCGCTAACGCGGCGCGTCATAAGACGCATTATGCGACAACGCGATACGTCGCGCTTCCGCGACGCGTCACGATGTTGATTTCTAACGCGGCAGTTGCGCAAACGGAACGTTTACCGGTTCGCGTACCGAGTCGCGGCACCAAATTGAGCTAACGGGAAGCTACCCGGTTCGCGGACCGGGAGCGAACCAAAACATAATAATAACATTTTTTTTTATTAATAAACATATAAAATATATTTTTTGATTTAAAGAAGAATACATTTTAATGCTTTTGATATTTGCTATTAAAAAACCATTGAAATTCACAGAAAAAACCATAGGTTATAGACCATATATAGTTAGGAATTAGCATTTACAAAACCTTGAAAATTCACTGAAAAAACCATAGGTTATAGACCATATATAGTTAGGAATTAGCATTTAAGAAACCTTTTTTTTACTCACACAAAACCATTGAAATTCCATATATAGTTAGTTGTACTAACTATATATCGCGCACCCGCAATCCACTGCTGATCATGTCACATATTACATCATTCATGACATGGTCAGTGACATCACTGATGACATCTCAAATGACATCACTGATGACATCACTGATGACATCTCAATTAACTTATTAAGTGTATCTTAGTGAATACATGTATTAGCGAGTAATGTTTAAATATGTTAATATCTGTATCAGTGTCTCACTTTGTGTATAAGTGGCTGCATGGGCTGGTGAGTAGCTACACGAGTGTCTATAGGGGTTATTAGTTGTTTTTCTGAGTATCAGAATGAGTGTCTGTATGGTTTGGTGGCGGCTATTACTTGGGGCACAGATGCATGAATGACTGACTCACTGTTTGTATGTGTTTTGAAGACAGCATGTGTGCAGGACTGTACGGGTGGATGAATGTGTGTATGGGTGTACTAGTGACTGAATGACTGCCTCAATAGTGTCTTTATGAGTAAGTACATATGTTTTAAACTAGTATATGTGAGTATTGATGTATTGATGTATAAAAGTAAGGATATATGACATTGACAGATTGAAAAAGTTCCTGTATAAATAAGTATGTGTTTCTATAACTGATTGTTTAAGAGAGTAAGTATGTGTACGTTTTTGTAAAAGTAAGTGTAGTGGTGTGTGTATAGCTGTATATGCAAACAAATGGATGTTTGATAGTTTATTTGCATGTGTGACTGTGTGTGTGAGTAACTGGATGGATGAGTATCGGTGTGTAACAGGATGTATAGGTGTATGAGTACATATGATGAGTGAGTACATGTTTAAGTGACTATATAGAACTGTTGGTGGATGAGTGGATGTGTATGTAGATGTTGGAATTACTGAATGGGTTGTTGTAACTGGTATTGGTATCTCCATTTTTTTGAAAATGTTAGAATCTATTTTTGATTGTGTGTATCAAAGGTTATATTAGGGTGAGAGGAGGTCTGCCACTCTTTCACAAGGATGATGTCATCAGTGATGTCATCAGTGATGTCATTTGAGATGTCTTCAGTGATGTCATCAGTAATGTCATTTGAGATGTCATCAGTGATGTCACTGACCATGTGATGAGTGATGTAATATGAGACATCATCAGCAGTGCATTGCGAGCGCACGAGCTATAGTTAGCTGAACTAACTATAACGGGGGAATTTCAATGGCTCTAAAAGAGAGAAATGTCCAGCTAACTATAACATGAGTGAATTTCTAAGGTTTTTTAAATGCTAATTCCTAACTATAACGTGGCTGAAACCTATGGTTTTTTCAGTGAATTTCGAAGGTTTTTTAAATGCTATTTCCTAACTATAACGTGCCTGAAACCTATGGTTTTTTCAGTGAATATATATATGCACTGGAAAACTAAACACCCACTTCCTTTACGAAGAAATGGAAAGTTTGCCTCTCTGCAACCTCAGTCATCTTCCACTCAATCAACACAACAACCACAAATACACACACCTACTTGCTACCATTCTTGCTACCATTCTTGCCTGAGCTTATCAATTATTCTTCTTTAATTGAAATTCAAAGTGCAGGCCCTTTATTCAGCCTTCTTGGTAACTACTACCCGTGAATATCAATGGGTAATTTGCACACTTCCGTCCTTTCCTGCGTTTTTTCTACCACACACTGCGGCAGGTTTATAAGCCCCTTGCGCCACTTTTGCATCATTTTTCCCATGACCTTGTAAATCTGCCCAACTGTGTGTACTTTATGCACTAGCTTTCTTCCTTAGATGTGGTACTAGTTTCTCTTGCTCCCACTGCGGAATCCAACACCCTATCTGTGTAATGACCTGGAAATCCAAAGATCCACTTCACTGACAATGCAGTGGGTAGTTTGCATCTCTCCAACCTTTCTTATTTTTCAAGTTTTTCATCTTGCACTCAATCTACACATCATCCACACATACACACATCTAATTGCAGCATTCTTTAGCTGTGATTATCAACTATTCTTCTATTTTATATTCATATTCAAAGTGCAAGCCCTTTATCAAGCCTTTTTCGTTGTAACTATTGTTCCAGGAATTCTGCTCATACACAAAACTGTGCATAAAGACTTAGGACCTCAGTGAATTACGGTGTACCAAAACCCACCTTACTACACAAACCCCATACCAGATTAGCAATCAGTGACTCATTGGTTCTTCGCCCTAGAGCAAAAACACCAATGACTAGTCAACCCCGAACATGCGACTTAGATTACATAATGTAAAGTGCATAACAAGAAAACTCTTTCAATATAGTCTTATACCAGTCCAAAACAAGATGTAAATAAAGACACGTGCAACTTTGAAATGTTTATTTCTAATGCCATAATCTCATGCACAGTACCTTAGAAAATACAACCAAACATATCAGAAACAATGTTATCAGCATTGTTACTATTCTATGAAATACAAACGGAAAAAGCATCCTATAATGCTAAAGGTAAACAAATTTTAAATATACCTACATTTCACCCTCCCTACCTAGCAGGTTAGTTTATAACTACAGAAAGTCTCATAGGATTACATGGGCTGACCCATACCTCTGGTACTCAGCAGTAGTGGATCACATTCAGTGCTCCACAAACTGTCAAGATACGAATGTTCTCCAACTGTGTGTAACTTTGCCTCCACAATGCATTATGAAACGCGCAAGTACCAGAGGTGGCCACAGCCGCATATCTTATTATAGCTCGAACGTGCGAGTATCATTCTGAATAACAGGCACAGTATTCAAAATAACCTTGATGTTCCATGCTCTCACTATACACACAAAACTAGGGAGGCAGTTTACAAATCTAGCATAGCAAATTATTCTCATATAAAGCAAAATACTCAGCCTTCTCTAAACAATATCACAAGTACATGTCGTGTGCAGAGCAGAGCAGGAAAGCAAAAATAGCGTGTAAGCTTCTAATAATCCCATGCTAACTTAACGGGGTGTGAGTGCAAGGCTCAGCCCCACGGCACCCTTTTTGATCAAAGCACGTGATATAAACGTGGGCGAATTAGGAACGCAGAGTCCCAAGCCTAAAAAGCAGAGTCAAGTTCACATTTCCCAAAAAAAGTTATTCGCTATGTGATAGAAAGCAGTAGCTAAATAATAAAGAATACATAGAAAAATCAAAGAGTCTTAATCCAACAGCGTGTAAGAACAGTATGTAGCAACAGCCTCCAACAGGAAGTCATTGTTCTCATCTAAAAACATTTTAGCCATCCAATTCAATAGTGGGAATAAACATACATGTTCCTCAATGACCGGAGACTCTATCACCATCGGAGGAAAACTCGGGTCATCTTCAATGTAACTGTGTGCCAAGAACTCCAGCGCTGCTGCAAAAACATTCCAACGTCCCATTATTCCATGTGTCGCTGCTAAGGCCATAATCCCGGCGCCAGAACAGAGCACGTCATGAACCACTAAGGGGCTCATCAGCTGGTCATAATCCGCGTTGGGAGACACCATACTGCAGAGACATAAATCCAGGGCCCAGTTGAAATCGCAGCTCAGACAATGGAACACAGGTTGAACGCATGTGAAAAACGAAAATCGAAACGATAATCCATAAGCTGCACTCAATGTAGCCAAAGGCAGCGCTCCGTGATAACTAATCATTCGGTTGCGAACCATCAGCAGCTGGGACATATTGTCGTCTGCTGCAGGATGTGCATTCATATTTATGTAACCAAATTAATAAAAGAACACCGGCAACTAATGCGAGTATTAAGCGCAATCCACCAAAGATGCTGGAAAAAATCGAATGAAAAAAATCCCAAAAAAGACACTAAATATACTTTCTACAGAAGTCACAATGCCACTGCTTCTAACTTTAAAAAAGTAAGGTAACCCCGTAGTCAAGGACACATTAAATATACTCTAAATTAGCTCCCCGAAATTCAAGAGCACGTCTGTATTTAATAAATCATGCACTTCTGTGTGGGTGTTTACTACATGAAGGACAAATGTTTCTGTACCAGATATAAGAGCGACCTCTTTTTGAGACAATAGCGCTCTTATACAACTCATTTGGTTGACTCTGCTTTCAAGGTCGAAATCGACAGCCAGATAGAAACATCCAGCTTCCCATGCAGAGGAGTTAACACAACTTTTTTTTTATCAAACCACAGGCTCAGTTACCGTAATCATGTAAGCGATGCCTGCTAACATTGCACAACAATCTCCATTATTTCAAAGTAAATAACTCCCGTTTCCAGTAAACTGAACGTTGTTATGATAGCAGGTGTCGGACTACCTTTCAAAACTCAGTCCAAATTAGGCGAATCTTGTATACAAGAGCCATGCATTTGTATGTGTCTACAAATTAAGGAGTGATCTGGTACTATTGTGCAATCTTCGCCATTCACATAGACTTCTTTTCCCTCACTCAGACACCTATATGTGAATGGAAATAACCAAGCTTCATGCAGATAAGTGCTCCCTAAACATCCATATCTGCCTATAGCATAGTATTTCATGCAAACCTCAAACGTAACCAGGTTAAAAAATAACGTTATGATACTGTAGATAAGCCACACTTCTGAATTGGATCTCCAATGAGTGACCACTTCTAACCATTCTCATAGCGCGCCCTGTGCTCTGATTTGACAGTGAGAGAGTGTTCGCACCATAGTTTGTACTGCTAATCATTCTCAGCATACGCTACGAATACCCTTTGACGTTACACGTCGCATTAAAGATTCTGTGTGACGTCATGTACGGCACCCCGTACAAAAAAGACGCAAATGTTTTTAATTGTTTAAAAACATATATACATGTATTTAATGAACATACTAACAGAAGACTTAATCTAGGATAATTATGGAATAATTTGTTTTTAAGTTTTAAAAATCCTATATTACTTCTATATTGTATGAGTGCAGCTGCGTGCCCCTCCGCCTGGTACCCTGGACTCCACCACGCCCATACCCTGTTCATAACCACGCCTGATCGTCACCACAAAACCATTAGCACGCATATCACTTTTCCACACATGCTTTTACAACTAGTATGCATTTACCACACATGATAAACGCATGATCTTAATTTTTTTTGTTGACCAACACGTGTTGTAATGGCTGTGCCTTACGTCCTTCAAATTAGTTTCTAGGTATACGTGTGACCAAGTCTGATATGATCGGAGGCCAAGGACAAACACCATGGTATCTGTGGCACAAAATCTCATCAATCACAGAGAAAATTTGCGCAGGGTAGAATGAAAGTAACAGGTATAATAAAAATAACGGAGGAAAACTACTAAAATGGCGGTTGGACGGAGTATGTAATCAACGTTTGGTGCCTCGACACTACATTTCAAATAAAGATACATACAATATGTTTATTAATATATTACAAAAGTATACCACCGGATGACACACATGACCCGGGAAAAGAAAGCGGCAAATTTAATACCTAAAATCAGGAGAGGTTTGCTTGGTGAACTTGAATAAAAAGAAAAAAAGTGCACTTGCACACAAGGCTGCGCATGCGAAGAGAGTACAACTGATGCAGGAAAAAAAAACGGAAAGTTTTACATACTGTCATGGAAATATAGCTCTAAAATTTGCCCCCGGAATTTGCCCCCCGAGACCTAATGAATAAAACGGACTTCTAGTTTCTTTTCCCTTTTCCACCGCGTATGAGTACCATATGCGAACGCCGTCATTTTTTATTAAAAATAAAATAAACATAGACCTATAAAATCCATGTACGACCCTACTGAGCAAGCCTAGAGAGTCAGGATATTTCTACCCTGCCCCCTTTCCTTATTTCTCAACTTTGTTTTACACTTTTCTTGTGACTCGCTTCTAGCGACGAACAAAATGGCTGCCACCACTTCCTGGTTTGCAGTGTTCACAGACAGTTGACATCCAATCAGCATGCAGCTCGTGCTCGTAATATACAATATGTTTATTAATATATTACAAAAGTATAGCACCGGATGACACACACCACCCGGGAAAAGAAAGCGGCAAATTTAATACCTAAAATCAGGAGAGGTATGCTTGGCGAACTTGAAGAAAAAGTAAAAAAAGTGCACTTGCAAACAAGGCTGTGCATGCGTAGAGAGTACAACTGATGCAGGAAAAAAAACGGAAAGTTTTACATAGAAATATAGCTCTAAAAATTGCCCCTGTAATTTGCCCCCCCCCCCAGGACCTAATGAATAAAACGGACTTCTAGTTTTTTTCACCTTTTCCACCACGTACAAGTACTGCATGAGTACCACACCATTTTTTATTTTTAAAAAAATTTAAATTGAGCCTAACACCCCCCTTACCAAGACTATAGGGTCAGAATGTTTCTACCCTGCCCCCTTTCCTTATTTCTCAACTTTATTTTACTGTTTTCTTGTGACTCGGCTCTCGCGACAAACAAGATGGCTGCCAACATTTCCTGTTTTGGAGTATTGACAACCAATCAGCATGCAGCTCCTGCTCATAATTGTATGTATTTCCGTACGCGTATGCCGGGATTTTCCTTTTTAAAAAAAAGAGCCTGAACATCCATGTACGACCCCCCTGAGCAAGCGTAAAGGGTCAGAATGTTTCTAGCCTGCCCCCTTGCCTTATTTCTCAACTTTGTTTTACTGTTTTCTTGTGACTCGATTCTACCGAGGCACAACATGGCCGCCAACACTTCCTGGTTTCGAGTGTTGACAGACAGTTCACAGCCAATCAGCATGCAGCTCGCGCTCGTAATTGAACGGATCTCAGTCCGCGTGTAGAACTCTGTCTCTAGATATCGCTATGATTTTACTTGTAATTTTCTCACAAACTACTGAACGGATTTATACCATTTAACAAAAAGCACAATCTGCGAACCGAACTCTACCTCTCTGCCAAATTTGGTGTAATTCCGTCCAGCCATTCGGGCTGTAGCCCTGGCTAAAGGTCCCTATGGAAAATTGCATGGGGAAAACATGTTTGAGACCCCCCTTTTTTCTTGGCCCCCACTTGACGAATCAACCCCAAACTCTCAGGGAAGGAGCAGACTGGAGCAGGCCATATCCTTGGAGAAATTCAGGAAGATTCGCTCACCGACGCCAAAGTTATTCCGAATAGAATGTTGTGGATTTCCTATGGAAAGTAGGTCCTAACTATAACTACCTACTGGTGACCGCCAGTAGGTAATATAAATATGAATATATATATACTCGGCACTGAAGAAGGTTAACGGTACAGAAATGCATTTGCCAAAATATAACCATATTGCATAATTCCGGTGTGCTCCGTGTGTTGTAAAGCTGCTAAAAGGCAAGACGGTTCTCACCCACCGGTAAGGATGCACCAGCAGCAGTGTTCGGCCGCCTGGTGAAGTGGCGTTCTGGAGTACAATTTGGTGTGCTTGAACCCCCATGTGGCCACTCTGGATGTCTGATGAAGACAGGAACTAATCAAGATTGGGGTGCCTCGACCATGTGAGGGTCACCCACTGGCGTATGTGGCATTAACAACAGCGGGAAGCGAAGGGAGCATGCATAGCTTCTGTAAAGATGAAAGAACATTACACTCGAAACGACACGGATATTGGCAGAATAATGAAAAAGCCCATTGATTTTAAAACAGGGAGAACGGACATTTATGAGTGATGATGGTGTATTGTGGGACATTGAGGCCCTACCGTTCCGCTCTCCAGTGCCTATTGAAGGTTGTGCAGTTCCGGGTTGGTTGAATCCCCACCAATGGAATGCAGTATTGTATAAATTGACTGGAAGCTGAATATCGCATTCCCATATGGTTTCGGCACTGAAGAAGGTTAACGATACCGAAATGCATTTGCCAAAATAAAACCATATTGCATAATCCCGAGGTGCTCCGTGTGTTGTAAAGCTGCTAAAAGGCAAGACGGTTTTCACCCACCGGTAAGGATGCACCCGCTGCAGTGTACGGCCGCCTGGTGAAGTGGCGTTTTGGAGTTCAATTTGGTGTGCTTGAACCCCCGCGTGCCCACGCTGGATGTCTGATGAAGACGGGAACTAATCAAGTTTGTGGTGCCTCGACCATGTGAGGGTCACCCACTGGCGTTTGTGGCATTAACAGCAGTGGGAAGCGAAGGGAGCATGCATAGCTTCTGTAAAGATGAAAGGACTTTACACTCGAAATTACACGGATATTGGCAGAATAATGAAAGAGCCCATTGATTGTAAAACACGGAGAACGGACATTTATGAGTGATGATGGTGTATTGTGCGACATTGAGGCCCTACCGTTCTGCTCTCCAGTGCCTAATGAACGATGTGCCGTTCCGGGTTGGTTGAAGCCCCACCAATGGAGTGCAGTTTTGTATAAATTGACTGGAAGCTGAATATCGCATTCCCATATGGTTTCGGCACTGAAGAAGGTTAACAATACCGAAATGCATTTGCCAACATAAAACCATATTGCCTAATCCCGGTGTGCTCCGTGTGTTGTAAAGCTGGTGAAGTGGCTTTCTGGAGTACAATTTGGTGTGCTTGAACCCCCGCGTGCCCACGCTGGATGTCTGATGAAGACGGGAACTAATCAAGTTTGGGGTGCCTCGACCATGTGAGGGTCACCCACTGGCGTTTGTGGCATTAACAACAGCGGGAAGTGAAGGGAACATGCATAGCTTCTGTAAAGATGAAAGGACTTTACACTCGAAACAACACGGATATTGGCAGAATAATGAAAAAGCCCATTGATTTTAAAACAGGGAGAACGGACATTTATGAGTGATGATGGTGTATTGTGGGACATTGAGGCCCTACCGTTCCGCTCTCCAGTGCCTATTGAAGGATGTGCAGTTCCGGGTTGGTTGAATCCCCACCAATGGAATGCAGTATTGTATAAATTGACTGGAAGCTGAATATCGCATTCCCATATGGTTTCGGCACTGAAGAAGGTTAACGATACCGAAATGCATTTGCCAAAATAAAACCATATTGCATAATCCCGAGGTGCTCCGTGTGTTGTAAAGCTGCTAAAAGGCAAGACGGTTTTCACCCACCGGTAAGGATGCACCCGCTGCAGTGTACGGCCGCCTGGTGAAGTGGCGTTTTGGAGTTCAATTTGGTGTGCTTGAACCCCAGCGTGCCCACGCTGGATGTCTGATGAAGACGGGAACTAATCAAGTTTGTGGTGCCTCGACCATGTGAGGGTCACCCACTGGCGTTTGTGGCATTAACAGCAGTGGGAAGCGAAGGGAGCATGCATAGCTTCTGTAAAGATGAAAGGACTTTACACTCGAAATTACACGGATATTGGCAGAATAATGAAAGAGCCCATTGATTGTAAAACACGGAGAACGGACATTTATGAGTGATGATGGTGTATTGTGCGACATTGAGGCCCTACCGTTCTGCTCTCCAGTGCCTAATGAACGATGTGCCGTTCCGGGTTGGTTGAAGCCCCACCAATGGAGTGCAGTTTTGTATAAATTGACTGGAAGCTGAATATCGCATTCCCATATGGTTTCGGCACTGAAGAAGGTTAACAATACCGAAATGCATTTGCCAACATAAAACCATATTGCCTAATCCCGGTGTGCTCCGTGTGTTGTAAAGCTGGTGAAGTGGCTTTCTGGAGTACAATTTGGTGTGCTTGAACCCCCGCGTGCCCACGCTGGATGTCTGATGAAGACGGGAACTAATCAAGTTTGGGGTGCCTCGACCATGTGAGGGTCACCCACTGGCGTTTGTGGCATTAACAACAGCGGGAAGTGAAGGGAACATGCATAGCTTCTGTAAAGATGAAAGGACTTTACACTCGAAACAACACGGATATTGGCAGAATAATGAAAAAGCCCATTGATTTTAAAACACGGAGAACGGACATTTATGAGTGATGATGGTGTATTGTGGGACATTGAGGCCATACCGTTCCGCTCTCCAGTGCCTAATGAAGGATGTGCTGTTCCGGGTTGGTTGAAGCCCCACCAATGGAGTGCAGTATTGTATAAATTGACTGGAAGCTGAATATCGCATTCCCATTTGGTTTCGGCACTGAAGGAGGTTAACGATACCGAAATGCATTTGCCAAAATAAAACCATATTGTATAATCCATGTGTGCTCCGTGTGTTGTAAAGCTGCTAAGAGGCAAGACGGTTCTCACCCACCGGTAAGGATGCACCCGCTGCAGTGTTCGGCTGCCTGGTGAAGTGGCGTTGTGGAGTACAATTTGGTGTGCTTGAACCCCCGCGTGCCCACGCTGGATGTCTGATGAAGACGGGAACTAATCAAGTTTGGGGTGCCTCGACCATGTGAGGGTCACCCACTGGCGTTTGTGGCATTAACAACAGCGGGAAGCGAAGGGAGCATGCATAGCTTCTGTAAAGATGAAAGGACATTACACTCGAAACGACACAGATATTGGCAGAATAATGAAAAAGCCCATTGATTTTAAAACAGGGAGAACGGACATTTATGAGTGATGATGGTGTATTGTGGGACATTGAGGCCCTACCGTTCCGCTCTCCAGTACCCAATTGAAGGATGTGCCGTTCTGGGTTGGTTGAAACCCCACCAATGGAGTGCAGTATTGTATAAATTGACTGGAAGCTGAATATAGCATTCCCATATGGTTTTGGCTCTGAAGAAGGTTAACAATACCGAAATGCATTTGCCAAAATAAAACCATATTGCATAATCCCGGTGTGCTCCGTGTGTTGTAAAGCTGCTAAAAGGCAAGACGGTTCTCACCCACCGGTAAGGATGCACTCGCTGCAGTGTACTGCCGCCTGGTGAAGTGTCGTTTTGGAGTTCAATTTGGTGTGCTTGAACCCCCGCGTGGCCACGCTGGATGTCTGATGAAGACGGGAACTAATCAAGTTTGTGGTGCCTCGACCATGTGAGGGTCACCCACTGGCGTTTGTGGCATTAACAGCAGTGGGAAGCGAAGGGAGCATGCATAGCTTCTGTAAAGATGAAAGGACTTTACACTCGAAATTACACGGATATTGGCAGAATAATGAAAGAGCCCATTGATTTTAAAACACGGAGAACGGACATTTATGAGTGATGATGGTGTATTGTGCGACATTGAGGCCCTACCGTTCTGCTCTCCAGTGCCTAATGAACGATGTGCCGTTCCGGGTTGGTTGAAGCCCCACCAATGGAGTGCAGTATTGTATAAATTGACTGGAAGCTGAATATCGCATTCCCATATGGTTTTGGCACTGAAGAAGGTTAACAATACCGAAATGCATTTGCCAAAATAAAACCATATTGCATAATCCCGGTGTGCTCCGTGTGTTGTAAAGCTGCTAAAAGGCAAGACGGTTCTCACCCACCGGTAAGGATGCACCCGCTGCGGTGTTCGGCCGCCTGGAGAAGTGGCGTTGTGGAGTACAATTTGGTGTGCTTGAACCCCCGCGTGCCCACGCTGGATGTCTGATGAAGACGGGAACTAATCAAGTTTGGGGTGCCTCGACCATGTGAGGGTCACCCACTGGCGTTTGTGGCATTAACAACAGCGGGAAGCGAAGGGAGCAAGCATAGCTTCTGTAAAGACGAAAGGACTTTACACTCAAAACGACAAGGATATTGGCAGAATAATGAAAAAGCCCATTGATTTTAAAACACGGAGAACGGACATTTATGAGTGATGATGGTGTATTGTGGGACATTGAGGCCATACCGTTCCGCTCTCCAGTGCCTAATGAAGGATGTGCTGTTCCGGGTTGGTTGAAGCCCCACCAATGGAGTGCAGTATTGTATAAATTGACTGGAAGCTGAATATCGCATTCCCATTTGGTTTCGGCACTGAAGGAGGTTAACGATACCGAAATGCATTTGCCAAAATAAAACCATATTGTATAATCCATGTGTGCTCCGTGTGTTGTAAAGCTGCTAAGAGGCAAGACGGTTCTCACCCACCGGTAAGGATGCACCCGCTGCAGTGTTCGGCTGCCTGGTGAAGTGGCGTTGTGGAGTACAATTTGGTGTGCTTGAACCCCCGCGTGCCCACGCTGGATGTCTGATGAAGACGGGAACTAATCAAGTTTGGGGTGCCTCGACCATGTGAGGGTCACCCACTGGCGTTTGTGGCATTAACAACAGCGGGAAGCGAAGGGAGCATGCATAGCTTCTGTAAAGATGAAAGGACATTACACTCGAAACGACACGGATATTGGCAGAATAATGAAAAAGCCCATTGATTTTAAAACACGGAGAACGGACATTTATGAGTGATGATGGTGTATTGTGGGACATTGAGGCCATACCGTTCCGCTCTCCAGTGCCTAATGAAGGATGTGCTGTTCCGGGTTGGTTGAAGCCCCACCAATGGAGTGCAGTATTGTATAAATTGACTGGAAGCTGAATATCGCATTCCCATTTGGTTTCGGCACTGAAGGAGGTTAACGATACCGAAATGCATTTGCCAAAATAAAACCATATTGTATAATCCATGTGTGCTCCGTGTGTTGTAAAGCTGCTAAGAGGCAAGACGGTTCTCACCCACCGGTAAGGATGCACCCGCTGCAGTGTTCGGCTGCCTGGTGAAGTGGCGTTGTGGAGTACAATTTGGTGTGCTTGAACCCCCGCGTGCCCACGCTGGATGTCTGATGAAGACGGGAACTAATCAAGTTTGGGGTGCCTCGACCATGTGAGGGTCACCCACTGGCGTTTGTGGCATTAACAACAGCGGGAAGCGAAGGGAGCATGCATAGCTTCTGTAAAGATGAAAGGACATTACACTCGAAACGACACGGATATTGGCAGAATAATGAAAAAGCCCATTGATTTTAAAACAGGGAGAACGGACATTTATGAGTGATGATGGTGTATTGTGGGACATTGAGGCCCTACCGTTCCGCTCTCCAGTGCCCAATTGAAGGATGTGCCGTTCTGGGTTGGTTGAAACCCCACCAATGGAGTGCAGTATTGTATAAATTGACTGGAAGCTGAATATAGCATTCCCATATGGTTTTGGCTCTGAAGAAGGTTAACAATACCGAAATGCATTTGCCAAAATAAAACCATATTGCATAATCCCGGTGTGCTCCGTGTGTTGTAAAGCTGCTAAAAGGCAAGACGGTTCTCACCCACCGGTAAGGATGCACCCGCTGCAGTGTACGGCCGCCTGGTGAAGTGTCGTTTTGGAGTTCAATTTGGTGTGCTTGAACCCCCGCGTGCCCACGCTGGATGTCTGATGAAGACGGGAACTAATCAAGTTTGTGGTGCCTCGACCATGTGAGGGTCACCCACTGGCGTTTGTGGCATTAACAGCAGTGGGAAGCGAAGGGAGCATGCATAGCTTCTGTAAAGATGAAAGGACTTTACACTCGAAATTACACGGATATTGGCAGAATAATGAAAGAGCCCATTGATTTTAAAACACGGAGAACGGACATTTATGAGTGATGATGGTGTATTGTGCGACATTGAGGCCCTACCGTTCTGCTCTCCAGTGCCTAATGAACGATGTGCCGTTCCGGGTTGGTTGAAGCCCCACCAATGGAGTGCAGTATTGTATAAATTGACTGGAAGCTGAATATCGCATTCCCATATGGTTTTGGCACTGAAGAAGGTTAACAATACCGAAATGCATTTGCCAAAATAAAACCATATTGCATAATCCCGGTGTGCTCCGTGTGTTGTAAAGCTGCTAAAAGGCAAGACGGTTCTCACCCACCGGTAAGGATGCACCCGCTGCGGTGTTCGGCCGCCTGGTGAAGTGGCGTTGTGGAGTACAATTTGGTGTGCTTGAACCCCCGCGTGCCCACGCTGGATGTCTGATGAAGACGGGAACTAATCAAGTTTGGGGTGCCTCGACCATGTGAGGGTCACCCACTGGTGTTTGTGGCATTAACAACAGCGGGAAGCGAAGGGAGCAAGCATAGCTTCTGTAAAGACGAAAGGACTTTACACTCAAAACGACAAGGATATTGGCAGAATAATGAAAAAGCCCATTGATTTTAAAACACGGAGAACGGACATTTATGAGTTATGGTGGTGTATTGTGGGACATTGAGGCCCTACCGTTCCGCTCTCCAGTGCCTAATGAAGGATGTGCCGTTCCGGGTTGGTTGAAGCCCCAACAATGGAGTGCAGTTTTGTATAAATTGACTGGAAGCTGAATATCGCATTCCCATATGGTTTCGGCACTGAAGAAGGTTAACGATTCCGAAATGCATTTGCCAACATAAAACCATATTGCTCTGTGTGTTGTAAAGCTGCTAAAAGGCAAGACGGATCTCACCCACCGGTAAGGATGCACCCGCTGCAGTGTTCGGCCACCTGGTGAAGTGGCGTTGTGGAGTACAATTTGGTGTGCTTGAACCCCCGCGTGCCCACGCTGGATGTCTGATGAAGACGGGAACTAATCACGTTTGGGGTGCCTCGACCATGTGAGGGTCACCCACTGGCGTTTGTGGCATTAACAACAGCGGGAAGTGAAGGGAACATGCATAGCTTCTGTAAAGATGATAGGACTTTACACTCGAAACAACACGGATATTGGCAGAATAATGAAAAAGCCCATTGATTTTAAAACACAGAGAAAGGACATTTATGAGTGATGATGGTGTATTGTGGGACATTGAGGCCCTACCGTTCCGCTCTCCAGTGCCTAATGAAGGATGTACCGTTCCGGGTTGGTTGAAGCCCCACCAATGGAGTGCAGTATTGTATAAATTGACTGGAAGCTGAATATCGCATTCCCATATGGTTTCGGCAATGAAGAAGGTTAACGATACCGAAATGCATTTGCCAAAATAAAACCATATTGCATAATCCCGGTGTGCCCAGTATGTTGTAAAGCTGCTAAAAGGCAAGACGGTTCTCACCCACTGGTAAGAATGCACCCGCTTCAGTGTTCGGCTGCCTGGTGAAGTGGCGTTGTGGAATACAATTTGGTGTGCTTGAACCCCCGCGTGCCCACGCTGGATGTCTGATGAAGACGGGAACTAATCAAGTTTGGGGTGCCTCGACCATGTGAGGGTCACCCACTGGCGTTTGTGGCATTAACAACAGCGGGAAGCGAAGGGAGCATGCATAGCTTCTGTAAAGACGAAAGGACTTTACACTCAAAACGACACGGATATTGGCAGAATAATAAAAAAGCCCATTGATTTTAAAACACGGAGAACGGACATTTATGAGTGATGATGGTGTATTGTGGGACATTGAGGCCCTACCGTTCCGCTCTCCAGTGCCTAATGAAGGATCGGCCGTTCCGGGTTGGTTGAAGCCCCACCAATGTAGTGCAGTATTGTATAAATTGACAGGAAGCTGAATATCGCATTCCCATATGGTTTCGGCACTGAAGAAGGTTAATGATACCGAAATGCATTTGCCAAAATAAAACCATATTGCATAATCCCGGAGTGCTCCGCGTGTTGTAAAGCTGCTAAAATGCAAGACGGATCTCACCCACCGGTAAGCATGCAACCGCTGCAGTGTTCAGCCGCCTGGTGAAGTGGCGTTCTGGAGTTCAATTTGGTGTGCTTGAACCCCCGCGTGCCCACACTGGATGTCTGATAAAGACGGGAACTAATCAAGTTTGGGGTGCCTCGACCATGTGAGGGTCACCCACTGGCGTTTGTGGCATTAACAACAGCGGGAAGTGAAGGGAACATGCATAGCTTCTGTAAAGATGAAAGGACTTTACACTCGAAACAACACGGATATTGGCAGAATAATGAAAAAGCCCATTGATTTTAAAACACAGAGAAAGGACATTTATGAGTGATGATGGTGTATTGTGGGACATTGAGGCCCTACCGTTCCGCTCTCCAGTGCCTAATGAAGGATGTGCCGTTCCGGGTTGGTTGAAGCCCCACCAATGGAGTGCAGTATTGTATAAATTGACTGGAAGCTGATGAATATCGCATTCCCATTTGGTTTCGGCACTGAAGAAGGTTAACGATACCGAAATGCATTTGCCAAAATAAAACCATATTGCATAATCCCGGTGTGCTCCATGTGTTGTAAAGCTGCTAAAAGGCAAGACGGTTCTCACCCACCGGTAAGGATGCACCCGCTGCAGTGTTTGGCCGCCTGGTGAAGTGGCGTTGTGGAGTTCAATTTGGTGTGCTTGAACCTCCGCGTGCCCACGCTGGATGTCTGATGAAGACGGGAACTAATCAAGTTTAGGGTGCCTCGACCATGTGAGGGTCACCCACTGGCGTTTGTGGCATTAACAACAGTGGGAAGTGAAGGGAGCATGCATAGCTTCTGTAAAGATCAAAGGACTTTACACTTGAAACAACACGGATATTGGCAGAATAATGAAAAAGCCCATCGATTTTAAAACACGTAGAACGGACATTTATGAGTGATGATGGTGTATTGTGGGACATTGAGGCCCTACCGTTCTGCTCTCCAGTGCCTAATGAAGGATGTGCCGTTACGGGTTGGTTGATGCCCCACCAATGGAGTGCAGTATTGTATAAATTGACTGGAAGCTGAATATCGCATTCCCATATGGTTTTGGCACTGAAGAAGGTTAACGATACTGAAATGCATTTGCCAAAATAAAACCATATTGCATACTCCCGGTGTGCTCCGTGTGTTGTAAAGCTGCTAAAAGGCAAGACTGTTCTCACCCACCGGTAAGGATGCACCCGCTGCAGTGTTCGGCCGCCTGGTGAAGTGGCGTAGTGGAGTACAATTTGGTATGCTTGAACCCCCGCGTGCCCACACTGGATGTCTGATGAAGACGGGAACTAATCAAGTTTGGGGTACCTTGACCATGTGAGGGTCACCCACTGGAGTTTGTGGCATTAACAACAGCGGGAAGCGAACGGTGCATGCATAGCTTCTGTAAAGATGAAAGGACTTTACACTCGAAACGACACAGATATTGGCAGAATAATGAAAAATCCCATTGATTTTAAAACACAGAGAACGGACATTTATGAGTGATGATGGTGTATTGTGGGACATTGAGGCCCTACCGTTCCGCTCTCCAGTGCCTAATGAAGGATGTGCCGTTCCGGGTTGGTTGAAGCCCCACCAATGGAGTGCAGTATTGTATAAATTGACTGGAAGCTGAATATCGCATTCCCATACGGTTTCGGCACTGAAGAAGGTTAACGATACCGAAATGCATTTGCCAAAATAAAACCATATTGCATAATCCCGGTGTTGTCCCTGTGTTGTAAAGCTGCTAAAAGGCAAGACGGTTCTTACCCACCGGTAAGGATGCACCCGCTGCAGTGTTCGGCCGCCTGGTGAAGTGGCGTTGTGGAACATATATATACATACATATATATATATAAATATATATATATTACCTACTGGCGGTCGCCAGTAGGTATATATAGTTAGGATTTTTTCTCTATGGGTTTTTTGAAAATTCTATGTCTAATAACTTTGGCGTTTGTGGACGGAATTGGCTGAAATTTCAGGAAAATGGCACATTTTGTTTCTGAGCAGCCCTTGAAAATTTGGGGGGGGTTCGTCCAGGGGGGGCCGAGAAAAAAGGGGGGTCCCAAAACGTGTTTTTAACATTGAGTTTTCCATAGGGCGGTTGGCCTCACTTTTAGCCCGAACGGCTGAATGGATTTGCACGAAACTTGGCAAAATTGTAGGGACTGGTAGCCCGATGTGCCTTTTGTAGGTCTCAATATATGTGCTCCAGTGGATTTTGAGAAATTAACGTTTAAAAAAAGATATATATCTGTAAGCGCGGACCAGGCAGCGCTCTGGTTCGCGGACTTTTCGCGCAACGGAGCTTTGTGAAGCGAAGCTGATTGGTTCTCCGGCGTCTGTCAACATTCCAAACAGTCCGTAGCGGCCGCCATCTTGTCTCTCGGTAGGATCGAGAGACAAGAGGAGGTCAAAACAAAGGGGGAAATAACTATAAGGGGGCATAGTAGATCCTCGCTGACCCCCTAGGTTTGATGTGGAGGTTTTAAAAGGGCCCCGCGGGGCAAAAAAAAATAATAAAAATAATAATTGAACGGCTGAATGGATTTGCACGAAACTTGGCAAAATATTAGGGACTGGTAGCCCGATGTGCCTTTGCTAGTTCTCAATATATGTGCTCCAGTGGATTTTGAGAAATTAACGTTCAAAAAAAGATATATATCTGTAACAGCGCTCCGCTTCGCGTAACGGAGGTTTGCGAAGCTGATTGGTCATTCTGTCACTGGGCTATAGTTGGGCTACATCTGGCTGATATTTGGGCTACATTTGTTTTTTTGTGTGTCTGGCGGCCATCTTTGGGCTACATTGGGCTACATTGGGCTTCATTGGGCTACATTCGGCTAATTAGCAAATAGCTCATCGCAAACTAGGAATGGTAAAGAATCGCTATTTATTCCTTAAAGTTCGCTATTTAGGAAATGCAAATAACTTTGATGATACATATGGCGGTTCATCTCTAACAAGATAAGAAGCATAGGGATAGATTTATGATGACTGGCGCATCACCAGGGATGTGTTAGTCATTCTGTGCCGCTGTTCCGTCACCTATGGTGTGCTGCATTTACAATGCGGCGCATCATGGGGCAAAAACAGCACAGATGCGTGATGTATCTGTGCCGTAAAGGTGGCGCATTGCTGGAGTTGTATCGCAAGTGTGATGAAGCTCCAGCAAGGGTCGGGGGTGCCCCTGTCGCAGGGTTTCTGTTCTCACACAGAACTGTGGACAGAGGATTGGAACCTCGGCGAATTAGGGTGTCCCAAAACTCACGTTAGTAATCAAAAACTATTTAGCAAGCTAGGTACAGTGTCACATTGGATATAACAAACTCTCAATGTTTAGACAATCCAGAATATGAACTTATAGTACCTCAGGATACGTGGAACTCATGAACAGTCGGTCGTTATAGATTTCTTAGAAACCAGAACATGGAGTTAAGAAGAACAGATGTGTATTTGAAATGTTTATTTACTAATGCCGTCTTCTCAGGCGTAGTACCTTAGATAATAAAAGTACACATATTATCAGTAGCAAAATTACCAGCATAGTTACTAGTACATAAAAAGTGAATGGTGATAGTATGTTAACATGCTGTAAATGAATAAGAGTTAGCAACACTTATAAGCAGCCGCGGGCCGTGGAGGGAGTTACGGTGAGGCAGGGAGGCGGGGAGGGGGAGAAGCAGGGTGGAGAATACAAGTACACATATTATCAGTAGCAAAATTACCAGCATAGTTACTAGTACATAAAAAGCGAATGGTGACAGTATGTTAACATGCTGTAAATGAATAAGAGTTAGCAACACTTATAAGCAGCCGCGGGCCGTGGAGGGAGTTACGGTGGGGCAGGGAGGCGGGGAGGGGGAGGGGCAAGGTAGAGAGGGCTCCACCCTGCTTCTCCCCCTCCCCGCCTCCCTGCCCCATCGTAACTCCCTCCACGGCCCGCGGCTGCTTATATCTCACCCTCCCTAATACAAATATTATATTATTTGCTAAGAAGGTCTCTTTGTGTTGGTTTAGGGCGTGCCCATACTTTAGTGTCTTAGATTTGAAGGAATCACATCAGCATACACCAGCTCTCTCTTCATGTGAACCGCATCAACTGTTGTGTATGTGTGTTCGGCAAAGCAATATAAAACCCGCCTCATGCCCAGAATTGGCAGAAGTTGCACTTATGTTATGAGTATGAAGTCGTGGAGATCAGACCTCATAACAATTCTGTATCGTGTTGTTCTTGAAACTTTAGCACTCGCTGTACAGATATAGTTTAACAAGTAAAGCAGATAGTAGACCAATAACATATTATTCTCATGTAAACCACGATGAACTACTAGGTGGAAAGCTAAAGCAACAACTAAGTGTCGTGTGCAGAAGTTGCAAAAAAGGAAAAATGGCGTTTAAACCGGTAATGAGCCCATGCTAACTTAACACGGTGTAAAGATATCCAGGACCTAGATGACACCTCCTCATGATCCGGAAACGAACTGAATAAGATAATAGAAGTGCCATCTCATGAGAGCAGATTGCAAGTTTATATGTGGACGGTCCGCAAGGTAAAGCATTAAAAACTAGGAAAATTCAATGCTAAAGAAAAATAAAACAGCCAAGTACTTTATCGAGTCTTAAGCCAATAGGCAAGGTAAATAATAAAAACTTGACAAATAAGTCAATGAATTGTCAATGAAATGCTAGTACTCAGCATATCAAACATGAAAAAGGTCTATGACATAACTGTGTATGCAAAATAAGCTGCAACAGCCTCCAATAGGAAGTCACCGTCTTCATCCGAAAACAGTTCAGCCATCCAATTTAAAAGCGGAAAAGAACATACGTGCTCTCCCAGCACCGGATCCTCTATCACCATCAGAGGACAGCTCGGTGGGTTTTCAAGAAAGCTGTGTTCCAAGAAAGACTGTGCTGCCGCCAGTAAATTCCAGGGACCAAGTAGTCCATGCATCAATGCCACAGCCATAATCCTTTCGCCAGGACAAATCAACTCGTGAGTAATGATAGGAGTCATCAGCTGATTAAAGTCTACGTCAGGAGAAACCGGTCCGCAGAGACACAAATCAATGGCCCAATCGAAATCACAGGTCAGGCAGTGAAATACAGGCTGGACACAGGTGAAGTAGGAGAACCGAAAAGATAATCCATATGCCGTGTTTAATATCGCCAACGGCATTGTGCCATAATATTCTAGCATGCGATTGCGGAACAGTGTCAGCAGCTGCAGGGTCGGAGGTTGCATAGGAGGGACATCCATATTTAAAAATGTAAAAAAGCACAAGAGCGTCCGCTGGTAATGCAAGTAAAAATGCCAATCCACGAACCAGAGTGCAGAAAATACAATGAAAGGGAGCAGGGATGACTCCAAAGATTTTCTCAAATGAAGTCACGAGACCACTGGTAACAACTTTAAAAAAGTGTGCCAGGGATTTTGTGGAGGATGCGTTAAAGATAGTCGGAAACATGTTGCTGAAATTGAAAGGCAAACCTGTGTACGGGTGTTCGCTATGTGAAGTACGAAAGTTTCACGGGCCGAACTCAAGGCCACCTCTCTCTGAGACAAAAGAGCTCTTATTCTTGCCATGCCGTTGAAACGTGTCCCAAGGTTGGTATTTGTGGCCAGATTGAAAACTCCCTATGTTCATGTGTGGGAGGAAATAGAACATTTCTGCAGCAAATAACCCGTTCACTTACTGTTACGATAAAAGGAATACTTTTAATTAACTCAGAACAATCTTCATTATTGAGCATCAAATAACTACCATTTTCCAACAACTTGAACGTGGGGATGATAGCAGGAACTGGCGTGCCTTGCAACACGCAAGCCATATTTGGTCGGTGTTTGTTGCATGAATCGTGTAACTGTATGTGCCTACACATTAGTGAATGATCTGGCGTCTCAGTGCATTCCTCTCCATTCAGATAAACTTCTTGATCATCTTTGAAACATCTGTATGTGTATGGAAGCGACCAGACCTCATGAACAAAAGCACTACCTAAAGGTTCATAAAGACCTATTGGTATATATTTCATACAATTTGAAAACTTATATAAAGCAAAAGGCAGCGTTATTAAACCGTGGATAAGGCATGTTGCCAAAAAACCCGCAATCCTCTGCTGATGATGTCACTGAGCATGTCATGAATGATGTAATATGTGACATCATCAGCAGTGGATTATGGGTAATAGTATCTCTAGTTTACTCCCCTATAGCTGTCTTTCTTTTAACATAAGTGTGTGTTTCCTTCCCTTATACTTACTGTTTTTGGTTCGCTTCCAGTTCGCGTACCAGCGAGCGAACTAGGAAGCGAACTAAGAGAAATAGAGGTTGGCACAGTTCCAAATATTGTACCAATTTTTTAATAACGGGGAGGTAGTTCTGAAAAGAACTTTTTTTTTTATTTTTCTGAACATTTTTTTACTGTTTTTGAATTTTTCGGAACAGTTTTATATTTTTTTGGGTTTTTCTTGGAGGGGGCAATGAAAACGATTCATTGTAAAGGGCTCAACAGGAGCAACAAAACAAAAAAAAGAAGTATTTATTATTTTGGGCGTTTCGGACAAACTTGCATATGATAGTCAATAGCTCTGTTGATCAGAGTGATGCTTCTTTCTCCGTAGGAAATGAATCCATCGCAAAATACGCAGGTGTGTTTTACTTCACCAAATCTCATTTGTATATTTGGCACCATCTCCCTGCCCTCTGGTCCCGTTACTTCCGGTACAACAGATCTTCTGGCCATAATAGGGAGATTATCTAGGTCGTTCCGAAACTGTGCAGCACTGTAGTTGTTAGGATGCCACCTAGTCATATGGCGATGCATTGTGTAGTTTCCGAAACTGTATTTTTTGTCGGTCCCTCTGGACAGTCTATCTTGACATATAAGGCAAGTTACGTATCTTGCATTTACTTTTTTCTGACCTTTGGGAATTTTAAAAAATTGCCAAATGAAGTTTTCTTTCCGGTGAGACGTCTTGGGCTGCTCAGGCAAAAACTGCCTCTCTTCGTGCTCGTCCTCCTGTTCCTCTTCTTCTTCTTCTTGTTGAATTACAACTTGAGCAGGTGGTCCACTCTTCCTTGGATGTGGTGGAGGTGGTGGGGAAGCACCAGCTGAAGCTACTAAAGAAGCCATTGCTCAGTGATCACAAAGGGTCTTTCTCTCACAATGATGAAAGTCAGAGTGAGGAAAGAAGGAGGGATTTTCATCATTTGGGAAAAACAAGAGTTCTCAACCAATCAAAAGTGTTCATTTTAGATTATATGACCTAGTCTTACATCATTAGGAAACCAAAAGTGAAATGAACCAATGAAAAGTGTTATTACCAAGTCACATGACTTGCTGTGTTTACGTTAAGCGCTTTGCAGGGCCTCCCGGTTTGCTTCCAGAAACCTGCGCTTTGGCACTCGCTTCGCGTACCAGTTCGCTAACGTAGCACGTCATATGACGTATCACGCGACAACGTGAAACGTCATGCGGACGGGAGGCGTCACGATGTTGTTTTCTAACGCGGCACTTGCGGTAAAGAAACGTTTACCGGCTCGCGGTCTATTTCGCGGCATCAAGGTCAGCTAACGGGAAGCTTCCCGATTCGCGAAGCGGGAACGAAGAAAAAAAAATATTTAAAAAAAAAATTATTCATAAACATATAAAATATATTTTTGGATTTAAAGAAGAATACATTTTACAGCTACAGATATTAGCTGTTAAAAAACCAATGAAATTCACAGAAAAAACCATAGGTTATAGACCATATATAGTTAGGAATTAGCATTTACAAAACCTTGAAAATTCACTGAAAAAACCATAGGTTATAGACCATATATAGTTAGGAATTAGCATTTAGAAAACCTTATTTTACTCACACAAAACCATTGAAATTCCATATATAGTTAGTTGCACTAACTATATATCGCGCACCCGCAATCCACTGCTGATGATGTCACATATTACATCATTCATGACATGGTCAGTGACATCACTGATGACATCACTGATGACATCTCAAATGACATCACTGATGACAACATCCAGTGACTGTATGTTTCTGTAAAGTTAAAATATGTCTTAGATATTGAAGAATGAGTGGATGTATAAGTGTCTGGATGAAGGATTTAGTAGGTGCGTGACTGACTGTATGAGTGAGTGATTAAATGTGTCTCACTGAATGCATGGGTTAGTGACTAAACTGTCTTAATTTGTGCATCATTATGTCTGTTGTGATGTAAACTGCTGCATGTGTTGATCATTAGCTATACGAGAGGCTATATGTGTTATTAATTGGTTGCCCAAGTATTTCTATGGGAGATTGAGTTTGTGTGGGGGTGGCTGGGAGGTGTGTGACTCTGTGCATAGATGTGTGAGCAGTTGATTCACTAGGTGTATGAGTTCAAGAGTGCATGTGGAAAAAGCTACATGGGCGGTTGACTGTGTGCATGAGTGTATTGATGAGTGAATGGATATCTCAATGCTACATGTCATAGTAAGTACATATGTAAAACACAGTACATGTGAGAGTTGGCATATATAAATAACTGTGCATGAGAGCCACTGAATGTGTGAGTGGCTGTATGGATCATTGTGAACTTGTATCAGGGATTGTATAAGAGAGTAAATATGTGTTAGTATATGTTTGAATAAGTAAGGTGTGTATAACTGTATAGTTGAGGAAATGGAGGTGAGATTGTTTCTTTGCATGACTGACTAGGTGTGTGAGTAACTCCATGGATGAGTGACAGTGTGTGAGTGTCTGTATACACTGAGTGTATCTAAGGTTATATTAGAGTCTGAAGAGGTTTATCGTATTAGCACAAGAATGATGTCAAATGAGATGTCATCAGTGATGTCATCAGTGATGTCATTTGAGATGTCATCAGTGATGTCATCAGTGATGTCACTGACCATGTCATGAATGATGTAATATGTGACATCATCAGCAGTGGATTGCGGGTGCGCGATATATAGTTAGTGCAACTAACTATATATGGAATTTCAATGGTTTTGTGTGAGTAAAATAAGGTTTTCTAAATGCTAATTCCTAACTATATATGGTCTATAACCTATGGTTTTTTCAGTGAATATATATATATATATAAATATATATATATATATATATATATATATATATATATATATATATATATATATATATATTACCTACTGGCGGTCGCCAGTAGGTATATATAGTTAGGATTTTTTCTCTATGGGATTTTTGAAAATTCTATGTCAAATAACTTTGGCGTTTGTGGACGGAATTGGCTGAAATTTTCAGGAAAATGGCACATTTTGTTTCTGAGCAGCCCCTGAAAATTGGGGGGGGGTTCGTCCAGGGGGGGTTGAGAAAAAAGGGGGGTCCCAAAACGTGTTTTTAACATTGAGTTTTCCATAGGGCGGTTGGCCTCACTTTTAGCCCGAACGGCTGAATGGATTTGCACGAAACTTGGCAAAATTGTAGGGACTGGTAGCCCGATGTGCCTTTTGTAGGTCTCAATATATGTGCTACAGTGGATTTTGAGAAATTAACGTTTAAAAAAAGATATATATCTGTAACAGCGGACCGGGCAGCGCTCCAGTACGAGTACTTTTCGCGCAACGGAGCTTTGTGAAGCGAAGCTGATTGGTTCTCCGGCGTCTGTAAACATTCCAAACAGTCCGTAGCGGCCGCCATCTTGTCTCTCGGTAGGATCGAGAGACAAGAGGAGGCCAAAGCGAAGGGGCAAATGACCATAAGGGGGCATAGTAGATCCTCGCTGACCCCCTAGGTTTGATGTGGAGGTTTTAAAAGGGCCCCGCGGGGCAAAAAAAAATAATAATAATAATAATCGAACGGCTGAATGGATTTGCACGAAACTTGGTAAAATATTAGGGACTGGTAGCCCGATGTGCCTTTGCTAGGTCTCAATATGTGTGCTCCAGTGGATTTTGAGAAATTAACGTTCAAAAAAAGATGTATATCTGTAACAGCGCTCCGCTTCGCGTAACGGAGGTGTGCGAAGCTGATTGGTCATTCTGTCACTGGGCTATAGTTGGGCTACATCTGGCTGATATTTGGGCTACATTTGTTTTTTTTGTCTCTGGCGGCCATCTTTGGGCTACATTGGGCTACATTGGGCTTCATTGGGCTTCATTGGGCTACATTGGGCTACATTTGGGCTCCAACATATATATAGGCCAATGTAGCCCAATATATATTTTTCAAAGTTAATTTTCGTAAAAACCACTGGAGCATATATCTTGAGACATAGCAAAGGCACATCGGGCTACCAGTCCCTACAATTTTGCCAAGTTTCGTGGAAATCCATTCAGCCGTTCGAGCTAAAAGTGAGTCCAACCGCCCTATGGAAATGAAGGAAATGAATGGGTAATTTGTAATTAGCAAATAGCTCATCGCAAACTAGGAATGGTAAAGAATCGCTATTTATTCCTTAAAGTTCGCTATTTAGGAAATGCAAAAAACTTTGATGATACATATGGCGGTTCATCTCTAACAAGATAAGAAGCATAGGGATAGATTTATGATGACTGGCGCATCACCAGGGATGTGTTAGTCATTCTGTGCCGCTGTTCCGTCACCTATGGTGTGCTGCATTTACAATGCGGCGCATCATGGGGCAAAAACAGCACAGATGCGTGATGTATCTGTGCCGTAAAGGTGGCGCATTGCTGGAGTTGTATCGCAAGTGTGATGAAGCTCCAGCAAGGGTCGGGGGTGCCCCTGTCGCAGGGTTTCTGTTCTCACACAGAACTGTGGACAGAGGATTGGAACCTCGGCGAATTAGGGTGCCCCAAAACTCACCTTAGTAATCAAAAACCCCTTAGCAAGCTATGTACAGTGTCACATTGGATATAACAAACTCTCAATGTTTAGACAATCCAGAATATGAACTTATAGTACCTCAGGATACGTGGAACTCATGAACAGTCGGTCGTTATATATTTCTTAGAAACCAGAACATGGAGTTAAGAAGAACACATGTGTATTTGAAATGTTTATTTACTAATGCCGTCTTCTCAGGCGTAGTATCTTAGATAATACAAGTACACATATTATCAGTAGCAAAATTACCAGCATAGTTACTAGTACATAAAAAGCGAATGGTGACAGTATGTTAACATGCTGTAAATGAATAAGAGTTAGCAACACTTATAAGCAGCCACGGGCCGTGGAGGGAGTTACGGTGGGGCAGGGAGGCGGGGAGGGGGAGGGGCAGGGTGGAGAGGGCTCCACCCTGCCCCTCCCCCTCCCCGCCTCCCTGCCCCACCGTAACTCCCTCCACGGACCGCGGCTGCTTATATCTCACCCTCCCTAATACACATATTATATTATTTGCTAAGAAGGTCTCTTTGTGTTGGTTTAGGGCGTGCCCATACTTTAGTGTCTTAGATTTGAAGGAATCACATCAGCATACACCAGCTCTCTCTTCATGTGAACCGCATCAACTGTTGTGTATGTGTGTTCGGCAAAGCAATATAAAACCCGCCTCATGCCCAGAAGCTGCACTTATGTTATGAGTATGAAGTCGTGGAGATCAGACCTCATAACAATTCTGTATCGTGTTGTTCTTGAAACTTCAGCACTCGCTGTACAGATATAGTTTAACAAGCAAAGCAGATAGTAGAGCAATAACATATTATTCTCATGTAAACCACGATGAACTACTAGGTTGAAAGCTAAAGCAACAACTAAGTGTCGTGTGCAGAAGTTGCAAAAAAGGAAAAATGGCGTTTAAACCGGTAATGAGCCCATGCTAACTTAACACGGTGTAAAGATATCCAGGACCTAGATGACACCTCCCCATGATCCGGAAACGAACTGAATAAGATAATAGAAGTGCCATCTCATGAGAGCAGATTGCAACTTTATATGTGGACGGTCCGCAAGGTAAAACATTAAAAACTAGGAAAATTTAATGCTAAAGAAAAATAAAACAGCCAAGTACTTTATCGAGTCTTAAGCCAATAGGCAAGCTAAATAATAAAAACTTGACAAATAAGTCAATGAATTGTCAATGAAATGCTAGTACTCAGCATATCAAACATGAAAAAGGTCTATGACATAACTGTGTATGCAAAATAAGCTGCAACAGCCTCCAATAGGAAGTCACCGTCTTCATCTGAAAAGAGTTCAGCCATCCAATTTAATAGCGGAAAAGAACATACGTGCTCTCCCAGCACCGGATCCTCTATCACCATCAGAGGACAGCTCGGTGGGTTTTCAAGAAAGCTCTGTTCCAAGAAAGACTGTGTTGCCGCCAGTAAATTCCAGGGACCAATTAGTCCATGCATCAATGCCACAGCCATAATCCTTTCGCCAGGACAAACCAACTCGTGAGTAATGATAGGAGTCATCAGCTGATTAAAGTCGACGTCAGGAGAAACCGGTCCGCAGAGACACAAATCAATGGCCCAATCGAAATCACAGGTCAGGCAGTGAAATACAGGCTGGACACAGGTGAAGTAGGAGAATCGAAAAGATAATCCATATGCCGTGCTTAATATCGCCAACGGCATTGTGCCATAATATTCTAGCATGCGATTGCGGAACAGTGTCAGCAGCTGCAGGGCGGGAGCTTGCACAGGAGGGGCATCCATATTTAAAAATGTAAAAAAGCACAAGAGCGTCCGCTGGTAATGCAAGTAAAAATGGGAATCCACGAAGCACAGTGGAAAAAAATAGAATGAAAGAAAGCAGGGATGACTCCAAAGATTTTCTCAAATGAAGTCACAAGACCACTGGTAACAACTTTAAAAAAGTGCGCCAGGGCCTTTGTGGAGGACGCGTTAAAGATAGTCCGAACCATCTTGCTGAAATGGAAAGGCGAATCAGTATTGAAAAGGGTCTGCACCTCTGTACGGGTGTTCGCTATGTGAAGCACGAAAGTTTCACGGGCCGAACTCAAGGCCACCTCTCTCTGAGACAAAAGAGCTCTTATTCTTGCCATGCCGTTGAAATCTGCTCCCAAGGTTGGTATTTGTGGCCAGATTGAAAACTCCCTATGTTCATGTGTGGGAGGAAATAGAACATTTCTGCAGCAAATAACCCGTTCACTTACTGTTACGATAAAAGGAATACTTTTAATTAACCCAGAACAATCTTCATTATTGAGCATCAAATAACTACCATTTTCCAACAACTTGAACGAGGGGATGATAGCAGGAACTGGCGTGCCTTGCAACACGCAAGCCATATTTGGTCGGTGTTTGTTGCATGAACCGTGTAACTGTATGTGCCTACACATTAGTGAATGATCTGGCGTCTCAGTGCATTCCTCTCCATTCAGATAAACTTCTTGATCATCTTTGAAACATCTGTATGTGTATGGAAGCGACCAGACCTCATGAAGAAAAGCACTACCTAAAGGTTCATAACGACCTATTGGTATATATTTCATACAATTTGAAAACTTATATAAAGCAAAAGGCAGCGTTATTAAACCGTGGATAAGGCACGTTGCCAAAAAACCCGCAATCCTCTGCTGATGATGTCACTGAGCATGTCATGAATGATGTAATATGTGACATCATCAGCAGTGGATTACAGGTAATAGTATCTCTAGTTTACTCCCCTATAGCTGTCTTTCTTTTAACATAAGTGTCTGTTTCCTTCCCTTATACTTACTGTTCTTTTTTTTAAAAAAAATTTTTGTTTCACTTCCGGGTCGCGTACCGGCGAGCGAACTGGGAAGCGAACTACGAGAAATAGAGGTTGGCACAGTTCCAAATATTGTACCAATTTTTTAATAACGGGGAGGTAGTTCTGAAAAGAACTTTTTTTTTTATTGTTTTTGTTGTTTTATATTTTTTTTATTATTTTTCTGAACATTTTTTTACTTTTTTTGAATTTTTCTGAACAGTTTTATATTTTTTTGGGTTTTTCTTGCAGGGGGCAATGAAAACGATTCATTGTAAAGGGCTCAACAGGAGCAACAAAACAAAAAAAAAGTATTTATTATTTGGGGCGTTTCGTACAAACTTGCATATGATAGTCAATAGCTCTGTTGATCAGAGTGATGCTTCTTTCTCCGTAGGAAATGAATCCATTGCAATGTACGCAGACGTGTTTTACTTCATGAAATCTCGTTTGAATATTTGGCACCATCTCCCTGCCCTCTGGTCCCGTTACTTCCGGTACAACAGATCTTCTGGCCATAATAGGGAGATTATCTAGGTCGTTACGAAACTGTGCAGCACTGTAGTTGTTAGGATGCCACCTAGTCATATGGCGATGCATTGTGTAGTTTCCAAAACTGTATTTTTTGTCGGTCCCTCTGGACAGTCTATCTTGACATATAAGGCAGGTTACGTATCTTGCATTTACTTTTTTCTGACCTTTGGGAATTTTAAAAAATTGCCAAATGAAGTTTTCTTTCCGGTGAGACGTCCTGGGCTCCTCAGGCAAAAAGTGCCTCTCTTCGTGCTCGTCGTCCTGTTCCTTTTCTTCCTCTTCTTGCTGAATTATAACTTGAGCAGGTGGTCCACTCTTCCTTGGATGTGGTGGAGGTGGTGGGGAAGCACCAGCTGAAGCTACTAAAGAAGCCATTGCTCACTGGTAACAAAGGGTCTTTCTCTCACAATGATGAAAGTCAGAGTGAGGAAAGAAGGAGGGATTTTCATCATTTGGGAAAAACAATAGTTCTCAACCAATGAAAAGTGTTCATTTTAGATTATATGACCTAGTCTTACATCATTAGGAAACCAAAAGTGAAATGAACCAATGAAAAGTGTTATTACCAAGTCACATGACCTGCTGTGTTTACGTTAAGCGCTTTGCAGGGCCTCCCGGTTTGCTTCCAGAAACCTGTGCTTTGCGACTCGGTAAGCGTACCAGTTCGCTAACGTAGCACGTCATATGACGTATCACGCGACAACGCGAAACGTCATGCGGACGGGAGGCGTCACGATGTTGTTTTCTAACGCGGCAGTTGCGGTAAAGAAACGTTTACCGGCTCGCGGTCTATTTCGCGGCATCAAGGTCAGCTAACGGGAAGCTTCCCGATTCGCGAAGCGGGAACGAAGAAAAAAAAATATTAAAAAAAAAAAATTATTAATAAACATATAAAATATATTTTTGGATTTAAAGAAGAATACATTTTACAGCTACAGATATTAGCTGTTAAAAAACCAATGAAATTCACTGAAAAAACCATAGGTTATAGACCATATATAGTTAGGAATTAGCATTTACAAAACCTTGAAAATTCACTGAAAAAACCATAGGTTATAGACCATATATAGTTAGGAATTAGCATTTAGAAAACCTTATTTTACTCACACAAAACCATTGAAATTCCATATATAGTTAGTTGCACTAACTATATATCGCGCACCCGCAATCCACTGCTGATGATGTCACATATTACATCATTCATGACATGGTCAGTGACATCACTGATGACATCACTGATGACATCTCAAATGACATCACTGATGACATCACTGATGACATCTCAAATGACATCACTGATGACATCATGACACACCAATACCAGTTACTACATACGCACTCACTGATTCCTACGTCTACACACACATTCACTCATTCACCCATACAGTCACTCATACATACAGTCACTCATTATTACAACACTATCATATGCACTCATGCACCTATGCAGACAGTCACACACTGCCACTCATCCATGGAGTTACTCACACACCAAGTCAGTCCTGTAAAGAATCAATCACACTTCCATTTCTTCATCTATACAGTTAAACACAGAACACCATACTTCAGTGACATCACTGATGACATCACTAATGACATCTGAAATGACATCACTGATGACATCTCAAATGACATCACTGATGACATCATGACACACCAATACCAGTTACTACATACGCACTCACTGATTCGTACGTCTACACACACATTCACTCATTCACCCATACAATTACTCATACATACAGTCAGTTATTATTAGAACACTATCATATGCACTCATACACCTAGTCAGTCCTGTGAAGAATCAATCACACTTCGATTTCCTCATCTATAGTTAAACACAGAACACCATACTTTTCACACATATACTAACACATACTTACTCTCTTATACAATCACTGATACAAGTACACATTGATATGCACAGCGTCACACACCTCCCAGCCAGCCACACACACACTCAGTGTTCCATCCATCCAGTCATTCTTCAATATGTAAAACGTATTTAAACTTTACAAAAACACACAGACACTAGATGATGTCATCAGTGATGTCATCAGTGATGTCACTGACCATGTCATGAATGATGTAATATGTGACATCATCAGCAGTGGATTGCGGGTGCGCGATATATAGTTAGTGCAACTAACTATATATGGAATTTCAATGGTTTTGTGTGAGTAAAATAAGGTTTTCTAAATGCTAATTCCTAACTATATATGGTCTATAACCTATGGTTTTTTCAGTGAATATATATATATATATCCTCTCTAGCCTCTCATAGATATTGCCTAGTATGTCTTTCAGCTCTGTTATAGAGCCGAACACTTGGTTACTGTTTGTAACAAGCACTGTCACTTTAAAAGCACTCCCAGAGCAATACAATTTTGTCGAGTGAGCAAGCGGCTATTGGGCTGCGAAACGCGTCTTGGCATACGGGAAATAAAATCATCTTGAAGCACTAACTTTTGGGTCTGTGTCCAGTTTTGCGGCGAGAGGCGCTCAGTATCCTGTCAGCGTGTGGCGCAAATTTGGAGTTTGTTCATATTGATGACTGAGAAGCTCCGTTCGGTCATATACAGACCCGTCCTCCCTCTTGGTTGATGTTCATTGCGGAGCAGCACTTTCAGGGCGACCTGGACGCTATCTTTGTCTAAGACGGAATTGAACACCTTACCCCCAGGAACCTGAAAAAACTCCTGGCAACCAGCGGACCTTTACCGAGTCGGCCGACGAGGTGGGAAATCCGAAGGTGACCAAGTAACAAATATGACGGTAATCTTGGGTGGAGGATGTGCTCCGATCTGCAGTTACAGGCTATATTTGATAAGGGCCGTGTATGCAGTACGGGCATCATTAGTGCAAATTTCCCTAGAAATGTCATCCGACTTATTGCGAGAGAGGGAGGCGGCGGCTACGGAGATGTTCTCCAATACCCCTCAGGAGACACATAACATAAAGGAAAAAGAACCTAGGAGCCGTGTTAACACTAGCTCACTGTAGTTTAAAATGAAAATACTTGAAAAGAAAATCAAAATGGAGACAAGCAAGTGGTGGGAGTCTCACTCACTTCAGCATTACATCGAAGTGGGTCGGATTCCACGCGGCCTAAGAATACTAACGGCCCCCCACATATGAGGAACCAAATCCTGAGCTAATGAGGGAGTGGGCCGAATGCAATTTGGACTCTTCGCGCAAATTGACGCTCCTACTGATAAAATATGCTGATATCGATAGAGCGTGGCTCCTCACAGAGATTGACGCAATTAATGAAGAGCTGGAGACAATGGGACCAGTTGATGAAATAACCAAACTCCGTAAAGAAATGTTGGGGAGGCTTAAAAAAGAGGGGGAGAAAATAATAGAACGCAAGGCTCAGAAATTTCAAAGATATAAGAACGACTATGAGCTTGGTCAAATCTTTACGTTCGCTAAGAAATTTGATGCCATGCGTAAGTCCCATTCAAAGAAAAGAACAGTACAAGTCAACATTACAACTAGTACCCAGAATAGAAATGAAGGCAATAGTGATGCATCTTCGTGGGTCAGTGCTCTTCTAACAGTGAATCAGAAACAGAAATGCATGATCTCAGGGGAGGAGCAACCAAAAACAAACCATCTCTTCGTGAGGAAATGAATTTTTTGTGCGAAGAAATATTGGCAGCTCTCAGGCCCCGGGGTCCACGGAATATAATTTCAAAAGGGCAAACTTCAAACGGGGCCAGAGACGAAAAGCAAACCGAAAACAACTGAAGCAGTTACAAGAAGAAAACAAGAGGCTACTGGAGGAAAAAGTAAATCAAACCGTAGTCAATTTATCCCCGGTTAAACTAACTGCAGAAGAAATCAAAACTTTAAGTTTGGGCCTTTCGTATTGTCCACCTCACAATTTTGACTATGCTAATGCCCGGATGGACATATATAAAGGGGAGCGCAAATTGAAACTAACGAAATTCCACATACTAAGGAGTAAACAAAATGGTGAAATCAACCCTACACAAGAAACAACTCAATCCAGTCAGTTATCTGAAACTATATCTGACTCGAACCTCCTCATGGATTTAGAGGATTTGTGGAATGGGACACCAAACTCTAACATTAACATAACATCATCACCTACTGCAGTGATTACCAAAGGGGATATAAAAACTGTTGGGCTCACGCACTTTAAACCCAAGTCTACATTCATGCCCATTACCATATATGATTCAATAGATACATTCCATGATGTGGTAACTAACGAAATCAAAAAATTGAACAAAAAAATCAACATGACTATGAAACAGTACCGAAATCAAGATATGAAGTTTTATCAATTGATGACCAAATTGAAAAAAAATAAAGACATTGTGATAAGGAACAGTGACAAAGGCGGTAACATCGTTTTGTGGGCACAACAGGATTATAAAACAGAGGCATTCAACCAGCTAAATGACAGGAACTGCTATGCACGGATAAACATAACAACGTTGAAAGCTACATACCAAACTTACTATACTAAACTGTCTACGTGGCGCCACAAGAACTTGATCAGTGAGGAGGAATACAAATATTTAAGGAAAGACAATACAACTATACCATCAATTTTTTTTAGTCCAAAGATCCACAAAGATTCTAAGAAACCCCCAGGCCGTCCCATTATCACCGCCCGTGACAGTCTACTAGAAAACACCTCTGTGTATGTGGACATTTTCTTACAAGGATATGTAAAGACTTTGCCGTCATATGTGCATGACACAAGCGACTTCGTAGGTAAAATCAAGGATATATTATGGAGTCCTGATTTGCTACTCATTGCACTTGACGTATCATCACTTTACACAAGTATTTTGCATGATGAGTGTATCAAAGCTATTCAGTTTTACCTGGCACAAAGACCAACAATACATTGAGCGTATAGTGAAATGTTGATGGACATGATTACCTTTTGTTTGCATTACAATATGTTTATTTTTAATAATTTGCTGTACCAACACATTCAGGGAGTCTCAATGGGGGCCAGCTTCTCCCCCCAGTTATGCCTGCCTCCACATGGGCAGGTGGGAGGAGCTGGTCCTTAAGGCACAACATGCAGAGGCTATGGAAAATAAGGTTAAAGTCTGGCTCTGACATATTGATGATTTATTCATTGTGTGGCAGGGGACTAAAGATGAAGCGGAACAATTTATCACTCAAATCAACCAAAACTCTTTGAACCTACATTTTACAGCTACCATTAGTGATACCAGTGTCAATGTTTTAGACACTCAGGTTTACATAGAGAACAATAAATTGGAAACAAGTCTTTACCGCAAAAAGACGGCGGGCAACTCCGTATTACATGCCACGAGTGCCCACCCACGCCACCTGGTCAATAGCATTCCCTATGGTGAAAAGCTAAGGCTCAAGCGTATTTGTAGTACTAACAGCAAACTAGTAGGGGCTCCAGAAGAGAGTAGGCAGTGGTTTTTGAATTGCGGCTATTCTCCCAAAACCGTGGAACAAGCCATATTTAAAACCCAAACATTCGATCGCAACCATTTACTTGTTAGGAAAAAAAAGTCCTGACACCATATCCCGTACCATCTCCGAAGGCGAAAAATCGAGTAATCCTGTTTTTCGCCTTATTATGGGGTATAGCACCAGCACAAAAAAATTGATAAAATTGTGCAAACAAGCTGGCCACTAGTTCTCAATGACCCGGTAGAGGGTGTCCATTACCCACAGTATGGCCCCATCTATGAGGGATTGGTTAGTTAAACCGAATCCAGAAATCATTGCCAACACCTCATGGCTACAAACTCACAAGGGATTTTTCTGGTGTAAAACATGCAAAGCATGTACCAACGGGGTTAACACCGTTACTTACAAAACTCCCTTTAGTCAGAAACCCTACAAAATATCCAAATTGCTAACCTGCAAGACTGAATATACCGTCTATGTTTTATCCTGTACTTGTGGCCTACGCTACCTTGGTAGCACAAAACCTCGGGCCCATATCAGAATCCTCCAACACCTTCGAGCGATCAATATTGTTGACAATGCATACCCAGTAGCGAGGCATTTTAAAAAATGTCATCAATCCAATAACAAGAGCCTCAGCTACTTCCTGATCGATACTGTGCCTCCAAACAGAAGAGGTGGTGATCGGGAGGGCAAACTCAGGAAGTTGGAGACAAGGTATATCCTCCAATTGGATACCAAGCACCCGAATGGCCTCAATATTACGGAGGACTTATACAAATGCCTTTAACTGCATAAACCTTTTTTATATATTCACTACTTTTGACCCTTCCAGCACAATACCTATTTCTATCCAGAGATCTAATTTTTCTAAATTTAAGCGTAGATGCGCTCAGTGATCCAATGTTGACAATTTGCAGATATAAAGAAGGGTGAGAACCAAACCTTTATATTACAATTTTATATAAAAAAGTATATATATTTGACATTTATTTTTATATTTAACTTAACAAACTGCTGCTATGTTAACATAGGCAGAGAAATGTCTACATATATACAAAAACATCTGTTTTTAATATACTGCACTGACACAATTTTACACTTTTGCACAATGGATCTTTAGTCCACGTGACATATACTGGAGTATGTTATTTAATGTGAGGCAATCTATCAGGAGAGTATGTCAATAATGATGAATATATATTTTTATTTTTATATATATATATATTTCTACTTTTTCACTCCACTATTTTAGTGTGATTGTTACATGTCTTTGTATACTATGTTTTAAAAACATAAGACTATGTATTTTGTATTTTACATTTATCCTCTCCAGCCTCTCATAGAAATTTCCTAGTATGTCTTTCAGCTCTATTATAGAGCCGATCACATGGTTACTGTTTGTAACAAGCACTGTCACTTTAAAAGCACTCCCAGAGCAATACAATTTTGTTGAGTGAGCAAGCGGCTTTTGGGCTGTGAAACGCGTCTTGGCATACGGAAAATAAAATCATCTTGAAGCACTAACTTTTGGGTCTGTGTCCAGTTTTGCGGCGAGAGGCGCTCAGTATCCTGTCAGCGTGTGGTGCAAATTTGGAGTTTGTATATATATATAACATTCATTGAAAAAAACACAGGTTTCAGGGGCATTATCGTTAGAAATTAGCATTTAAAAAACTTTAGATATTCACAGAAAAAAACACATGTTTCAGGGACGTTATAGTTAGTCTGACATTTCACTCATACAAAACCTGAGAAATCCAGCCAATATAGTTAGCTGAGCTAGCTATAAGTGATGCACCCGCAATGCACTGCTGATAACGTCACATAATACTTCACTCATGAAGGCTTTGTTTGAAAACATTTTAAATATTGCATAAATACAATATCACCATGCACAGAAAGAAAGGCTGGAGTGTCAAAATAATTTTTTAGGGTTGTTCCCCATTCTGACTATGACCAGATAGCAGGTTATTTATATACTCTGCCCATGTCTCCCTATGCTACTTACTAGGCGGTTCCCTGATAACTGCTGAAATCATGACACATTAGCGATAACTTCTAAGTTCCATCTTCTTTGAATGTGGAATCTACACACATCTGTTTTTAAACCTCTACCTGACACTGAGTTGAATTGGTCCCCACTTCCTTTTCTATGCTTGTCACTATCATTTCTATTTGAAAATTGTTTCTCACACCACAACCTTTACCTAACAGGTTGGAGCTGAAATGCACCTTAAACTATTTGCCAAGGACAGATGGGTTACTTTACCTGACTATTGCAGGTGAGTGGTTCTCATTGTAGACAACCTGCTACGATGTTACAACATTTCTTAGAATTACATGACATCCTCTAGAAAAAGACACATTCTGCTTGTTTCTTGGCATTTAGTTGTTGGTTTTTCATAACAGATATATGAATGACAGTGCCTTGAAAATCTTTGCAATTTTGAACTGGCAAATATGGGCTGCTCTATATTTACTAACAGATTAAACTACGGTAGTGACCAATATATTTTTATGAATAATCGGGTCGATTATGACCGTTGCCCACTACCATCTCAGTATATTTTGTTATAATATAGTGCTGTGTAGGCCTGTGTAACACAAATTAGTTATAAAGTAGGGCTTGATGATGTCCTTTCTGTTTCCGACTTTATCTTGCTTAATGGCAGGGCTTGCCTATTGGCATGATCTTATGCCTTCTTGCATAGTAATTTTGCTCTTTTGCGGGAATTGAGGCCTATGCTCGAGCAACTACATTTTCTGAGCTGTCACCATCTTCTGAGCCTCTGTAGGTGAGAGGCTATGTTTTACTTTATACTTGTTGTTCACCCTCTTAAACCAGAGAGGACCGGTTCTTGTCGGAGGAATGTGCTCACTCTATGCTGAAATCATAACAGACGCCGGGCCAGCCGATGCTGTGTCCTTGGCACGGAGTGGTACGGAATCTGAGGGGAAAAGAAGGCGAGGCTTGCTAGAAGCTTCGACTAACGCTTCCATTTTGTACTAAAGGAGGTGTCTGAACTCTGCTGGTCTGGTAGTCTGGTATCCTGGCAGTTTGGTGATACATCACGTTGCAGACGTGCAGCTGTGATGAATCCTGATTAGACCGGAGAGACAGGCCCCCTCTGGAAGCAAGATGTATAGGAACTTGGTGAGGTGTTCCACTAATTCTTATATTCTAACTGTCTTTGCCTAACTATCCCTTTTATTTTCAGGTTCTATACATTTCTATACATATACGTTTTATAAGTGTCTTACTAATTGCATTTAGCAATTGCTTAGGTGTTTTTTCTGAAAGAAGGCCTATCTTGACATATTAGTTATTTCTTTCTTTTGTCATTCTATCATTGTGTAATAAAGAAACCCCCAAGCATATTATAATTTGTTTGTGTTGCTTGGGATGGGAGGTCAGGCCCTTTCTGATCTAAGTGCTGTCACATCGGAAGGATGGTAAGTTTCCCTTCCTGCAGGTAGTTGTAGGAGGAGTGTTATTCTGCCCCCATCTAGGGAAGTATAAATTCTAATTATTCTACCCGAGGCATTGTTGGGAGTAGCATGTGTTGTGATTTCTGAATCCTCTTGTATGGGGAGGTGTGCGTTGTCCGAATCCTCTCGGAGGTAGAGAGGTGTGCGTTGTGATTTCCGAATCCTCTCGTATGAGGAGGTGTGTGTTGCCCGAATATTCTTGGAGGTGGAGAGGTGTGTGTTGTGATTTCCAAATCCTCTCGGAGGTGGAGAGGCGTGCGTTGTGATTATTTGCGAGCTCCTCAGCAATAGCCTTATAGCTTTAGTTTATTGTTAGTGTTTATTTCTTTCTTAGGTAAGTATTGTGAAGTGTGGTGTTCCTTTGGGTCCTGCGAAAGGATGTGGTAAGTAATGCCCTGGTGATTGTCAGAATTACAGAATTATCGGGACATTACAACTACCATGTATGTTGTTTATGTTTCCCCATAGGTCTGCCCGGTGAATCCGTTCTCTTTATTTCTCTGGATCACTGATTTTCTATTCTAACTAAATTCTCCAATGCAATGTTTATTTTCTCACACTTTATTGATGTTTCACGGCAGTAGCTAATTAGAGATCCTGAAGAAAGTCACAACACTGGCAAGGTAATTGGCTGAAACATGTTGATCACTATTCAGTATGACTGACTCTTATGGTTTCAATCATACCTTTTGTTTTTAATCCTAGCACAAGGTAGTCAGAATACAGGTCAATAGGATAACATTGTAGTTAGTTTTAATTCAACAAATCACTAACACTGCACCCCTCATGACACCCCACCAGCTCACATTGTTTGTTAGTTACATCCCCTCTGATACAAAAAACATCCCTGAGCTCTACCCTCGCAGCGAGGGGGTTGTAGCCCACACCATGACTAGGTTTCATGGTACAAGAAGGATTCCCAATGATGAAGCATGCCACCACTGGTGGGTGAGGGAAACCGTCCTGAAAAGGGGCACCTCATTGTAAGTCAACCCCTTTTGCTTTCTCTTGCCTCATAAGACCCAAGAGCTTTGTGTGTATTAGGTTCCCACGTACATAACCAAGAAAAATTCAGCAGTTATAGTTAGCTGAGCTAACTATAACTCGCACCTCCTCAATACGCTCCTTATAACATCACATATTACATCACTCATGATGTTCCATAAAGCCTTAGTTCATACAAGTTTATAAATAAACACATTCCTTTGAGACACCTTTGCTAAGACCCGCTGCACAGCTTCCTTTACTAGCAAGTACACACAGTTTGTATATTTAATTTTTTAGGACAATCTGCAAATGTTGCTCATATCTCTCTACATTCTAATATGTACCTCTGAAAACCTAACTTAACACATGTACACCACCCAAACATGTTTTTACTCTGTTAACATATTGTAGAATAAGTGTACCAAGATAAGCGCACTTACTAACACATCTCCTATGTAGGGAAGCAAATACCGCCTCCGACTGAGGAAATTAACTTCATTCCCCAACTAGCAAGTGCAGTTCCAAATGACATCCATGCACTTAATTCAACAGCCCCTAGCCCCAGTGGACACTCAGAGGAGAGATCCCTAATAGAGAAGTCAACTATTGAGGCCAGTATTAATTGTGCACCTGACTTGTATTATATCAACCACCCTTTATGTCATGGAATATTGCAGGGCTTAGGTCTATGAGAACTGGAACAATTTTTTAGGTTTCATTTTGTTTTAATTGACATTTTGCAGCAATAAAACAGCAATTGTAACGGTATTGTGAACACCCTCAAGTATGTGTTTTTTTTGTTTCTTTAGAGCAATATGATGTTTGCTTGTTTCAGGAAACGTGGTCTGTTGCCCCGGTCTTTTAACCAGGATACCTTAACTTTCATATACAAGCTGTTACTAGAAACAAGGGCCATCCTTCAGGGGGGCTAATGATATGGATTTGTTAAGGTATTGGACTTTTAATTCAGGAGCTCCTCACAGTTAACCCTAATATCCTGGACATTCAACTGTTGTGTAGTCCCACTAGCATCCTTGATATTTATAACATATATGCGAGAAGTGCTAGAGGAGGGAGGAAGTCTAATACCGTAAAGGCTCTAGATGAGCTACTAGGTGAATCCTCAGTTATAATAGCAGGTTAATACAACTTTTGAGCAGTTGGACTGGGACGATACTGACTTCTCAGAGAACGACAATGCTGTCTGGGGTATTCCTCAATTGGAGTTAGACCCAATAAAACGGTTGGACTTAAGCAGGATTGCAACTAAAAACACTCTGTTTAGAGAGAGGTCCTAGGGCGGCTAATGGTAGGACCACTTCGGACAGAATAGGGGCCAACACTTTTAACAATGGGTCCCATACTAGTCAAATTGATTATCACCTCATAGATTTAACACTTTGACCTACACTAATCAACATGAACATTTTAGAGGGAGATGAGAATGATCATAACCCACTCTCCTCGTCTTTTTCTCTCCTGCCACTGGATGAACCTGCATGTCCAGCTAATTTAGTGTCTACTTGAGACTTAGTGGTCAGTAAGGGCAAGTGGTCTAAACTTAGCAGTGACCTGGGGCATTGTCCATGATCATTAGTGAAGTTGATGAGGCTATTATTGTGCTAGAGACCATTGCCGCTTGTGCTCAACCGGTAGGCCTCACTATTGCCACCATAAATGTCTCACTATTTGACAAAGTACGGATCCATTTTCTGAAATCCTGTAGTAATAGAAGCATGCTCAAACAAAATCAACAAACATGGTATAACAAAGAATGCAGTGTTGCTCGTAAATTCCTCGGGCAGCTATTAGAATAAGAAACCTGAATTCTAATAGGAAAGCAAAGAATGCATACAGAACTACACAGAGTAAAGCTAAAAGAGAGTGGGATGAGAGAAGGTGGCAGAAATTGAAGGCAGCATGGACAAGAAGCAACCTGCAACATTTTTGGGCGCTTGTAAAATGGGGTAGTGGGGCACTTCCTCCTCCACCAGAAAATGATGTGTTCCCTGAACAATGAATAAAATATTTTCCCCAACAGTATTCATTAGACGATGCAGGGATTCCTGACCCTCCACTAAAGGTACCTAGGGACCAGAGGTGTCTATTATTTGAACCCTCGGAAGTATTGTTTGCTATGCATGCCATTACGGGGGTAGAGCCCCGGGTATCGATAGTATTCCCGCACATGTTTTTTTATTTGACTGGGAAAAGTAGCGCAGGTATATAACACTGCTAGTAAATGGTCTGGCCCAGGTGCCCCCATTCCTGATTCGAGGAAGGGGGCTGAGATTATACCAGTCTACAAGAAGGGGGATAGATCGCAGCCTGCAAATTATCGGCCCATTAGTCTTATTGTTTCGATCCAAGCGGTGGTGGCACTCCTTGCCGTGGGGAAGGTAAAGGAATGGGTTGACGACAACAGAATCTTAACTCCTCATCAGGCTGGTATTAGGGCCCACATTAGTAAAGTGGATCAAGTTTTTATATTTATTCTGATATACTGGCGGACAGTGGTGTTAGGTAAAGGCAGTGTGTACGCAGTTTTTGTGGATTTAAAATCAGCCTTTGATTTAGTTTCCCACAGTAAATTATGGGAGGTGTTGCAGGATCTGGGTAAGCCAGCCAATCTGCTAGTTTTCTTACTGCACCTGCACAAGAGCAATTTTGCCCATATACGTTGGGGCTCACAGGGGGAAATCACAGAGCCATTCAGGGTGGAAAAGGGAGTGGGCCAAGGGTGCGTCTTGGCACCCACGTTGTTATTCATTTTTATTAATGAGTCAGCTAAATTCTAAGCCCAAACACCCACTGACGTCGCGACCCTTGCTGGCTCCAAGGTCCCAATTCTTATGTTTGCCGATGACATCCTCATCATTTCCAAGATTCCCAGTGGATTACAGCATGCATTGGCCTTGTTTGAAGATTTCTGTGACAGAGGGCTTAAGATTAATGCAGATAAAACAAAACTTTTTTCTTTTAACAAACACTGATCATATAAGGGGAAAATCATGATGGAGGGGGTGGCTTTAGAAGAGGTAGATGCGTTTACGTACTTAGGCGTCACCATGGAGAAAATAATTAAATGGAGTCCCCATATTGATAGGATGGCACTAAAACATAGGCAACTAGCGGGTGCCTTTAGCAAAGAATTTCACCTGTCTCTGACCAAACCTGTAATCCCTGCGTTACAGATTTATAATGCCAAGGTGATTATCTCAGTTTTATGTGGTTCGGAGCTGTGGAGATTCTAAATTTTGTACAGCTATCAACTGCTGAAAATAAGTTATTTTGTGCCATCTCCAGCCTCCCCCAAAGCACACCCTCCCTCCCATTGCTTAATGACAATGGAAGGCACTCTGTGGCAGACATAGCGAGGCTTCGCTCCTTACTATATTGGCGTAGAATCTGGTTCACACCCGAGCTAACCACCTACGCAATCGGATTAAGGGATGTTCTAGATGCCGACGGCTACCATAAAATATGCTGTCTTAGAGACATCAAGGGGACATTGTCTCTAATAGGCCAGTAACATATTTGGGAGAATCTGGCTAACTTACTGTCTATACCTAAAGCTGTATTGAAGAATAAATACGCAATCGGATTAAGGGATGTTCTAGATGCCGACGGCTACCATAAAATACGCTGTCTTAGAGACATCAAGGGGACATTGTCTCTAATAGGCCAGGAAAATAGTTGGGAGAATACGGCTAACTTACTGTCTATACCTAAAGCTGTATTGAAGAATAAATCCTGGGACATGGTGGGGCACAACGATAGTAGATTGGGTGACAGTTCAATGCTCACAGGGAGGATTCTGTTAGTTAAAGCCTGCATCCATTTTGAACCATACTGGGATACCATCTCCAAGCCCCTTGACCATAAACTCTACTTCCAATTCAGAGTTGGTACTTTGCCTATAATAATACCCACACTGCAAATTGGCTAGAAGCGGGAGATAACAAGTGTATATACTGTGCTAATCACGTAGAAACGTACCAACATGTTCTCTTTGTACGCCCGCCTATGCTACCCCATGAAAGGTTTGGCTTGTGCCTATGTGTAAGAACTTGGGCACCAGGCAAAGCAGCATAGCCTTAAAAATTCTGAGGACTGATCCCTCGCTTCGTTATGCTATCCCCCTAGCCAAATATGTAAAGTGGGTTTGGTGCATCAGATCAAAAATTCCACCAAAAGAGAATAATTTAGCTCCTTTGCTACCAGGTTCTCACTCCGCTGAAGCATCAATTTGCTCTTTGTATGGTGTTATTGGACCTCGCTGTGTAATCTTTTATTATTTGTATTTTAATTCTGTCTAATAACTTTTTAGCTTTTTACCAGTTTTATGTATGGAGATTTATGAAATGTTGACTGTATTGACTTGATACATTGTACAGATTATCTTTTAATTGGATAACCATCCCTTTTGAGGATTGTGCCCCCCCGAGTGGTGGTATCTTACTACATTGTAAATCAAGCTTGCATTGCATGGTGTATGATATGTGAATTCTGTGGAGATACCATTGATGAAATTGCCTACTTTTAAATTCTTCAAGATGTAATGATTAATTTTGTTTGTTTTTATCACTGTTTATATTGACTTATAGATCAAGTCTTTAGTCAAATTATGCATATTGTGTTGTTTTCGCTTTTATGACAATACTGTCGAAATAAAGCTTTTTTAAGTGAAGCACTTACTAACACTTCACAACAAAGGCTTTGAAATATATTGCTAAATACCTGAACTTGCAGTTCTTTCTTAAATGCAAATGACCACACCACTCTCTTTCAACTTCACATAAATTAACTTCCTTCTCCTTCAAAGAACCAAGGACAAGCTGAGCTATCTTTGGTTCTGCACCCAATCACATCACAGCATTATTATTTTTTTTTTCCAGAGTTTTATATAGTGCAAACTTGACCCCTAGGTATCAGGTATTGGTTCGATTTACACAAGCACCAGTTATGTTAGACAAGGACACATTCATTTTTGTTAGGCATGGGGATTTGCCCGGAATCACAAGATGTTGCCAAGCGTTATTGACAAAACTCGAACCTGTTAACCCTGAATTTTAGAACAACCGCCCTAGCCCATTAGGCTATATCCTCTCTCCATTTCCTCAACAATTTAATAAGAATGGTAAATATTGGTTGAGTCTTAGCCTTTTTTTTTACTTCTCCCCATACGATCTCATGAGACTCTTGCAGGATCGCAAAACATCTTGTGGCAGGTCCAGTAATTCTTTATGCGACCCATAACAAAAAACCATCGAATCATCACATTACTTATTACTAAAAAACACTCTCTCAAAAACAAGCACCACAATATGCATTCCTAGCAATGGAGTGCTTGATGAACTCATCTACTCCTTTTTACTAGTCACAATCCCTCAAGATTCCCACAAGATCGTAACAATTGAATAAAAACAGTATACATTTATTTAATTCACAGTAGTTATCCCTTAGACACCTCCTCTCTATAATCTGCACACCCACTATTGTACCAACTAAAACCTCTCTCTGTAGATTTTCCCTATCCCACTACATTTGTTTTACTTTTTTATGATCCCACGAGTAAGGGAGCACCCAAACACCTGCCTTCAGCCATATAGTTCTCTGTGTCTTGCAAGAATCTGTCAAGCTTGAGCATTTAGTATATTTCTCCCAGACAATAAGTCTGTATCCTTCAGTGTAGATAGCAGAGTATTTACACACATAGGCTTGTGCACTGGCACCTTTCTCCATAAAGAATGTTCTCAACCACTACCTGCCCTTTTTCAACAATCTTACAAAACTCTTGCAGGATTGTAAATTTAAAAAAAATCACATAATGTACACTCTCCTTCCTTATGGTACTTATAAATTTTACTTCCTTCTCCTAGGACCTTAGGAAATAGTGACCACTCCAGTTTTCCACAGTATGTCAGCAGTATATAGTAGGGATGGCATGCAAGCACACAGTCCTTCAGGAGCAGTACCCTCAAAGCTCATCTTCCAGCAGCATAGACTCTATTTCTAAGCAACTACCAGAGGATGGGAGTGGTTAGACAAGGGAAAGGGAATTAGGGATGGTACCGCAGGAAGGGAGACTTGGAACATATAATATCACTGATTAGTGGGTGTTAGTTGCAACCATAAAACTACTGAAACAGATCAATAATTTACATTTTATATTGATACCTCAGGCTTACCTGAAAGAAAACATTAGGTAATGTGCACAATTTTTGTTTTAACAAATGAGTAGTTTGTATCAATGAGATCTCAGCAGACAATAGTCAGTTACAGTAAGAGTTAATCTCATGAGTAGGGATCAATCAGCTGTGCTTGAAACAAGGACTATGGTAGCTTACATAGAGTTGCAAGTATTTCCATGGATTCAAAGACTGAGATGCACCAAGATTGTCTATGGTATAATTCAACAAGGTTAAACAAAAGCAAGATATTATTCAAATGGTTCATTTCACCATTAGTACTTATGCTACAAATCTGCAAGGTTTTTAATCATCTTAATGTACATAAGCTTCTGCCAGATAATCCTTCATGGAGTTCTTACTGAGTTTTTACCAGCACTCAGCTGTCACACAACAAAGGTACTTTAATAACTGTCCTAATAGCCAGGCGCTATGTTGATTCTCTCATGCCCTGAGAGGTTAAGCACTGGTTGTCACTATTGCTTCCTGGGAAGAACTCCTAAAATGAGCATGCCCAGTGCTCTAAATGCACTCACAACAAATGTGGCACAATGTGTTAAAACATCCCTCCAAATCTATGATACTTATATAACTTCAATAACTCAAATTGGTGAAAAGCAAAGTCTCTGAGTTTGACACGCCTTACCGTGCTTGTTGTCTCCAGATGCTGCTTAGCTGACAATCTTCCTTACTGCAAGCTCCTGATATCAGGAGTGACCGGTTTTTATTCAGGCGGTATTGTCAAGGCAACACTAATGTAATCAGTGTTACGGCACCAGTCAGATCTTCTGAGAAGGGAAGCACACACTCCAAGCAGTGCTGTGGTCATAGAGAGAGGACAGAATTAATGATAGGACATAACAGAGAACCAGCCTGTACCTCTGTCCAGTGTGAGATGGGCATGTTGTACAGTTCACTAGCAGTTCACACATCAAATGGAATATGTACATACTCAGCCTAATATACATACATACATGGTACTGTCCCGATTCTACAGTTCGTGCTCACTAGTGGTGTCACCAGTAGTGCAGGTTCATGATGTATGTTTGTCCAGATGGGTGTGATAATAGAGTGATGATACACTGGACTCTTTAAAACACCTCACCACAGGATAACCACTCTAAATAGTGGCCATTCCACTGAGAACTCTTCTCAGGAAAAACAAGAATGCACAATACAGTATCGGGAAGAACTGGCCTCAACACGAAGAACTTTTTCTTGGATAAAGGGTGCATACACTAGGATGTAGGAAGAAACTAGCCTCTACACTGTGACCTCTCTCACATTACAGGTGTGCGTAGTAGAGTGTAGGGTGGCACAGTACCTCTTCTGAGACATCTCTCTGGGATGATGGGTGTGTGTAGTAGGATGTGGGGGAAAACTGTCCCCATCCTTAAATGTCTCTCTTAAATAATGGGTATGTGTAGTGTGGTGTTTGGAGGGACTGGAAATATCTGAAGAGACTTCTCTATTGAATGGCAGATCTGCAACTTGGGTATGGAGAAGAAATAAGCTCTATACTGAGAAGTTTCTCTTGGATGACAAGCATACAGATTAGAGAGAGAGAGAGAAGCTTGTTTATTTAGACCATGGTCTTTTAAACAATACAAAACAAAACACAATCAGAATCCAAAAGTACGAACAGACAAAATTCTACTACATCATAAATAGTTAAAATTCAATACATGTTAAAAAATAAGGTTAAAAGAGGGTGGCACCCTCAGACCTACAGTTCATTAAACCCAAATTTTACGGAAGTTCTCACATATCTAGAGGAATTAAAAGACAGAGTTAAACTTTATAAAAAGGCTTAAAAGCACTTAAAATCAGTGTCCCTCCTTCGATAGCTCCCTTCCGATCGCTTTTATGGCCTTCAGGAATTTACCCAATCCAATTGCAATTTCTAACTAATACATATCTGTAAGTAAGCATATCGCCTGGGCACGGGAATTTATCTTATGTGATAGGAATATAGGACGTAAAAACAATTTCCTTAAATCATGTACAAATGTGCAATCAAGCAATATGTGCAACATATCATTTCTTAGGCCACACCCACAGTCACAATTACCTTCTGGGCCAATCAGTACGGACTTTAGTTTCCCGTCTATATTCCAGGGGTTAATCCCAACCTGGAACCTTAATATTTCATGTCTTAACCCTTGGTTAGGCAATATATTCAGATACAGGAACCAACCATTCATCAGATTAGGTTACAGAGAGACTGCCGAGTCAGCTTAGACATCTCTGAAGAGTCTGAAGAGCAACACGTGTGCAAACTAGGTTGTGGGTAGAGATTGTACTCTCTGCTCATAACCCCTTTCATGATAATGAATGTCCTTAGCAGAATTTAACATGGAGTGTCCTCTCCGTTGACAACGATTTCTTGGACAACCAGTGTCCTTATTTTAATGTAAGGACATACCCACCTCTCTCTCAGACATCTCCTTATGGGTACAGGCATATATAGTAAGGTGTACACAGATACAGATCTCCATGCTGAAACTTCTCTCCAGAGTGACAAGCAGATATGCTAAGATGCGTGAATGAACTGCTCTCTGCAGTAGCTGACAGCTGTGCATAGTACATATAAGAATGCATTTACCTCTGTACAAAACCAGTTACACATTTGTATACAAATCTTTATACTACAGTGGGAAGAAGCACTGATCGCTCTATATTGATGTAAACATAGCTATACATGCAGCTGAACAGTTGCAGGTCCTGAAGAAGGAACTGCCACTTTAAGTCAACATTGCAAGACTGTAATAATATTTAAATGTTTAAAAGCTAAAATGGAAAGAAATCTGGAGTACCGTTAAACATTTTATTTATAAAAGAATAATCGACCACATTACAAACAACAACTACATTAACAAACTACAAAATACCCTCTGATCACCAGGCATCGAAACCTCCTACCCTTTTGCTTCATTCGCCTATTGGATTTTGATGTAAGTAGATCTTCCTTTCTTTTGTTTCAGCCTCCGTAGCCTTCCAAACAATATCTGATTTAATAGTCTTTTTATGGCAGGCTATCCAAAATGAAGTTCAGCCAGGGTGTTAGAAAGAACCAGTGTGCTACATCCATTACAAGACTGTAGAACTATTGTAGATGCAGTCATTCTGAAAGGGTAACTGAGAGAAACTTAGCTCATGCAGCCAAAGTACACAGTTCTGCATCTGCCCACACATTCTTTAAACTGGCAAATAAAACCTCTCCCTAGGTACTTACTGCTCAAGTAGATAAAAACCCTCCTTTTATAAATAAAGTGTTTTTTTGCTGCTTAAGTAAGCAGATCATGTTTCATCAAAACAAAGTAGAGCAACACAGAACAATCTTCTCCAAGGGTGAAAATGTCACATAGGCAGTAACAACATCAGTTGTGCATTTAATTTATTTGTGTGACTTTCCACACAGTTACTGTTCCCTCTTTCATCCAAAGTGAACAAATTGTGTTTTCCTCCACCTTATATTCTGTGATATGATAGTTCTGTTCTGTTAGTTTTGTTTTTCAAAATGTCTGTTTTCCATTTTCCCAAGACAGGATACCCCATAATTGTAAGGTTACATACTGATAAAATTAATAACAGTGATACACCACTATATATTTAAACTTTTTTTTCACAAACAATCGCATAGTTCTCTGTACTGTACCACTAACTTCATATTCCTTTCTCTTGAAGAATTCAGCACCCCCAACCAGTGCAGTTGTTTTTCAATTAAACTATAACATGCCATCAAACATGTTTCCATAACAGTTTATAAAGTAACACATTCCTCTAAACACACCTTTCCCAACAGTGAGCACATTGTTTTACTCTACAAATAACAAATCGCAATATCTTCACTCATACATCCCATAAGGGTAATATATGTGGGAAAAAAGGTAACTAAAAACACTAAGCCTTGAATTAAAATATTACATATGCTTTGATTTATAATTCTGGAAACACTGCCTATTTTACTTAAAAGTACATACATATTGAACATTTCATTTTTTAATAGAACATCCAAAACTTGGTGATTTCTCTGCATTCTAAACTCCACCTCTCAAAACATTTCCTAAAACATGCACCCCTACAAACACTTTTGACTCACTAAAACCTTGTATAGAATATATTTACCAACTGTAATGGACTTACTGACACTTCTAAACAAAGTTCACAGAGTATATTTTTAATTACCTGAATTTAGAGCAGTTTCTTATACGCAGTGGAAGACACCCGTCTGTGTCAGTTGCAAATTCAGTCACTGATGTTGAGCCCAACTCCAACAGACTACCTACTCCTCCAAATCACCAAGAACAATGTGATCTATCTCTGGGTCTGCAACCAATCACATCACAGCATTTTTTCAACCACGTAATAAGAATGGTAACTGTTGGTTAGCTTTGGCTCTTTTTGTCTACTTCTCCCCATTACAATCTTGCAAGACTCTGGCTAGATCATAAAATACCTTGTGGTAGGCACATTCATTTTCCTTTAGCATCTCGTGAGCCTCTCACGAGATCACACATGTCTATACAACAAGCTTCACTCCCTGAAACTTGTGAGCTACTCTTGTGAGATTCTTATGGGATAGCAAAAACATTTTATGGAAAGAGTATCCTCTCCACTGAGACCCATCTCCTACATGAAGGTGTGTGTAGTATGGCGTGGGGAGAGATGGGCCTCTCTACACAGACCTCTGTATCAGAGGACAGCCTCACGTAGTAGTCTTTGTAGAAGGACTGGCACCTCCACTGAGATCCCTCCCTTGCATGATGGGTGTGCATAGTTGGATGTCTGGATGGACTGGCCCCTGAGCTAAAACCTCTCTGTTGGATTACAAGTACACATGGTAGTATATAGGTAGAGATTGGCCTCTTCACATAGACCCCTCTCTTACATCACAGTTGTGTGTAGTAGAGTGTAGTGAGAGTGGCCTCTACAGTCAAATATTTGTCTTGCATGATGGATAAGCATACTAGAGTATGTGAAGGGAGTAAACTCTCCACAGATATCTCTCACTTGAATCATGTGTATGTATAGTAGCGTGTAGAGAGTAACTGGCATTTCAGTTGAAACCTCTGCCTTGGATGATTGGTGGGCATAGTAGGGTGTGTGCAGGGAATAGCCTCTCTGCTGAGACCTCTCCTGCAACGATAAGTGTGCATAGTAGGGTGTAGACAGGGACTGGCCTCTGCTTTCAGACCTCGTTCCAAGATGACTGGTGTGAATAGTAGGGTGTGGGGAGTGACTGCCCTCTACTTTTAAACCTCTCTCTCAGATGATGAGTATGCAACATAGGGTGTGTGGGGGACTGGGCTCTCTAATGAGACAACTTTCTTTAACGATAGGTAAGTACAGTAGGGTATAGGGAAGGACTGGGCTCTGCTTTCAGACCTTTATCTCAGATGATGGTTGAGTCTTAACTCTACTAACAACTCTTCTCAAACCAATGATCATAAATAGGAGAGTCTAATGGTGTACATAGAAGAGTGAATTCAAACACAGTCATAGCTACTTTTCATGATCTCACAAGAGTCTCACGGTAAAAACAGTCGTCGGGACCAATTGCAAGACTCCATTTTTAAATTGCTACTCTTGCAGGAGGCTTGCAGCACTCTCGTGAGCCCAAATGTCAAAATATAAAATTATTTTTGACCCTTAATATATCATAAACTGCTGATTTACACCAAATCACAAAAAGCACAAGCTGAGGCCTAAGATCTAGCTTCCTGCTGAATTTGGTGTCATTTCGATAAGCAGTTTTTGCAAAAACCTGTCTTTAATAACCCTGGGTGTAGTTTGCATAGTCGCGCTACGCGAGGCTTTGCAAATTGTAAAAGCGCTACGCGAGATACGCGTAGCTACACGAGCATGCGTAGTTGCTTGTACCACCCATTCACAATGCATTTTTCTTGTTCGGCAACACGTATTGCGTGTTCGGGACGCTGTTTACGTGCTCGGGGGATTATAGTATCTCGCAAACTTGTCCATGTGGTCCCCTATGGGTGCGGCCATCTTGTTTTTCACTTGTCCCGCCCATTCGTGATGCCTTATTTCCTGTTCCGGGTCAGGTATAGTATGTTCGTGATGCACATTTCATGTTCAGGAACACATTTTACGTGTTTGCAACGCTTTTTGCGTGCTCGGGGGAAATATCTCGTGAACTTACCCACGTGGTCGTGATGGGTGGGGCCATCTTGTTTTTCACTCTGTGCTATCATTCTGGACCTGCTTTTCTATCCTCGCTCTATCTTTGCAATCCTTAGGTTTTTACACTGTTTTTCTGATCTTTTTTTATTTATTATCTATCCCTCGCTGTCCCTAAGTCTATATTTTGCATTTTATTTCTACTTTTGCTGTGTTTTTTTCACTTTTCTAGTGTTTTATATTACTTCCTTCTTTAAGCTCCTACTTCTACCCCTAACTTTCTTTTTTCCTTCTAAATTTTCTTTTCTGCCTCCGTACACACCAGAACCATGGCTAAGGGTACCACTACTACAGCTCCAAGGACAAGGCGCCTCTTCCCAAGAGCCGCCTGTCTTGCAGCAGTACAGGCCTGGGAGCTTTTCTGTGAGGCAGAGTTGGCCGCCCTTGTTTTTTTTGTGCAGCGCCACCTCCCCTTGACCTAGGCAGCAGACGGTAGGCATGGCTCCGTGTACCCTACCCAGGAGCGTCACCGCCGGTGGGCGAAGGTGCGCCGGGCAGTGTTTTGTTGCTCAAGTGTCCGGTGCACCCATAACCAGCTGGCCCACCGGTGGTCAGACATCTTGGACCGGGAGCAGGACCTGCTGGACCTGCTAGGTGTCGAGGTCGTGGGGCCTGGTGAGTAGCTAATATACTAGTAGTATAAGTATTGTTTATAATTTTTTTCCGAACAGCAAGAATACTGCTGCTTACATTGCAGGTAAATTAAGTTTCAAAATCTTCTGTGATTGTAGGACACAGGTGCTCGGCGCTACTCTTACTTGTTTGCAACTTTGCCCTCGCTTGGGCTGATTATGTAAGAGTTTACTTTAGAGAACATAAATTAGGTAATGCTATTGCTAGAGAGACTCTAGTCCATCCTTTGTCCTCCTCTCACTAAGAAGAAATTGTGGTGGATGGATTGATAGGTTTAGTTAGTATTAATTGGAAATTGTTTAGCGGTCTGTGTGACGCATCTTCTGTCACTGAGTGCTACTTACCCTAGTCATTAGTAAAACCTTTTGTAGTTTGTTTAGTGAGTGATAAGGCTTAGTAGTGTCACTAGCAGAACATCAGATGCAACCAACCAACAATTTGGTGTATGCACAAATTTAGGCATGTGTCCTCCATCTATGCATTTTTGAGGGCTAAAATAAATGGAAATGCAGACTTAGTGAACAATTGGCCTGTCTGGAATAGGTTGGCTAGGTCAGGTGGTACTTAGGCGTACTTAGTATTCGGAAATCAGAATGGAACACTGGATTAGTGTTCATAGATAATAAGTAGACGGTCAGTGAATCCCGCAATAATACTATTAGTCAATCTGATTAGATAGGTCAATTTTTTGCAATTGTTGTTTCCTAAAATGTTTTTTGAGTGTTTTTTTTAAATATTTTATTTGTTTTTCCCACCAATCATTAATGTTTGTTTTTTTCTTTATTATATCTTACATGATTAGCACCAAGGGGCAAGAAGACGGGGTCAGAGTCAACGGGACAACACGAACAAGATGCCTCCCATGGCCAGGACCTCTCCTCTACCGAGAGATCTGCTGCTGGCCGCAGTAACTCCTACAGTGGTTAATGATAATAATTATATTTCCCTAACTATTACTGCACCTTATTTTTTCTGAACTATTAATTCTGGTTCCTAATTCTATTTTTTGCAAAATCTTCTTTGATCTTGCCTATCTTCTAAATTCTTGTTATCCCTGCCTCTAACTGCCTCTGCTATGACTCTCGGTACTACTACTGTTAGTCTGTCTGTAGCTAGGCTTGCCCAGTTGGCCACTCTTTATTTAAAAGTTTTTAAATAAAACTCAGATTAACCAATTGCTCTAGCCACTGAGTCCAGTCCTTTGGGTTGTCCTCTTCTAGTCTTCTTATTCTTGAGGCTTTTCAACAATTCCCACCAACAAAATACCCAACCAGATATTTGACTATATTTGATAGGATATAGTACATACTACTACTGTTGTGGGGATTCTGCACAGCCACATACAGAACTATGCACAAGAAAATAGGATGTTGGTGATGGGAGGTTGGACCTTCCTTGCACCTCAGTCAGAACCCACAATCCCCTGACCGACTAGCTATAGTGTCTCATTAGGTCCCCGAACCCCCCAAAGATACCCAATGATTAGACAACCGAGAATATAACACCCTTTCACTCACTCACTCGTGTAAGTCCACCACACCAAATACCACAGAGTCTATGTGGAAGTTCAAAAGGTTTATTTTTAACTAACAAGCTGTACGTTGTTCTACAATTCAGTATACTATACGAGCCAGCTCCAACAGCAAAATACATAAGATTAAAACAATAAACATTGTCAAAAGTCCATAGAAGACAAAAGATCTCTGCGAATTCTGGGGGACCCCCCACCTTAGAACCTAGAATTACTGGTTACATCATAAGCTCTGCAAAGCTCTGGTTCATAGAAGGGAATCTGCTGCCTGTTATGAGAAAAATGATGCGCCTTAGATAGTATAATGCAAGCATTTCTCAGTCATGCTAAAAAGTGTAGCAGTTATGGCTACGCAATATGGACTGATCAGAACTCCATAACAAAGTGGCCTATTTTTTAACCTCTTGTACGCACCGTTCAGACAGTAGCTGTATGAGCTCATGTGGGCACAAAGGCATCTTACACAACAAGCTGCAAGGTAACGTGTGCAAAGGACATGAAGCTGAAATGGCTGCATGGCTAAGGCTAACTTTGCAAAGAGTAGAGTAGACTAGAATGATTCTAGGGACCATAACAATACTAGAGTCTACTCTAGTACCCGATTTGGACTGGTGATGTATGTTGTATATGTATGTTATGTTATGTTATGTTAGCTGCATTTATTTTGCGCACAGCTGCTCCAGCGAAGGAGCGTCCTGGCGCATGGAAAAGGTGAACATAACACAACGCGGAAAAAAATAGGTGAGAAGTCAACATAAGAAAATTAAAACAAGTGGGTTTTCACGGCCCTGCGAAATGCTAGAAGATCCTCTAAAAGGCGGATTTCCAAAGGAAGCGAATTCCAGAGAGCCGCAGCTCTCACACGGAAGGAGCGGCCGCCCATCCGGCTAAGCCTGAAACGCGGGGTAACCGCAAGGGATTGCCCTAGGGATCTGAGGGAGCGAGTCGGGACATAGGGGGATATAAGGTTATTGAGGATCTCAGGTGCCGATCCTTTTAAAATTTTAAAAGCAAGGCTGAGTGCCTTAAAATGGATTCGGCTTTTCACTGGTAACCAGTGTAAGGACCTCAGAGTGTTGGACGTGGGACATGACCTCGGCAGGCCCACCACTGCTCTCGCAGCCGCGTTCTGGACGCGCTGCAGGCGGACGATCTCAGCTTGGTTAGCTCCCAGCAGGAGCGAGCTGGCATAGTCCAGCCGGGAGATGATCGTCGCTTGGATGACCAACTGTCTCGTCGGGGCATCAAAAAATTTAAGCACCGGCCTCAGTCCGCGCAGAACACCAAAGCAGCATGCTGCCACTCTCTTAGTGTGGGTGGTAAAACATAAGGTGTGGTCGAGCCATACTCCCAGGTTTCTGAGCTCCATCACCGGTATGGGGGCAGGCCCGAGCTCCTGAGGCCACCAATTGTCCCCCCAGCAGTCCGTTCCTCTTCCCACGATCATCACCTCGGTTTTTTTTGCGTTCAGCTGGAGACAGTTGTTATTCATCCAGCTGGCCACCTCTCTCAGCCCATCTCGGAACCTGGGGGCATCCAGTTCGGCATCCCCGCTGATCGTGACCGCTAGCTGTGTGTCGTCGGCATATGAGACCATAGTAAGGCCCCACTGCCTGGCGACATCAGCCAGCGGCCGCACGTAGAGATTGAAAAGCGTGGGACTCAGCGAGGAGCCCTGGGGGACCCCCAGGTCCAACTGATGGAATTTGGACTGGAAAGGAGGGGTGGCAACGCAGAAGGAACGATCGCTGAGGAAGGAACGGAACCACTGCAGAGCGAGGCCACAAATGCCAATGTTCTCCAGGCGGTGTAGGAGGATGCGATGGGACACTGTGTCAAAGGCAGCGCTAAGATCTAATAGAATAAGCGCTGCCGTTTGACCTGCATCCAACACACTCCGCAGATGTTCCACCATTGCCAGAAGGGCGGTCTCCGTGCTGTGCCCAGCACGGAACCCATTCTGCGTAGGATCGAGAACATTGGCCCGGGCCAGATGCTCAGATAAGGCTAGGTTAACATGGGCCTCCATGACTTTGGCCGGCCAGGGAAGCAATGAGATCGGGCGATAGTTTTCCGGTTTTAGAGGATCCAAAGATGGTTTTTTCAGGATCGGGGAAACCACCGCCTGCTTCCACTTGGCAGGAACAGTGCCTGAAGTCAGGGAGAGATTGATTAATGAACACACTGCCGTGCGCCCCTGAAAAGACGGATCTCTGAAGAGAGCAGGTCTGAGTGGGTCCGCCGGGGAGCCGGACTTGACACGTTGTGCCAGCTTAACAAACCCATCCCAGGAGAGGATAGGGAGAGAATGTAATACCAGGCGGCTACAGAGGTCATTCCGAGGAGAAAGTGGTAATGTCATGCTGGAAAATGACAAATAGATGTTCTTAACTTTCTCCAAAAAGAAAGCAGCCAAAATCTCACACTGTGAGGTGGAACCATCCACAGGCGGAGCCGCTCTCTTAGCCATCAAGTCTTTTAAGGCTTTAAAGATGGTCTTCGAGGGGTATGTATTGACTTTTTTTCAATATTGCAAGTGAAACAGAATAAATAGGGGGAGGTGTTTATATGGCATCTAAAAATGTGTCATGTTTTTTCTAGGCATACTACCGTCCACCAGTGCCGCGGCCAGTGGCAATGGCGACGCGGCCATTTCAGAGGGAGCAAGAGATGTGGTACCTGCAGGAGCTACAGGGGTTGAGCCAGCAGCAGTGGTGGGCAGTAGTAAGTTATATTCCATATTTATTGGCATTACACTAGCTGGAAGGGTGTACACTCACTGTACTGTTGAGACTTAGTAAGTATGAAGATGTAGTAAACATTATACAATGGTTGAAGAAGACAGCCTTTACTTAGCATTAGCAATAGCATTAGCAGCGTGAGTTGAGTAACCAATGGCATCTTCTATCTGACTCCACCTCAGCTGTGAAAGTTTTATAGAGAAGACTAACGGTCATATCAGATGACCTTGATGGATGTGTTGAACAAAAAAGGAAAGAAGGGTGGAAGGAGGAAGGACGAGCGAGATGTGATATGACTGACAGAGAGGGATACATTGGCAGCATGCATAGGTGGCTGATAGGAATTAGATGCATGGGTTGCTGAAGGATGGGTGGAAGGTGAAAGAAAAGATGCCTGCCTGAGCAAGAATTGTTAGCGGTGTTTGGGTCAAACTCAAAGTCAAGGCAAGCAAGGAAGGATGCATGGGTGGTTGTGGTGAAACAATCTAAGGTTTGTTGAGAGATTAAGAAGAATGATAGACGTTTAGTTTGAATGGATGGATTGGATGCCTGGATGTATTCATCATAGATAGCATAGGTGGAGACTGTCACTGGATGCAGAGTCCAGGGCTGGACTGGTTACCAGGCGTTTTGGTGTGCTGTCAAGCTGGGGGCTGATTTTGTTAACACCTTTCCTTTTGCTTTGTTTTTCTAGAAGCACACACAGGTCCCCATCATCGAAATCATCCCCCACTACAGTGAAATCAGCCCCCAGCTTGGCAGCACACCAAAACGCCTGGTAGCCAGTCCGGTCCTGGAATAGTCTTAGTTTGAAGAGAATGTAAAAGAAACCGTGCCAGAGTAGCAAAGCCGAGAGGAATATAAGTTGTATTTTCAGAATACTCCATTGACTAATAGTAGTTTGCAAGCACATCACATATATATATATATATTGTGTATGTATGTAGTTATCAAGCACCTTCCTCCGACTCCGATGACCACTCCATACCTCTGTTAATTTATTTTCGACTGTGTCAGACAGCCTGCCATGGGTGGCCTATCTGTTGGTTACACAATCAATTAAAACAAATTACTTCATGTCATCCCATAGCTAAGCAATGATCATTGGATCAGATATATAATCTGCCTTTTTGTAGAAAGGGCAGGGTGAAAGTGAAATTGAGCAATTGCCCTTGATGTAACAGAGGAGTATGGCCAGTGCCACCCGTAATGGAAAAATACGAGCTTCCCCACTTGCAGATAGTAGTAAACAAAACTAAAGTAAGTCTGTGTCATTATTCAAGTATGTTTGTCTTGGGTGTAAGCTGACTGAGCTGGCATTCCGGCTACCACAAGGTTATGTAATTTCGCTAAACTAGAGAGAAGAAGAAGACTAGTGTACTGTGTACTGGAGTCCATAGTGCTAGTATAATGCCTGAAACTCCCACACATGTTAGAGGCTGAGGAAGTGGGAGGCCAAATACATACCACAAATGTTATATACTGTGCTTGCTAGTACTACTATGCCACTATGTGTTGAATTCATTTTGTGTTACTGTTTTGATAAGAGTATTGGTTATAGTCTTTTTTTCTTTCTTGATATAGCTCCTCCAACACCAACCAGGAAGGAATTGGCAGCCATGGCCCGGCCCAGAAGCTGTAGGCCATCTGTAAAGAGTACCCGTCACCGCACACCATCAACACTATCCAGCACTGCTGCCCCCCCTGTGAATGCAACTGCAGGGCATATGCGTGCCGCATGTTCCTCCGAAATGCGCGACTAGAGGAGGAGGTAGAGGAGCTTAAGAAGAGAGTTGAGGTCATAGAGATTGACATCCGAAGAGCCCGCCGCTAAAGACCCTGTTTGATTGCCCCTTTTTTATAGCTTCTTTTGGTGGGTGGGAATCGGGCATTGGGGTTTGCACTTTATTTATGGACATGGACAATTGGACATTTAATTTGTTGGACTTTTTCGTTTCAGACATTGGTTGGGGTTAGGGAGAGGGGTAGGTCAGGTGTTGTTGTGGGATTTTTTTACATAGTTTATTTTTGTTAGGGTATTAAAATATATATTTATACTTTACATACAATGTTGTTACTGTTTTTAGGGTGGGGTTACTGTTTTACATCACACTGCTTCCTTGCTGTTGCACGGCCACAGCCAATGTTTGATTTAAATAATTGGCTGACTCTGTAAGACACATACAGATAGATGCGGTACCCGTCACTGAGTGACTTGTCCTGCTAGTACTGTCAGTCTCTCCTCCTAGTCCAATTATTATACCTCCCCAAACATCTTTTCTTACCTGTGATTGATGTTTAAGTTAGGCACAGCGATGGCTGCATGACGATGCTGGTTGGGTTTCCGAAGAGGATGGAGATGCCATGGTTGTGGTGGTAGTAGTAGACACTGGCAGTAGCATTTACAAAAAAAGAAAATAAGACAGTCAGTCGCCTGAGAGAGACTCTGGGAGGAGTAGTAGAGCAAAGTAAATAAAACAAAATGGTGGAGGGGACAGCCTAGTACAACAAGTAACAAACTGTAGTTGTATCGAGTCACTCACCAGGCCTACACTCGACACAAGCGTAAGCTTTAGTGCTGTGTGTAATAGGATGACAAATCCAATCGATGCTGGCAATTAATGATGATGAATTAGGTTCCTTTGGTAAAAAAGTTACTGCGCAAATATACTGATCATGGGTGGGCAAGCAGAAGAAGATCCTCGCCCTGCCTTGAAATTGAATTAGTGTTGCTTTTGCCACCACCCCAGCAAGCGTGTGATCAATTATTGGTGTACATTTAATTTAGTCACACCTCAATAAATCACACATCCCGGGGGAAGAGGGTTAGGGTTTGATGAATGGTTGGGAAGGGCTGTTTGGGGAAAGGTTTGACAAAGAAAAACAGTACGCCTGGACAAACAACAAAACACAATCTCTGTAGACTATCATATCCATAAATCTGTTAAGGTAGAAAAAGAAAATGCATGCATGATGATGATAACTTAATGGTTATGGTTAATGATAAGTAGTACTTACTAACTACTACTAGACAATTAGACAATACAGGGCAGCAGTATATTAAGATTATGCCTTGCCTGTCTGCCCTCATAGAGACCCGGATTACATACAGTTTGTGTTGTACCGGCCTTATTTTTAAAGATAGCAAAGAAAACTTTTTAAAAAGCTGTTGGGATGAATTATAAGCAGAGAGCAAATATAATTAATAATAATACCAACAACAGTACACACAGTAGTAATGATTGAAGACAAAAAAATGAATCAAATTATTTAAAAGATGATGAAAGTTGAGGCTGTTACTGTGTTATCCTGGTCAAAATGGGTAGTTGCATCTCGGCATTCCTCTTGGTCCTCCCTTCTATGGATGCTCCGTTGTGTGACCCCACTGCCTGCCTGGCAGATGTAGATTCATTGGTAAGGTAAGTGTGCGTTGTCTTTCCAAGTATAGCACACGGTAAAAGCTGGCCAGTAGGTGTAAATGGAAAAACAAAAGGGATATTGAAAAATCAATTAATGAAAAAATGCATCAATTATGGTGGGGTGCAACAAGAGAAGAGAACACTTTCAGACTGAGGCGGCATGGATACATCATGTCTACTCTGTTTACAGCATTGAGCTACAACCACAACAGGACAGAGCAGGCCAACAGCACTGGGCCGTGACCAAACCTCCATCAAGCTTAAATTTTGACAGAGCCAGACAAAGCACATATACAGCAACATAGCATTTTCCAAAGTAAGTAACTAAATCAACACACGGCTGTCAGTCATACTTCCACTACTACACTTCTGTCTACTCTACTCCACCACTACACAGACATGTAGGTCTGCTGTGGTTGTTGACTTATTTACCTTTTATGTCACTTGATTTGAAACGCTTGAGTTATTCCATCAATCATCTCCGATCCAACTGACTGACTGCGAAGATAGTATGGTCATCATCATGGTGCTGTGCGTGTTGTAGTGTACCGACTCCGAGTAAGTCCATATTCCATATTAAAAAATGCAACGGATATTGGCCTACAGTAGTAGGAGTACAATGTGGTTATTATATAACAAGAAGGGAAACATTGACTGTCACTTGAGTCACTTTTAGTTGGTAGATTAATTACTAGTACAGTTCGACTTCATGCACAGTGACATCAATACAAAAAACAGCAATCACTCAGAGTCAGCATCCAACGCATGCTATCATTACCTGTCTTGCTCTTTCTTCTCTTTGGCTGTCAGATGCCTAGTTCTAACCTGTGGGTGTTCTTTTACGAGGCAGTGACCTCATTATTACTCCACATTCATTTTGAGTGGTAGTTGCTGTTTTGATTTTCTTATTCATATGTGGCACTTTGTCGCAGTTGAAGTTGGTTCACATGGTCAGCGCTGTGAGATGGGCCTCAGCCTGGGTAGCGGTCATTGGTCAATTGAGTTTGCAGAAATGTGACATGTCAGCAAGTTTCTACGAAGAGTCTTGTCTTTCTCTGCCAAGTACCTTCTGTTCTGACATTGATGAGCTTTTGATGCCTGCTGAGGCTGTAGCCTTCTGACAGTGATGAGTTTACTTTTGGAGGCCTGCCAACTGGCGAAAGCCTTCTGACAGTGAAGAGTTTTGGATGCTTGCAGAGGTGGTAGCATTCTGACAGTGATGAGTTTCGGCTCGGAAACAAAAGGAGGGTAGCTATAGTCATGTTCCACTTCTTCTGGAGGGACTGTTAGAGGCAACATTTCTTGTACTATTCTGCATCCAATGTCTGGCTTGAGGGAAATGTATTTAGGGCGAGTCAGGAATATGGAGCAGGACTCTGAGGAGTAAATAGTTAAATGCACAGAGATGAAACTCCAATATGGAAATAAAAAGAGAAGACAGTGGTGATGGATTTGTTGTGATTCCAACCAGAAAGACAGAGACACACACAAATAAAGGAAGGAAGAAAGTAACAATTTGAAAGCCTAGTTGTCAGGGAAGAGGAGCTCATCCTCAAACTCTGGTTGTTCAATCAGAAGTAGGTTATCTAATACACTACGTCCATCACCTAAGTCGCTTTCCTCTTCCTGCTGTGATTCAGGTATTTTTTACCCTGGTGGTATAAAGTGCTTATTCATTTTGATCATGGTTAACCTCTCCACACTTTTGTGCGAGAGTCTGGTCCTTTTCACAGTTACAATGGCACCAGCAGCACTGAAAACATGCTCAGAAGAGACACTTGCGACAGGGGAAGCCAGATACTTTATCGCCAGCCTCCTGAGCACTGTCCTTTGGCTTCTTTTCGCATACCAATACACCAATGGGTTTAGATCCATGAAGACCTCTGTTGTGTCATCCAGATACGCCTGGACCGTACGCTCAATGCTCAGGTGAGGTCTGATTTGCTTGGCCTCTTTTGCCTTTGCATCAGTACTTTACTTACAATACCCATGCCGTAGCAACCAATCATTTGCCGATTGTACTGTGGCTGAAGATCCTGTGCTTGCTGTTGTTGATGTTATTTGTAGAGTTGGTGACTGCTAGGAGGCAAATGCACTGCCCTTAGGCTCTGAAGTAGAACTTGACTCTGGAGGCCCTGTAGCACTTGTTCTGGCCAGGATCCTCTAATTACCAGCCATTCATTTTTGAAGTCAGTGGCTTCCTCAGCTATCAAAGTTTTGTACTTGGCAACATCCACTTCTGAAAAAGGAATGACTGCCTTACTGTTCAAAAATACTTTGTACCGTGGATCCAAAATTGTGGCAGTAATGTAATGTTTATGTGACACAATGTTATTTTGAATCCATGTATGTTCAGATAAGCGAACGGCTAAGGAGTCCGCACAATAATATGCGTCTTGTTAGTCATCCACACCTGCGTTCATTTCAGACACCTCCTTCAGCTGTTGCTCTAGCATGCGCAACACTGGGTTAGCTTGGGCCATGTACAGTCATCCCTGCTGGCTTCACGTGTGCAGACCTCAAAAGGAAGTAGCATCTCTGTCAGGGATTTACCGAGGTACCATTGGCCCATCTCAATGGTCATGCCTCTCACAGTAGGATCCCCTAATGTTTGCATGACCTAAGCATTGAGTGGTATGTACTGCTCAAACAGATGATCAAGCATGTACTAAGTTGAGTTCCAACGTGTTGGCATCTCATGGATGAGTGCTTTGACTGGCATTTTATGCTCATGTTGAATGACCCTCAGCTGCTTCCGGGCTTTAAAAGAATGGCTGAAATGTGTGCATGTTCTTCTGCAGGTGGCCAGTAAGTTGCTGACTTTGTATTCATTTTTCAGAAAGTCTTGAACAACAATGTTAATGCAGTGTGCCAAACACGGGACCCTGAAATAGCCACCATCTTTCATGGCCCTAACTACATTACTGCCATTGTCCGTGGCAACAAAACCAATATTAATCCCTCTTGGGCGCAGCCACTCAAAGTCCTTGTTGTTAAACTCATCCAAAATGTTTGCAGCACTATGAGATTTCTCCATGGCAAACATGGCTACAGTTGCATGTTTGCGAATGGCATGAAAAATCTCAGCAGGGTCAACACCAGCAGATATCTTTTCTCAAACCCCCACAAAGGAGATTCAGTGTGTAGTGATGCACATGTAATCAGTGGCTTGGCAACTTGTCAACATGTCTGTTGTCAGGTGGATACGCTGAACAGCACTCTGCTTCAAGGCTTTTCCAAGCAATTCCAGCACGTCGTCATGTAGTGCTGGAACAGCAACTCTGGTGAAATAGTAGTTGCTGGGAACCTGCCATTTTGGGCAGATGGCTGTCACAAATTCCAGAAAACACACCCTTCAACAAAAGAAAATGGGAGAAGGTCCAAGTCTTACATTTTAGCCAGTTTCGCATTGTACAAACGTGCTATAGGGTGGTTGCGCTGGTACTGCCCCTCCACCCTAGTAAACATGCTGATAATGGTAGGCTGCATGGTTTTCCTTTCTGTTATGCTCAACGACGCACTTTTTTTCATTGCGGTACTCCATGCTGTCTCAGGCTGACTCTTACTCTTGTGTCACTGTGATGGTGCTGAGGATGTGGGAGATACCACTGCACTGCTGGGGACGGGGCTACTTTGTGTACCAATACCAGAGAGAATATCTCCCTCTGCTTCCTCTTCCACTGTGATCGGATCTTCTACTCGTTTATCCCCACCAACAGCAATGCTTGCAGTTTTTATGCGGCAAAAGTGGTCCTCCCAGTTGATCAAGTGGTGTTTTTTCAGCTGGGTTATTTGGCCTCAGGTACCATAGTTTGTACCAAGCTTACCCCAACTAACAGAGGTATTACAAATGGAGCATATAGCAATGTTATCCTCCTTTTCACTAACTGTAAAGAAGTCCCAAACTGGGGAGCTTAACTTTTGTCTCCTGCTGGAGGTGCCACTTCCAATGTCGGATGAACTGGAGGGTGTGCGTTGAATTTAACTCTGTGCAGTACCACTACCTACTTCTACTGAGGTTATGGTTGTGCTGAATGTAGGTCGCTGCCAGGCCTTTGCTAATGCAAATATGGAAGCTGTAGGTGGTGTTGATGTCACCCGTGTTGGTGTTATCCGTGCCACATCCCTCACAGCAATTTGGGATGTGGTAATGTCGATCTCCACTGGGGCGGGAGTAATATCCATGATGAATGCATCATCATCATCCTGCTGTTCTACATCGACCTCCATAAGTGTAAGGCTTTCTGGAACCTTCCTTTTCCCTAGCCTGGTCTTGGGACGTGACTGCCTCTTAGACCCAGTTTGAGGCTCCTAAGTGGCAACTAGATCATCAGAAGGGGTGCTCGTCGAAGAACTCGATGGACTAACCTTCCTTTTCCTTGCTGGGGATGTGTAAGACAATGGATCTTCTGAATGAGTGGCTTCCTCTTCTTCTTCCTCTGCATGAGGCTCGATATCCTGAACTGCCCCTACTTCGGGAGGAACAACTACTATTGTAAGCGGTGGTTGCGGCTGTTATTGACCTCCTGTGTTTCCACCTGCCTTAATTGAATACTACTTTGAGATAGCGATAAGTTTATCTCAGGCTCAGCATCACTGGTTTGCATCATTAGGCTGGCTACCTCTTCCACACTCATGTGCTTGGGCCTGGGTTGGTGGGTTGGGCCCACTGATGTGGAGGGGATGACCCCAGCTTGCCCCCCGGTCAACGCCGCTGCAAGTATAATTTTTGGCTTCCCCAAAAAGTTTTTGGGCGGTACACCATATTTAAATGTTCTTCAGATGTCCGCAGCACTCAGTTGCACGAGTTGCAGAGATATCTGGTCAGGTCACGCCATGCACAGCTGCAGGACGTCTGTCTGGCAGTACAACAGGCAATGATGACACCTCCTCCTCAATCTTTTGTGCACCTAAAAGCAAAAAAGCCAGAAGAACATCAGTCAAACGTGGAATTTGTTGTGCTTACATTTTCTAATAGTGCAATCACACAATTATAATATATAACTTAGTTTGTGGTGGTCCCAATTATTACATTTTAGTAAATTAGTGAACCACAACAGTGTAGCCATTTATGAGACTTTGACAACAAGGGCTTTCCCGGTGTACTGTGTACACACTCAGGAAGAATAAGAATAGCAAAAAACATAAAACAAAAGTACAAATGTAGTGGAACCTGTTTGGCCTTAATTTGTGCATCACATGGGATGGATGCAGCATCAGGGAGCTGCAGCTGGCAATGGTTATGGAAGCAGTAAGCCAAGAGGAACAATGGAAAGACACGCAGGCCGATGTGGCAAAAACAGCACACTAGTAACTACCACCACAAAATGCCCCCAAGCCACATGGTCACTCACAGGCGCAAGGACCGGAAAACAATGAACTCACACAGGCCTATATGGCCAGACAAAGGATGCCTGATAAACAACACAGCTTTAATACAAAAACGAAAATCCACATGGCTAAAAAGGTTGGAAAGTTACACAACAACCACAACAACAACACATACACATGCAACAAAGGCATTTATTTAACACACACCCAAAAAGTGAAAAACTCCCCAAAAATCACCTTTTGCAATTCAATCCAATGCCACCCATGCCCTAAATTATGTTTAAATTTAACATACACCACAGAAACAGTTGTTTCATGCACCCATGAGTACCTCTGGTCCTACTGGCTGAAAAGGCCTAACACGCACCAAAAAAGTGAACCCCCCAAACAAAAAACATTTTTACAATTCAAGCCAATGCCATCCATGCCCTAAATGATGTTTACATGCAACAGACAACACAGAAACAGTTGTTTCATGCACCCATGATGAGTACCTCTGGGCCTACTGGCAGACTAGGCCGCAAGCTTGGAAGCCTATGGCAAAAGCACACTGCCTTGCTCCATAAAATGGCCGCCACCCACAATAACTAGAAAGGGAAGACAGACAATGCAGGCCGATGGCAAAATCACACTGCCTGGATGGCTCCACAAAATGGCCACTAGACACCCACAAAAAATAGAAATGGAAGACAGACAATGCAAGCCTATGGCAAAAGCACACTACCTGCCTTCACAAAATGGCTGCCACCCACATGGCCCGGCCACAACAACAAGAAGCATAAGCCAAGTGGAACAAAGGAAAGACATGCAGGCTTCTATGGAAAAAGCAGCACACTACTAAACTACCACCACAAAATGGCCCCAAGCCACATGGTCACTCACAGTCACAACAGGCCATGGAAAACAATGAACTCAAGCAGGCCTATATATGGCCAGACAAAGGAGGCCTGCTAAACAACACAGCTTTATACAAAAATGCAAAAACAAACACCCACTGGGCTAAGAAAGGTTGGAAAGTTACACAACAAGCACACACACACATCCAACCAAGGTATTTTTTTTATTAACACACACCCAAAAAGTATAGTACACCCCAAAAACCACATTTAGCAATTCAATCCAATCCCATCCATGCCCTAAATGATGTTTAAATTCAACAGACACCACAGAAACATGCACCCATGAGCACCTCTGAGCCTACTGGCTGAAATTACAATCAAAGAAAAACCACTAGGCCCCTACTGAAACTACAGGTCACCCATAACAATACGATGAAAATCCCCCAAAAATATAGGTACAAATAATGCCCCAATCAAACAAACAAGTACACCAACTCTCCAACTTACTTGTAAAATCTAAAATCCAAAAGTCCTCAAATCCAATACAATGATATGATGCAGCAGACAGACACAAAAAGTGATCCTTTCAGCTCCAAATCCAAATGAAAGTGAACAGCACATGGACAAAGCACTGGGAGGAGCCTGCTGGACAGGAACAGGAAGTTGGAGACTCAGGGGCACTTCCTTCCTCTTGAAAAAAGTAAAAAAAGAAAAAGGACTTTTTGAGCAAAATTATTATTTTCGAGAAGCTTTTATGATGTTCGAGAGATATTCTTCACCAGGTTGCAATTTCTGCGTGTTCGGGATCGCGATCTTAACAACACTGCCGCCGGCATTCAGATGGCGTGTCCGAATGACGTGTTCGCGTTCGTACACTCTCGCAGGCTTGTGCGGCTGGATACCAAATCTCGTGGCACACGTGAACGAATAGGAAATCTCGTTGCCGAACGCACAATGCCGGTAAGTTGTTAACACGCACGCAAAGAAGAAAATCAACTACGCTATGTTGCAGATTGCCTAGTGTTCGGTTACTACGTGTTCTACGCAAACCACGAAGTTGCCGAAACTATGCAAACTCCGCGAGCGTAGCGTAGTTCACCGCCCAGGGTTAATCTTATATAAGTCTATGGAAAATGCGTGGGTATTTTCTGTTTTGGGACCCCCCTTTTTTCTTGGACCCCACTTCACGGATCACCCCAAAGTGTTCCAGGAAGGAGCTGAGGTGGATGAACTTTGATTTCTAAATGTTTCGTGAAGATTTGACAAACTGGACAAAGTTATTAGCAAACCAAAAAATGAGCCGCCTATGAAAAAGTAGGTCCAACTATAACTGCCTAATGGCACCTGCCAATAGATAACATATATATATTTTTACCTTAGAAATTCACAAAATACAAAACAGGGACATTATAGTTAGGTTCAGATCTTAAATTAATATTATTACCACTTATAGAGCGCACAGCTACCCCCTACAGGGGTGTCCCGGCGCTAGCAGCAGCAGGGATAGCGATCACTATGAAGTTCAGGGGAGGCTAAACATCCAAGTTTTCAGTGTTTTACTGAACAATCTTTCTGTCTTGGCTTTCCTGATGTGTATAGGCATGGTGTTACATAGTGTAGCCGTTTATACTGAAAACGAGCATCCACCAATTCTAGATTTTTTGTAACATGGTGTGACTAGCAGTTCTTGGAAGTAGGATCTTAGGGCCCTAGTCTGGGTGTATTTCTGTATTCTTCATTTCAGATATTTAGGACCTTTCTTCCTCAATGCCCTATATGCTATGGTTAGTGCTTTGAACTAACCAACTCCTGGGGGGTTGTAAAATGCGGGATATGGACCGTTAGAGGTAAGTACCAATAAAAATAAATAAAAACGAATTTTGTTGCCCACACTGCATCACATTTGGCGATGCAGCATGGGCAACGAAATTCGTTTTATTTATTTTTATCGGTACTTACCTCTAATGGTCCATATCCTGCATTTTACAACCCCCCACCCTGACCCTTCCCTGCCTGACGTCACCGCCCTAGTATAACACCCGGCATGGGCCGTGCCTGCTACTGTCCATCGGGAATAATTGAAGAATCCTTCATAGGGTTTTTAGTTTCCAGAAACAATGGGAGGAGACATTACTGACCTGTGCTTTACCAGTAAATGCAGACTCGAATTTAAAACCTAGGTCTTTTTGCCGCCTCTACAGGTACAGGGGGGAGTTAAGCTCTACCGGCCACCATAGTTCTGATCTTGGCGGCTGCACCTGGTTGAAAAATATCACCTCTCTTTTGTCGGTGTTTAACTTCAGACAGTTGTCTGTCGTCCAAGATGAAATATTGAGCAGACACTGCCTGAACTTGGAAAAGGCTGCCTCTGAGTGTTCCTTAAAAGAAAACACCAGCTGAGTGTCATCAGCATAGGAGACAACCTTAACATCCCATTTTTCAACTAATGAGGCCAGAGGGGCAAGGTAAACATTAAAAACGGTCAGGCTCAATGAGAAACCCTGCGGTACACCACATGTAAGGGGTTTTGCTGATTAAATGTGGGTATGGAGGGAAATTTGTGGATATCTTTCTTCAAGAAATGATTTAAAGCAAGCTAGTACGGTTCCCATCACTCCCATAATTTCATGCCTTTTTATCAGTAACCAGTGGGATACCGTGTCAAAGGACGTGGAGAGATCCAGTAGCACCAGCATTGCACAGTTTCCCTGGTCAACTGTAGCACACACAGTCTTTGCCACCTCAAGCAGAGCTATCTCTGTGCTATAGCTAGCCCTGAAGCCTAACTGAGAGTCATGTAGAAGGTTTTTTGACTCTAGGTAGGCCGATAACTTTTTCTGGACCTCTATCTCCAAATGTTTCGAGGGTATGGGGAGTAAAGAGATCGGTCTATAGTTTTCGAGAATGCCAGGGTCAGTATCCTCCTTCTATAAAATAGTTCTAACATGTGCTGTCTTCCAAGATGCAGGAAAGGAGCCTGTTCTCAAAGAGGATTTCCAAATGGAGTTCAAGATGGGGTTGAGGCATGTGGCTAGAAGCTTAAAAAACCTGGCAGGACAGGGGTTGGACGGTGAACCCGAGCTTATGCTCTTTAGATCAGCCAGTGAGGCATCCAAATTGAAATGGCAGAATTCTGACCAATTTTTGGGTGATTGCGAAAGACTAGGAGATTTATCTTAAAGACTGCCTAGACAACAACACACACAACAGCAAAGAGCTCTTCAACATCATGAAGGAACTCTCTAATCCCAGCTCCAACACCAACAACATCCCACCTCCACAGGACCTTTGCAACTCGCTGACCACCTTCTTCCATCGCAAAATCGCAGACATCTACAACAGTTTCAATGCCATCACCACCCCGGCAACCACTGAGACCCCCTCTCCCACGACCACCATACGCACCAACTGCCTGATCGCCTGGACCAACATCAATGACTACGACACCATCAAGATCATGAACACCGTCCATTCCGGATCAGTGGAAGACCCCTGCCCACACCACATCTTCAACAAAGCCAGCAGCACCATCGCGCCCCAAATCCGGAAAACCATCAACATCTTCTTCGCGACAGTGACCTTCCCGGAGAGCTGGAAGCACGCAGGGATCAACGCCTTACTCAAGAAACCCAAGGCGGACCCCAAGGACCTCATGAACTTCCAACCCATCTCCCTGCTCCCGCTCCCGGCGAAGAACATCAAAAAGGCCGTCAACAAACAACTGACCAGCTTCCTAGAGGAGAACAGCATCCTGGACCCATCCCAGTCCAGGTTCCCCAGCAACCACACCACAGAAACTGCCCTCATCGCCACCACCGATGACATCAGGACCCTACTAGACAACGGAGAAACCGCTGCACTCATCCTCCTGGACCTGTCAGCCGCCTTCGACACAGTCTGCCACCGCACACTAAGAACATGCCTCTACAACGCCAGAATCCAAGAGAAGGCCCTGGACTGGACCGCCTCCTTCCTCTCTGGCAGAACACAGAGCATCCGCCACCCCCCTTCTGCTTCGAAGCCACCAAGATCATCTGCGGTGTATCCCAAGATTCATCCCTCAGCCCAACGGTGTTCAACGTCTACATGGCACCACTCGCCCACATCGCACGATGGTACAACCTCAACATTATCTCCTACGCCGATGACACCCAGCTGATCCTCTCCCTCACCAACAACCCCCACACCGCCAAAACCAACCTCCATGAAGGAATGGAGGCGGTCGCCGACTGGATGAGGAGCAGCCGACTGAAGCTGAACTCGGACAAGATGGAGGTCCTCATCCTTGGATCCACCCCCTCGGCCTGGTGGCCGACTGTACTAGGAATACCCCTAACACCTACCGACCACGCACGTAACCTAGGGGTCACCCTCTACTCTACCCTCTCCATGACAAACAGGTCAACGCTGTCTCCTCCTCCTGCTCCAACACCCTCTGCATCCTTTGCAGGATCGTCAAGTGGATCCCCACCAAAACAAGAAGGACAGTCACCCAGACCTTCATCAGCAATAGACTGGACTACGAAATGCACTCTACGCGGGAGCACTCTACTGGTTCGGCAGTATCCCGAACCAGTTCCAAGCAAGTTTCTTAATCTGAGTGGAGAAAGACAGGTTCTCTTCGAACCAGACTCCAAGATTCTTAGCGGGTTGCCCTGTTGAGGCCGGCGAGGGATAATCAGCCAGCCAGAGTGCATCCCTAAACTGGGGGGAGGGGGTAACTTCCATGAAGGAGAATTTCTGATTTATCCCCGTTGCATTTTAGTTGTGCAGAGGAAAACCAATGAAAAACAGCTGTCAGACAGTTTTTTGCACAAGAGGTGGAACGCTCAGATTTCCCCCAAGTGAACAGGAGCTGAGTATCATCGGCATATGCAATAATTTTGGCTCCAAGATCCTCCGCCAACTGAACCAAGGGAGTCACTTAAATGTTAAAAAGAAGGGCGCCTTGAGACCCTCGCGGGTATGTAGTGCGCTTTAAAAATGCCATGATTGATTATCTGTCGGCTCAGACTGTGGAAAGGAGATATAAATTGCCAGAATTTTCTCTTGGAAATAGCTGGCTAGGTCTTCACAGAGTGTTACTGAAGGGGTAGTCAAGCTCTTTATTGCCAGTGGTTTGACAAATCCCTGAACTAAGTTAAAAATCTCTTTGGTCGAGTTGTTGGAGGATTTAATGTGTACTGCAATGTAATCCCTAATGGCATAGCGTTTGAGTTTCGTGAATTTATTTAACGCTATTTTATATTTGTTTTTTCTTTCAATGTCATAGTTGTTTCTCCATGCACGCTCAAGTTTTTTGCATGCACTTTTACATGCCCGGAGTTCTGTAGAGAACCAGGGGGCAGAGGGTTTGTTTCTCACGCGCTTTACGGGCTTCATAGGGATCATTTTATCCAGTGCTGATGTCACCCAGCGGAGAAAGGTGGAGTCATCCTGGCTGGGGTCACCTGTTCGCTCAGGAGGTGTGTTCAATAATACTGCTTCTAGCGATTCTAATTCAATTTTATTCCAGTTGCTTCTAGTCTCATATGTTAGGCCCCCTGTTTAGGGCCCAGGCTACGGGTCAGAATAAAAAGTACAAGTAGAAGGTGTGACCAGGTTAACTGAAGAGGTGTTTTGACCTCTTGGGATCGTTCATTAGTAAAGAATAAATCCAGTGTGTGTCCACCTTCATGTGTGGCTAGTGTAACTTTTTGTGTTAGGTTTAACCCTTGGAGAGTGTCTAGCGTGTTGGAGGCAGGGGGCATTTTGCATTGTCCATATGGACATTGAGGTCACCTAGTACAGTGAAATTGGCATACTTCAGAGAGATATCTGCAATATTATCATATAGATCAGGGAGGTGAACTGTCGGGGAGTCTGATAGTCTATATACTATTATTTTGGTGAAAGATGAGGTGGGTGATAATTTTATACAGTACAGAAGGGCCTCAATTGACCCTACGTGCTCTATTTTTTTGTGAGTAATCATTCAATCCTCCCTCAGGATTATCGCAATTCCCCCTCCAAGTCTATTGTTTTCTTGGTTAAGTGTAACTATCCTATATCCCTGTGGGACTGCAAAGGATATGTTCGAGTTGTTACTGTCTCTTAACCAGGTTTCCCGTTAGGAAGATTATGTCCCAATGCTCAGAATCAAGAACAAGCCATATATCTTCTGCATGTTTGGGAAGAGATCTCCAGTTGACTAGACAGGCTTTGCAGGGACACTCCATGTCTGCTGCAAATCCCTTAATGCTTGCTGTGTCAAACTTGAAGGAGCAAAATTTGCTATGGTCTAAGAATTCTGTCCCAGCTCAAGGTAAGAAGGATTATCGCATCTGTGTGGCCTCAAGGCCTTAGTTGTTTGGGATACCAAACTGTTCTGGGCCGGGGTGCGGGGTCGAAACAGGCAGCATAACTGGCGCTGGCCATGTTCCGGACGTGTACGGGTGCGGATGGGCTTGCCTTAGGCGCTCCTTTGGCCCACCAGCGGCGCGCCCGCTGTGCATGTCCGCTGCACGTCCACTCCGGCATAGATTTATAAGGGCTGTGCAGCCAGAACAACTAGCCCGTTCACCAGCCATAAGCCGAGTCACAGTAAGTGAGGAGATGTAGGAACACCAGTGAAACACCCAATGTGCAATCAGCACTTGCCGTGACGGACCAGGGTGCGGGCAATGATTAGGTAAGTTTGAACAAGTGAGATCACAAATACACAGTAAAAGTTAACAATTCCTCCTTAAAAATGGCCCAGTTAAAATTATAGCAAACACTATCAGTAGTGCTATCAGTAGTCTCCCTACTGCCACTGAGTACGCGTTGGTATAATACTGTTTTTATGGGTTGTGCAGCGGGAACAACTAGCCCACTCACCAGCCTGAAGCAGAGTCACAGGAGGTGAGGAGATGTAGGAAGCCCAGTGAAACACCCTTCATGCAATCGGCACTTGCCGTGACGGGCCAGGGTGCGGGCAATGATTAGGTAAGTTTGAACAAGTCAGATACCAAGTACACAGTTAAAGTTAAAAATTCCTCCTTAAAAATGACGCAGTCAAAATCATCGCAAACGCTATCAGCAACGCTATCAGTAGTCTCCCTACTGCCACAAAAATCATACAAATTCAGCAGTTAGAGTTAGAGTTATCTTAGTAAACTATAACTCGTGCTCTAAAGTAACTGGAACTCACACCCCCACAATGCACAGTTTTCCAAACAATAATTTTACAGCAAATGTTACACTGATATTATTAATATAATAGGCGATATCATGAGTGATGTAATATGTGGTGTAATCAGCAGTGCATGGACTTATATTGGCACTGCGGGGCTTGACCATGTAATAAAAGGGAGGGGGCATGTAGTATTGGCGTAAGGTGCCCCATCCCATGGGACCGAGCAATTAATAATGAGGAGGAGGAAACCACAGCCCCCTCCCTGGGCTGATTTCAGCCCTGGAGACCCCATCCTCCAGTGCCTAGACAGTGGGTGCCCTGTAGCCCACCCAGGGTTCCCACTTCACCACTGTTGGGGGCTCAGGGGAGACACAATGCCCCTGCAGCCCTAGCTGTCCCCTGCCTCTAGTGGGCACCTGCATTGCTCCTAGTGGGCTGGAGCAATTATTTTGCCTCTTTTCCTGCCTGCTTCACAGCGGGCAGAGAAGCAGATGAAAAGTCCGCTCTCAGCTAAAATGAGCATTTTTAAAGCTCCTGCCAGCTTTGAGCAAACTTAGTGCTTCCTCTCACTTGACTGGATCTTTCAAGCAAGCAAGAGCAAACACAGGTTGCCCTGCCCTCTGCAATGAGAAAAGGGAAGTCACTATGTCATGGGGGACCCAGGACATAGCAGGATCCTGCACTAAGCGATGGGGCCCCCAGGGGCAACAATAGCTTCAGGAGGTGGTCAGCGCAGCCCCTCCCTCTTTAAAGCACACACAGGCCCCAGCAGCTGGGGTCCCTGGGAAAGAAAATGGGCCTGTGAGCGTGGCTATGTGGGCACCCACCCTCTCTCTAATCTAGAGCCGGGCCCGAGGGATGGGGTTCCTGGGCTAAAATCAGTCTAGGAGGGGGCCACATGCCTTCTCCCAATTTATCATAATGGTCGGGTCCATGGAATAGGGTTCCTGGGCCAAAAATGGACCTGGGCAGGGGACATACTCTCCCAATCCCCTGAAAAATATTAAAATCAATCATCCGGTGTCTGGTCCCCCCGCTTGTTTTTATTATATTTGTGGTGGGTTCACAGATCCTCTGCAAATTCAGAGTACAATGAAAAAATAAAATTGGCCCCAAGCAGGGTCCCTGTTGAACCCCACCAAAAGACTTAGGGGCTCAAGGTATTTCGACCCTACTCACTTGTCTTTTTTTAAATGTTTTTCTTGAGGGTGCCTCAAGGATCTGCCCACGCAGATGGAACTCTCGCCCACTCTCCTCAATCTATTCATGGAGCCTCTAACTGCGATTCTGAACGATTCAAACATTCAGTACCACATGTATGCGGATGACACAAACCTGTAACTGAAGATCTCTTCTACAGATGACATGAAAACTCTAACTGGAGCGCTTCAAAAAGCCTCAACAATGGCTAACACATAACCATTTGTTACTTAACTCCCTCAAAACAGAATTTCTCCTGATTACCCCCCGTAACCACAAGGCCCCCACGCAAAACTAGACCAAACAAATCTCCAAACTCAACTGCACCCCACATATGGAGGACGTTGCTTGCTCTTTAGGTGTCACCCTAGACAAATTTCTAAACATGCAAGGCCACATCACTCCCACCATTAAGAGTGCCAATCATCAGCTCGACACTCTTAGGAAAATCAAACCCTTCCTACCTCCAGAGGACCTCCAGTCAGCAGTCCGGTCCTTAGTTATCTCACAAGTAAAGTACGGATTGGTGACCCTAGCGGGGCTTCCTAAATCTAGGTTAGCGCTGCTAAGAGCTACTCTGAACGCCTTGGCCAGACTCCTCACAGGTGCCAGAAAGCATGATCATATTACACCTGACTTAATCCATCTTATTAGTCTTCCCATTGAAGCAAGGATCCGTTTCAAGATAGCCTGTCTGACACATAAAGCTATACACTTCAATAGCCCCGTTTCCATGGAAAAAAACCTCTAACTCTCCGGATCCAGGAGAAACTTAAGAAGCTCCAATACTCTACTACTGAAACCACCGAAATTCAACAAAAAAAGAACTTCCAATCGTACCTTCTCAGGGCTGGCTCCAAGAATTAGGAATACCCTAACAACAGAGATCAGAGCCAACAATAAACTCTATGACTCTTTCCAGACACTTCCCTCTCGTGCTTGACAATCATTTTTATGTTATAGGTTGAAATGTATGCTTGGCAATAATTTTCAGTTTGCATTTGAAATATGTGCTGGACAATCATTTTTACTTGCGCTTTAAACTGTATTTTGTCTCTCTTTGGAAGTAATTCTATGCTGAAACTGCTCAGCTCCTAGTTGGGCTTTTACCTGCTGATCACTTGCTACCTCTTCTTCTTCTAGCACCCACATTTATTTTTATGCCTCAGGTTCCTCTCATGCTGCTTTATTGTACTGTACTTATACTGTTTCTTCACTTCAACATCAGTTTTCTCTTTGTACAGTGCTCTGATACCCCTCTGGGTCTTGTTTGCGCTTTATAAAACTTTTCAAATAAATAAATAAAATGATATGGCTGTCAATACTTCCTGGTTTAAGTGGTGGCAGCCAATCAGATCTGTTGGCTATGTGCACACTCCGTGTCCCTAGATATATATATTTCTTGACCAAGATCTAACTTTCTGCCAAATTTGGTATAATTCTGTCCAGCAGGTCTGCCTTTAGTTGTGTCTAAAATCCCCACGGAAAATTGCATTGGGAAAACCCGTTTTGGGACCCCCGCTTTTTCTCGGCCCCTGCATCACAAAAACACTTTCCAGACAGCAGCTGAAGTGATTGGCATACTAGTTTTGAACATTTCGTGAACATTCGTCAAACTGTGTCAAAGTTATTAGCAAAACAAAAAATGCATTGTCTATTGAAAAAAGGTCCCAACCAGGCTAGGGCTTTTGATACCCGCAATGCTGCCTTTACATATCCAGAGACTCGGATAGGAAACAGAGATTTTGGGAGCAATACTCGTTATTCTATTGAGACTATGAGGGGTATTTATTCCCTTGACGATGTTATTAATAAAGCATGAGTTTTTGGATAAGTAAAGGCGGCATTGCGGGTATCAAATAGCCCTTTTTCAATGCCTATTTTAAAGAAAGCAGCACACGACTAATATTACATTCCTGCCCATTTTTAAAAAAAACTAATGCGATGCATTATGGAACGCTGCAATAGAAATGTTTTTTATTGATAACTGACTGCACAAAGTAGTATTTAGCTGATATTCTTTTAAATACTCATTTAAAAGCCTTAGGTCAACCTTTGTTGAGTTAAAATAATGTGTTGCATTCATATTTAAATGTTGTATGATGTCCCATATGTCTTTGTTAAACAGAAGTTGCTGCTACAAAGTCTAGTCTATTGTTTATGTTTATTGTATTTAAGTTTAAAAGGAGTTTCAATATGGAAAATTTTAGATTGAAAAAAGGCAGTCGCAGTGCCGAACACTTCTTTCCTGTGTTCCTGCCCCTGGGGCAACATGATTCAATAAACAGGTTTATTTCCACTGAATTCGAGTGCTGCTGTCTTTCATTCTCCTATCAGAGTTTGGAGCAATTTTGACATTTATGTATACTGAAAAAAATCAAAAGTTACGGGGACGTTATAGTTAGGCTCAGATTTCACACGCACAAAACCAAACGAATTCAGCAGGTATATTTAGCTGAGCTAACTATAACTTGCGCCCCCGCAATACAATGTTTATGACCTTACATATTACATAACTCATGACAAGGTCAGTGACATCACTGATGACATCTCAAATGGCCTCACTGATAACATCACTGATGACATCATCGACAGTACCTCTAATGCAACACTCACACCCTCTTGTAACCTTTCATACACCTACTCCAAAGTTATCACTACCTTTTTCACAACCACTGACACACTCATACCATTACTTACATTTCTACTCACTGATTCATAGGTCTACACACACATCCACTCAGTTACCCATACGGCCACTCATACACCAACTCACTCTCTAATAAAGCTACTGATATATCTACTCCTACAGCCACACAGCCACTCACACACTCTCAGTCACCCATAGAGCTACTCATACACCTAGTTACTCACCCATTGAGTGAATCACACAGCCACTTACTCACCTATACAGTTATACACACACACCAACTCACTGATTCGTACAGATACTAGCACATACTTACTCACCTATTCAGTCACTTATACACACATACACTCACACATTCACTCACTCACATATACAGTCACTTATATACTCCAACCCTCACCTTTACTGCCTTTCACTTATGCAGTTACTCACCAATATACCACTGACACATCCATTCACTAACTAAAAAAGCCATATGTATATTCTCTCACCCTTACAGCCCCATAAACCCATATAGACACAGATTCACTCACTCACTGATCCATACAGGGAGTCACACCCACCCTCACCCACCCACACAGACACTCATACATCCACACAGGTACTCAGAAAACCAATCAATACCCTTTACCACCACTCATTCACCTACTCACCAACCCATGCAGCTGCTTACACACCAACTGAAAGACTGATGCAGACATTCACACAGAATAGTCACTCACCCATACATTCACTGAGACACATATAATCTATCACTTTTACAATCAGTCAAGGCACCCACTAATTCATCCATACAGACACTCAAACACCTACTGATTAATCAATACACCTTGGTGTATATTTATTTAACACTTATACACATTTTAGAAATACTCACAGTCACTGGAGGATGTCATCAGTGATATCATCAGTGATGTGATTTGAGATGTCATCAGTGATGTGAGGTCTTAGCAGTGCATTGCGGGGTCACAAGTTATAGTTAGCTCAGCAAACTATAAATGCTGAATTTCTCTGGTTTTCCAGCATGTGAAATCTGAGCCTAACTATAACATCCCGGTAATCTTTGTTTTTTTCAGTAAATTTCTGAGGTTTTCTTAATTCTATTTCCTAACTTTTATGTCCCTGTAAACTTTGTTTTAGTCAGTGAATTACTAGAGTTTTTAACTAGCAGCTGCGTTTGGACAGTGTTGCATAAATGGGCTGGGCCTTCAAGAGTTCTCAGGAATCTCACTTTGTAGGACTTACAGGAGATACCAGAGGGCTTCTTGGCACCCAAGGTCCCTCAGAAGTAAATTGGACTTCATGCCGGAACCAGTAGTATACCACAATTTGCGATTGCAGAGTGCTGGGGAAAGGGAGCATGGTCTTTAAAGACCTCTTAGCAGTAGTGCTGTGTGGGACTTACTGGAGATAACAGGATGGGTAACTGGGTGCCAACTGCCCCTCCTGTTACCTCCAGTAAGTCTCACTCAGCAGGATAACTCAGACCTGGCACTAGGCCAAGGCCCTTTTCTCTACCACTCTGCAAAGGGGACTCCTGGCGCACTACTAGTAGGGGGATGAAGTCCCCTTGGCTATTGATGGTCCTTGGTGGTCAACTAGCCCACCTGTTACTTCCAGCAAGACCCACACAACTGCAGAGACTTTTATGGACTAGGATTAAGGTTAATACATCATGTTTTAAGCCTCACTTTTCCCTACCAGTTTCCCTTGAGAGGTAGAGCTCGCAATGTCTCAATGAGTGTAACGGTGCCTTTTAAGGGACAAGATGACACATGTAAAGAAGCCTATAGGTAGTAGACTACATCTGTTTCACAGGGCATGCTCTCCAAATGTGCATAGTAGAAGCTGTATGCATCACTTGCTGTTCATTACACACGGCAGCCACATGTAAAGCTATATGTAGAAGTGCTTTGTGTTTCCTGCCTAGCTAAGAGATCTGTGCTTCTGAATGCTGAAGTAGCTCTAACAAGACTTGTGAAAGTGTATAATAGAATGTCAGACTGCACGTAGAAGTGCTGACATACCTAAGACATGATAAGAGTCAGACATTCAAACTTGATGCAGTACGCTTTCAATTTAAAGCACACTCCTCACTATTTACGACCTACTTGCAGTGTACCTTTTCAGAGCCTTATATGGACTAAGATCCAGTTTCATTAAAGAGGCAGAGATTGCAATTCCAGGCCTCAGCGAAAACGAAAGGCTGATTCCTGTCATGCCCCTCTTGTGAGTCTTAGCATCTTTTTGAAGACCTCATTGAGTGTGTCAGTGCCTTTTAGTGAGCAAGATCACACATGTAAAGAAGCCCATAAGTAGTAGACTACATCTGTTTCACACTGCATGCTCTCCAAATGTGCTTATTAGAAGCTGCATGCATCACTTGCTGTTAATTTTTATAGGGCATCCACATATAAAGCTATGTGTCCAAGTGCTATTGTGACTCCTGGATAGCTAAGAAATCTCTGGTTGTAGGACTGAAGACTTAACTAACACTGCAAAAATGTGTGCAAGGGTACAATACACTGTTTAGTTTTTAAGTTAGGGTCATCAGCTGCACCACACATGTCAGACTACACCTAGAAATACAGACATATCTAGGCATGGCAGCAGTCAGCTATTCAAACTTGACAAAGTATGCTTTCAGTTTAAAGCAGCAAACACAACAATGATGGACAGAATGTGGATCAATGTCACACATTCACCCCAGTCAAAAGATCTGGGCCCAAATCCATCGTTTTTCCACTCCACACCACCCTGGGTTAGACAATGGCGATATGCAAATCAGCGCTGACCCTGTTGCCCCATGGGAACAGTCCAGTCCAAACTACAAAAGCCATGTCCTTCCCAGAACGGAAACAAGCATCCAAGGACCGGCCCGGTTTCGAGGTAACACCTCTCATCAGCCTGGCTAGCTTGATTCCAGTGGTGTGGAGTGTCTGGGACTCACGTCTGAGCATCCCCAGTACACTTAGAGCGGTAACTGCAAACACAACAATGATGGACAGAATGTGGATCAATGTCACACATTCACCCCAGTCAAAAGATCTGGGCCCAAATCCATTGTTTTTCCACTCCACACCACCCTGGGTTAGACAATGGCGGTATGCAAATCAGCGCTGACCCTGTTGCCCCATGGGAACAGTCCAGTCCAAACTACAAAAGCCATGTCCTTCCCAGAACGGAAACAAGCATCCGAGGACCGGCCCGGTTTCGAGGTAACACCTCTCATCAGCCCGGCTAGCAGATTCCGTTCTGGGAAGGACATGGCTTTTGTAGTTCGGACTGGACTGTTCCCATGGGGCAACAGGGTCAGCGCTGATTTGCATATCGCCATTGTCTAACCCAGGGTGGTGTGGAGTGGAAAAACGATGGAGTTGGGCCCAGATCTTTTGACTGGGGTGAATGTGTGACATTGATCCACATTCTGTCCATCATTGTTGTGTTTGCAGTTACCGCTCTAAGTGTACTGGGGATGCTCAGACGTGAGTCCCAGACACTCCACACCACTGGAATCAAGCTAGCCGGGCTGATGAGAGGTGTTACCTCGAAACCGGGCCGGTCCTCGGATGCTTGTTTCCGTTCTGGGAAGGACATGGCTTTTGTAGTTCGGACTGGACTGTTCCCATGGGGCAACAGGGTCAGCGCTGATTTGCATATCGCCATTGTCTAACCCAGGGTGGTGTGGAGTGGAAAAACGATGGATTTGGGCCCAGATCTTTTGACTGGGGTGAATGTGTGACATTGATCCACATTCTGTCCATCATTGTTGTGTTTGCAGTTACCGCTCTAAGTGTACTGGGGATGCTCAGACGTGAGTCCCAGACACTCCACACCACTGGAATCAAGCTAGCCGGGCTGATGAGAGGTGTTACCTCGAAACCGGGCCGGTCCTCGGATGCTTGTTTCCGTTCTGGGAAGGACATGGCTTTTGTAGTTCGGACTGGACTGTTCCCATGGGGCAACAGGGTCAGCGCTGATTTGCATATCGCCATTGTCTAACCCAGGGTGGTGTGGAGTGGAAAAACGATGGATTTGGGCCCAGATCTTTTGACTGGGGTGAATGTGTGACATTGATCCACATTCTGTCCATCATTGTTGTGTTTGCAGTTACCGCTCCAAGTGTACTGGGGATGCTCAGACGTGAGTCCCAGACACTCCACACCACTGGAATCAAGCTAGCCGGGCTGATGAGAGGTGTTACCTCAAAACCGGGCTGGTCCTCGGATGCTTGTTTCCGTTCTGGGAAGGACATGGCTTTTGTAGTTCGGACTGGACTGTTCCCATGGGGCAACAGGGTCAGCGCTGATTTGCATATCGCCATTGTCTAACCCAGGGTGGTGTGGAGTGGAAAAACAATGGATTTGGGCCCAGATCTTTTGACTGGGGTGAATGTGTGACATTGATCCACATTCTGTCCATCATTGTTGTGTTTGCAGTTACCGCTCTAAGTGTACTGGGGATGCTCAGACGTGAGTCCCAGACACTCCACACCACTGGAATCAAGCTAGCCGGGCTGATGAGAGGTGTTACCTCGAAACCGGGCCGGTCCTCGGATGCTTGTTTCCGTTCTGGGAAGGACATGGCTTTTGTAGTTCGGACTGGACTGTTCCCATGGGGCAACAGGGTCAGCGCTGATTTGCATATCGCCATTGTCTAACCCAGGGTGGTGTGGAGTGGAAAAACAATGGATTTGGGCCCAGATCTTTTGACTGGGGTGAATGTGTGACATTGATCCACATTCTGTCCATCATTGTTGTGTTTGCAGTTACCGCTCTAAGTGTACTGGGGATGCTCAGACGTGAGTCCCAGACACTCCACACCACTGGAATCAAGCTAGCCGGGCTGATGAGAGGTGTTACCTCAAAACCGGGCCGGTCCTCGGATGCTTGTTTCCGTTCTGGGAAGGACATGGCTTTTGTAGTTCGGACTGGACTGTTCCCATGGGGCAACAGGGTCAGCGCTGATTTGCATATCGCCATTGTCTAACCCAGGGTGGTGTGGAGTGGAAAAACAATGGATTTGGGCCCAGATCTTTTGACTGGGGTGAATGTGTGACATTGATCCACATTCTGTCCATCATTGTTGTGTTTGCAGTTACCGCTCTTAGTGTACTGGGGATGCTCAGACGTGAGTCCCAGACACTCCACACCACTGGAATCAAGCTAGCCGGGCTGATGAGAGGTGTTACCTCGAAACCGGGCCGGTCCTCGGATGCTTGTTTCCGTTCTGGGAAGGACATGGCTTTTGTAGTTCGGACTGGACTGTTCCCATGGGGCAGCAGGGTCAGCGCTGATTTGCATATCGCCATTGTCTAACCCAGGGTGGTGTGGAGTGGAAAAACAATGGATTTGGGCCCAGATCTTTTGACTGGGGTGAATGAGTGACATTGATCCACATTCTGTCCATCATTGTTGTGTTTGCAGTTACCGCTCTAAGTGTACTGGGGATGCTCAGACGTGAGTCCCAGACACTCCACACCACTGGAATCAAGCTAGCCGGGCTGATGAGAGGTGTTACCTCGAAACCGGGCCGGTCCTCGGATGCTTGTTTCCGTTCTGGGAAGGACATGGCTTTTGTAGTTCGGACTGGACTGTTCCCATGGGGCAACAGGGTCAGCGCTGATTTGCATTTCGCCATTGTCTAACCCAGGGTGGTGTGGAGTGGAAAAACAATGGATTTGTGCCCAGATCTTTTGACTGGGGTGAATGTGTGACATTGATCCACATTCTGTCCATCATTGTTGTGTTTTCAGTTTAAAGCATGCACGTCACTAAGTACGGCCTACTTGCAGTGTACCATTGCAAGACTTATATGGAGTAGGAGACAGGTTAATACAACTTGAACATGTTTTAAAGCTCTCTTTTCTCTATGAGTTTCATTAGAGAGGCAGCGCTTGCAATGCCAGGCCTAACCCAAAATCAAAAAAATACTCCTGTCATGCCACTGTTGTGAGTGTCAGCATCTTTATAGAGACATCAATGAGTGTGTCAGTACTGTTTTAGGGGCAAGGTAACACATGTAAAGAAGCCTATAGGTACTAGATTGACTCTGTTTCACACCGCATGCTCACCAAATTTGTGTAGTAGAAGCTGCATACATCACTTGTTGTTCATTATATAGGGCATGTCATGCTATGGGAGAGACCCCTCGAGCCAAAGGAACAGGGCTCTGTATAGATGTAAAACTAATTTTCCCTTTGGTCTTGAATAAAACTTCAATGCTCCCAAACATATAATTTCTAGTTTCCATCACACATCATATATACACCTAAACCTCCTCCATCAATTATAGTGCCACAAACATCCAAAATGAGAAAATATTTTGTAGTTATTTAAAAAGGTATATTACTAATAATCTCATATTGAAATCTATAATGTATCAGTCTAAAATAAAACAGGAATTCTATTGCACAATCGATTGTATCCAAAACATAATGGACCCATAAAAATATATGAGATAAAAGTCCTGCATTCTTACATCATCACATTTACTGCATCATATTAAAATACAATATATAAAAAAAGTACACGTATAAAGAAAAGCACAGACAAGAAAAGGGATAAAAAACAAACGACATTCCAACTTTGTCCTCAGCTTTTCGACTAACCTGTATATATGTTCACAACAAGCATCTGATTGATACAAGGTTTGCCGCACACTAATTAATGGAGGAGGTTTAGATGTATATATGTTGCATTATACAGGACAGCCATGTATAAAGTCATGTGGCCAAGTTCTTCTGTGACTCCTGGCTAGCTAAGAGATCTCTGCTTTGGAAACTGAATGCTAAACTATCTCTGACAAGATTCGTGCAAGGGTTAACCCTGGGTGGAGTTCGAGTAGTCGCACTACACGAAATTCTGCAAAGCCACAAAAAACTCAGCGAGCTACGCAACAAGTGAGCAGATTTGCTTATACCGTCCGATCGCGATGCGTTTTTCCTGTTCGGGAATGCGTATTACGTGTTTGGGGATGCTATTTGCATGCTTGGCAGAAGATATCGCGCAAACTTCACCACTCGGTCACCAATGGGCGTGACCATCTTATTTTTCACTTTCTGCCATGGTTCTGGGCTTCTTTTTCTATCCTCCCTATATCTTTTCAATCCTTTATTTCTAGAAACTTTTTATGATCCCTTTTATTTTGTTATCTATCGCTCTCTATTCCTGATTGTATATTTTGCGTTTTTACTACTTTTTGTGTGTTTTTACTGCGTTTTTCACTCTTTTTCTATTGCTTGCTTTTTTCATTTCTTTTACTTACTTTCTTAGTTCCTACCTCTTCTTTTCCGCCCTGCCTACCCTGAACCATGGGAAAGAGCCAGGGGAAGACTAGGAGGGCTTGGAGTGAGAGCCGCGACCGGCTTTTTTGTGGAAGGCGGTGCCCACAAGGGGTGCAGGCACAGGCCTTATTTAGTGAGGCGAAGGTGGCTGCACTGTTTTTGTTTTTTCCCAGTGCCACCTCCCCTTAACCGTGGCAGCAGGCGGCAGTTCTGGGTCCGGGGATGGGCTCCGGGAGTGTCAATGGCGGTGGGCAAGTGTGCGCCGGTCAGTGTTTCGCTGCTCTGGGGTCCATCGCACCCATATTAATTGACGCACTGGTGGTCCGATATTCTGGACCGGGAGCATGGCCTGGTGAACCTGCTAGGTGTTGAGGTCCCGGGGCTTGGTGAGTAACTATTTTTATTACTATTTTGTGTTCTTCTGTTCTTACTGTTATTGCGATTGCGAATATAATTTTTTTAGCAAATAGCTAACATGCTGCTGCTGCTTACATGCAGGTACAGTAACCTATGTTTAAAAATCTTATATTATGTGATTGTTACTTCCAGACAGGTGCTCTGCGCTACTAACTAATCATCGTACTTGTTTGCAACTTTGCACTCACTTGGGCTGGTTTTGTAAGAGATGTTAGAGACTTTAAGTTAGATAGGTATTTAACCCAAATAGGAAAAAATCCAGTCCTTTCCTTTATCCTGTCAGGCTGTTCTGTCTCCTGTCACAAAGATAGTGGTAGTAGTTAGCTAGTTAGTATTATTTGGTAATTTAGTGGCCTGCGTCGTGACTCGTGAGTGACGTGTCCTCTTACATGACTTTAGTCCTAGTAGAACCTTTTGTAGTTCTTATAGTGAGTGAATAGCAACCAACCAATTTAGTGTATGCAAATATGCATGCGTTCATCTGTGCCTTAACAAGAATAAATGCAGACTTAGTAATTGGCCTGTCAAAGGGGGTTGTTGGAGTTGAGACTGTCTGAGAGATGATTGGGAATGAGATCTGAATTTGGAAGCAAATATGTAATAGGCGGGCTAGATATGTTTAGGATTCAGGAATCGGAATTGAACTGTGGAATAATAATGATCGGATGGTACTCGACTGCAATACATCCTAGTCCACTACTACAAGTCGAATACATTGATCTGATTGATTTAGAATTGGTCAATGTTATTGCAATTGCTGTTTCCTATCTGAAAATATGATTAAAACAATTATATTTATATATTTAACACAAATATTTTTTTTCTCTTTACGTGATCAGCATTCAGGGGCAAGAAGAAGACTGGGGCAGCTGGCAGTGTGTCAGGTGTGGGAGCTGGAGGGGCCTCCCAGGATCAGCAGGAAGCGGCCTCAGGCACAGATGGCTCTGCTGCTGGCCCCAGTAAGTTCTCCTGGTGTTGTAATATATTAATATTTCCCTAACTTTTTCTGTGCTAGTATTTCCATTTCCTAATTTAAATTTTTCCAAAATCCTCTACAATCTATCTGTTTTTAAATTCTTGTTTTTGCTCCACCATTACCTACTACTAAGTACTACTACTAACATTGTTTCTTCTAGTGTCTGTTTTTATTTTTTACATCAAATCAAACTGTATCGGACTAACCTCAGCTCTGACTCTGTATTAGACAGTCTGTTTCTAGCTTGCTTTCTTCTGGGTTTTACTGAGCTTTCTCTCTCCCCTTATGTGGATTGCCTAGTAGTGGTACAGTAAGGCTCAGAGAAGCCATTGGTCCTAGGCTACAACTAGTACTAGTAACTACTAGTAGCACTAATGTACTGTGCAGATTGCAGATTGCATGCCTAAGACAAGTAAGGTATATCCGCATGTTTGTGAATAGTAAGATGAGAAGGCTTTAGTTTCTATTACTGTCTCATGATGCTCAATCAGAAATGGTGGTCCCTCACGTTGGACAGGAGCAGGACTCCCCAAAGTGGTGTATTTTACTTTTTATAATCCAGGTGTAGTGCCTTTTTTAGTAGCAGCAATTGATGGTGAACACTCAACAACTGTTGCCTTGCACCATGGCTGGAAGCAAATATATGAATAGTAGGAGCACTTCACCATTTTTCAACTAGGAGAGACCTCATGTCCACCCAGTTGGCCACTCTTTCTTCTTTTAAAAAAAATAGATGCACCATAGCGCTAGTCACTGAGTCCAGTGCTATGGGTGCTTCTTGAGAGGCTTTTCAAATATTGCCACCAACAAAATGCCCAACTGGATATACACTCAGTACTAGTACACTGTACTTCTGCTGAGGCTAAGTTGTTGCTTGTGAACACTGAACAGTTGAAGAAGACACCCTGGCCTTTACTTAAACATTAGCATTAGCAGCGGGGGTTGAGTAACTAATGGCATATTTTATCTTCAGCTCAGCAAAGACAGTTTTATGACGAAGACAAACAGTCAGACGACATGTATGACTGGCAGAGAAGGATGCATGGGTGAAAGAAGGGGCCCCGGGATGCATAGGTGGCAGATGAAGATGGTAAGAATAGGATACATGGGTAGTTGAAGTATGGGTGTAAAGGTGAAAGACAAAGCAGAAAGGATGCCTGTCTGGGTGGGTGAAACTGTATGGGTGAAAGGAATCCTCCGGGGGGGTTTAGGGGTCAAACTCTAAGGCAAGGAAGGACGCATGGCATGCGTGGTGATTGGTTATATCGAAATGTATGATGTTGTCGGTAAAAGCCGCTTTATGATAGCCATGTTTGGATGGATGGATGCCTGGATGATATCATAGTAGGTGAAAACAGAGTCAGACTGGATGAAGAGAATGTAAAAGAAAATTAAACCCTGCCAGGGTACCAAAGCCAAGGGTGAAGAAGATTATGAATAAAATAATAATGCAAGAAAAGCAATGCACAGAATGCAAATGAAAAATAAAGCCCTGGGTAGAACAAGGACTTTTTTCCCCGAAGTTTTTGATTCAGAGGTTGTTAGACGAGACGTTAGTACATTCTTATTCAAAGTGACTAGGTATCAATTTTACCCACACAATTCGGGCAGACTTGAGTAATTTATAGCATCCTCAAAGTCAGTCTTTCAAAAATTCCAAAGTATAGGACATGATAATCCAAATCCAAATGTTTCTCAAGAAAAGTATTTTTCAATCGTTCGGAATATCGGTGTTTGGGCAGATATGACCCAGGGACCCCCAGTATGCAAGGGGAATTAGTCCCCCCTCTGCAAACGCGCCAGTGGCCTGCGTTGCAGAGAGGTGTAAAAAGGGGCATAGCCTCATTACACCTCTGAGCAATGCAGCCCCCTGGCGCATACTGGAGGTTCCAGGTGGGCTAGTTGGCCCCCAGGGACCCTTAGTATGCAAGGGGAATTTGTTCCCCCTCTTCAAACATGCACGGGGGCTGCATTGCAGAGAGGTGTAAAAAAGGGTGTGGCCTCATTACACCTCTATGCAATGCAGCCCCCTAGCGCATACTGGAGGCTCCTGGTGGGCTAGTTGGCCCCCAGGGACCCCCAGTATGCAAGGGGAATTAGTTTCCCCTCTGCAAACGCGGCAGGGGGCTGCGTTGCAGAGAGGTGTAACAAGGGGCATAGCCTCATTACACCTCTGCAATGCAGCCCCCTGGCGCATACTGGAGGTTCCAGGAGGGCTAGTTGGCCCCCAGGGGCCCCCAGTATGCAAGGGGAATTAGTTCCCCCTCTTCAAACATGCACGGGGCTGCGTTGCAGAGAGGTGTAAAAAGGGGCGTGGCTTCATTACACCTCTCTGCAATGCAGTCCCCTGGCGCATACTGGAGATTCCTGGTGGGCTTTCAGGTCTTATATAGTTAGGAATTAGCATTAAAAAAACCTTTGAAATTCACTGAAAAAAACATAGGTTTCAGGCCTTATATAGTTAGGAATTAGCATTTAAAAAACCTATGAAATTCCCTGAAAAAACCATAGGTTTCACACCAGTTATAGTTAGGAATTAGCATTTGAAAAACCTATTAAATTCACAGAAAAAACCATAGGTTTGACACCAGTTATAGTTAGCTGGAAATTTTACTGACATAAAACCATTGAAATTCCCACGTTATAGTTAGTTGGACTCACTATAACTTGCGCGCCTGCAATGCACTGCTGATGACGTCACATATTACATCACTCATGACATGGTCAGTGACATCACTCATGACATCACTGATGACACCATCCTTGTGACAGAGTGACAGACCTCCTTTCAGTGTAATGTAACCCTTGAAACACATATTCAAAAATAGAAACTAAAATTTTCAAAAAAATAGAGATACCCATACCAGTTACAACAACCAATTCAGTAATACCACCATCTATATACACATCCACTCATTCACCAACAGTTCTATATAGTCACTCATACATATATTCACTCATCATATGTAGTGAAACACCTATACATCCTGTTACACACCGACAGTCATCCAAAAGTTACTCACACACATAATCACACATGCAAATAAACTATTGAACATCCATTTATTTGCATATACAGCTATACACACACTACCACCTTACTTCTAAGGAAACTTACACATACTTACTCTCTTAAACAATCACTTATAGAAACACATACTTATTTAAACAAGAACTCTTTCAATCTCTCACTCTCACATATACTCACTTATATACATCAATACTCACATATACTAGATTAAAACATATGTAGTTACTGATAAAGACACTAGTGAGACAGTCATTCACTCACTAACACACACATATACACACTCATCCACCCATACAGTCCTGCACATATGCTGTCTTCAAAACACATACAAACAGTGAGTCAGTCATTGAAGCATCTATGTGCTGAGTAACACCCCCACCAAACCATACAGACACTCATACTGATACTAAAAAAACATCTAATAACCCATATACACACACATGTAGCTACTCACCAACCCATGCAGCCACTTATACACAAAGTGAAACACTGATACAAACATTTAAATATTTAAACAATACTCGCTAATATATGTATTCACTAAGATACACTTAATAAGCCAGTTAACCAATCAAATGTTTAAAAAAAAAAAAAACATCCATTAAGACACTTATTTAAACATGTATTCTTCCATCGACCTTTACATATACATATATAAAACATATTTATTTTTCAGAAAGACACACATTCACTGGATGGTGTCATCAGTGATGTCATGAGTGATGTCACTGACCATGTCATGAGTGATGTAATATGTGACGTCATCAGCAGTGCATTGCAGGCACGCAAGTTATAGTGAGTCCAACTAACTATAACGTGGGAATTCAATGGTTTTATGTCAGTAAAATTTCCAGCTAACTATAACTGGTGTCAAACCTATGGTTTTTCCAGTGAAAAAAAAAATATATATATATATATATATATATTCACTGAAAAAACCATAGGTTATACACCATATATAGTTAGGAATTAGCATTTAAAAAACCTTATTTTACTCACACAAAACCATTGAAATTCCATATATAGTTAGTTGCACTAACTATATATCGCGCACCCGCAATCCACTGCTGATCATGTCACATATTACATCATTCATGACATGGTCAGTGACATCACTGATGACATCACTGATGACATCTCAAATGACATCACTGATGACATCTCAAATGACATCACTGATGACATCACTGATGACATCTCAAATGACATCACTGATGAGATCACTGATGACATCATCCAGTGACTGTGTGTTTCTGTAAAGTTTAAATATGTTTTACATATTGAAGAATGAGTAGATGTATAAGTGTCTGGACGAAGGATTTAGTAGGTGCATGACTGAATGTATGAGTGAGTGATTAAATGTGTCTCACTGAGTGCATGGGTTAGTGAGTAAACTGTCTTAATTTGTGCATCATTATGTCTGTTGTTCTGTAAACTGCTGCATGTGTTGATCAGTAGCTATATGATTAACTATATGGGTTATTGATTGATTGTCCAAGTATTTGTATAGGAGACTGAGTGTGTGTGTGGCTGGCTGGGAGGTGTGTGACTCTGTGCAGATCAATGTGTACTTGTATCAATGATTGTATAAGAAAGTAAGTATGTGTTAGTATATGTTTGAAAATGTAAGGTGCTCTATGTTTAACTGTATAGACAAGAAAATGGAAGTGTGATTGATTCTTTACAGGACTGACTAGGTGTGTGAGTAACTCCATGGATGAGTGGCAGAGTGTAAGTGTCTGTATAGGTGTATGAGTGCATATGATAGTGTTGTAAAGATGAGTGATTGTATGTATGAATGATTGTATGGGTGAATGAGTGAATGTGTGTGTAGACGTAGGAATCAGTGAGTACGTATGTAGTAACTAGTATTGGTGTGTCAATGGTTTCAAAAATTATACTCTGTATTTAACACTGGGTGAAACAGAGGTTATATTAAAACGTGAGGAGATGCATTGTATTGTCACATGAATGATATCATCAGTGATGTGGTCATTGATGTCAAATGAGATGTCATCAGTGATCTCATCAGTGATGTCATTTGAGATGTCATCAGTGATGTCATCAGTGATGTCACTGACCATGTCATGAATGATGTAATATGTGACATGATCAGCAGTGGATTGCGGGTGCGCGATATATAGTTAGTGCAACTAACTATATATGGAATTTCAATGGTTTTGTGTGAGTAAAATAAGGTTTTTTAAATGCTAATTCCTAACTATATATGGTGTATAACCTATGGTTTTTTCAGTGAATTTTCAAGGTTTTGTAAATGCTAATTCCTAACTATATATGGTCTATAACCTATGGTTTTTTCAGTGAATTTCAATGGTTTTTTAATAGCAAATATCATAAGCTGTCGAATGTCAAGTACGTGGTAAGTGAAAACATTTTCGTGTTTATGCACACTGATCTGCTTTGAATGGTGCCCCCCCCCCCCTCATTTCTATTAGGAGTACTCTCTCTTTGCAGATAGTGAAAGGTAGTTAACGCAGGCCTTTGCCCCCGTTGTAATCCGTCGTGCCTGCTTCTCTCTCCATTTGATTGAGTGTTATCCAAGTATTTACTGTTTTAGAATTAGTTCTCTTTGGTTCATTCTCTATTTACAAACAAACACAGAGTCGCAATACTCTGTTTAGTCTTTGCAGATAATGAAAAATCGTGTAAAAAAAAAGAAAAGGAATCAAGCAAAATCAGTAGGCCACTAATGGGATCTCTTTTTGACCTCGCTAAAATAGAAACATTAGGAACAACTCCTCATGACAAATACAAAACTAGTGAGATGAACTGAACTCCACACAATGATGGCTGCAAAACAGCTCGGCTCCGCCACCCACCCCGCCCAAAATAACGATAAAGAGCGGCTGCCATGATTGGTTGCGGAATGGCCACAACGGAGCTACGAAATGGTGCTGCTCTCATGCTAACCCCAGCTTCGGTCTGAAACATCCAGAAACACTGTAGACTACCAATTCGATCAGTTCCGGTAGCGCCCCAATGTAACCCGGTAGAGAAGAACTAGCCCTCCCCTCTTTGACTGATGGTTCTTGTTGCCTGTCCTTTCTGTTGTCATTTAACAGAACTATTTAGCCTGCTGAAAGGGGTTGTGTTTCGACCGCTGGTTGGTGGAGACATTTTGACTATATTCTGGACCTGCGTTGTCGCGTAATGCGTCATATGACGCGCCGCGTTAGCGCATCCGGAAGTCATCCGGGGCGCGCAGCGCGTAACGTAAGCATAACAAGTCATGTGACTTGTTATTAAAACTTTTCATTGGTTCATTTTACTTTTCTTATTCTAATGATGAAAGCCTTGGTCATATCACCTAAAAATTACGCTTTTAATTACTTCCGAACATTATTTTCTCTTAAATATATGTTATAATGTTCCAGGCTAATGTACTTTCCCGGAAATTTTACAACTGTCCTGCAAGTAAAATATATTCTTTTTTCGAGAAAAAGAGCGTTTCTTCGTCCCATGACGGAGCCGTTGAGCAAAAGAGGGTCGACCTGCTGTCTTAGTCGCCGATACGCCTGAATATGAGATTCTTATCGATCACTTTATGTTGCAGGCATAGAAAACACAACAGCCCTTGACCATTTATCTTTACTGCGTTCCTTCGTATTATACCTTTTACCCTTCATGTAATTGGTCTGCTTTATTTCACTTGCCTTTTAATGATTCTAAAACAGTGACTATTATTAAAAACTTTACCAATGTATACACTACTACCATGTTTTCTTTTAAAAACCTTTATTGTGAAAATTTCATTATACAAATACGAGCCTATAACCACGTGGGCCTGCCACGGAGCAAACTGTAATCGTATATGATGAATAGACATTTACACTGTAGAGGAACGTAACGGGCGGGCCATTAGGTTGCAAAAACTAAGGTGTCTAACAGTTACGGAATCGGTGGACGTACATTTTATAATTAAAATACGACAGGGCCAGTTACAATAAAATTATCTAGATATACATTTGCGGGCAAGTACCATGGGTGACGTTAATTCGAATTTTGAACAGTACAGTAATCAATAACACATCAGAACTTAATATCAATAGGGATGTCGAAATATTCAATCAATTCTCGTCCCCGCCCGCCATGTGCTTCAAAACTGCATACGTATCTCGTGATTTCAAGGTTCTGCAACCAGTACACAACAAGGAGTTACGAGTCCCATTTATTCCGGCGCCATTTTGGGCGAGGACGGGCAGGTCCAGGATATAGTCAAAATGTCTCTACCAACCATCGACTATGATGATGTTCATATGCTGTATTTATTAGAGTAACACTCATCTGCCCACATGAAATTAATTTACCACAATCTAAACATGTCATTTTAATCTTTCCAAAGTTCTTCTAAATATTTGGGACCGTTTCCCTTGCCTCTGAAGCTCTCAGTGCCACTTCTTTGATGAATGTACTAGCAGGTCAGGGGTTCTCCTCCAAATCTCTCTTTTATGCAGCACTATAATTAATTGGTGCCACCTCTCCATATGACGATGCATGGTATAGTTACCACAACTATATATTTTTTCGGTTCCTCTGGAGAGTTCATCGTGGCAGATGAAGCGTGTAACATACCGGGCATTTACCTTTTTTTGCATGTACAGGAAAGGAAAAAAAAATCGAGCGTTCGAGTTCTTAGGTGTCCCAGGGCCATTTTAGTGGACCAGGCCCAAATCCAAAGAACAGCTATCTCACAGGCTAATGGGGCGACCCACGCCGAGTTTCAGCATTGTAGGATGACCACACAAGTACAGCAACTTGCTAGACATCACCTCGGTGCCATCCGGATCTCGGCGCCCCACTGCAGATGAAGTGCCTCTCAACTATGAAACCACCACGGTGACATCCGGATCTTGGCGCGTTGTGCTGCCTTCGGCCTATTCGCACATCGGTCCGCTACTGACGCCATCTCACAGGCTAATGGGGTGACCCACGCCGAGTTTCAGCATTGTAGGATGACCACACCAACTTGCTAGACATCACCTCGGTGCCATCCGAATCTTGGCATCTCAACGCCTAGTGGTATCTTCCATACAGAAAATATTGTTACGCTGCCTTTGGCCCCATTCGCACATCAGTCCGCAACTTAGACATCACCTCGATGCCATCCGGATCTTGGCATCTCAGCGCCTTGTGGTGTCAGTCAGAAAATATTGTTGCGCTGCCTTTGGCCCCATTCGCACATCAGTCCGCTACTGACACCATCTCACAGGCCAATAGGGCGCCCCACGCTGACTTTTACCATTGTACGATGGCCACACCAGTGGCACAACCTCCTAGACATCACCTCGGTGCCATCCGAATCTTGGCATCTCAACGCCTAGTGGTATCTTCCATACAGAAAATCTTGTTACGCTACCTTTGGCCCCATTCGCACATCGGTCCGCAACTTAGACATCACCTCGGTGCCATCCGGATCTTGGCATCTCAGCGCCTTGTGGTGTATTCTCTTCAGAAAATATTGTTGAGCTGCCTTTGGCCCCATTCGCACATCCGTCCGCAACTTACACATCACCTCGGTGCCATCCGGATCTTGGCATCTCAGCGCCTTGTGGTGTCTTCTACTCCGAAAATATAGTAGAAAATATTGTTGCGCTGCCTTTGGCCCCATTCACACATCAGTCCGCTACTGACACCATCTCACAGGCCAACAGGGCGCCCCACGCCGACTTTTACCATTGTACGATGGCCACACCAGTGCCACAACTTGCCATCCGGATCTTGGCATCTCAGCGCCTTGTGGTGTCTTCAAATCAGAAAATATTGTTGCGCTGCCTTTGGCCCCATTCGCACATCGGTCCGCTACTGACGCCATCTCACAGGCCAACGGGGCGCCCCACGCCGACTTTCAACATTGTAGGATGGCCACAGAAGTGCGACAACTTACTAGACACCACCTCGGTGCCATCCGGATCTTGGCGCGTTGTGCTGCCTTCGACCTATTCGCACATCGGTCCGCTACTGACGCAAACTCACAGGCCAACGGGGCGCCCCACGCCGACTTTCAGCATTGTAGGATGGCCACACCAGTGCTGCAACTTGCTGGACACCACCTCGGTGCCATCCAGATCTTGGCGCGTTGTGTTGCCTTCGGCCTATTCGCACATCGGTCCGCTACTGACGCCGCCTCACGTGCCAACGTATTTTCTCCTAATTTTACACCCTATGCCGCATAACAGGTCATGTGACTTGTTTATAAAACTTTTCATTGGTTCATTTTACTTTTGGTTTCCTAATGATGGAAGGCTTGATCATGTGACCTAAAAACAACACTTTTCATAGGATGAAAACTTTTTTTTTTCCCCAAACGATGAAAGCCCCACCTTGTTTCTGGATGTTTCAGACTGAAGCTGGCGTCAGCATGAAAGCACCACCATCTCGTAGCTCAGTCGTGGTCATTCCGCGAGCAATCATGGCAGCCGCTCCCCACCAGAAGCCTGCAGGAGTCGGAGCCCCCAAAACTTTTGATGAATTCTCAAGGCGGAGGGGACGCTTTCGAGAATGAGGTCCAAGACCTAGCAGACAAGCGTCCGATTTCCAAGGTGTCCCAGGGCCATTTCAGTGGACCAGGCCCAAAAAGGAAACAGCCTGCCGCCATTTTGAGAGTCCTGTGACAGCCGCCTAACGCTGCACCGCAAGAGTGGGCGCAACTCAGCTGAATTGCGGCTTTTGACACAGTGGACCAAAAACGGACGGAATGGCAACTGAAACGGTAAAGGGGCGCCCCACTACAACAGATGACACTCCACCTGGAGAGGCCCGTTCACGCCGCCTCCCCCGGGGCGCTCCACGCCGTTATTCGGAGCAGCATTGTAGGATACCAAAACCAGTGCGGCAACTTACTGGACATCACCTTGGTGCCATCGTTCTGCTGCCTTGGAACTATTCGCGCAACAGTTTGCTACTGATGACCCACCCCCCGCGACGCCCCATGCCGTTATTTGCTGGGTGGCAACTTACTAGACATCACTTTCGTGTCATCTAGATTTCAACGCGTTCTGCTGCCTTGGAACTATTCGCACAACAGTTTGCTACTGATGACCCACCCCCCGCGACGCCCCACGCCGGAAATCTGGACGTTGTGCTGCGTTGGGACTATTCGCACAGCCGACCGCTACTTCGTTGTTTTTCCCTAAAAATGTTTATATGTTATTACTATTTTTGTTTTCTTGTATATATTTATAAATTATTAAAGTTTTATAATCTTACTACTTTGTCGGAGTGCTATATATTTTTAATGTGACACATAATTGTAAAAACTTTGATGTACAAACAGTCATCCCTGGAATCTTCCGCTTCAGGCTCGGTCCCCTCCCCAATCACAATACAGGATGGTTTTCAGATAATAGCAACGCTTCTGCTGTGACGAATCTCATCGAGTGTGGGCCTTGATCTACTATAACTCCTTTGAAGAGGGGTGATTCTTTACAGCTGTGGCCATAAACTACATCTGCAGGGCTAGCTGATACCCTAGGACCAGCCTGGACAATCGGACACAGAGGAAAAGGAGTGTCAGAGGGTGCGGTAGTGAATAGGGCGAAAGGGAGGTGTCGGGCGGGCACAGGGTGTGATTCTCAGGGAACAGCAGCGCAGATGGGGGAGGTTTATTACCCATGCATAAGACAGAGAGCGGGGGTGACCACTGCCTGGGGGAGATGTTTGCGAGGGTGGGGAGCCATGCTAAGGATCGACAGCGTGCACAGAGTGGGTCTGGTCAAGGCATCTAAAATGGCTGCCGTGCACGACAAAAGTGTGGCATTTGAAAAAAGACAAGATGGCGCAGACAATGTTTTTCAACACTTCCTGATTTCCTTCGAATCGAACGTTAACAGACGTTGGGGCATATTACCAAAGTTAAGCGATATTTATCCCTAACGATGCTTAGCAACGATTTTTTTACCGTCAGAAATTATCGCAGATAAACCTTGCTATTATCAAGGTTTATCGGAAATACGATAAAAAACGACCGCAATGCATTAATATCGCTGAAAACTCAGCGATATTCATGCATTACCGAGCTAATGCTCTTAGCCATGTTATCCACCTCCCATTGGATAACATGGCTAAGAACTGCTCAGGGCAGGTGGTAGCTTTTAGAGATATTCGCCCTTATCTCGAATATTTCCAAAAGTTGATAATAGGAGATAGCGATGTTAGCGACTGTTTCCAGTCGCTAACATCTTGGCATGCCCACTTTGCATGTCATTAGTGATAAATATCACTCACATGCAAAGTGGGGCCCAAGATGGTCGCTATCTTCTACTAGCCGTCGCTAACTGGTGTTAGCAACAGCTAGGTAATACACATATAATTTTATCTCCGCGAAGCGGAGCGCTGTTACAGATATATATCTTGTTTCTGAACGTTAATTTCTCAAAATGCACTGAAGCACATATATTGAGACCTAGCAAAGGCACATCGGGCTACCAGTCCCTACAATTTTGCCAAGTTTCGTGCAAATCCATTCAGCTGTTCGATCCTACCGAGAGACAAGATGGCGGCCGCTACGGACTGTTTGGAATGTTTACAGACACCGGAGAGCCAATCAGCTTCGCTTCGTAAAGCTCCGTAACGCGAAAAGTACGCAAAGCGGTGCGCTGTTACAGATATATACCTTTTTTTGAACGTTAATTTCTCAAAATCCACTGGAGCACATATATTGAGATCTAGCAAAGGCACATCGGGCTACCAGTCCCTACAATTTTGCCAAGTTTCATGCAAATCCATTCAGCTGTTCGATTATTATTATTTTTTTTTTTTTTTGCCCCGCGGGGCCCTTTTAAAACCTCCACATCCAACCTAGGGGGTGAGCGACAATGTACTATGCCCCCTTATGGTCATTTGCCCCTTCGCTTCGGCCTCCTCTTGTCTCTGGATCCTACCGAGAGACAAGATGGCGGCCGCTACGGACTGTTTGGAATGTTGACAGACGCCGGAGAACCAATCAGCTTCGCTTCACAAAGCTCCGTTGCGCGAAAAGTCCGCAAACCAGAGCGCTGCCCGGTCCGCTGTTACAGATATATATCTTTTTTTAAACGTTAATTTCTCAAAATCCACTGGAGCACATATATTGAGACCTACAAAAGGCACATCGGGCTACCAGTCCCTACAATTTTGCCAAGTTTCGTGCAAATCCATTCAGCCGTTCGGGCTAAAAGTGAGGCCAACCGCCCTATGGAAAACTCAATGTTAAAAACACGTTTTGGGACCCCCCTTTTTTCTCGGCCCCCACTGGACGAACCCCCCCCAAATTTTCAAGGGCTGCTCAGAAACAAAATGTGCCATTTTCCTGAAAATTTCAGCCAATTCCGTCCACAAACGCCAAAGTTATTAGACATAGAATTTTCAAAAAACCCATAGAGAAAAAATCCTAACTATATATACCTACTGGCGACCGCCAGTAGGTAATATATATATATATATATATATATATATATATATATATATATATATAGATATATAGATATATATATATATATTCACTGAAAAAACCATAGGTTAGAGACCATATATAGTTAGGAATTAGCATTTACAAAACCAAGAAAATTCACTGAAAAAACCATAGGTTATAGACCATATATAGTTAGGGATTAGCATTTACAAAACCTTATTTTACTCGCACAAAACCATTGAAATTCGCATATATAGTTAGTTGCGCTAACTATATATCGCGCACCCGCAATCCACTGCTGATGATGTCACATATTACATCATTCATGACATGGTCAGTGACATCACTGATGACATCACTGATGACATCTCAAATAACATCACTGATGACATCACTGATGACATCTCATTTGACATCATTCTTGTGCTAATACGATGAACCTCTTCAGACTCTAATATAACCTTAGATACACTCAGTGTATACAGACACTCACACACTGTCACTCATCCATGGAGTTACTCACACACCTAGTCAGTCATGCAAAGAAACAATCTCACCTCCATTTCCTCAACTATACAGTTATACACACCTTACTTATTCAAACATATACTAACACATATTTACTCTCTTATACAATCCCTGATACAAGTTCACAATGATCCATAAAGCCACTCACACATTCAGTGGCTCTCATGCACAGTTATTTATATATGCCAACTCTCACATGTACTGTGTTTTACATATGTACTTACTATGACATGTAGCATTGAGATATCCATTCACTCACCAATACACTCATGCACACAGTCAACCGCCCATACAGCTGTTTCCACATGCACTTTTGAACCCATACATCTAGTGAATCAACTGCTCACACATCTATGCAGAGAGTCATACACCTCCCAGACACCCACACACACACTCAGTCTCCCATACAAATACTTGGGCAACCAATCAATAACCCATATAGTTAGTCATATAGCTAATGATCAACACATGCATCAGATTACAGAACAACAGACACAATGATGCACAATTTAAAACAGTTTAGTCACTAACCCATGCACTCAGTGAGACACATTTAATCACTCACTTATACAGTCAGTCATGCACCTACTAAATCCTTCATCCAGACACTTATACATCCACTCATTATTCAATATGTAAGACATATTTTAACTTTACAGAAACATACAGTCACTGGATGTTGTCATCAGTGATGTCATCAGTGATGTCATTTGAGATGTCATCAGTGATGTCATCAGTGATGTCACTGACCATGTCATGAATGATGTAATATGTGACATCATCAGCAGTGGATTGCGGGTGCGCGATATATAGTTAGCGCAACTAACTATATATGCGAATTTCAATGGTTTTGTGCGAGTAAAATTAGGTTTTGTAAATGCTAATCCCTAACTATATATGGTCTATAACCTATGGTTTTTTCAGTGAATTTTCTTGGTTTTGTAAATGCTAATTCCTAACTATATATGGTCTCTAACCTTTGTTTTTTTCAGTGAATTTCAATGGTTTTTTAATAGCAAATATCAAAAACTGTCGAATGTCAAGTACGTGGTAAGTAAAAATATTTTCGTGTTTATGCACACTGATCTGCATTGAATGCTGCCCCCCCCCTCATTTCTATTAGGAGTACTCTCTCTTTGCAGATAGTGAAGGGTAGTTAACGCAGGCCTTTGCCCCCGTTGTAATCCGTCGTGCCTGCTTCTCTCTCCATTTGATTGATTGTTATCCAAGCATTTACTGTTTTAGAATTGGTTCTCTTTGGTTCATTCTCTATTTACAAACAAGCACAGAGTCGCAATACTCTGTTTAGTCTTTGCAGATAGTGAAAAATTGTGTAAAAAAACAAAAGGAATCGAGCAAAATCAGTAGGCCACTAATGGAATCTCCTTTTGACCTCGCTAAAATAGAAACATTAGGAACAACCCCTCATGAGAAATACGAAACTAGTGAGATGAACTGAGCTCCACACCATGATGGCTGCAAGACAGCTCGGCTCCGCCACCCACCCCGCTCAAAATAACGATAAACTCTATGCAAATATTACAAATATATACAACACATCAGCAAAGTAACAGGGTAAAACATTTTATTAAATAACTATTTACATAACTATTTTATACTTTTTGTTGCCCGATCCGGCTAGCTCAATCGATCGAGCATGAAACTCATGCACTCTGATAGTTCAAAGTTTTGAGGAGTGCTTGTTAGACTGTCTGAAGCTTATTTGCACCTGCTACAGCTTCACTATTCTCAATGTAAGTGGGGGCTGTTTGAGAACCTGACTGCATTTGAAAACAATGTGATGCGGTGCCTCCCTGAACCGCTTGACGGAGGCCCCCGAGGGACGGTGTGATGGCGCGGACTCGGAGGGGGCACTTGGCTCCGGCCCCCTCCCCAAGTCGTGTTGCCCTGGTGTGGCCTGAGATCGCCCCCGACATAGGTGGCCGGCTCCCGGGGTCAAGCGGAACTTTTTGCCTTTTGGTGACTCTTCCATTCTTGACCTTGTCCCACAATCCGTTTGACCTAAAGACACGCTGTAGTGGGGCGCCCCTTTACCGTTTCACTTGCCATTCCGCCCGCTTTTGCTACACTGTGCCTCTTCCGCTATTCAGCTGTTTACCGCCCGCTCTTGCGACTACAGCGTCTCGCTCACCATGTAGTTGAGTTGCTCCCGCTCTTGCGGTGCAGCGATAGGCGGCTGCCACAGGACTCTCAAAATGGCGGCCGGCTCTTCAGATTTGGGCGTGGTCCACTAAAACGGCCCTGCGACACCTTGGAACTCGGACGCTTGTCTGCTAGGGCTTGGGCTCCATTCTCGAAAGCGTCCCCTCAGCCTTGAAGATTCTACAAAAGTCTTGGGGGCCCCTGACTCCCGCAGGCTTCTGGTGGGGAGCGGCTGCCATGATTGCTCGTGGAATGGCCACGACGGAGCTACGAGATGGTGGTGCTCTCATGCTGACGCCAGCTTCAGTCTGAAACATCCAGAAACACTGTAGACTACCAATTCGATCAGTTCCGGTAGCGCCCCAACGTGACCCGGTAGAGAAGAACTTGCCCTCCCCTCTTTGACTGATCGTTCTTGTTGCCTGTCCCTTCTGTTGTCATTTAACAGAACTATTTAGCCTGCTGAAAGGGGTTGTGTTCCGACCGCTGGTTGGTGGAGACATTTTGACTATATTCTGGACCTGCGTTGTCGCGTAATGCGTCATATGACGCGCCGCGTTAGCGCATCCGGAAGTGCTCCGGTGCGCGAAGCGCAGCTTCCCGGAAGCGATCCGGGGCGCGGCGCGCAGCGCGTAACGTAAGCATAACAGGTCATGTGACTTGTTAATAAAACTTTTCATTGGTTCATTTTACTTTTCTTATTCTAATGATGAAAGGCTTGGTCATATGACCTAAAAATTACACTTTTTATTACTTTCGAACATTATTTTTTCTTAAACATATATGTTATAATGTTCCAGGCTAATGTACTTTCCCGGAAAATTTACAACTGTCCTGCAAGTAAAATATATTCCTTTTTCGAGAAAAAGGGCGTTTCTTCGTCCCATGACGGAGCCGTTGAGCAAAAGAGACTCGGCCTGCTGTCTTAGTCGCCGATACGCCTGAATATCAGATTCTTATCGATCACTTTATGTTGCAGGAGAAGAAAACACAACAGTCCTTGACCATTTATCTTTACTGCGTTCCTGCGTATTATACCTTTTACCCTTCATGCAATTGGACTGCTTTATTTCACTTGCCTTTTACTGATTCGAAAACAGTGACTATTATTAAAAACTTTACCAATGTAAATACTACTACCATGTTTTCTTTTAAAAACCTTTATTGTGAAAATGTCAGTATACAAATACGGGCCTATAACCACGTGGGCCGGCCACGGAGCAAACTATAATCGTATATGATGAGGAGACATTTACACTGTAGAGGAACGTAACGGGCGGGCCATTAGGTTGCAAGAACTAAGGTGTCTAACAGTTGCGGAATCGGTGGACGTACATTTTATAATTAAAATACGACAGGGCCAGTTACAATAAAATTATCTAGATATACATTTGCGGGCAAGTACCATGGGTGACGTTAATTCGAACTTTCAATAGTACAGTAATCAATAACACATCAGAACTTAATATCAATAGGGATGTCGAAATATTCAATCAATTCTCGTCCCAGCCCGCCATGTGCTTCAAAACTGCATACGTATCTCGTGATATCAAGGTTGTGCAACCAGTACACAACAAGGAGTTACGAGTCCCATTTATTCCGGCGCCATTTTGGGCGAGGACGGGCAGGTCCAGGATATAGTCAAAATGTCTCCACCAACCATCGACTATGATGATGTTCATATGCTGTATTTATTAGAGTAACACTCATCTGTCCACATGAAATTAATTTGCCACAATCTAAACATGTCATTTTAATCTTTCCAAAGTTCTTCTGAATATTTGGGACCGTTTCCCTTGCCTCTGATGCTGTCAGTGCCACTTCTTTGGTGAATGTACTGGCAGGTCGGGGGTTGTCCTCCAAATCTCTCTTTTGTGCAGCACTATAATTAATCGGTGCCACCTCTCCATATGACGATGCATGGTATAATTACCATAACTATATTTTTTTTCGGTTCCTCTGGAGAGTACATCGTGGCAGATGAGGCAGGTAACGTACCGGGCATTTACCTTTTTTGCATGTAGAGGAAAGGAAAAACAATTCGAGCGTCCGAGTTCTAAGGTGTCCCAGGGCCATTTTAGTGGACCAGGCCCAAATCCAAAGAACAGGCCGCCATTTTGAGAGTCCTGTTGCAGCCGCCTGTCGCTGTAGCAGCAAGAGCGGGAGAAACTCAGCTAGACTGCGCTCCACTGCAGATGAAGTGCCTCAACCTGGAGAGGCGGGAGAGGCTCGTTTGCGCCGCCTCCCCCCCCCCCTTCGGGTACCCCACGCCGTCTTTCTGCGCAGCATTGTAGGATGGCCACACCAGTGCGGCAACTTGCTAGACACCACCTCTGTGCCATCCGGATCTCGGCGCCCCACTGCAGATGAAGTGCCTCCACATGAAGAAGCGGGAGAGGCTCGTTTGCGCCGCCTCCCCCCCCCTTCGGGCACCCCACGCCGACTTTCGGCGCAGCATTGTAGGATGGCCACACCAGTGCGGCAACTTGCTGGACACCACCTCGGTGCCAACCGAATCTCAGCGCCTTGTGGTGTCTTCCATTCCGAAAATATTGTTGGCAGCATTTTGAAAGGAAAGATAAACAGCCGTTTGTGGCCCTCACTACACCGTTCTCCTAGTGAGTCTCACATTGTTACATTTAGGAAGAATGTTGAAGAGTAGTATGTTGAAAATCTGAAGCCATTGTTCTACAAACTCTCAACCAGCCTTGGATGGATAAATCCTGAAGAATGTACAAACTGAAAACCAGTTTTTGTCTGTATAGCATCAGCTGCAACGCTTGAGTCAGCTTTGTGTGAAGCCGCCATTTTGATTCATTCAATAACGTCCCTCTGCACACATTCAGGGACCTGGTCGTGTCTTCAGGTCAAACGGAATGTGGGACAAGATGCACAAAGGAAAAGGAAAACAGTTCCGCCGGACCCCGGGAGGCGGAAGCCTATGTCATGGGCGATCTTAGGCCGCACCAGGGCAATAGTGAAGCTGCAGCAGGTGCAAATAAGCTTCAGACAGTGTTACAAGCGCTGCTCAGAACTCTCAACTATGACACCACCTCGGTGCCATCCGGATCTTGGTGCCTTGTGCTGGTTCCGGCCTATTCACACATCGGTCCGCTACTACAGCCACCTCACAGGCCAACGGGGCACCCCACGCCGACTTTCGGCGCAGCATTGTAGGATGGCCACACCAGTGCGGCAACTTGCTGGACACCACCTCGGTGCCATCCAGATCTCGGCGCGTTGTGCTGCCTTCGGCCTATTCGCCGCAAGTGCGCACGCAACTCAGCTGCATAGCGAGTGAAACACCAAGGGGCGCCCCACTGCAGCCGAGGAACCTCCATCTTGGGGGCGACGCACAGCATCACATTGCTTTCCAATGCAGTCAGATCCTCAAACAGCCCCCACTGACTGACGCGAACTCTTAGGCCAACGGTGCGCCCCACGCCGACTTTCGGCGCAGCATTGTAGGATGGCCACACCAGTGCGGCAACTTGCTGGACACCACCTCGGTGCCATCCAGATCTCGGCGCGTTGTGCTGCCTTCGGCCTATTCGCCGCAAGTACGCACGCAACTCAGCTGCATAGCGAGTGAAACACCAAGGGGCGCCCCACTGCAGCCGAGGAACCTCCATCTTGGGGGCGACGCACAGCATCACATTGCTTTCCAATGCAGTCAGATCCTCAAACAGCCCCCACTGACTGACGCGAACTCACAGGCCAACGGGGCGCCCCACGCCGACTTTCGGCGCAGCATTGTAGGATGGCCACACCAGTGCGGCAACTTGCTGGACACCACCTCGGTGCCATCCAGATCTCGGCGCGTTATGCTGCCTTCGGCCTATTCGCCGCAAGTGCGCACGCAACTCAGCTGCATAGCGAGTGAAACACCAAGGGGCGCCCCACTGCAGCCGAGGAACCTCCATCTTGGGGGCGACGCACAGCATCACATTGCTTTCCAATGCAGTCAGATCCTCAAACAGCCCCCACTGACTGACGCGAACTCACAGGCCAACGGGGCGCCCCACGCCGACTTTCGGCGTAGCATTGTAGGATGGCCACACCAGTGCGGCAACTTGCTGGACACCACCTCGGTGCCATCCGGATCTTGGCGCGTTGTGCTGCCTTCGGCCTATTCGCACATCGGTCCGCTACTGACGCCGCCTCACGTGCCAACGGATTTTCTACGCTTTTTATAGCCCTATGCCGCATAACAGGTCATGTGACTTGTTTATAAAACTTTTCATTGGTTCATTTTACTTTTGGTTTCCTAATGATGGAAGGCTTGATCATATGACCTAAAAATAACACTTCTCATTGGATTAAAACATTTTTTTTCCCCAAACGATGAAAGCCCCACCTTGTTTCTGGATGTTTCAGACTGAAGCTGGCGTCAGCATGAGAGCACCACCATCTCGTAGCTCCGTCGTGGCCATTCCACGAGCAATCATGGCAGCCGCTCCCCACCGGAAGCCTGCAGGAGTCGGTGGCCCCCAAGACTTTTGTAGAATCTTCAAGGCTGAGGGGACGCTTTCGAGAATGGGGTCCAAGACCTAGCAGACAAGCGTCTGAGTTCCAAGGTGTCCCAGGGCCATTTCAGTGGACCAGGCCCAAAAAGGAAAGAGCCTGCCGCCATTTTGAGAGTCCTGTGGCAGCCGCCTATCGCTGCACCGCAAGAGTGGGCGCAACTCAGCTGAATGGCGGATTTTGGCACAGTGTACCAAAAGCGGGCGGAATGGCAACTGAAACGGTAAAGGGGTGCCCCACTACAGCAGACGAGCCTCCACCTGGGGAGGCCCGTTCACGCCGCCTCACCCCCCCCCCCCCGGGGCGCCCCACGCCGTTATTCGGAGCAGCATTGTAGGATACCAAAACCAGTGCGGCAACTTACTGGACATCACCTGGGTGCCATCCACATCTCAGCGCGTTCTGCTGCCTTGGGACTATTCGCACAACAGACCGCTACTGACGAGGCCTCCCCCCGCACCCCCCGGGACGCCCCACGCCGTTTTTCGGAGCTGCATTGTAGGATACCAAAAACCAGTGCGGCACCCAGGTAACATCACCTGGGTGCCGTCCAGAACTCAGCACGTTGTGCTGCCTTGGGACTATTCGCACAAAACACAGCTACTGACCATTGTTGCTTCTTTTTTCAAAAATTTTTTTAAATGTATTTACTGTTTTTGTTGCGTTGTATATATTTATAAGTTATTAAAGTTTTATAATCCTACTACTTTGTTGGAGTGCTATATATTTTTAATGTGACACATAATTGTAAAAACTTTGATGTACAAAGAGGCATCCCTGGAATCTTCCGCTTCAGGCTCGGTCCCCTCCCCAATCACAATACAGGATGGTTTTCAGATAGTAGGAACGCGTGTGGTGTGACGGATCTCATCGGGTGGGGGCCTTGATCTACTGTAACTCCTTTGAAGAGGGGTGATTCTTTACAGCTGGGGCCATAAACTACATCTGCAGGGCTAGGTGATAGCCTGGGACCGGCCTGGACAATCGGACACAGAGGAAGAGGAGTGTCAGAGGGTGCGGTAGTGAATAGGGCGAAAGGGAGGTGTCGGGCGGGCACAGGGTGTGATTCTCAAGGAAGAGCAGCGCAGATGGGGGAAGGTTTATTGCCCATGCATAAGACAGAGAGCGGGGGTGACCAGTGCCTGGGGGAGATGCTTGCGAGGGTGGGGAGCCATGCTAAGGATCGACAGCGTGCAGAGAGTGGGTCTGGTCAAGGCATCTAAAATGGCTGCCGTGCACGACAAAAGTGTTGCATTTGAAAAAAGGCAAGATGGCGCAGACAATGTTTATCAACACTTCCTGATTCCCTTCAAATCGAACGTTAACAGATGTTATCTCTCCCACACTACCGGTCCCCCTGGGCTTAAACGCCGAGATGGTAGGGACTGCATCCCGTGGAGATAGGCCGAGACGTCACTCAGCAGAAAAAAAAAAAAGAAAAAAAAATCTATAAACATACAATAAGTTAAAAGTCAATCATTCTTGTTTCCTTGTAGTACGCTCCCCAGTCCGCTTTCCGTTACGCGTACCGGGCGCACCCCACGAAAAAAAACGATTTTTTTTTTTTTTTTTTTTTTTTGCCCCGCTGGGCCCGGGGGTCAGGGAGGATCTACTATGCCCCCTTATGGTCATTTCCCCCTGTGTTTTGGCCTCCTCTTGTCTCTCGATCCTACCGAGAGACAAGATGGCGGCCGCTCCGGACTGTTTAGAATGTTGACAGACACCGGAGAAAAACAAAAAAAATGTATTTCTTTTTTTGCCCCGCGGGGCCCTTTTAAAGCCTCCACATCAAACCTAGGGGGTCAGGGAGGATCTACTATGCCCCCTTATGGTCATTTCCCCCTTTGTTTTGGCCTCCTCTTGTCTCTCGATCCTACCGAGAGACAAGATGGCGGCCGCTCCGGACTGTTTAGAATGTTGACAGACACCGGAGAAAAACAAAAAAAAAATTATTTCTTTTTTTGCCCCGCGGGGCCCTTTTAAAGCCTCCACATCAAACCTAGGGGGTCAGGGAGGATCTACTATGCCCCCTTATGGTCATTTCCCCCTTTGTTTTGGCCTCCTCTTGTCTCTCGATCCTACCGAGAGACAAGATGGCGGCCGCTCCGGACTGTTTAGAATGTTGACAGACACCGGAGAGCCAATCAGCTTCGCTTCGCGAAGTTCCGTTACGCGTCAAGTACGCGAACCGGAGCGCTACCCGGGACGCTGTCACAGATATATATCTTTTTTTGAACGTTAATTTCTCAAAATCCACTGGAGCACATATATTGAGACCTAGCAAAGGCACATCGGGCTAACAGTCCCTACAATTTTGCCAAGTTTCGTGCAAATCCATTCAGCCGTTTGGGCTAAAAGTGAGGCCAACCGCCCTATGGAAATTAACATTGGAAAAACGCGTTTTGGGACCCCCCTTTTTTCTCGGCCCCCCCTTGACGAACCCCCCCCAAATTTTCAGGGGCTGCTCAGAAACAAAATGTTCCATTTTCCTGAAAATTTCAGCCAATTCCGTCCACAAACGCCAAAGTTATTAGACATAGAATTTTCAAAAATCCCATAGAGAAAAAATCCTAACTATATATACCTACTGGCGACCGCCAGTAGGTAATATATATATATATATATTACCTACTGGCGGTCGCCAGTAGGTATATATAGTTAGGATTTTTTCTCTATGGGTTTTTTGAAAATTCTATGTCTAATAACTTTGGCGTTTGTGGACGGAATTGGCTGAAATTTTCAGGAAAATGGCACATTTTGTTTCTGAGCAGCCCCTGAAAATTGGGGGGGGTTTCGTCCAGGGGGGGTCGAGAAAAAAGGGGGGTCCCAAAACGTGTTTTTAACATTGAGTTTTCCATAGGGCGGTTGGCCTCACTTTTAGCCCGAACGGCTGAATGGATTTGCACGAAACTTGGCAAAATTGTAGGGACTGGTAGCCCGATGTGCCTTTTGTAGGTCTCAATATATGTGCTCCAGTGGATTTTGAGAAATTAACGTTTAAAAAAAGATATATATCTGTAACAGCGGACTGGGCAGCGGCCCAGGACGCGTACTTTTCGCGCAACGGAGCTTTGTGAAGCGAAGCTGATTGGTTCTCCGGCGTCTGTCAACATTCCAAACAGTCCGTAGCGGCCGCCATCTTGTCTCTCGGTAGGATCGAGAGACAAGAGGAGGTCAAAACAAAGGGGGAAATAACTATAAGGGGGCATAGTAGATCCTCGCTGACCCCCTAGGTTTGATGTGGAGGTTTTAAAAGGGCCCCGCGGGGCAAAAAAAAATAATAATAATAATAATCGAACGGCTGAATGGATTTGCACGAAACTTGGCAAAATTGTAGGGACTGGTAGCCCGATGTGCCTTTGCTAGGTCTCAATATATGTGCTTCAGTGGATTTTGAGAAATTAACGTTCAAAAAAAGATATATATCTGTAACAGCGCACCGCTTCGCGTACTTTTCGCGTTACGGAGCTTTGCGAAGCGAAGCTGATTGGCTCTCCGGTGTCTGTAAACATTCCAAACAGTACGTAGCGGCCGCCATCTTGTCTCTCGGTAGGATCGAGAGACAAGAGGAGGCCAAAGCGAAGGGGCAAATGACCATAAGGGGGCATAGTAGATCCTCGCTGACCCCCTAGGTTTGATGTGGAGGTTTTAAAAGGGCCCCGCGGGGCAAAAAAAAAAATAATAATAATAATCGAACGGCTGATGACCATAAGGGGGCATAGTAGATCCTCGCTGACCCCCTAGGTTTGATGTGGAGGTTTTAAAAGGGCCCCGCGGGGCAAAAAAAAATAATAATAATAATAATCGAACGGCTGAATGGATTTGCACGAAACTTGGTAAAATATTAGGGACTGGTAGCCCGATGTGCCTTTGCTATGTCTCAATATATGTGCTTCAGTGCATTTTGAGAAATTAACGTTCAAAAACAAGATATATATCTGTAACAGCGCTCCGCTTCGCGGAGATAAAATTATATGTGTATTACCTAGCTGTTGCTAACACCAGTTAGCGACGGCTAGTAGGAGATAGCGACCATCTTGGGTCCCACTTTGCATGTGAGTGATATTTATCACTAATGACATGCAAAGTGGGCATGCCAAGATGTTAGCGACTGGAAACAGTCGCTAACATCGCTATCTCCTATTATCAACTTTTGGAAATATTCGAGATAAGCGCGAATATCTCCAAAAAGTAACAGCTGCCCTGAGCAGTTCTTAGCCATGTTATCCAATGGGAGGTGGATAACATGGCTAAGAGCATTAGCTCGGTAATGCATGAATATCGCGGAGTTTTCAGCGACATTAATGCATTGCGCTCGTTTTTTATCGTATTTGCGATAAACCTTGATAATAGCAAGGTTTATCTGCGATAATTTCTGACGGTAAAAAAATCTTTGCAATGCATCGTTAGGGATAAATATCGCTTAACTTTGGTAATATGCCCCAACGTCTGTTAACGTTCGATTCGAAGGAAATCAGGAATTGTTGAAAAACATTGTGTGCGCCATCTTGTCTTTTTTCAAATGCCACACTTTTGTCGTGCACGGCAGCCATTTTAGATGCCTTGACCAGATCCACTCTGTGAACGCTGTCGATCCTTACCATGGCTCCCCACCCTCGCAAGCATCTCCCCCAGGCAGTGGTCACCCCCGCTCTCTGTTTTATGCATGGGTAATAAACCTCCCCCCATCTGCGCTGTTCTTCCCTGAGAATCACACCCTGTGCCCGCCCGACACCTCCCTTTCGCCCTATTCACTACCGCACCCTCTGACACTCCTTTTCCTCTGTGTCCGATTGTCCAGGCCGGTCCTAGGCTATCAGCTAGCCCTGCAGATGTAGTTTATGGCCACAGCTGTAAAGAATCACCCGTCTTCAAAGGAGTTATAGTAGATCAAGGCCCACACTCGATGAGATCCGTCACAGCAGAAGCGTTGCTATTATCTGAAAACCATCCTGTATTGTGATTGGGGAGGGGACCGAGCGTGAAGCGGAAGATTCCAGGGATGACTCTTTGTACATCAAAGTTTTTACAATTATGTGTCACATTAAAAATATATAGCACTCCGACAAAGTAGTAAGATTATAAAACTTTAATAATTTATAAATATATACAAGAAAACAAAAATAGTAATAACATATAAACATTTTTAGAGAAAAACAACGAAGTAGCGGTCGGCTGTGCGAATAGTCCCAACGCAGCACAACGTCCAGATTTCCGGCGTGGGGCGTCGCGGGGGGTGGGTGATCAGTAGCAAACTGTTGTGCGAATAGTTCCAAGGCAGCAGAACGCGCCGAAATCTAGATGACACAAAAGTGATGTCTAGTAAGTTGCCACCCAGCAAATAACGGCGTGGGGCGTCGCGGGGGTGGGTCATCAGTAGCAAACTGTTGTGCGAATAGTTCCAAGGCAGCAGAACGATGGCACCAAGGTGATGTCCAGTAAGTTGCCGCACTGGTTTTGGTATCCTACAATGCTGCTCCGAATAACGGCGTGGGGCGCCCCGGGGGAGGCGGCGTGAACGGGCCTCTCCAGGTGGAGTGTCATCTGTTGTAGTGGGGCGCCCCTTTACCGTTTCAGTTGCCATTCCGTCCGCTTTTGGTCCACTGTGTCAAAATCCGCCATTCAGCTGAGTTGCGCCCACTCTTGCGGTGCAGCGATAGGCGGCTGCCACAGGACTCTCAAAATGGCGGCAGGCTGTTTCCTTTTTGGGCCTGGTCCACTGAAATGGCCCTGGGACACCTTGGAAATCGGACGCTTGTCTGCTAGGTCTTGGACCCCATTCTCGAAAGCGTCCCCTCCGCCTTGAGAATTCATCAAAAGTTTTGGGGGCCCCGACTCCTGCAGGCTTCTGGTGGGGAGCGGCTGCCATGATTGCTCGCGGAATGACCACGACGGAGCTACGAGATGGTGGTGCTCTCATGGTGACGCCAGCTTCAGTCTGAAACATCCAGAAACAAGGTGGGGCTTTCATCGTTTGGGGGGAAAAAAAAGTTTTCATCCAATGAAAAGTGTTGTTTTTAGGTCATATGATCAAGCCTTCCATCATTAGGAAACCAAAAGTAAAATGAACCAATGAAAAGTTTTATAAAGAAGTCACATGACCTGTTATGCGGCATAGGGTATAAAATGTGGAGAAAATACGTTGGCACGTGAGGCGGTGTCAGTAGCGGACCGATGTGCGAATAGGCCGAAGGCAACACAACGCGCCAAGATCCGGATGGCATCGAGGTGGTGTCATAGTTGAGAGTTCTGAGCAGCGGTTGTAACACTGTCTGAAGCTTATTTGCAGCTGCTGCAGCTTCACTACGCGCGAAGATCCGGATGGCACCGAGGTGGTGTGTAGGAAGTTGCCGCACTGGTGTGGCCATCCTACAATGCTGAAAGTCGGCGTGGGGCGCCCCGTTGGCCTGTGAGTTTGCGTCAGTAGCGGACCGATGTGCGAATAGGCCGAAGGCAGCACAACGCGCCAAGATCCGGATGGCACCGAGGTGGTGTCTAGTAAGTTGTCGCACTTCTGTGGCCATCCTACAATGTTGAAAGTCGGCGTGGGGCGCCCCGTTGGCCTGTGAGATGGTGTCAGTAGCGGACTGATGTGTGAATGGGGCTAAAGGCAGCGCAACAATATTTTCTACTATATTTCCGGTGTAGAAGAGACCACAAGGCGCTGAGATGCCAAGATCCGGATGGCACCGAGGTGGTGTCTTGCAAGTTGTGGTACTGGTGTGGCCATCCTACAATGCTGAAAGTCGGCGTGGGGCGCCCCGTTGGCCTGTGAGATGGCGTCAGTAGCGGACCGATGTGCGAATAGGCCGAAGGCAGCACAACAATATTTTCTGACTGACACCACAAGGCGCTGAGATGCCAAGATCCGGATGGCACCGAGGTGATGTCTAAGTTGCGGACTGGTGTGCGAATGGGGCCAAAGGCAGCGTAACAATATTTTTTGTATGGAAGATACCACTAGGCGTTGAGATGCCAAGATTCGGATGGCACTGAGGTGATGTCTAGCAAGTTGGTGTGGTCATCCTACAATGCTGAAACTCGGCGTGGGTCACCCCATTAGCCTGTGAGATGGCGTCAGTAGCGGACCGATGTGCGAATAGGCCGAAGGCAGCACAACGCGCCAAGATCCGGATGTCACCGTGGTGGTTTCATAGTTGAGAGGCACTTCATCTGCAGTGGGGCGCCGAGATCCGGATGGCACCGAGGTGATGTCTAGCAAGTTGCTGTACTTGTGTGGTCATCCTACAATGCTGAAACTCGGCGTGGGTCGCCCCATTAGCCTGTGAGATAGCAGTTCTTTGGATTTGCGAATAGGCCGAAGGCAGCACAACAATATTTTCTGACTGACACCACAAGGCGCTGAGATGCCAAGATCCGGATGGCACCGAGGTGATGTCTAAGTTGCGGACTGGTGTGCGAATGGGGCCAAAGGCAGCGTAACAATATTTTTTGTATGGAAGATACCACTAGGCGTTGAGATGCCAAGATTCGGATGGCACTGAGGTGATGTCTAGCAAGTTGCTGTGGTCATCCTACAATGCTGAAACTCGGCGTGGGTCACCCCATTAGCCTGTGAGATGGCGTCAGTAGCGGACCGATGTGCGAATAGGCCGAAGGCAGCACAACGCGCCAAGATCCGGATGTCACCGTGGTGGTTTCATAGTTGAGAGGCACTTCATCTGCAGTGGGGCGCCGAGATCCGGATGGCACCGAGGTGATGTCTAGCAAGTTGCTGTACTTGTGTGGTCATCCTACAATGCTGAAACTCGGCGTGGGTCGCCCCATTAGCCTGTGAGATAGCAGTTCTTTGGATTTGGGCCTGGCTCGTCTGCTGTAGTGGGGCGCCCCTTTACCGTTTCAGTTGCCATTCAGCTGAGTTTCGGCTGCTCTTGATGCTACAGCGACAGGCGGCTGCAACAGGACTCTCAAAATGGCGGCCTGTTCTTTGGATTTGGGCCTGGTCCACTAAAATGGCCCTGGGACACCTTAGAACTCGGACGCTCGATTTTTTTTTCCTTTCCTGTACATGCAAAAAAAGGTAAATGCCCGGTACGTTACACGCTTCATCTGCCACGATGAACTTTCTAGAGGAACCGAAAAAAAATATAGTTGTGGTAACTATACCATGCATCGTCATATGGAGAGGTGGCAACAATTAATTATAGTGCTGCATAAAAGAGAGATTTGGAGGAGAACCCCTGACCTGCTAGTACATTCATCAAAGAAGTGGCACTGAGAGCTTCAGAGGCAAGGGAAACGGTCCCAAATATTTAGAAGAACTTTGGAAAGATTAAAATGACATGTTTAGATTGTGGCAAATTTATTTCATGTGGACATCTGAGTGTTACTCTAATAAATACAGCATATGAACATCATCATAGTCGATGGTTGGTAGAGACATTTTGACTATATCCTGGACCTGCCCGTCCTCGCCCAAAATGGCGCCAGAATAAATGGGACTCGTAACTCCTTGTTGTGTACTGGTTGCAGAACCTTGAAATCACGAGATACGTATGCAGTTTTGAAGCACATGGCGGGCGGGGACGAGAATTTATTGAATATTTCGACATCCCTATTGATATTAAGTTCTGATGTGTTATTGATTACTGTACTGTTGAAAGTTCGAATTAACGTCACCCATGGTACTTGCCCGCAAATGTATATCTAGATAATTTTATTGTAACTGGCCCTGTCGTATTTTAATTATAAAATGTACGTCCACCGATTCCGTAACTGTTAGACACCTTAGTTCTTGCAACCTAATGGCCCGCCCGTTACGTTCCTCTACAGTGTAAATGTCTATTCATCATATACGATTACAGTTTGCTCCGTGGCCGGCCCACGTGGTTATAGGCTCGTATTTGTATAATGAAATTTTCACAATAAAGGTTTTTAAAAGAAAACATGGTAGTAGTATATACATTGGTAAAGTTTTTAATAATAGTCACTGTTTTAGAATCATTAAAAGGCAAGTGAAATAAAGCAGACCAATTACATGAAGGGTAAAAGGTATAATACGAAGGAACGCAGTAAAGATAAATGGTCAAGGGCTGTTGTGTTTTCTATTCCTGCAACATAAAGTGATCGATAAGAATCTCATATTCAGGCGTATCGGCGACTAAGACAGCAGGTCGACCCTCTTTTGCTCAACGGCTCCGTCATGGGACGAAGAAACGCTCTTTTTCTCGAAAAAAGAATATATTTTACTTGCAGGACAGTTGTAAAATTTCCGGGAAAGTACATTAGCCTGGAACATTATAACATATATTTAAGAAAAAATAATGTTCGGAAGTAATGAAAAGCGTAATTTTTAGGTCATATGATCAAGCCTTTCATCATTACAATAAGAAAAGTAAAATGAACCAATGAAAAGTTTTATTAACAAGTCACATGACTTGTTATGCTTACGTTACGCGCTGCGCGCCCCGGATGACTTCCGGATGCGCTAACGCGGCGCGTCATATGACGCATTACGCGACAACGCAGGTACAGAATATAGTCAAAATGTCTCCACCAACCAGCGGTCGGAACACAACCCCTTTCAGCAGGCTAAATAGTTCTGTTAAATGACAACAGAAGGGACAGGCAACAAGAACCATCAGTCAAAGAGGGGAGGGCTAGTTCTTCTCTACCGGGTTACATTGGGGCGCTACCGGAACTGATCGAATTGGTAGTCTACAGTGTTTCTGGATGTTTCAGACTGAAGCTGGGGTTAGCATGAGAGCAGCACCATTTCGTAGCTCCGTCGTGGTCATTCCGCAACCAATCATGGCAGCCGTTCTTTATCGTTATTTTGGGCGGGGTGGGTGGCGGAGCCGAGCTGTTTTGCAGCCATCATTGTGTGGAGTTCAGTTCATCTCACTAGTTTTGTATTTGTCATGAGGGGTTGTTCCTAATGTTTCTATTTTTGCGAGGTCAAAAAGAGATCCCATTAGTGGCCTACTGATTTTGCTCGATTCTTTTTCTTTTTTTTTACACGATTTTTCGTTATCTGCAAAGACTAAACAGAGTATTGCGACTCTGTGTTTGTTTGTAAATAGAGAATGAACCAAAGAGAACTAATTCTAAAACAGTAAATACTTGGATAACAATGAATCAAATGGAGAGAGAAGCAGGCACGACGGATTACAATGGGGGCAAAGACCTGCGTTAACTACCTTTCACTATCTGCAAAGAGAGAGTACTCCTAATAGAAATGAGGGGGGGGGGCACCATTCAAAGCAGATCAGTGTGCATAAACACGAAAATGTTTTCACTTACCACGTACTTGACATTCGACAGCTTATGATATTTGCTATTAAAAAACCATTGAAATTCACTGAAAAAACCATAGGTTATAGACCATATATAGTTAGGAATTAGCATTTACAAAACCTTGAAAATTCACTGAAAAAACCATAGGTTATAGACCATATATAGTTAGGAATTAGCATTTAAAAAACCTTATTTTACTCACACAAAACCATTGAAATTCCATATATAGTTAGTTGCACTAACTATATATCGCGCACCTGCAATCCACTGCTGATGATGTCACATATTACATCATTCATGACATGGTCAGTGACATCACTGATGACATCACTGATGACATCTCAAATGACATCACTGATGACATCACTGATGACAACATCCAGTGACTGTATGTTTCTGTAAAGTTAAAATGTGTCTTACATATTGAAGAATGAGTGGAAGTATAAGTGTCTGGACAAAGGATTTAGTAGGTGCATGACTGAATGCATGAGTGAGTGATTAAATGTGTCTCACTGAGTGCATGGGTTAGTGACTAAAGTGTCTTAATTTGTGCATCATTATGTCTGTTGTTCTGTAAACTGCTGCATGTTTTGATCAGTAGCTATATGATTAACTATATGGGTTACTGATTGATTGTCCAAGTATTTGTATGGGAGACTGAGTGTGTGTGTGGCTGGCTGGGAGGTGTGTGACTCTGTGCAGATCAATGTGTACTTGTATCAATGATTGTATAACAAGGTAAGTATGTGTTAGTATATGTTTGAAAATGTAAGGTGCTCTATGTTTAACTGTATAGACAAGAAAATGGAAGTGTCATTGATTCTTTACAGGACTGACTAGGTGTGTGAGTAACTCCATGGATGAGTGGCAGACTGTGAGTGTCTGTATAGGTGTATGAGTGCATATGATAGTGTTGTAAAGATGAGTGATTGTATGTATGAATGATAGTATGGGTGAATGAGTGAAGGTGTGTGTAGACGTAGGAATCAGTGAGTGCGTATGTAGTAACTAGTATTGGTGTGTCAATGGTTTCAAAAATTATATTCTGTATTTAACACTGGGTGAAACAGAGGTTATATTAAAATGTGAGGAGATGCATTGTATTGTCACATGAATGATATCATCAGTGATGTGGTCATTGATGTCAAATGAGATGTCATCAGTGATGTCATCAGTGATGTCATTTGAGATGTCATCAGTGATGTCATCAGTGATGTCACTGACCATGTCATGAATGATGTAATATGTGACATCATCAGCAGTGGATTGCAGGTGCGCGATATATAGTTAGTGCAACTAACTATATATGGAATTTCAATGGTTTTGTGTGAGTAAAATAAGGTTTTTTAAATGCTAATTCCTAACTATATATGGTCTATAACCTATGGTTTTTTCAGTGAATATATATATATATATATATTCACTGAAAAAAAGATAGGTTATACACCATATATAGTTAGGAATTAGCATTTACAAAACCTTATTTTACTCACAAAAAACCATTGAAATTCGCATATATAGTTAGTTGCACTAACTATATATCGCGCACCCGCAATCCACTGCTGATCATGTCACATATTACATCATTCATGACATGGTCAGTGACATCACTGATGACATCACTGATGACATCTCAAATGACATCACTGATGACATCACTGATGACATCTCAAATGACATCACTGATGACATCACTGATGACAACATCCAGTGACTGTATGTTTCTGTAAAGTTAAAATATGTCTTACATATTGAAGAATGAGTGGATTTATAAGTGTCTGGATGAAGGATTTAGTAGGTGCATGACTGACTGTATGAGTGAGTGATTAAATGTGTCTCACTGAGTGCATGGGTTAGTGACTAAACTGTCTTAATTTGTGCATCATTATATCTGTTGTTCTGTAAACTGCTGCATGTGTTGATCAGTAGCTATATGAGTAACTATATGGGTTATTGATTGGTTGCCCAAGTATTTGTATGGGAGACTGAGTGTGTGTGTGGGTGGCTGGGATGTGTATGACTCTGTGCATAGATGTGTGAGCAGTTGATTCACTAGATGTATGGGTTCAAAAGTGCATGTGGAAACAGCTGTATGGGCGGTTGACTGTGTGCATGAGTGTATTGTTGAGTGAATGGATATCTCAGTGCTACATGTCATAGTAAGTACATATGTAAAACACAGTACATTTGAGAGTTGACATATATAAATAACTGTGCATAAGAGCCAGTGAATGTGTGAGTGGCTGTATGGATCATTGTGAACTTGTATCCGGGATTGTATAAGAGAGTAAATATGTGTTAGTATATGTTTGAATAAGTAAGGTGTGTATAACTGTATAGTTGAGAAAATGGAGGTGTGATTGATTCTTTGCATGACTGACTAGGTGTGTGTGTAACTTCATGGATGAGTGACAGTCTGTGAGTGTCTGTTTCCACTGAGTGTATCTAAGGTTATATTAGAGTCTGAAGAGGTTCATCGTATTATCACATGAATGATGTCATCAGTGATGTGATCAGTAATGTCAAATGAGATGTCATCAGTGATGTCATCAGTGATGTCGTTGAGATGTCATCAGTGATGTCATCAGTGATGTCATTTTAGATGTCATCAGTGATGTCACTGACCATGTCATGAATGATGTAATATGTGACATGATCAGCAGTGGATTGCGGGTGCGCGATATATAGTTAGTGCAACTAACTATATATGCGAATTTCAATGGTTTTGTGTGAGTAAAATAAGGTTTTGTAAATGCTAATTCCTAACTATATATGGTGTATAACCTATGGTTTTTTCAGTGAATTTTCAAGGTTTTGTAAATGCTAATTCCTAACTATATATGGTCTATAACCTATGGTTTTTTCAGTGAATTTCAATGGTTTTTTAATTGCAAATATCAAAAGCTTTAAAATGTATTTTTCTTTAAATCGAAAAATATATTTTGTATGTTTTTAATACAATTTTTTTATGTATATATATATATATATATTTTTTTTTTCTTTTTTGTTTCGCTACCGGTCCGCGCACCGGGTAGCTTCCCGTTAGCTCAATTTGGTGCCGCGACCCGGTCCGCGAACCGGTAAACGTTCCGTTTGCGCAACTGCCGCGTTAGAAAACAACATCGTGACGCGTCGCGTAAGCGCGACGTATTGTGTTGTCGCGTAATGCGTCTTATGACTTTTTTAAACTAATTTTCACAATTTACGCTTTCTGGAGCGCTACCCGGTTCGCGCACCGGACGCTAACCGCGCGAAAATTTGAAAAAAAAATGTGGGATTTTTTTTTCGCACATATGGGCCTCCTCAGCCACCCTCAGAAAACCTAGGGGGTCAGGATACGTCTCCTCTGCCCCCTTATACCCATTTCCTACATTGTTTTTCCTCCATCTTGTGATTAAATTCGATCGAAACACAAGATGGCGGACTCCCGTTACGCTACCGGTTAGCTACCCGGTTCGCGGACCGGGTAGCGCCTCTACCGTGAAAAAACTGATTTTTTTTGTTGCCCCGCGGGACCCTTTAATAGCCCCCTCATCAATCCTAGGGGGTCAGGAGGGGTCTACCTTGCCCCCTTTCATTAATTTCTCCCTTCGTTTTTCTTCACCTCTTGTCTCTCGATCCTACCGAGAGACAAGGTGGCGGCCGCTCCGGACTGTTTAGAATGTTGACAGACACCGGAGAGCCAATCAGCTTCGCGAAGTTCCGTTACGCGTCAGGTACGCGAACCGGGGCGCTAACCAGAGCGCTGTTACAGATATATATATTTTTTTGAACGTTAATTTATCAAAATCCACTGGAGCACATATATTGAGACCTAGCAAAGGCACATTTGGCAAACAATATCTACAATTTTGCCAAGTTTCGTGGAAATCCATTCAGCCGTTCGAGCTAAAAGTGAGTCCAACCACCCTATGGAAAATTGCATGGGAAAAACGCGTTTTGGGACCCCCCTTTTTTCTCGGCCCCCCCTTGACGAAACCCCCCAAATTTTCAGGGGCTGCTCAGAAACAAAATGTTCCATTTTCCTGAAAATTTCAGCCAATTCCGTCCTCAAACGCCAAAGTTATTCGACACAGAATTTTCAAAAATACCATAGGAAAAAATCCTAACTATATATACCTACTGGCGACTGCCAGTAGGTAATATATATATATATGTATATATATATATATTACCTACTGGCGGTCGCCAGTAGGTATATATAGTTAGGATTTTTTCTCTATGGGTTTTTTGAAAATTCTATGTCTAATAACTTTGGCGTTTGTGGACGGAATTGGCTGAAATTTTCAGGAAAATGGCACATTTTGTTTCTGAGCAGCCCCTGAAAATTTGGGGGGGGTTCGTCAAGGGGGGGCCGAGAAAAAAGGGGGGTCCCAAAACGCGTTTTTCCCATGTTAATTTCCATAGGGCGGTTGGCCTCACTTTTAGCCCGAACGGCTGAATGGATTTGCACGAAACTTGGCAAAATTGTAGGGACTGGTAGCCCGATGTGCCTTTTGTAGGTCTCAATATATGTGCTTCAGTGGATTTTGAGAAATTAATGTTCAAAAAAAGATATATATCTGTAACAGCGGACTGGGCAGCGCTCCGCTACGCGTACTTTTCGCGCAACGGAGCTTTGTGAAGCGAAGCTGATTGGTTCTCCGGCGTCTGTCAACATTCCAAACAGTCCGTAGCGGCCGCCATCTTGTCTCTCGGTAGGATCGAGAGACAAGAGGAGGCCAAAGCGAAGGGGCAAATGACCATAAGGGGGCATAGTACATTGTCGCTCACCCCCTAGGTTTGATGTGGAGGTTTTAAAAGGGCCCCGCGGGGCAAAAAAAAATAAAAATAATAATAATCGAACAGCTGAATGGATTTGCACGAAACTTGGCAAAATTGTAGGGACTGGTAGCCCGATGTGCCTTTGCTAGATCTCAATATATGTGCTCCAGTGGATTTTGAGAAATTAACGTTCAAAAAAAGGTATATATCTGTAACAGCGCACCGCTTCGCGTACTTTTCGCGTTACGGAGCTTTGCGAAGCGAAGCTGATTGGCTCTCCGGTGTCTGTAAACATTCCAAACAGTCCGTAGCGGCCGCCATCTTGTCTCTCGGTAGGATCGAACAGCTGAATGGATTTGCACGAAACTTGGCAAAATTGTAGGGACTGGTAGCCCGATGTGCCTTTGCTAGGTCTCAATATATGTGCTTCAGTGCATTTTGAGAAATTAACGTTCAGAAACAAGATATATATCTGTAACAGCGCTCCGCTTCGCGGAGATAAAATTATATGTGTATTACCTAGCTGTTGCTAACACCAGTTAGCGACGGCTAGTAGAAGATAGCGACCATCTTGGGCCCCACTTTGCATGTGAGTGATATTTATCACTAATGACATGCAAAGTGGGCATGCCAAGATGTTAGCGACTGGAAACAGTCGCTAACATCGCTATCTCCTATTATCAACTTTTGGAAATATTCGAGATAAGGGCGAATATCTCCAAAAGCTACCACCTGCCCTGAGCAGTTCTTAGCCATGTTATCCAATGGGAGCTGGATAACATGGCTAAGAGCATTAGCTCGGTAATGCATGAATATCGCTGAGTTTTCAGCGATATTAATGCATTGCGGTCGTTTTTTATCGTATTTCCGATAAACCTTGATAATAGCAAGGTTTATCTGCGATAATTTCTGACGGTAAAAAAATCGTTGCTAAGCATCGTTAGGGATAAATATCGCTTAACTTTGGTAATATGCCCCAACGTCTGTTAACGTTCGATTCGAAGGAAATCAGGAAGTGTTGAAAAACATTGTCTGCGCCATCTTGTCTTTTTTCAAATGCCACACTTTTGTCGTGCACGGCAGCCATTTTAGATGCCTTGACCAGACCCACTCTGTGCACGCTGTCGATCCTTAGCATGGCTCCCCACCCTCGCAAGCATCTCCCCCAGGCAGTGGTCACCCCCGCTCTCTGTCTTATGCATGGGCAATAAACCTCCCCCATCTGCCCTGCTGTTCCCTGAGAATCACACCCTGTGCCCGCCCGACACCTCCCTTTCGCCCTATTCACTACCGCACCCTCTGACACTCCTTTTCCTCTGTGTCCGATTGTCCAGGCTGGTCCTAGGGTATCAGCTAGCCCTGCAGATGTAGTTTATGGCCACAGCTGTAAAGAATCACCCCTCTTCAAAGGAGTTATAGTAGATCAAGGCCCACACTCGATGAGATCCGTCACAGCAGAAGCGTTGCTATTATCTGAAAACCATCCTGTATTGTGATTGGGGAGGGGACCGAGCCTGAAGCGGAAGATTCCAGGGATGACTGTTTGTACATCAAAGTTTTTACAATTATGTGTCACATTAAAAATATATAGCACTCCGACAAAGTAGTAAGATTATAAAACTTTAATAATTTATAAATATATACAAGAAAACAAAAATAGTAATAACATATAAACATTTTTAGGGAAAAACAACGAAGTAGCGGTCGGCTGTGCGAATAGTCCCAACGCAGCACAACGTCCAGATTTCCGGCGTGGGGCGTCGCGGGGGGTGGGTCATCAGTAGCAAACTGTTGTGCGAATAGTTCCAAGGCAGCAGAACGCGCCGAAATCTAGATGACACGAAAGTGATGTCTAGTAAGTTGCCACCCAGCAAATAACGGCATGGGGCGTCGCGGGGGGTGGGTCATCAGTAGCAAACTGTTGCGCGAATAGTTCCAAGGCAGCAGAACGATGGCACCAAGGTGATGTCCAGTAAGTTGCCGCACTGGTTTTGGTATCCTACAATGCTGCTCCGAATAACGGCGTGGAGCGCCCCGGGGGAGGCGGCGTGAACGGGCCTCTCCAGGTGGAGTGTCATCTGTTGTAGTGGGGCGCCCCTTTACCGTTTCAGTTGCCATTCCGTCCGTTTTTGGTCCACTGTGTCAAAAGCCGCAATTCAGCTGAGTTGCGCCCACTCTTGCGGTGCAGCGATAGGCGGCTGTCACAGGACTCTCAAAATGGCGGCAGGCTGTTTCCTTTTTGGGCCTGGTCCACTGAAATGGCCCTGGGACACCTTGGAAATCGGACGCTTGTCTGCTAGGTCTTGGACCCCATTCTCGAAAGCGTCCCCTCCGCCTTGAGAATTCATCAAAAGTTTTGGGGGCTCCGACTCCTGCAGGCTTCTGGTGGGGAGCGGCTGCCATGATTGCTCGCGGAATGACCACGACTGAGCTACGAGATGGTGGTGCTTTCATGCTGACGCCAGCTTCAGTCTGAAACATCCAGAAACAAGGTGGGGCTTTCATCGTTTGGGAAAAAAAAAAAGTTTTCATCCTATGAAAAGTGTTGTTTTTAGGTCACATGATCAAGCCTTCCATCATTAGGAAACCAAAAGTAAAATGAACCAATGAAAAGTTTTATAAACAAGTCACATGACCTGTTATGCGGCATAGGATGTAAAATGCGGAGAAAATACGTTGGCACGTGAGGCGGCGTCAGTAGCGGACCGATGTGCGAATAGGCCGAAGGCAACACAACGCGCCAAGATCCGGATGGCACCGAGGTGGTGTCCAGCAAGTTGCAGCACTGGTGTGGCCATCCTACAATGCTGAAAGTCGGCGCGGGGCGCCCCGTTGGCCTGTGAGTTTGCGTCAGTAGCGGACCGATGTGCGAATAGGCCGAAGGCAGCACAACGCGCCAAGATCCGGATGGCACCGAGGTGGTGTCTAGTAAGTTGCCGCACTGTTATGGATATCCAACAATGCTGAAAGTCGGCGTGGGGCGCCCCGTTGGCCTGTGAGTTTGCGTCAGTAGCGGACCGATGTGCAAATAGGCCGAAGGCAGCACAACGTGCCAAGATCCGGATGGCACCGAGGTGGTGTCTAGTAAGTTGCCGCACTGGTGTGGCCATCCAACAATGCTGAAAGTCGGCGTGGGGCGCCCCGTTGGCCTGTGAGTTTGCGTCAGTAGCGGACCGATGTGCGAATAGGCCGAAGGCAGCACAACGCGCCAAGATCCGGATGGCACCGAGGTGGTGTCTAGTAAGTTGCCGCACTGGTGTGGCCATCCTACAATGCTGAAAGTCGGCGTGGGGCGCCCCGTTGGCCTGTGAGTTTGCGTCAGTAGCGGACCGATGTGCGAATAGGCCGAAGGCAGCACAACGCGCCAAGATCCGGATGGCACCGAGGTGGTGTCTAGTAAGTTGCCGCACTGGTGTGGCCATCCTACAATGCTGAAAGTCGGCGTGGGGCGCCCCGTTGGCCTGTGAGATGGCGTCAGTAGCGGACCGATGTGCGAATGGGGCCAAAGGCAGCGCAACAATATTTTCTGATTTGAAGACACCACAAGGCGCTGAGATGCCAAGATCCGGATGGCACCGTGGTGGTGTCTAGCAAGTTGTGGCACTGGTGTGGCCATCGTACAATGGTAAAAGTCGGCGTGGGGCGCCCTGTTGGCCTGTGAGATGGTGTCAGTAGCGGACTGATGTGTGAATGGGGCCAAAGGCAGCGCAACAATATTTTCTACTATATTTTCGGAGTAGAAGACACCACAAGGCGCTGAGATGCCAAGATCCGGATGGCACCGAGGTGATGTGTAAGTTGCGGACCGATGTGCGAATGGGGCCAAAGGCAGCTCAACAATATTTTCTGAAGAGAATACACCACAAGGCGCTGAGATGCCAAGATCCGGATGGCACCGAGGTGATGTCTAAGTTGCGGACCGATGTGCGAATGGGGCCAAAGGTAGCGTAACAAGATTTTCTGTATGGAAGATACCACTAGGCGTTGAGATGCCAAGATTCGGATGGCACCGAGGTGATGTCTAGCAAGTTGTGCCACTGGTGTGGCCATCGTACAATGGTAAAAGTCGGCGTGGGGCGCCCTATTGGCCTGTGAGATGGTGTCAGTAGCGGACTGATGTGCGAATGGGGCCAAAGGCAGCGCAACAATATTTTCTGACTGACACCACAAGGCGCTGAGATGCCAAGATCCGGATGGCATCGAGGTGATGTCTAAGTTGCGGACTGATGTGCGAATGGGGCCAAAGGCAGCGTAACAATATTTTCTGTATGGAAGATACCACTAGGCGTTGAGATGCCAAGATTCGGATGGCACCGAGGTGATGTCTAGCAAGTTGGTGTGGTCATCCTACAATGCTGAAACTCGGCGTGGGTCACCCCATTAGCCTGTGAGATGGCGTCAGTAGCGGACCGATGTGCGAATAGGCCGAAGGCAGCACAACGCGCCAAGATCCGGATGTCACCGTGGTGGTTTCATAGTTGAGAGGCACTTCATCTGCAGTGGGGCGCCGAGATCCGGATGGCACCGAGGTGATGTCTAGCAAGTTGCTGTACTGGTGTGGTCATCCTACAATGCTGAAATGTAGTGGGGCGCCCATTTACCGTTTCAGTTGCCATTCAGCTGAGTTTCGGCTGCTCTTGATGCTACAGCGACAGGCGGCTGCAAGAGGACTCTCAAAATGGCGGCCTGTTCTTTGGATTTGGGCCTGGTCCACTAAAATGGCCCTGGGACACCTTAGAACTCGGACGCTCAATTTTTTTTTCCTTTCCTGTACATGCAAAAAAAGGTAAATGCCCGGTATGTTACACGCTTCATCTGCCACGATGAACTCTCCAGAGGAACCGAAAAAAAATATAGTTGTGGTAACTATACCATGCATCGTCATATGGAGAGGTGGCACCAATTAATTATAGTGCTGCATAAAAGAGAGATTTGGAGGAGAACCCCTGACCTGCTAGTACATTCATCAAAGAAGTGGCACTGAGAGCTTCAGAGGCAAGGGAAACGGTCCCAAATATTTAGAAGAACTTTGGAAAGATTAAAATGACATGTTTAGATTGTGGTAAATTAATTTCATGTGGGCAGATGAGTGTTATTCTAATAAATACAGCATATGAACATCATCATAGTCGATGGTTGGTAGAGACATTTTGACTATATCCTGGACCTGCCCGTCCTCGCCCAAAATGGCGCCGGAATAAATGGGACTCGTAACTCCTTGTTGTGTACTGGTTGCAGAACCTTGAAATCACGAGATACGTATGCAGTTTTGAAGCACATGGCGGGCGGGGACGAGAATTGATTGAATATTTCGACATCCCTATTGATATTAAGTTCTGATGTGTTATTGATTACTGTACTGTTGAAAATTCGAATTAACGTCACCCATGGTACTTGCCCGCAAATGTATATCTAGATAATTTTATTGTAACTGGCCCTGTCGTATTTTAATTATAAAATGTACGTCCACCGATTCCGTAACTGTTAGACACCTTAGTTTTTGCAACCTAATGGCCCGCCCGTTACGTTCCTCTACAGTGTAAATGTCTATTCATCATATACGATTACAGTTTGCTCCGTGGCAGGCCCACGTGGTTATAGGCTCGTATTTGTATAATGAAATTTTCACAATAAAGGTTTTTAAAAGAAAACATGGTAGTAGTGTATACATTGGTAAAGTTTTTAATAATAGTCACTGTTTTAGAATCATTAAAAGGCAAGTGAAATAAAGCAGACCAATTACATGAAGGGTAAAAGGTATAATACGAAGGAACGCAGTAAAGATAAATGGTCAAGGGCTGTTGTGTTTTGTATTCCTGCAACATAAAGTGATCGATAAGAATCTCATATTCAGGCGTATCGGCGACTAAGACAGCAGGTCGACCCTCTTTTGCTCAACGGCTCCGTCATGGGACGAAGAAACGCTCTTTTTCTCGAAAAAAGAATATATTTTACTTGCAGGACAGTTGTAAAATTTCCGGGAAAGTACATTAGCCTGGAACATTATAACATATATTTAAGAGAAAATAATGTTCGGAAGTAATTAAAAGCGTAATTTTTAGGTGATATGACCAAGGCTTTCATCATTAGAATAAGAAAAGTAAAATGAACCAATGAAAAGTTTTATTAACAAGTCACATGACTTGTTATGCTTACGTTACGCGCTGCGCGCCCCGGATGACTTCCGGATGCGCTAACGCGGCGCGTCATATGACGCATTACGCGACAACGCAGGTCCAGAATATAGTCAAAATGTCTCCACCAACCAGCGGTCGAAACACAACCCCTTTCAGCAGGCTAAATAGTTCTGTTAAATGACAACAGAAGGGACAGGCAACAAGAACCATCAGTCAAAGAGGGGAGGGCTAGTTCTTCTCTACCGGGTTACATTGGGGCGCTACCGGAACTGATCGAATTGGTAGTCTACAGTGTTTCTGGATGTTTCAGACCGAAGCTGGGGTTAGCATGAGTTATTTACAACAAGGGGTGGTGATGGACAGAGTCTCTGAATTAAGCAGAGTACTCTCACCCAGTCAAGAGATCAGGGCTAGATCCAACACCGTTTTTTAGCTCATTGCACCATCCCAGTTTCAGAACCTGGCTGTATGCAAATTAGTCTGTCCCTGGCCCAGTGCATCATGGGAACAGGGCAGACCAGACTACAAAAGCCAATTCTTACACTGGGAAGGAAACAAGCTTCCGGGGACCGGTTTCTGCCATTTCAGGCGTCTTCGGCCCGGCTTGCTTGAATCCTGATGGTGCAATGAGCAAGGGACTCACATCTGAGTATACCCTTCCACGCTTAGGGTGGACAAAATTATTTACAACAAGCATGAGAGCAGCACCATTTCGTAGCTCCGTTGTGGCCATTCCGCAACCAATCATGGCAGCCGCTCTTTATCGTTATTTTGGGCGGGGTGGGTGGCGGAGCCGAGCTGTTTTGCAGCCATCATTGTGTGGAGTTCAGTTCATCTCACTAGTTTTGTATTTGTCATGAGGGGTTGTTCCTAATGTTTCTATTTTAGCGAGGTCAAAAAGAGATCCCATTAGTGGCCTACTGATTTTGCTCGATTCCTTTTCTTTTTTTTTACACGATTTTTCGTTATCTGCAAAGACTAAACAGAGTATTGCGACTCTGTGTTTGTTTGTAAATAGAGAATGAACCAAAGAGAACTAATTCTAAAACAGTAAATACTTGGATAACAATCAATCAAATGGAGAGAGAAGCAGGCACGATGGATTACAACGGGGGCAAAGGCCTGCGTTAACTACCTTTCACTATCTGCAAAGAGAGAGTACTCCTAATAGAAATGAGGGGGGGGGGCACCATTCAAAGCAGATCAGTGTGCATAAACACGAAAATGTTTTCACTTACCACGTACTTGACATTCGACAGCTTATGATATTTGCTATTAAAAAACCATTGAAATTCACTGAAAAAACCATAGGTTATAGACCATATATAGTTAGGAATTAGCATTTAAAAAACCTTATTTTACTCACACAAAACCATTGAAATTCCATATATAGTTAGTTGCACTAACTATATATCGCGCACCCGCAATCCACTGCTGATCATGTCACATATTACATCATTCATGACATGGTCAGTGACATCACTGATGACATCACTGATGACATCTCAAATGACATCACTGATGACATCACTGATGACATCTCATTTGACATCAATGACCACATCACTGATGATATCATTCATGTGACAATACAATGCATCTCCTCACATTTTAATATAACCTCTGTTTCACCCAGTGTTAAATACAGAGTATAATTTTTGAAACCATTGACACACCAATACTAGTTACTACATACGTACTCACTGATTCCTACGTCTACACACACATTCACTCATTCACCCATACAATCATTCATACATACAATCACTCATCTTTACAACACTATCATATGCACTCATACACCTATACAGACACTCACACTCTGCCACTCATCCATGGAGTTACTCACACACCTAGTCAGTCCTGTAAAGAATCAATCACACTTCCATTTTCTTGTCTATACAGTTAAACATAGAGCACCTTACATTTTCAAACATATAGTAACACATACTTACTTTCTTATACAATCATTGATACAAGTACACATTGATCTGCACAGAGTCACACACCTCCCAGCCAGCCACACACACACTCAGTCTCCCATACAAATACTTGGACAATCAATCAATAACCCATATAGTTAATCATATAGCTACTGATCAACACATGCAGTAGTTTACAGAACAACAGACATAATGATGCACAAATTAAGACAGTTTAGTCACTAACCCATGCACTCAGTGAGACACATTTAATCACTCACTCATACATTCAGTCATGCACCTACTAAATCCTTCGTCCAGACAGTTATACATCTACTCATTCTTCAATATCTAAAACATATTTAAACTTTACAGAAACACACAGTCACTGGATGATGTCATCAGTGATGTCATCAGTGATGTCATTTGAGATGTCATCAGTGATGTCATCAGTGATGTCACTGACCATGTCATGAATGATGTAATATGTGACATGATCAGCAGTGGATTGCGGGTGCGCGATATATAGTTAGTGCAACTAACTATATATGGAATTTCAATGGTTTTGTGTGAGTAAAATAAGGTTTTTTAAATGCTAATTCCTAACTATATATGGTCTATAACCTATGGTTTTTTCAGTGAATTTTCAAGGTTTTGTAAATGCTAATTCCTAACTATATATGGTCTATAACCTATGGTTTTTTCAGTGAATATATATGTATATATCAAGGTCCAAATCTCTCCCTTTTCGAAGAAATACACAGGCTGCTTTCAGGATGCTAAAGTGTTCTTTTATTTAAGGCACAGAAATGGTAGCTGCCTACCGACGCGTTTCGCCACTAAGGCTTGGTCACGGTACAATCCATTTGTGCTAGGTGCTATTTACATACCAAAACAGTTTGCATAGAAACAGGACTAGTATTGGTCACTCTGCTGAAAAATAGTGACAGACATCTTAGAGTGGTAAACAGATCTCTTATATCTCACGAGTTGTCACAATATTACACCAAACTATGTTTTTTAAACAATTATACAAAAATATTTTGCCCAAGTGGGCTAGTATTGATTGTTGTTACACACTATACATATTTGGTGTTTCATCCATCGAGTGCTGTCCAAATGGGCATGAAAGAATCTGCCCAATGTCCACCCAGTGGGTATTTTTATCATAGACAAAAATCATTGTGTTAATGCTCAGTTCCATAATGTCCCAGGATGTTTCACTGGATCATAAGTTCCTGTACAAAACAATAGAGAAAATAGCAAAAAATATGCATAAAAATGATTTAAAATCATTCATACTTATCAATATATACAAGATTTTAAAAAAATGGAAATATACAGAGGTAATTAGACTGGGTTCTTTTCACTGAATTGTTATCATAAATGGACTGCTAGTTCTTCACTACAATTCATCCCGATAGGTTGTGGTGTTTCAAAATCAATAATGAATTTGGATTCAAGAATTCTTAATTGACGGAGTCTATCTCCCCCTCTCACGGATTGATTGACTGCATCCAACACAACATATTTGAGTAAATTGTCATTCTGATCATGGTACATCTTAAAGTGGCGAGCAACAGGGTATTGTTCATTGTTGTTCCTGATTGCTCTCTTATGCTCAAGTATCCTGATTTTTGCTCTGTGCTTCGTGCTGCCAATGTACAATTTTTCACAGGGGCAGATTAAACAATAAACACAGAATTCAGTATTACAGTCAAAGGGCCCTTTGATTGTAAACATTCTAGTGCTGTTGGGTACCTTGATGTTCATACAGTTGTTACTGCCTTTGCAGGCTTTACACTTCATGCAGCACTCAAAACCACCTAGACAAGAGTTTTTAGGATTCTTCCTGGATGTCACTGCATTTTTAATTAAATCATCCTTCCAAGATTTCCCTTTCCTAAAGGTTATCTGAGGGGTCTCTTTCACATGTCTGCTCCCAGTAAAGCATCAGTGGTTAAGATTGGCCAATTTTTGTTAAAATTTGGCGAACCCTATAGGCTTGCCCCGAGTATGTAGTGATGAATCTCACCGTGTCATCTTCCTCTCCCAACAACCTCTGTTTGGGTACCAGCAAGTCAGTTCTATGGATCTTATTTACTCTTTCAATCGCTTGATTGATCGTTTTATTTGTGTACCCTCTTTCCCTGAACCAATCAACCATCACCGATTTCTCTGCTTCAAATTCTGCCATATTGCTACTATTTCTCTTGGCTGTTAGTAATTCCCCATAGGGAATACTTTGAATAAGACTATAGGGATGGGCACTGGTTGCAAAGAGGAGGCTATTGCCCGCAGTTTCTTTTCTGTGGAGTTTTGTTACTAATTTTGTTATTTTTTATCTCCACTGTCACATCTAGGAATATTACTTTTTCTTTACTGATGTGAGATGTTAATTTGATGTTCCAAACATTATTATTTAGGGTCGAGATGTAACCTCTAGCACTTGTTTCGTCGCCTTTCCATATCATAAATATGTCATCTATGAAACGGGTCCAAAAAATGACTCGCTCTCCCTGGTTGCCTTGGCTACTGGACACCTGCTCCTCCCACCAGCCCATGAACAAGTTCGCATAGCTGGGGGCGAAGCAGGTGCCCATCGCCGTCCCTTGTGTCTGTCTATAAAGTTGGTCATTGAAGTAGAAAAAATTATTGGTGAGACAATAATGTGTCATATCTACCAACATTTCGGTATGAAGTAGCGTGGTTATTGATCTGGCTCGCAAAAAGTGTCTTATGGCTTGGATGCCTGAATCATGTTTGATAGATGTGTATAACTGGTCACATCTAGGGTGATCAGTAGGTAATCAGGTTCCCAAGCTAGGTCGTTGACCAAATTCAGAATGTGCATGGTGTCCCTCAGATAAGCTGGTAGTAAAAGTACAAACGGTCTCAGAAAGAAATCGATGTATTTAGATGTTAGTTCCAATTGTGACCCCATAGAGGACACAATGGGCCTGCCAGGGGGTGACGATGGGTTTTTGTGCAGTTTGGGTAGGAGATATAGAATTGGTGTCTTAGGGTACTTGCATCTGAGACCAAAATATTCCCCCTTTCTAATATTCCACTCTCATACCAATGTAAAAGCATCTCATCATACATCACAAATGAGGCTGTTAGCTCCTCCATGGTTGCTGGTTGATAACATTGTTTATCGTCCAGCTGCCGTAAGCCCTCAGTCAAATATTCTGTCTTCTCCCAGACCACAACATTCCCTCCCTTATCCGACTGGCGGATCACTATAGACTCATCGCTTTTAAGGGAATCAAGTGCTTTAGACTGTTCTGCAGTTAGATTTTGCTTAGCTAAACCCTTAGAACAATAGCGTATTTTTTTAAGGTCTCTGGTCACGCTTTTTCAAAAACATCTATCGCATCACAGTGGATTACAGGTACAAATGTTGATTTCGGTTTAAAACCACTTTTACAAGGTTTGTCAACTGTCACTTCCAAATTATCTAGATTGAGCAAGGGGTTGTCATGCTGTTCAATAGCCTCATCCAATTCTGTTACAGTTTGTAAGTTATCAACATCGAGCACATTCAAAGCACTGGGAGAGTCCTCTCTTTGCTCAGTTTCCCTATTAGGTGTGTGAAACTGAAACCATTTTTTTAGTTTTAGTTTCCGAATGAAACAGAATGTGTCTATGCGCGTTTGTACATAATCCATCTTGCGCATAGGACAAAAAGACAGTCCTAAAGATAGTAAGTCAGTTTCAATATTGGTTAACTCACGTTTGGAGAGGTTGATCACAGTCATTTTGTTCCTTTTCTCGCTCTTGTCAGCATGGGTGCGGGCGTATTGCAATCGTCTTTTTTTTCTTCTCCTTGCTTTTTGGTTCCTCTGAATCCTCCGGCTTTGCCTCGAAACTTTCGTCCTCGGCCCCTGCGAAAATCCTGATCTTCTTGCCCTCCTTGCTGATTCTGCTTTGTTTTATTTTGCATTTGGAATTGGGTGAGAAAGTTAATCTGTCCTCTACCTGCTCCACGGGTTGATGTATTTCCTGCACCCCCTGGTACATCTGATAGATTTCCATCAGACGTGTCACTCTCCTCAGGGGCAGTACTGTCGCCCTCCACTGTGGCATTCGTTTTAGTGCTTTCATTTAGGGTAGCATTTGCTTTCTGGAATAAATGGTCATACTTTTTATGAAATGTCAGAGTTCTACCCGTTTGGTAATCTTTAAAGTCTCTAATAAATTTCCGTTGTTTTTTCGCGGTGATGTCATCTTCAAGTTTCTTTAAGCACCCTTCTAACTTAGTCATGAACTCTTGGATTTTCTCTTGCGTGGTTAAGGTCGCCAGTTCTGTTAGCGTTGCATCAATCTGCTCCAACAGTTTTGCTCTATCTTTAATTGCATATTTGATAAGAATTCTCATCATCATAGTGGAGCATTCCTTTGAGTTACCCGACAACTCCTCCAACATCTCCGGGTCAGGGTTCTCAAATGTGGGGATGGTATAAATTCTCAAGCCTCTCGGCACTCGTTGTACATCCACATATTTCTGCAAAGATTCAGCTTCCCACCATTTTGCTACTTCTGTACGGTACAATTTATCCAGTTTCTCGAACAGTTGCTGTATTTTGACTTCATTACTCAATAACGAGTGTTGATTTTGTGGTTGCCCATCTGTATTTGTTCCAGTCCAGTCACAGTCTCAGTGAAAAAAGACGGTCCGCCAAATTTTAACTAAAAATTGGCCAATCTTAAGCACTGATGCTTTCCTGAGCAGACATGTGAAAGAGACCCCTCAGATAACCTTTAGGAAAGGGAAATCTTTGAAGGATGATTTAAGTAAAAATGCAGTGACATCCAGGAAGAATCCTAAAAACTCTAGTCTAGGTGGTTTTGAGTGCTGTATGAAGTGTAAAGCCTGCAAAGGCAGTAACAACTGTATGAAAATCAAGAAACCCAACAGCTCTAGAATGTTTACAATCAAAGGGCCCTTTGACTGTAATACTGAATTCTGTGTTTATTGTTTAATCTGCCCCTGTGAAAAATTGTACATTGGCAGCACGAAGCACAGAGCAAAAATCAGGATACTTGAGCATAAGAGAGCAATCAGGAACAACAATGAACAATACCCTGTTGCTCGCCACTTTAAGATGTACCATGATCAGAATGACAATTTACTCAAATATGTTGTGTTGGATGCAGTCAATCAATCCGTGAGAGGGGGAGATAGACTCCGTCAATTAAGAATTCTTGAATCCAAATTCATTATTGATTTTGAAACACCACAACCTATCGGGATGAATTGTAGTGAAGAACTAGCAGTCCATTTATGATAACAATTCAGTGAAAAGAACCCAGTCTAATTACCTCTGTATATTTCTATTTTTTTAAATCTTGTATATATTGATAAGTATGAATGATTTTAAATCATTTTTATGCATATTTTTTGCTATTTTCTCTATTGTTTTGTACAGGAACTTAGGATCCAGGAAACATCCTGGGACATTATGGAACTGAGCATTAACACAATGATGTTTGTCTACGATAAAAATACCGACTGGGTGGACATTGGGCAGATTCTTTCATGCCCACTTGGGCAGGACTCCATGGATGAAACACCGAATATGTATAGTGTATAACAACAATCAATACTAAATATTTTTGTATAATTGTTTAAAAAACATAGTTTGGTGTAATATCGTGACAACTCGTGAGATATAAGAGATCTGTTTACCACTCTAAGATGTCTGTCACTATTTTTCAGCAGAGTGACCAATAAAAGTCCTGTTTCTATGCAAACTGTTTTGGTATGTAAATAGCACCTAGCACAAATGGATTGTACCGTGACCAAGCCTTAGTGATGAAACGCGTCGGTAGGCAGCTACCATTTCTGTGCCTTAAATAAAAGAACACTTTAGCATCCTGAAAGCAGCCTGTGTATTTCTTCGAAAAGGGAGAGATTTGGACCGCAATTTTGAAAACCAGGAACAGTCGGAAAAGGTGGTTCATATATATATATATATTTATATATTCTTAGAGCAGAAGTAGAAGATCCTCACCCTGCCTTGAATTAGTGTTGCTTACTTACTTTAACCACATCTGCACCAGCAAGTGTGTGATCATTTATTGGTGTACATTGATTTTAGTCAAACCTCAATGAATCACACAGCCCGGGGAAGAGGGTTAGGGTTTGATGAATGGTTGGAAAAGGTTTGACAAAGACAAACACTACACATGGGCAACACACAATCTTGGCAGACGACCATAATATTCATAAATCTGTCAAGAGAGAAAAAGGAAATCATGCATGATGTGATTAATGAATCATGATAAGTAGTACTTCTACTAAGTAGACTAGTAGACAGTAGCGGGCAGCAGTATATTATTAATTATTATTATGCAATTGCATTGCCTGTCTGCCCTCTGAGAGACCCAAATTACATATATTTTATTTGTTATGTTGTACTGTGCTTCTGTTTAAATCAAGCAAACAAATAAAAAAATAGCTGTAGGGATATTAGCAAAGACTAAGAGCAAACATATTAAACAACAACACACAGTCGTAATGATTGAAGAGAAAAAATTAATCAAATTACTTAAAAGATGGTGAATGAAACTAAATTACTGTATGTTGTGATTATCCTAGTCAAATTGGGAAGTTGCATCTCGGTATTCCTCTTGGTCCTCCCTTCCATGGACGTCCCATCCGTCAATCTTGGGTGCCTCACTGAAGCCTGGCGGATGCGGATTAGTAAGATAAGCATGAGTTGTTTTCCCAGGATAGGATAGGGTAGAGGCCAGCCTGTAAGTGTAGATGGAAAAACAAAAGAGATATTGAAAAATCAAGGTAAAAAAATGCATAAATTACAGAGTAGGGCAACAAGAACAGTTTCAGAGCAGCATGGCTAAATCATGTCTACTCTGTTTCCAGCATTAACCTTGCTATAACAACAACAAAACAGAGCAGGCCCACGGCACCCACCCAACCTCCTCTCGGTTTAGATTTTGACTGAGCCAGACAGAGCACACATATACAGCAACATAGCATATTCCAAATTAAGTAACTAAATCAACGCACCTCTGTCAGTCACACCACTCTACTATACTGACTTTTGACTCCACCACTACACAGACATGTAGGTCTGCTGTGGTTGTTTTTGACTCACTTGTTTACCTTTTATGCCACTTCATGAAATACCCCGAGTTATTCCATCAATCATCTCCGATCCTACTGACTGACTGAGAAGAGTATAGAGTATGTGGTCATCATCATCATGGTGTCCAACTCAGTCTATAGAAATAGGGATTTTAATATAAACCTGGTGAATTTCTATAATTCAAGAGGCTCCAGAGTTAGAGAGCTTGATGATAGATTAAGCCGCCTGAAGGAGCAGAAGCAGGGTACAATGGTGCCCATGCTTTTAGTCGTGGGGGATTTTAATTGTCACTTGTGTCCAAACCTGCTACCCCTTAAAAAGACTGGACCTCCTGTAACTTGGAGGAGGGACCGCATTTGAAGCACACCCTAGAGGGCAGGGAATTGAGTAGGGTGATGAGTAAACATATGCTCGAACACACAATGGACCTGCTGGCTGTTGACCCTAACGAGCGGGTTATCCCCACTTTCAAAGGAAGGGGTTGTTGCCTCTTCATTGATTTTATTTTAGTGTCTCATTTGTTAAAGAAAAGGGTTCAGGGTTTTTCAATAGAATTGAGTGGTTTTAGTGACCACAATCCCCTATCAGTGTCTTTATTAGCATCAAACGCAAGCAGGACGACCAAGAGGGTGATGGGCTCAAATGCAGAAAAGATCACTGATCTGGGTAGGCACTTGAAATGGGCGAGAATCAATGGGGAAGACTTTTATTGATCTTTAGCTAAAGAGGGGGGACTGCTTCTAGACAAATGTTTAGACCTATCAGTGGAAGGGTCGCGTCTAGTGGTCCTCTTCGAAGAAATGGGTCAACTAATAGAAGCCCTCTTAAAACAATGGGACAGGGCAAGCCGAAAAAGGATCCTAGGTGGTTTGATAAAGCTTGCACTCTCTCGCACAGAGAAAGTTGCGAGCTGCTCTGAGAGGCAACCCAAGGGACAAACAAGGGGTGATGCAATGTAGGCTAAATTATAAGCAGGAATTAAATCGACGAAAGAAGGCCCTCCAAACCCAAACCTGGTAGGACCTAAGAGGAGCCGCTGAAAGGAAGGATATGTTGACCTTTTGGAAGATAATCAATAATCCCTGTTTTCAAGATGCAAATAGCCCTCAGATAGGATCTAATGTTCTCCCGCAAAAGTGGGTGGAGCATATCAGAGAGCTTTGAAATCGGAGGTATAGGGAGCCACCGGATAAGGGTGAGGGGCCGGGGAGGTGAAATGTGCACTTGAATTCTCCCTAGAGGAGGTCACTGCGGGTATCCAGGGTCTCACTAAAAATAAGGCACCGGGACCGGATGGGATTCCGCCGGACCTCTACCTAAGTAAAGAGGATCTGTTGGCTCCAATTTTAACAAGAATATTAAACGCTGCTATAGCTACAGGGCTTCCCCGCTCCTGGTCGTCTGCCACAATAGTGCCCATCTTTAAAATGGGGAATAGAGATAACCCTCAGTGTTATGCCCAATCTCCCTTATAGATGTCACGGCTAAAGTCCTGGGACGTGTATTCCTAAATCGCCTGATAATTTGGTCTGAGGACCAACACAATATTACTGACATCCAGTATGGATTCAGGGCTAATAGATCAACCACAGATCAATGCCTGTACTTATTGGTGGCTAAATATACTCTTGCCGGTACAGAAGCGGTCTATTTAGCCTTTATGGACCTTACCGTAGCATTTGACTGTGTAAATAGAGAGAAGCTGTGGGACCAATTGAGTAATTTAGGGGCAGATCAGGACCTTATAAAGATCCTAAAAGCCCTACACTGGAACACGACGGCCAATGTAAGATATAATTTGGAGTGTGGATGCACTGACCCCTTCACTTGCACGAGTGGTGTGCGACAAGGGTGTATTTTTGGCACCATTGCTGTTCTTTTTGTATATAAATGGCTTAGAACAAGCCCTAATAAGCCTAAATGTGGATTCTCCAATAGTAGGTAGATGATCAATCCCAGTCCTACTCTACGCTGACGACGCAGTATTTTTGGCACGTACTACACGGGGACTACAGACATTAATTGATGGCTCTGTGGACAAGTCGTATGTAATGGAAGCAGGGTTAAAACCAAGGAAATGTTTCAATTATAGAATAGGCGCACATAAACTAGAGAAGGTGCAGTCCCTCTCTTACCTGGGCATTTTATTTGATGGGCATTTACATTTTAAAGTATTACTCGTGGAGCTTTGTGACAGGTTATTGTCAAGCACAGGAATAATAATGAATTTTGGTTGCAGATTAGGACGGTGGTCCCCAGACCAAATGATGAACTTATATAACTCTATCTGCTATTCTAAGGTGGTGTATGGCGCGGAACTCTGGGGGTTCGTTAATTCAGATAAATTGCAGGTAGAGGAGAATAAATACATGAGGAGGCTCCTTAAGGTTCCAAAGGGTGTCCCTGCTTACATCGCTCACGAAGAGTTGGGGGGGGGCCTTTATAGAGGACAGGCCTCAGGTCAGACCCATGTTAGCATGGCTAAAGATCTGGAACAACCCTGAGGCAGAACTGAGCAGGCAAATAATTATGGATTGCCTTGGCAGAGATAGGGGAAGGGACATTCCATGGCAGAAGTCTCTTAAGGCAGTTTTTGAAAAAATTGGCTGTAAGGACCTCTTTTCAAACCCGACCAGAGGTGTAAACTGGGATAAGGCTAGTGTGAAGAAGAGGTTCATCACCTATAAAACCGCCTCAAGAGAGAAGAAGGAAGGGCCAAACAGTCAGTGAGAGACTACAGCCTAGTGAGGTCTAGCAAAGGAATGGAACCGTACCTTGCCCTCACATATAATGCTCAGGATAGATTTTTAATAACATGTTTTAGGCTCAACCTTTTACATTATTTATTAGCTGAACCGGCTGGTTTTACCCATTATGTAGAGTCAAAGGTTCCTGCGGCTGCAATCAACGATCTCCGCAGGACACCCTTCATTTTGTATTATTATGCCCTTTTTATCTATTGCCCAGGCGCCTGTATCTAATTAACTTGTTGAAGAAAATGAAATTTAGGCACGCTAAGGTTGCCCTTTTACACTTACAAATGGCGCAAGACCCCATGCCTCTGCTTTCCATTACAAGTTTTTTAAGGCTAGCACTTAAATTAAGAGAGACAAGAGGATCTGTGGAAAGGAGTGGGGGTTAGATAGGGGACTGATGAATTGTAATGAATTGTAATGAATACTTCTGAGCCCTTTTCACTTTTAACCTTTTGTATAGATTATAAGAATATGTGTACTACTAGTATTTTTAATTGTACTTGTATGGTGTTTTGTATAATGCCGAATAAAGAAATGTACCTACCTACCTACCAGTCTATAGTGTACCGAGTGAGTCCAGATTCCATATTAAAAAATGCAATTGTTCGCCCTGCAGTAGAAGTACAATTTGTTATTAAACAACAAGAAGGGAAACATTGACTTGAGTCACTTTGTTTTAGTGTGTAGATTAAATATTAATACACTTATTTCATGTACAACAACAACAACAACACAAACACCAATCACTCAGAGTCAGCGTCCAATGAATGCCATCATTACCTGTTCTCATCTTAAGGGGCAGTCCCTCTTGGCTCGGAAAGGGGAATAGCTATAGTCATGCTCTTTTGGAGGGTCTCGACGAGGCAGGCACACATTTCTTGTACTATTCTCCATCCAAAGTCTGGCTGAGGGAAATGGATTTAGGGTGAGTCAAAAGGATGGATGGAGCAGGCCTCGAAGGAGTGGACTTCTTTAATAAATGCAAACAGTTGCAACTTTAATGCGGCAATAAAAAGACAAAATGGTGATGATGGATTCGTTGTGATTTGAACCAGAAAGACAGAGACACACACAAATATTAGCAGTAAATAAGGAAGAAAGAAAGTAACAAGTTAAAAGCCTAGTTGTCAGGGAAGTAGAGCTTGTCCTCAAACTCAGGTGGTTCACCCAGAAGTAGGTAATCTACCACACTACTTTTGTCACATAAGTCACTGTCCTCCTCTTCCTGCTGTGCTTCAGGTATGGTGTAATCCAGTGGTATAAAGTGCTGAATATTTTTGATCATGGTTAACCTCTCGACATTTTGGGGCAAGAGCCTGGTCCTTTTCACTTTTACAATGGCACCAGCAGCACTGAAAACACACTCAGAAGAGACACTTGCGACAGGGCAAGCCAGATAGTTTATCCCCAGCCTGCTTGAGCACTGGCCAATGGCAACTTTTCCCTTACCAATACAGCAATGGGTTTTGATCAATGTAAGCCTCTATTGGGTCATCCAGATAGGCCTGGACCATCCGCTCAATGCTCAAGGATGCTCCGCTTTCCCCGGCTTCTTTTGCCTATGCATTTGCATCAGCACTGGACCTAACAAGCCTTTGCTGTACATACCATTGTTGTGCTGATTTTACTGGGGCTGATAATCCTGTTCTTGCTGTTGTTGATGTTGGTGCTTTTTACTGCTGTGAGCCAACCGCACTGTCCTCAGGCTCTGAAGTTGAACTTGACGCCGGCTGCCCTGCAATGCTTGTTGTGGGCTGGAGTAGCGGGCATCTAATTTCCAGCCGGTCTTTTTCAAAGCAACTGGCTACTGCAGCAATCAGTTTTGTACTTGGCAGCGTCCACTTGTGAAAAAGGAATTCATGTGTTAGTGTTCAGTCCTACTTTGTACTGTGGATCTAGAATTGTGGCAGAAATGTAATGGTTGGAAGACACAATCTCAGTTTGCACCCTTGTATTTTCAGCTAAGCAAAGGGATAAGCTCTCCGCCAACTTATATGCTTCTTTTCTTTCCTCCACACCTGCGTACATTGCAGACACCCCCTTCAGCCGTTCCTGTAGCATGAGCATTAAGGGGATAGCTTGGTCCATAGTACAGTCCTCCTTGCTGACTTCACGTGTGAAGAGCTCGACAGGAAGTAGCATCTCTCTCAGGCATTTAACTCGGCCCCATTGGTTAACCTCAGCAGTCATGCCTTTCACACTAGCATCCCCTAGTCTTTGCATTACATATTAATTGATTGGTCTGTACTGCTCAAACAGGCGGTCAAGCATATAATAAGCTGAGTTCCAATGTGGTGGCACCTCCTAGATGAGTGCTTTCACTGGCACTCTATACTTACGTTGAATGATCCTCAGCTGCTTCCGGGCTTTAATGAATGGCTGAAAGAAGTGCATAATATTCTGCAGGTGCTCAGTAAGTTGCTGACGCGGTATTATTTTTTCAGAGTCTTGAACAATGATGTCAATGCAGTTCGCCTAAAACAGGACCCTGAAATAGCCACCATTGCCCATGGCCTTAACTATATTACTGTCATTTTCCGTAGTAACAAAACAAATCTTAAGCCCTCTTGGGTACAGCCATTCAAAGACCTTGCCTTTAAACTGTTCCAAAATGTTTGCAGCAGTATGAGATTTCTCCATGGCAAACAGGGCTGCAGTTGCTTGTTTCCTAGTGGGATTAAAAATCTCAGCAGTGTCAACACCTGCAGATATCTTTTCTAGGGGTGGGCGGTATTTGCATGATCACGTTACACAAATCTCCGCCAAACTGTAAAAAATCTCTGCGAACTCGCAGAAATTCCGCAAACATGCGGAATGCTTGTTCGCGATGCTTTTGTACTGTTCGCAATCACTGTTTGCCTGCTCGGGTGAAATATCTCGCGAACACGCATTTGAGAATGAAAACAAGCAAAAAAAGCAGAATATTGGCCAATTTTGTTTTCTCCGCGGAACGGGAAATTACCTAAATTCCGCAAATTCCGCAAACGGAATGGAACTTGCCGCCCATGCCTAATCTTTTCTCTAAGCCCCACAAAAGAGATCCAATGTGCAGTGAGGCACATGTAATAAGTGGCTTGGCAACTGGTCCAGATGTTTTTTGTCATGTGGATACTGTGAACAGCACTCTACCGCAAAGCTTGTCCAAACAATTCCAGCACGATGTGATGTAGTGCTGGAACAACAACTCTGGCAAAGTAGGACCAGCTGGGAGCCTTCCATTTTGGACAGATGGCTGTCACAAATTCAAGAAAGCCCATCCCTTCCACAAAAGAAAAAGGGAGACGGTCCAGTGCTAACATTTTAGCCAACTTTGCAATGTACAAACGTGCCATTGGTGCTTGCATTCATACTGTCCCTCTGACCTAAACATGCTGAGAATGGTAGGCTGGATATTTTCCTTATTGGTGCCACTGATGCAGGTGACTTCTTGACGCCCGATGTTGTTAGGCTCAACGCCACACTTTTTTTGGTTGTGTTACTCTGTTTCTTTGGTGTCTCACTTGCAACCTGACTCTTACTCTTGTGCCACTAAGATGTTGAGGATGTGGATGGTACAACTACACTGCTGTATGTCTCTTCTTGTTCACCTTCCACCGCAATCATATCTTCTACTTCTTCATCACCACCAACAGCAATGGGTGTAATTTTACTTTTTTGGCCTTTAAGATGTTCCTCCCACTGGATCAAGTAGTGTGTTTTCAGGTGGGTTGTTTGGCCTCCAGTATCATAGATTGTGCCAAGCTTACCCCGACTAACACCTTGTTTACAAATGGATCATATAGCAATGTTATCCTCCTTACTGCTAACCGAAAAGAAGTCCCAAACTGAGGAGGAGAACTTTCTGGAGCTGCTGGAGGTGCCACTAGCAATGCCAGATGAACTGGAGGGTGGGCGTGAAATTTGACTCTGTGCACTACCACTACCTACTTCTGATGAGGTGGGTGTGCTGAATGTAGGTTGCTGCCGGGCCTTTGCAAATGCAAATAAGGAAGCTGGACGTGGTGTTGGTGGTATCCGTGCCACTTTCCTCACAGCAATTTGGGATGGGGCAATGTCGGTCTCCAATAGGGTGGTACTGATATCCATGATGACTGGCTCATCATCATCCTCCTCTTCTACATCTGCCTCCATAACACTAAGGCTTTCTTGAACTTTCCTTTTCCCTAGCCTTGTCTCGCGGCATCTCTCACTCTCAGACTGAGGTGGTGCTTTGAAAGTAGCATCTATATCATCAGAAGGGGGGCTTGCAGAAGAACTCAATGGACTAACCCTCCTTTTCCTTGCTGGGGATCTGGAAGACAATGAATCTACTGAAAGGCTGGCTTGCTCTTCTTCCTCTGCAGGAAGCTCGATTTCAGGAGGAACAACTACTATTGTGGGCCGTGGTTGCAGCTGTTGTTGTCTACTTATCTGAGTTTCCGCCGGTGATTGGGCACTACTTTACGATAACGATAAGTCAATTTCAACATCGTTGTTCATTGGCTTTATCGTGATGAGACCTGGCACTGCGAAAAACATGGGCTTGGGCCTAGGTTGGTGGGGTGGTTCCACTGATGCGGGGGGGCTACTCCTAGCTTGACCCACTGACACCGCTGCTAGAGGTGCAATTTTTGGTTTCCCAAAAAAGATCTTTGTCGGCACAGCAGAAGCGGTAAGTGGCACTTCTTTCTTCTCACTGGCAACTTTCTTGGCCATCATCTTCAGATGTCAGCAGCACGCAGTGACACAAGTTGAAGAGATGTCTATAGTCACATGTCACGTGATGTTGTGACCAGCAGAACTTCTGTCTGGCAGTACAATGGGCGCTGACGCCTCCTCCTCTTTTGTGCACCTAAATGCGAAGAAGCAAGAAGAACATCAGTGAAACGTGGCATTTATTGTTGTGGTTTAATTTATTACTAGTACAAACAAAAGCATATAATATATAACTTAGTGTGTATAGTCAGTCACACATGTTAGTGTTATTATTAATATTATTAAATTTTATTAACTCAGTTATTAAAAAAAACATAACAGTGTAGCCTTTTGTGAGACTTTGACAACAAGGGATTTCATCGTGTACTATGTACACTCAGGAAGGATAGGAAAGAAGAACAAAAATAAAAATACAAATGTAATGGAACCTGCTGTAGCTGGCAATGGGGATGAAGCGGTAAGCTAAGAGGAACAAAGGAAAGACATGCAGGCCTAAGGCAAAAGGAGCACACTAACTACCACCCCAAAATGCCCACCAGCCACACAACACACAACAACAAGCAGGAGGCCAGTAAAACAATGAAATCAAGCAGGCCTATATGGCCAGAAAAATGAGGCATGCTAAACAACACAGCTTTAATCCAACAGTGCAAAAAGAAAATCCACAGGGTTAAAAAAAGGTTTGCAAGTTACACAATAACCACACCACACACATCCGACAAAGGCATTTATTTAACACAGAAAAAAAAATTGAAATACCCAAAAAAAACACATTTTTCAATTCAATCCAATGCCATCCATGCCCATTCAAAAGACACCACAGAAACAGTTGTTTCATGCATCCATGAGTAGCTCTGGGCCTACTGGCTGAAAAAGGCCTATTGACAGACTAGGCCACATTGTGAAGTGACTCAATTCAAATCAATAATATTGCAAATGTATTAGAAAATGTAGTCAACTGTCCTGCATGTTGTTGCTGGCTAAAAAGATAACAAATGCATGAAAAACAACAACAAGGGCAAGGCATTGCCACCACAAAGAAAGCTTGCAGGCCAATGGCAAAAGCACACTGGCTGCCTGTACAAAATGGCTGCAAGCCACATGGCCTGACCACCAAAACAACAAGAAAGGGAAGACGGACAATGCAGGCCTATGGCAAAAGCACACTGTCTGGCTTCACAAAATGGCCTCCAGCCACATGGCCAGGTCACTATAACAGCAAGAAAGGGAAGACAGGCAATGCAGACCTGTGACAAAAGCAAACTGGCTGGCTTCACAAGATGGCCACCAGCCACATGGCCAGGCCACAACAACAAAAAACAGTAAGCCAAGAGGAACAAAGGAAAGACATGCAGGCCTATGGCAAAAGCAGCACACTAACTACCACCACATAATGGGCACCAGCCACATGGTTACTCATACAACAACAAGCAGGAGGCCTGTAAAACAATGAACTCAAGCAGGCCTATATGTCAAGACCAAGGAGGCATGCTTAACAACACAGCTTTAATCCAATAATGCAAAAACGAAAATCCACAGGGCTAAAATGGTTTGAAAGTTATACAACAACCACACCACAAACATCCAACAAAGGCATTTGTTTAACACACACGAAAAAAGTGAAAAGTACCCCCAAAAAACACATTTTGCATTTCAATCCAATGCCATCAATGCCCTAAATGATATTTAAATTTAACAGACACCACAGAAACAGTTGTTTCATGCACACATGAGTAGCTCTCGGCCTATTGGCAGAATACTGGTGAATTAAATAAATGTTGCAAATTGATTGCAAAAGTTGGAGACAATGTAGTGAACTATGCAACATGCTTCCTTTAGAGAAGAAGACTAGTAGAAAAAAGTACATACAAAGAAAAACAACTAGGCCCCTACTGAAACTACAGGCCACCCACAACAATAAATCTAAAAAACAATGAAAAGTACAAAATGCAGCATACTCAAAGAGTGATCTTTCCAGCTCCAAATTCATATAAAAAGTCAACAGGACATGGACAAAACACTGGGAGGAGCCTGCTGGACAGGAACAGGAAGTTGGAGACTCTGGGACACGTCCTTCCTCTTAACAAAAAATTAAAAGAGGAAAAAGAACTCCTTGCACATAAAAAACTGCCAAATCTCAATCTGAGGTGTTTTTTTCATCCAAATCATCATTTTGAGAAGGTTTGATGCTGCTCAAGAGATATTCTTCTTCAGCTTGCAAATTCTGCGTGTTCGGTATCGCGATCTTCATGGAAGTCCGATGGCGCATCCAAATGACGTGTTCTTGATCACACACTCTCGCAGGACTGTGCAGCCGGCTACCAAATCTTGTGGTGCACGCAAACGGATAGGAAATCTCGTCAGCGAATGCAGGCATCCCGATAAGTCGCTCCTTGGCACCCAAAAATGCATTTTGAACGCGCGAACCAAAAAAAACCTCCGCTCAGTGGCAGAGCGTGGAGTTTGCGGAAACACTGCGTTCTAAGCGGAACGAGGATTTGCCAAAAATCTGCAAGAGGAGTAGAGTTTTCCGCCCAGGGTTAGCAAGCGTATGATAGACTGTATAAATTTTAAGTTCGGGTGATCAGCTTCGCCACATGCCAGACTGCACATAGAAGTGCAGACATACCTAAGACATGATAGAAGTCATACATTCACACTTGATACAGTACACTTTTAGTTTGAAGCACAGTCCTCACTATGTATGACATACTTGCAGTCTACCTGTGAAGAGATTTACATGGACTAGGATACAGGTTAATATATACTGCAACATGTTTTAAAGCTCACTTTTTTAACCATTTTCATTAGAGAGGCCGAGCTCACAATGCCAGGCCTAAGCGAAAATGAAGGGACGACTCCTGTCATGTCACTCTTGTGAGTACCAGCATCTTTCTAAAGACCTCAATGAGTGTGTCAGTGCGTTTTAGGGGGTCCATGACAAAAAGAAAATAGCCTTTAAGTACTAGATTACCTCTGTTTCACACCACATGCTCTCAAATTTGTGTAGAAAAGCTGCTTGGATCACTTTCTCCTCATTATACAGGGTAGCCAGGTATGAAGCTGTGTGTTCAAGTGCTTCCTTAACGCCTATCTAACTAACAGATCACTGCTTTTGGAACTGAATGCTGATGTAGTTGTGACACAATATGTACAGTGGTGGGACTCACTGTATAGTTATTAAGTTTGAGTAATGAGCTGCACCACACGTGCCAGACTAAACTTAGAAGTGCAGACAAACCTAACACAAGGTAGCAGTTGAAAATTCAGATTTGACACAGTACAATTTCAGTTTAAAGCATACATCTCACTATGTATGATCTACTTGTAGTGTACTGTTGCAGAGACTTATATGGACTAGGATAAAGTTCAATACATCTAGCAACATGTTTTAAAGCTCACGTTTCTCTATTACTTTCATTAGAGAGGCAGAGGTCGCAATGCCGGGCCTAACCCAAAATGAAAGGCCAACTCCTGTCATGCCATTCTTGTTAGTGTGAACATCTTTCTATGGAACTCAATGAGTGTGTCAGTGCCTTTTTATGGGCAAGATGACACATGTAAAGAAGCCTCTAGATACTCGATTACCTCTGTTTCACACCGCATGCTCTCTAAATTTGTGTAGAAGAAACTGCATCAGTTGCTTTCTGCTCATTATACACGGCAGCCTGATATGAAGCTATGTGTTCAAGGGCTTCCATGAGATATTCCTAGCTAAGAGAACTCTGCTTCTGGGACTGAATGCTGAAGTAGCTCTTTTGTATTTTATTTCTATATTTATGAGGAGTTTTGAACGTTTATTTAAGAATTAGAAGGTAAGAGTGAATGTGTGTTGTGACGTATGCCTGTGGATAGCAGGTAAATGATACCTCAACAAAGCTGGAACAAAGAATTCAGCTGTACTGTTGGTTGGCATGGTTGGCCCAGCATGAGACCTGAATTCTCATCTAATCACAGTATTTTACTGTATTAAGAAACACGTGCAATATTTACACCTCCGTATGCTTTCACAAGCTGTTTTCCAGCTCACCATGCTAAAATACCAGCAAGAGGCCTTTTGCTCAGGAACAGAACATTTGTTCAGTTCAGTTCACTTTATTTCGGTCTATGCAACCATAAAAGTATACTCACAGTAAACAATGCATTACAATTCATAGGAGTTTAAAACAGTCCTCTTTGCAAAAATATAGTAACATCTGCACTAACACATAACTAAGTCCAGTAGGCTTGTTGGAATACATGAGTGGGGTGAGTGCAGAACAAGAGACAATATCTTAGAAGGCAGACTTCTGATAAGACCCATCAGCGATAGCAATAGGAATGCTGTTAATGTAGGTGTCATTAAAAATTTCATAAGATAGTCATGCAATAGCAAGTCATTATAATTACACTGTAGCCAAAATACAAACAAGAAATGTACACATTTTAAAACAATAAATTAAAATTTATTTTAAAGTTAAAAGTGATAAAATGTTTTTTAAAAAATGAGTTAAAAGAGAAATACTAGAAATTCTGAAACAGTATTCTATTTGTTACTGGACAGCCTTATGTACAAAGGTCCAGCGCCCACGCCACATTGAGGTCAAGGATAGTGATACAGCAAATAGGGAGTGTTTGCAGGTTTTGTGCTTTAGAACTCTGAATGCCTCTATACAATGTACAAACCCTAAATTCCTACACAGTGGGACAAGCCAGTGCTTCCTCGCTAGTTTGTAGGCAGGGCAAAAAAAGATGACATGCAGCTCTGACTCTTTCTCCCAATTACAGGCTGGACCGTTCTTGACTATTTACAGTAAAAACCACGGAGTGGCAGGGTGCTCACTCTGAACTGGACATAAAATTTTCTTGCCAGGGATGGATAAATGTGATCTAAAAAGAGCTCAACTAAATACTCGTCCTTCAAGGATGAAAATTTAACTGTCAGGTGTCCTATGGGCGGGTTCCCTTGCACCTCAGCTAGCTTGCTCATTCGGTAGGCTTTTACTACTTCCGAACGGGAGATTGCAGAACACGCTTCCTCTGGGTTACTCCACAGGCTTGGTTTTCCCAGCCTGCTGCATTCTTTTTTAATATGGATAGACCAAGGGATTTTTTGTTACACCTGGAGAGTTCAATATCTCCTTTACTTCTGCTCTGTTGACTGCTAATTCAGGTGTCTCCCATAGTCTGCACCAAAAGGTTAGGTGTCTGAAACCTATCTCCTCCCCAATGGGTCTAATTCCTAGATACAGTCGTAGAGGGATGAGGGGGTACTGGAGGGGAGAACCACAACCTGTCTCATGAAACAGTTTTCTATACTCACGTCTCTACCACAACAGTGCCCCCATAATTGAACCCCATACAATGTTGCACCCCTGTCTTGCACCTTTTAGATCTCCACTATAGGCTCAGCAGGTTTGGAGGAAGAGTTTCTCAGTAGTTTGATAATTCCAGTAGTCTGGGCTAGCTTAAGCTTGGCTTTAGCAATTTGTGGGCCCCACTCCATGTTTTCTGTCAGGGTGACCCTGGGGTTGGGACGCAATGTTTTAGGTGGATTGACGACCATAAACTTTGTCTTCTGAGTGTTGATCTCCAACCCCCTATTATTGCAAAAGATGGCAAAGCTGACCAAGATCCCCTGAATACCCATAGGGAATTTCGACATTAGGAGGGTGTCGTCAGCAAACATCATTGAGGGGACCTTGGTAAATGCCAGTTTGGGGGCATCGTTATCCCTGACCTCAGTGGGTTGGGCAATCAGTGCACTGACAAAGAGGCAAAACAGGGTTGGTGCGAGCACACAGCCCTACCTTACTCCTCTGTCAACCGAAAATCGTGAGGTCAGGTCTCCTCTTTTCCCAAACCTTACCTGGGCAAAATTGCCTTCATGCTATTTTATAAGTATGCTCATCAGGTAAGGGGGGATCCCCATTTCTCTAAGTACCTCCCATACCTTTGCCCTGGGCACCAAATCAAAGGCCGTCTTAAGATCCACGAAAATCAAAAAGAAGGTGCCACCCTCCATTCTCACCGTTTTCCAAAATATAAGTTAAAGTCTATATATTTGGTCAACGGTGGAAGTCTTTTTCCTGAAACTGTGGAAGTGTTATTCCTGAATCTGGCCTAATATGAGCTTAATATCTGATGACAGTCCATCCACCCCTGGAGGTGATCAATAATTACCCTTGCAAGGAGTTTTTGTGTGACGTCAATCGGTCTGATCAGTCTGTAGTTGGCTGGCAGGAGAAGTGAACCTTTTTTAAAAATTTGAACTATTTCCGCTCCTCCCCAGGTTTCAGGGATTGGCATGCCCTTCAAGATGGATAGAACCTGTAAATAGGGTCCCCAGATTTTCGGTTTGTGCCTGAAAAAATCCCCCGGAATCTTATCCGGTCCTGGTGCTTTACTGGGCAGTGTGAGCTTATTTATCACATTTGTCACCTCTAGTAGAGTGAACCCTGTAGCTTCTACATGATTATCCCTAAGCAGAGTTACAGGTGGAGGAACATAGGGGCCGGGAATTTTCTTTGAACATTTGAACACTGTAGGTTTAAAAGGTATATCATGTTCATATCCCTCTTCAAATGTCCCAAAAGGCACTGATGTTAAATAATAGACCTTTTCATCAACTTCAAAAATGCAATGAACATTTTTAGGTCTAGCGTTAGCCAAGAATTTGTTGTTTACTAAAACAATATGCATATTCTGCTCACTTTTTGGGGTTTTCAGCTGGCCCTCATCAGTCACTGGTCTGTTATTGTATCATTTACATTTATCTTCTGCCTACTACATCATCCAGCATAGGGCAATATGTTCGTTCACCAAGAGCACATCTACTCACAAAGTACTTCCCTCCAGTTAAAGGGGCTGCTATGGCAATGCGTGCATTTACAGGCCAAAGTAATATTTTGAGGTTCTAGTAATTGCCCTGTCAATAAATATTTTAAATCCATTTATAGTATCTTGCTTTATATCTAAGATCTCTATAATCACCGTTCTTCTATCTTTCTCTAATGCTCTTGTGTAATCTCATGTTAGAATGTATGCATGTCATAGTGGTGATGTCAGATAAGCTGTTGTCTGCAGACAGTTGAGACTAGTAACTTAACTGGTGGATGAGATCCTCTTATGAAAAATAAACATATATCCTGCTTCCTGAGTATTCATCTTGCTTATATTACACTGGCGTAGACGGCAGTTCAGGAGAATCTCAACACAAAGAAGAAAAGTAAAAGATTTGTTTTCCATGGAAAGATAGCTAATGTCTTTATTGTACTAACTTGTAAGAGTAACCTTTTCTACTCTAAAGCCTTTATAAATTATTATTTTGTCAAGACTATACTTCTTCTGAGACTGTGACTTACATATTTTGGCCCAATTTCAATGATAAAAACATCGTTTAAATCCAGCCCGACTTTAATTTACTCATATTTAGAACACCAGGGTCCCGCATTGCTCGTGAGAGCACCTTGTAACCGGAGCAGCTTGCCGCCCCTGGAGGGGCTCATAGCCCGTGGGAACTTGCCTGCTGCCCCTGGAGGGGTTTATAGCCCGTGGGTCTTGTATGCTGCCTATTGCACGGGACTCCATTGTCCAGGAGTCCGTGCGTTGGAGACCGGAGGTCCGCCCCCACACACAGGCAGCATTAAACTGCTCGCGGAACCCGCTGGCGCGGGTCCCGCATTGCTCGTGAGAGCACCTTCTAACCGGAGCTGCTTGCCGCCCCTGGAGGGGCTCATAGCCCGTGGAAACTTGCCTGCCGCTCCTGGAGGGGTTCATAGCCCGTGGGTCTTGTATGCTGCCTATTGCACGGGACTCCATTGTCCAGGAGTCCGTGCGTTGAAGACCGGAGGTCCGCCCCCACACACACCGGCACTATTTAACGTCTCTCGTCTCCCGCATCGCGGGACCGAGCGCGGAGCGGTCAGCGCAGAGGACCGAGGAGGACGGGATGGGCCACCCCCCTTGAAATCCCTACCAGAGGAGGTAAAGAGAGTTCAACTACCAAATCCTTGCTGACATTTAGTGGACACGTCGCTGTAAACACTATATTTTTGCATTTGTGTTGATGTTACGTACTAACCCTACCCAATTGAACGGAACCATGACTCGGAAAGGGGGTCCCAAAAATTCTGTCAACCAGAGGGGTTTGCGTAATGGTACACAAGACCACCACTTAATCAGTATACCACGGCCTACTCCTAGTGATTCAGATGGGAATGATTCTTGTCAGGCCATAGCTTGCACCCCCAGTGAACAATCACCCTTAGAAACATCCGGTATTCTGCAAAGCCACTCACTGCTAGCGGAACTAAACAATCTGTGTAAAACCAAGTATGTCCCAGCAGATTTGAGAACGAAACTAAATAGTGCTTCTCCATGTACGGCTCAAAGTTTTAGTACTTTGTTCCACAAGGATTTTGCGCAGGAATCCACCCCATCACATACAAAAGTTAACACTCCAAGTGCAGCGCTCACGCAGATCACACCCGTTAAACAGAAATGTGATAGAGTTCGACAAAATGGGAATGACCCAAAGGTACAAAAATTGTGTTCAAGCCCTCCATTGTCCGTCACTAACTCCCCCTCAATAACAGAGGCTGCAGAAGAATTAGATAGTCTAGTACCCCCTCTCCAACTGGCTCTAACATCTCTGATTGAACCATTGCTCAAATCTCTTATATCGCCGTTGTTGGAAAAAATAAATACCCTGGAGAACAAGCTGATGGAAACAGAGGAATTGATCAAGATCAATTTATTCCCCGCTAAAATCCCCTGTTGCTTCCACAGTGCCAACGCAACCTACACTATGCAACGATTTAAAAACTTTACCACTAGCCCCTGATAAAACAACCCTTAAGATTACTACCCCTAAGATCGCTTCTAAACCGGTTCTTCCACAGCATATCATTGCTAGAGTAGAGAATAATAATAAAGTACCTTCTATACACCTACCACCTGAGGCCGTCCCATTCGTGTGTGTTCTCTCAGGAGTACCACCACTCACACATAGAAAATCCGAAAGCCAACACGACTTACTAAATAAGGTTACCTTTTGGTTTTCAAAAAACAGACCTCTGCCACCCGACCTGAATGGATCAATAATGTGTGTTAGAAGGGTGGGCTGGTTAGGCTCCCTTCCAAAACACATTCCTGGTGATCTAGTGTTGGTAAAATTTAGGTCTAGACATATTGTCCTGTACCTACGAATCTGGCAGCCCCAAGAAGATGACGGCCCAATATCGATCTGGGACTTACATGATTTTTACCCCAGTGTGTCATACATACCCTCCCTAAGATCAGAGATAGGGTACAACTATAATTACGCGATGGGTAGAAGATCCTATCCTTCGAATAATTGTAGCTCCTCCGTTTCTAACCGCTTTGCACCAGTGTACAACATATATAAAAATGGAATTCTTTATTAAACTTGTTCCTATCAAGGGTGAACATGATGTAAGGGTAGAACAGTGAACGCCTATCGCATGAAAATATGTAATTTTAAAGGAAAGTATCCCCACTGGAGGGAAAATGTTTTTTATACCAATGTCTTTTAAACTTGTCGATACTTTGTCTCATTGTATGTATGATTTATGTTTGCTTCTTAACTGTATGCTTTTATGATTTTAATCCAAAATCGAATAAAGCAAACTGAACTGAACTGAACACTAGCATTTTTATTGAACATGCGGAAAGTGTTACTAATCTGAGCATAAGATTGATGCTTTATTCTGGGTCTTTTGTTGAATTTCAAGTAAAAAAAAAGAAATTGACCTCTAGTTTAGCGGAAAGCTAATCAAGCAAAAAGCGGTGCAAGAGTAAGAATTATGATTTTTTACTTGTCACTGACATTGTATCTTAGAGGGTAAATTATTGCAAAATCTGGGGGAAAGTCATGGATCCAGTAAAACAAATTGCATTGTTTGAAGCTTGCCTCACGTGCATAACTGTTTCAAAATCAAAGCTCAAGCAAGTATTCGAACATAAACATACCTACGTTTGTCTTCTCCTTCATGGTTCCAGCGTCTTCGTGTCTTCATTCTGCAAAGCATTGTGGATCTTCATGATGATGTCATCGTGTTACGTCTGGATGTCTACGTGAGTCATCCATGTTGGATGTAGTATTTCTGATTCATCACATTTCCACTCTGGAAATATTGATGCAAATTGTATCGTTCTTCTAATAATTATTTTCGGCAATTCGCAAGCCTCTTTACTTATATTTGTGGTTGCGGATTTGCCTACTCTTTGGCGATTCGCATGCTTCAAAAAAACATATTGATGCAAATTGTACCGTCTTACTTTTAATTATTTTCAGCGATTTGCACGCCTCATTACTTATATTGGCGGTTGCAGATTAATTTACCCTTCGGCATTTCGCACGCTTCTTGAAATTGTTTGGACACATTTGTGAGGGCGGATTTATAATTTGTCTGCGATTCGCACGTCTCCCTGGCCAATGTTCAACACTAATTTCCGGTAACTTTTCCGATTTTACACCTGATATTGCACATTTCGACTTAATGTAACCTGATATTGAGAAAAGAAAAAAACATACGGAGAAGGATTCTTTCCATTACTTGACTTTGGTTTCTACAAAAGACTACTTTGGTGCAAGCTCATGCAAAATATTTACAATTCATTCTTTTCTCAACATTACCATTTTTATTTAATTGTTATCATAATTGCTTATATCTGGTATAGTATATATATATTTTTATATCTTCAACACCTTTCTATTCTCTTATGTTTGGTGCGATGCAGAATGTAACAGCAGCTCCTTTCTTTTTAGCTAGTGCAGGTGACCCTCCCATTAAATGGAAAAAATGGAAGAAAGTATTTGAGCGATACGCAAGGGTGTGTGGAGCATCGCTTAGCGCAGAGAGAAGGATGTCTCTTCTTCTCCATTGTTTAGGAGCTGAAGGACAAGATGTCTTTGATCACCTCCCAGATCTTATGATTTCAGAATCTGATGGGTTGAATGATTATGAAATAAGTATACTCAAGTTAGATAAGCATTATCTCCCTAAAGTTAGTACTTTTCTGGAAAGATATAATTTTGGAAAGAGAACTCAAAGGGAGGAGGAAACCGTAGAAGGCTATGTCACCAATTTAAGAAAGCTTGACTCTTCTTGTAAATTTGAGAGTTTAACTGATGAGCACATTCGCGATCAGTTCATGCTGGGGTGTAATATGGAGAAGGTAAGGGAGGAGTTGTGGTTGAGAGACGAACCCCACTCTTGAAGATGTTCTTATGATTGCTAAAAAAATTGAGCATTCTCTCAAATGTGTGGAAGTTCTTAATAAAGAAAACACCCAAGATGTCAATGTTCATGTTATTAATGAGGGGAAAGTTAAGAGTAAATCTTTACAAAAAGAGAAACAGATTGTTGAAAACAAAAAACACAATGAAATTGTTACGCGTTGGAAGTGTTTTAGATGAGATAAAATGGGTGATCTTGCCAATGATAGCAAGTGTCCTGCTCTTAGTCATGTTTGTTCTAAGTGTAAGAAGAAGGGTCTGGACCAAGTCAAAACCCAGCGTAAAAAGAGTTGAAATATTTGAAGATTGTAACTCTGATGTTAGTACAGAAGATTTTGAGTGTGGACAAATCATTGTACAGGTTCAAGATTCACCTGGCAAAAAATTATCTCCTTTAGACAATATTTTTATTGAGGGAGAATCTACCAGGGTTTTATTTGACTCAGGTGCAAAAATAACTATTATTTCTAATGAGTTTTTGTCAATAAGCTCAAGAATAAGGTTAAGTTGTTAAAAGCTGATATTGTACCACTAGCTTATGGTGGTGAACCAATTAAATTGCATGGGTATTTCCTTGGGCTGATTGAGTATAAAGGAAGACTTGTTTCTGGAAAAATCTAAGTTTCAAAAAAACATAATAGTATCCTTAGTTGGTTGCACCAAGGAGATTAGGGTGTATATCTTGACCCTAATTCTGACCCACCTATTCTTCCTAAAAAAAGCGTGAGCGTTGTAGAAGAGGTTTATTATGATGCATTTGTAAAAGATTTGGGTAGTCTGAAGGGCTACTAACATAAAATAAAATTGAAAGCTGGTTCGATTCCAGTTGCATGTAAGGTTAGAAATGTTCCTCTGTCAGTCAGAGATGATATGGAAAAAGAGTTAGACAAACTTAAGAAAGGTGGGATAATAGAAGAGGTTGAAGGAACGGAGTGGTTGGCTCCGGTAGTTGCTGCGCACAATTCCAATGGAGATTTGAGTTTATGCATTGACTTGCGCCAGCTCAATAAAAATGTAGTAGTGGACAGGTATCCCCTTCCTAACATTAGTGAATTGCTAACGTTACTGCATGGTGCTAAGATGTTTAGTACTAGTGATCTAACATCAGCGTATCACCAGATTGTACTAGAGGAGTCCTGCAGGGATCTAACCCCATTTATAACACCATTTGAGACCTTTAGATTCGTTCGAATGCCTTTCGGCCTTGTTTCAGCTTCTTCAGTTTTTCAACGTGCAATGGAAGGTGTTTTGAAAAATGTATAGGGTGTATGCATATATCAGGACGATATATTCGTTTTTGGCAAAAACACAGAGGAACATGATTCTATTTTGAAATCTGTATTGAATAATCTGTGTGAAAGCAATCTTACCATAAAAGCAGAAAAATGTAGTTTTTATTCAAATGCACTAAACTATTTGGGACATAATATAACTGGTAGCGGTGTTAAACCAAAACAGGAATTCATTTCTACCATACAAAAGAAGAGTTCTCCATCTAATAAGGAAGAATTAATGAAGTTTTTAGGGATGGTAGAATATTACGCTAGGTTTATTAAAAGATTTTCTGATTCCACCATGAGCATATGGTTGCTTTTGCGTAAGAGGATTAATTTTGATTGGTCTGATCGTTGTGGGTGTGAATTTGTAAAAATAAAAGAAATTTGAGCAATGCACCTTTTCTTCAAAGCTTTGATCCAAAACTCAAATGTATTTGTGCCACTAATGCTAGCGAGAAAGGTCTGGGTGCTGTGCTTCAACAGTTAGGTCCCTCTGGGTTGAAACCCATAATGTTTTTATCTCGTGGTCTGAAAGATCCTGAAACACGATATTCTGTAGTTGAAAGGGAATACCTTGCAGTATTTTGGGCTGTAAAAAAGCTAAAAAAATTCTTGTGGGGAAAAGATTTTGAGGCTTGAACAGACCACACACCTTTAATTGAAATATTTGAGAAAAAAGGACTTGATTTGATCTCAGGCAGAATTACAAAATTAATCATAAATCTTCAGGAGTACACATTTTCTATTCAGTATATTCCAGGTGTATACAATAAGATTGCGGAGGTCCTTTTACGTCTTGTGTGTAGTGATGGTCCTGAATCTGTTGAAAATGAGGAATCATCTAACAGTAATTGGGTATGTGTTGTTGATGATCATCATATGAGTGAAGATAAATGGTGTGATGCTGTTGTTCTTGATGATACTCTTAAGGAGGTTATGTCGTTGTTAAGCAATAATTGGGATCGTGTCAAGTTAGGATCAGAATCCACAAGACCATTTTGGTTTGTCAGACATGAAATGTCTGTTGACAAAGGTTTGTTATTTCATGGAACTAGATTAGTTCCCCATTCTACTCTTAGAATGGATTTAGGTAAGCTGGCTCAGAATACCCAACCTGGTGTTACCAAAACCAAAGAAAGATTACGCATGTCATACTGGTGGCCAGGTATGGATAAAAAGGTGGAAAGGGAAATACGTGAGTGTGTGCCTTGTATCTTGAGTGACAAATCAAAGACACCTAGAGTTCGGCCCATGACAGTGAGAAGACAACCTGTACGTCCATGGGAGAAAGTTGCTTTAGATATCCTTGGTCCAATTCATGATAAGGGTACTCAAGTATTTCTTCTGGTTCTTGTAGATATGTAGTATTGATACGGGTCATATTATCAAATACTTACGTGTTCTGTTATCTAGGTAAGGTTTTCCAGGATCTATCCTAACAGATAACTGCGTGCAACTGGTTTCCAAAGAGATGGAAGATTTTTTGTTTTCTAAAGGAATATCTCACAAAGTTTGCGCTCTCTATCATCCCGAGGCCAACTGGATGGTGGAACGGATTAATAGGGTTTTGAAAGAGTCTGTTACCTTGGCAACATCTTTGATGCTTGATTGGAGAAGTGAAGTTTTGATGAAAGTGTATGAATATAGATTGACACCCCATTCCACCACGGGAAAGACACCTTTCTTACTTTTTCGTGGTAGGATTCCTAATACTACCCTTGAACCTTCATGGGTTAACATCTATAGCTTGAAAAATGGTAAAGAATGTGTTGCGAATACTAGTGATTTGGATGAGAGAGAAGAAAATAAGGCATTACAAAGGAAATCTTATTTTGAAAGAAACAAATCAATAAAGAAAGTAAGTGTGAAGGTTGGTGATTTGGTAGCCATCAAATGTCCAGGTTTCACTGGTAGCATCAACCCGAAATGTTATAAGCCGATGAAAGTTATCAAAGTTTTCAGGAAAGCTGTAAAAGCACATGATTATTGGGTTTGGAGTCTGAACAGAGTGGTGGCGTTGAGTGGTGTGGTGGATGATAGATTAGGGAAGAAAAGTTCTGAGTTCAATATTAAAGAAGTTACTGGTTTCAAGACTGGATCTAATGAAGCTCTTCCCTCATGAAAGTCTTCTAGGCTCGTTGTGCGACCTAAACATTTAGATTATTATGTTTAAATAGGTTTTGTGTATATAGCCTCTTTAGATGTTTTCATTATTTTGTTGTTTTGGAATTTATCTTTTCTCAAAGAGGGGAAAAGTGCAGTATCTTGCTTTATATCTAAGATCTCTATGAATATTGTTCTTCTTTCTTTCTTTAATGCTCTTGTGTAATCTCATGTTAGAATGTATGCATGTCATAGTGGTGATGTCAGATAAGCTGTTGTCTGCAGACAGTTGAGACTGTTAACTCAGCTGGTGGATGAGATCCTCTTATGAAGAATAAACATATATTTCATCTTCACCCTGCTTCCTGAGTATTCATCTTGCGAATATTACACCATGATAAAACACAATGAGCATTGACCAATCCAGAAGGGTAAGCACCAGTGCAATAGCTATTGGCTTTGTCAACGTGTGGTTCATAACCACTCTGAGTGTAAATCGTTGACATGCTTGTACCACTGCTTCTGTTGCAGGTTGCAATTGACTCCCCTGTCCAGTCCACAGCACATTACACACAGCAGAAGGAACAGGCTTCGATTCAGGAACACATTAGCACTTCACATGAGTCTCCCTTCCATAATACACACACAATCTGCAATTTAGACATGGTTTAGGTACTCTGTGCATGTGTGGATCCATTCTGCAATTGGGTCAAGCATACATTTTAAGCACAGCACGCTGCCCACAACAAAAGGAACAGGCTTTTTTGTGGGGCACATTAGCAAAACTTTCACAATCCATCACCAGTGTGGTTTACTGTGCAAGACAGTTGCACTTGTTGCAGCCAGCTACCATAGGTGTGCACCAACAGAACTCCTACCAGATTCCATAATCTACAAGTTCCCTTATTAACTCAAAGGCAGTTTTCGAGACAGCAGTGATAACATTCCCAAACAAATCTTCAACAGCAAACTACATAATTGTACTCAGCAACACAATTAAATAATGCACCACATATATTCTATATATACCACATAAGTCAAATTCATGCTACAAAATGTTACAGTACACCACATAATTAAGCTCCACTACATTACACTGCAAAGCATAAAATACCATTTCACATATTTACACTCCATGATACACATTCCCATTCCACATAATTACAATACAGTCAATACCACATAATTGCTATCCACAGAATTCCACAAAGCACCATACCACATAATTCCACTATACAAACCCACTCCACATCACACAAAGCCACCCCACACAATGCCGGGCCTAACCATTCCAAACCAACAGACATTATTCCACTATACACCACGTACATCCACTCCGCGCCATAACATATAGGTCAAACACATTGATTGATTGATTGATTGATTGTGGGTTTCTAAAGCGCTAGAATCGACTCCCGAAGGAGTATCTCTGCGCTGTAGACTGCTGGGGAACCCGTCCTGGCTTTCCCTGTGAGATGGTCCCTACTGGGTATCTCCAAGGTGAAACCAGGCATCCCCAGCGTATGTGGGGGGCCGTTGTGGAGATGAGGCAAGCTAATGCCCAGAGTTGCCGAGTGTGATCCCTAGTTAGAGTAGGCACCGAGGCGAGAATTATCGAGTCCGTTGACCCTGGTCCAAGACCCTGCCGCATCGGGAATTGAACCCTGGTCCCAGGCCGTCCTCTGCTCCCGGGTCTGCCGCCTCTAACCAGTGAGCCACATTGATATCACCAATAGCTCTAACACTCGTTTTACTTTGTTTATTTTCTAAAGCACATGCATTTGACTTAGGGGGTCTGCATCAATTACAAAACATGCATTAAAATCCTGTTTGGGGGTCACTTTGTAGGCCTTATCCGTTAGTTTTTCTAAACACGTAGAAGGTTTAAATAAACCGGACACAAAAAACTAAATGTGAAATTTATAGCTACAATTGGTGTGTGGAGGGGTTAGTGCATTATTAAACTTTACACACAATTGCACAGTTCCACATCACACAAATAAACTGAACATGTTTGCATTATACACCACATAAGTCAACAAGAAACCACCTAACACAAATCAACAACACAATTACATAAAACACCAGAGACATATAATCCACACCACATCCTAAATAACTTTATTCGGTTGTTTTGCTTTAAACCATCAAAGTATACATAAAGATCCATCATTTTGCAGTCTAAAACAAAGAAATAGGGTTCTTGGGTAACCTATAAAACATATGATAAAAAAGCAGCAATAAAAGCGTTAAAACAGGTGAGCTTCCAGGTGATAGCCTTCCAGTTAAAAGTAACGCCACTTAAAAAAATATTGAAATATAATCTTATATACTACACACAGTTCATTTGTTCCAGTAACCTACATTTCACAATCACGAGAATTCATTTCTGATAATAACAGCCATTGCAGCCTAAGATAAAAACTTTTGTCAAATAATCCAGAAGGAGAATAAAAAGTGACTAACTGCAAAAACTACTGGCCTGGATGTATCTGTTTTTAGGATTCTGTAGGCAACCTGGTATTGCCTGGCTCCAAGGTTTAAACAGATCGTCCGTATCCACCTCCTGCGGATCAGTTGGTATTTGATGCAAAAAAGAGTATATGTTATGCTGTCTCTTGTACTCTAGCACAGGCAGGGCATAGTTCTGATAATAACACAGCAGCCTGATTGCTGGGAAACCTTAGGAGTAGGTTGCCATACATGAATCTAGCATATAGACTTTTAGCAAGTGGGGGTGTGATTTGATCCCGGAAGGGTCCAAATCTAGGGCATGGCTTGACACTTAAGAACTGTGTTATTAAGTGGCCATTTGCTGGTCTAGTAGCGTAGCGCTCTCCCACAACCGCCCAGTACCTGGATTTCAATCTTTGTAGAACCCTCTGGTTACCCTCTCTGAGTGTTCCCATAGTTCAGGCATATCCAGTGATTTAGGCCAGCTTGCGATATGTTAGAACCACTGTGGGATTTTAGTACCACTGATCATCAGAACCTCCCTCAGAGAATTACAGTAATCACAGAGCTGGAGTGTTGTACACATGCGTAGCCAATACATTGAGGGTTTCAGGGAAGTCATATCTCCTATTATTTTCATCCCTAGATCAAAAAACAGTGGGATCAGTAGAGTGGTGATAGGTAATGACATAAGTGATCTAACAACGATGTTTTCGCAAGTCGACAGCTTTTTTGTGTTGTTATGGCCCCATATCTCTGCTCCATACAACGCACCACTCTGGGATTTAGCAAAATAGACTTCTAATGCTGGGGTCAGTGATCGAAAATGTGACTGTCTATGGTATCTCAGCATTGATTTTGACATAGGGTAGATAACTCTTATCTAATTGTTGTTCCCAGCCAAGTGAGTCGCTTAATCTTATCCCAAAGTAATCAATGTTTTTCAGCCTTTCAAGGGGTTTACATGCAATCCTAACCTCACGCGATTTCCCCTTTGCTTTCCCGAACACCATACATTTTTTTGGGCAATGTTAAGTTTCAGGCTTCTGTCCCTGAAGAAATCTCAACATTTAGCCACTAAAATTTGCAGACCTATAGGTGTTGTAGAAATAAGTAAAGAGTCATCTGCAAAGAGCAGGATTGGGACTTTCGTGCCATTCATAAAGGGAGAATCATTCCTGCAGTCCAGTATTCTGCTAGCCACATCATTAATAAACAGAGAACATAGTATGTGTGTGAGCACGCCCATTGATGCACCTCACGCTGTATGGGTATTTTATTAGTTAGTTCAATGTTTTTTCCCCATCTTACATGGGCGTAGCTGTCCTTCTAAAGTCTAGCTATCAAGATTATCAGGTCAACAGGAGCGCCTATGTCAAGCATTGTTCTCCATAGCAATTCGCACGGCACTAGGTCGAATGTTGCTCTTACATCGACAAATGCTACATAGAGTTTTTGTTTTTTAGCAGCACATATTTCTATGTTAATAGGGTAAATCTGAAGCCTGGTTGCATGTACTTATTTTAGAGCAAAAGCCTACTTGATATGGGGACAATATCGCCTTATTATCCATTTCAGATTTGAAGTTTATCCAGGACTTGTCTTGCAAAGATCTTTTGCAGATTTCCAATCAGGCTGATGGGTCTATAATTGGAGGGAATGGAAGTGTCTAATTTTTTGGTATTGTAATTATCTCAGCTCCCCTCCAGGTTGTCAGAATATCCCCACCAGCCGATATACAATGTGACAAGAGATTTATGTATGGAGCCCATATCATGGGTTCTGATTTATATAAATTACCTGGTATCTGGTCGGGGCCAGGGGCATTTCCTGCCTTGAGTCTGTTCATTGCTGTAAATGGTGTCATCCGAGCCTAAAAACAATGCAGTACCAGTCGTATGCATGGCAGGGAGGATGTTGAAAATGTTCTCATCAGCTCTAGGGTTGTCTATACAGCGAGTATTCTCGTTCCTGCAATATAATGTGGAGAAGTGCTCAACCCATATCTCCGGCTGGATATGATTACTGAGAGTATTTGCGTGTTCAGATTTTCCCTTTGCAATAATGTGCCAGAACAAGCAATTTTCATTACATCTGGTGGCTAGTACCAGATCTTGCCAATTTTTTACTGCAAAATCACGTTTATCTTTTTAGCAAGTGCAGCATTGTATCTGTTGCGTGCCAGGGCTACCCCAGACTGACTACGCTCCTTAACCACTGGCTGTAATGCCCCCTTTCCTAGTTTGCATTCGCAATTGAACCATTTGTTTTTCATTATACCAGCGGGCCTACTGCCAGAACTATTTTTAGTAAATACAGTTTGCAGGGTGCTATAACATTTTCTATGCACTGATACTATGGAAGTTGGCCCAGGAGTGTGTGCACAATCCAAACTACTTCTGAAGCCAGACAGAAAGTATGTAAATAACTCAGAAATCCCAGTAAATAAGTCTGGAAGGACTTTTGGGCCAGGTGACTCTTCACTGTTGTTGGTTACAAGTGGCTCTTCTGCCCTAGAGATACAACTGGGTGAATTCCTATCCAGGGCAGTGCCCATCATTTTTAACAGCAAGGGGTTGTGATCGCTGTTGGACCTCTGGGCTATTGTCATATCCTCAACTAGGGACTTAATTCTTACATCAACTTAAATGTAATCGATGACACCCCGTTTGTAAGTGACCTGCCTGTTTAAATCAGATATGGTCCGCCAGTTGCATACCCTCAAGCTCCTTCCTGTAACCAGCAATGCAATCTGCAAGGAAATGGACTTTAGACGATGGCAGCGTTGAGTTGTTGCCAGATTTGCTATGCCCCATGTCTCATCCTCCTCTAGGAAGGTACTTAGGGGCCCATTAGGATCACGGGCGGATCACCACCGCGGGTGATCCTACCCCGCCCGCCACCCAATTCCCCCCGCCATATTACTATGGCGGGGGACAGCGGCGGACGGAAAGACCGTCCGCTGCTTTGCCGCCCAGTCAAGGAGTTGACCGGGCGGAAAAGGGTTTAATATGGTGGCGGTGTCTGTCAGACACCGCCATCATCCATATTACTATGCAGGCGGGGACATTCCCGCCATGGAATGGCATGCGGTGTTAGACATTGGGGGCCCGTTGTGGGCCCCCAGGGACTCTGGGGGGTGGGGGGTGCACATGGGTTTTACCTATGGTACCCCCCAGCAGTTCCATGCACAACATGGCAGGCACCGCGTGGTGCCTGCCATGTTGTGCATGGAAGTGCACAACATGCCTTCCTGACATTGTGGCGGGCGGTGCTGAGTGCACCGCCCGCCATAGTGACACAAATGGTGGACGCATCCTAATTGCCCCCATGGGAATTCCGCCCTTACGGTGGGCGGTCCCATTTACCGATAGGGTGGCAGGCGGACTAAGTCCACCCAGCATCCTAAAGGGGTCCTTAGTAGGGGAGAGGGTTCAAAAGAGGCATTGAAGTCCCCAGCTAATATGATTTTAGAGTTGCTTTGATGTACTCCAACCAAATCATCTAACAACGGTAATACTGGAGACTCGCTGCTATAAGGTTCGGAACTAGCATAGACATTAAGGCAAGCTGATTTTCCAGTGTATCTTGTGATTTTATTGTTACTTGTTCATACTTGCAGGCTAGAGTATACCGCATAAGAGGTGTCTGCCCCCTGCTAGCTTTGCCCATTTTTTGGGGTGCATTAGCATCCATACTATATGTTGTGTAACCTTTTATGTGTACCCTGTCTACAGCCCAAGTCTCCTGGCAAATGTAGATATCAGTTTTGCCTATAAAGAATTGCCATTGTGGATCTTGAAGTTTTAGATCGATTCCCACCAGGTTACAGGAGATTAGGGTTAGTCGTTTTTTTGCCTCATTATTAGGTGTGGGCAAGCATCTATGGGTCTCTGCATTGCTAGGTGACATTTTATCAGTAAAAGGATAACCAGATCATGTAGAAGAAGTAATTGACAATGGGAGAGCAACCTTGACTGCACCAGTGTTGCTGTTGGGTAGGACATTAGTTTTCCTTTAAAATGCAAGTAATTAGTGGGTGGCTCAACAGTGTGACTGACTCTCAAGGGTTTTGGAATGAGGCCACTATTAGAATATATATGTTCTAACAGTAAATGCTGAGAAGCTTTTAATTTCCCCATTTGGCCACACACCATACTATTCGGGCTAGGTTCATACTTAAGGCCACTACTGAAAGGTTGAATTTGGGTAATGTTTTCTGATCTTGCTATACATGTATTACTGCATTTTACATGGAGTGATGCAGGGTGGGGAGGGAAGAATTAGTAGTATTCACGAGTCAATCCACATCTTGCAATGAGAGTAAGGGCCCCTTCTTTAATATAGAACACTGCAATACATCAGTTCCTGACCTGTAGTTTTTAAATCTAATACGTGAAATATTTGAAGGATTTGTCCTAATGTCTAGGGCCACTAAATCATCCATCATCCTTGTGTCTTTTAGTGTTAGTTCTATTAACCACGACCACAGTTCAACGACACCATCGCCGACCTCATAAGCACCCATGCCCTCGCCTCCACGGACTACATCCTCCTCGGGGACCTTAACTTCCACCTCAAGAACAACAACGATGCCAACTCTACCGCCCTGATCGCCAACCTCGGACTCAAACAGCTCATGACGACCCCCACCCATGCCACCGGACACACGCTGGACCCCATCTTCTCCGCAAGCCCTTACGTCTCCTTCAACCACAGCACCGAACCCCACTGGACGGACCACTGATGCATTCACTTCCCCTTCAAGAAACCCACCACACACCACCGCACCCAACAGTTGCCACGCCGCTGCTGGGGCAAGGTCACCGAGGACCAACTGACAACCACCCTCGCCCTGAGACCACCAGCCGACCCCATCGACCCCGACACCGTCACGACCAACCTCAAACAGTGGATCAACAACTGCGCCAACACCCTCGCCCCTCTCAAGATCTCAACAACCAACCACACCAACAAGAAAGCTGCCTGGTTCACCGAAGACCTCCGGATATCCAAGTGCACCTGCCAGAAGCTGGAGAAGAAATGGCTCCACGACCGAACACCAGACAGCCACACAGCCCACAAGAACGCCACCCGCAGACACCACCAACTCATCAGGACCATCAAGAGGACCGCCTTCAGGGACCACCTAGACAACAACGCACACAACATCAAAGAGCTCTTCAGCATCATGAAAGAACTCTCCAACCCCAGCTCCAACACCAACGACATCCCACCATCACAGGACCTGTGCGACTCCCTGGCCACCTTCTTTTACCGCAAGATCACCGACATCAATGACAGCTTCAACTCTGACACCCCCGCACCCACCACTGACACCACCACCCCGCAACCTCCAGCCGCCTAACCGCCTGGTCCACCATCAACGACGAAGACACCATCAAAACCATGAACTCCATCTACTCCGGATCCCCATCCGACCCCTGCCCTCACTACATGTTCAACAAAGCCAGCTCAACCATCGCGCCCCACTTCCAGAAAACAATCAACATCTCCTTTGAGACAGCAACTTTCCCGGAAAGCTGGAAGCACGCCAAGATCAACGCCCTTCTGAAGAAGCCCAAGGCGGACCCCAATGACCTCAAGAACCTACGGCCCAATTCCCTGCTCCCATTCCCATTAAAAGTGACAGAGAAGATTGTCTACAAACAGCTAACCCGCTACCTCGAAGACAACAACATCCTGGACCCCTCCCAATCCGGTTTTTGCAGCAACTACAGCACCGAAACCGCCCTCATTGCCGTAACCGACGACATCAGGATCCTGATGGACAAGGGAGAAACAGCCTCCCTCATCCTCCTGGACCTATCAGCAGCCTTCGACACGGTCTGCCACCGCACCCTAACAACGTGCCTCCATGACGCCGGAATCCAAGAGAAGGCCCTGGCCTGGACCTCTTCCTTCCTCTCCGGCAGAACCCAGAGCGTCTGCCTCCCACCCTTCCGCTCAAAAACCACCGAGATCATCTGCGGCATCCCTCAGGGATCCTCCCTCAGCCCAACGCTGTTCTATATCTACATGGCACCGCTCGCCCACGTTGCACGACAACATAGCCTCAACATCATCTCCTACGCTGACGACACCCAGCTGATCATCTCCCTCAACGAAGACCCCCACACCGCCAAAGCCAATCTCCACAGAGGAATGAAGGCAGTCGCCGACTGGATGAAGGCGAGCAGACTGAAGCTGAACTCAGACAAAACAGAGGTCCTCATCCTCAGATCCACCCCGTCAGCCTGGGATGACTCCTGGTGACCCACATCGCTAGGCACCGCCCCGGAACCCACCGACCACGCACGCAACCTGGGGGTCATCCTCGACTCCGCCCTCTCCATGACCAAGCAAGTCAACGCCGTCTCTGCGTCCTGATTCAACACCCTCCGAATGCTCCGCAGGATCTTTAAATGGATCCCCCCCGACTCGAGAAAAAACATCACCCAGGCCCTCGTCACCAGCAGACTCGACTACGGGAACGCCCTCTACTCAGGAACAACAACCAAGCTCCTGAGACGACTACAATGAATCCAGAACGCCTCGGCACGACTGATCCTCGACGTCCCCCAACGCAGCCACATCACATCCCATCTGAGAGGCCTACACTGGCTCCCCATCAATAAGAGGATCACATTCAAACTCCTCATCCACGCACACAAAGCACTACACAACACCGGACCCACATATTTCAACGACCGACTCAGCTTCCACACCCCCACCCACAGCCTCCGCTCCGCCAGCCTCGCCCTCGTCTCAGTTCCTCGTATCTGGAAAACCACTGCTGGCGGCAGATCCTTCTCCTACCTCACCGCCAAGACCTGGAACACTCTCCCTACCAGCCTACGACAAACCCAGGACCTGCTGACCTTCAGAAGACTTCGCAAGACCTGGCTCTTCGATCAGTAGCAGCCCCCCCCCCCCAGCGCCTTGAGTCCCTCACGGGTATGCAGCATGCTTTATAAATACAGTAATTGATTGATTGATCACATCAAACATTGAATTCTTGGGGGAGCTCCTTCGGGCACATAAGATGTCTTCTGAAATATTCGAGCGGCAGCCTCTAGTATGCCTAATCCAGTGGGTGGCTTTATTTATAAGGCCATCTTCAGATTCAAACTTTACGTGGGGCTGCAGTTTGGGTAATTTTGTCATATCAACTTATTTTTTTAATCATTAGGCCTGCTTCTAAGACAAGGGGCGGGCCTATAGTTCCACCCTCTGTTGGTTGTATCGTGCAGAGGGTTAGAAATCCATAAAGGATTTGGTGACTGCAGTTGGCAGGGTTGTTGTAAAGGATTGGCTCTAGTATTATGCTGGGGAGGTGCTGGGAGTGTAGCTGGCAACTTAGGGACCTGCAATTCCTGCTTACTGCCTCTTGTGCTCCATAAGTCCCCTGTGGGTAGGAGGCATTAGGTGGGGATACTAGCTGTTGTGCATCAAACTGTTGGGTGGTCTGGATAGTCTGAGTGGACTGACCGTTCAGAATAGTAAACTTGTCAATATCTTTTGCACATTTTAGCTTATTTATTGTAAAAACCAATCCAGATATGACATTTTTAACTCTCCCACTTAAGTTCTTAATGCATTATTAAAACAATACATTCCCTGCTTGATTGAATTGATGGTTCTGATAACATACTCTCAAAAGTGGGAATAAGGATGGGGGCAGTGATAGTGAGATCGTTAACTATGTTAAATAATGGTGAGAACCGATTGCTACAGTGGACAATTTCGGCTATAGTAGGTGGATAAGATAAATCTGGCACATCCGGACTAAGATATTTGCCCTGCATAGCAGCAGTGGTCGTACGCTGTGTCACTACATTTCCAAACATGTGGGGTATTTGCAGGTGTGAAGTAAAGATACCCAGTGAAGTAGAATCCAGCGTAGATAAAGTATCCTGCAATACCGATGTGTCAGAGTATAACAGGTCCTCACATCCAACAATAAGGTTGTCAATTAGGTCAATTACACAGTTCCCACTAGCAGATTTGGCTATTCTTTTTGTTTTTTTGTCTTTGTAGTGACAGAGGACCCCTCGGCTGCTTTCCTCTTTCCCAGTGAAATACTGTTGGACAACACTAGTACAGGAAAAGAGGGCCTGTAATAGTCACATAAAGAAATAAAAAAAATGGTATCAGTGGTACCCCCTGGTGAAGTTCCTGAGTGCCGATCAATTAAACAGTCAAAGTGAGCATGAATAGAGCACCCAACACCAATATAGAATAAATGGAAAGGCAAAGTCTTTCTCGTGTACCTCCTGGAGTTCAAATGTTAGGGGGATGGCCCAGCCCAGCTGTAATTAAGCACCCCCTGTTGCAAACAACGTTGGTGGCAGTGGTGGCAGGGCATGATGGGGGATGAAGTCCCCTGCAGGCTGGCTGTGATAGGCTCCTGTGCTCCGGGAACCCTGAGCTATTTTTAAACCGCCTCCTGGCACTAACAACAATGGCGATGGTGGCCGCTTGGCATGACAGGGATGAAGTTCTCTGCTGGCAGACTGTGATGGACTCCTGTGCGGCGGGAGCTCCATGCTGTTTTTAAGTGCCTCCTGGTGCGGACAACATTGGCGGCCACCGTAGGGTTTGATGGGGGATGAAGTCCCCTGTTCGCTGACTGTGACAGGCTCCTACACTGCCGGAGCCCTGAGATGTTTTTAAGTGCCTCCTGGAGTGAACAACGTTGGTGGCGCCTGATACATGGTGTGGTGGGGGATAAAGTCCCCTGCTGGCTGGCTGTGACAGGGTCCCGTTCTGCGGGAGCCCCTAGCTGTTTTTAAGCTCCTCAAGGCACAAACAACGTTGGCGGTGGAAGCCACAGGGCATGACGGGGGATGAAGTCTCCTATTGGCTGGCTGTGACGGGCTCTCGCACCACATAATTCAACAATGCACCACAAAATTACAAACGAACGCCACTTAATAAAACTCCAATACATAACATGACACAAAGTACAATACCTCATAATTACGTTCCATAGCACACAATCCCATTCTGCATAATTCCTATACACTAAATACCACAAAATTTCGACCCACAAAATTCAACTGCAAAACTTACCACATAATTCCATTACACACCACATACATCCCCTCCACTCCAAAACACATAAAGAAAAAACTATCACGTTTACAATGCCAGTAGTCTTAACTCTCACAAATGTAAGACCTATTGCATTGCAAATGCTTGTATAACTAGTAGTCACATTTGCAGAGTGGTGGAGAAAGAAGCCTGAGCCTCTGACCAGCTCTCAGAAATCCAGCTGTGTAGGAATTACAGGAAGTACCAGGAGGGCTTCTTGGCCCCCAAGGTCCCTCAGAAGTAATACATTTATCGTACCTCGGCATTCAAATGCTTATCAATCATAGAAGCCAGTGCTTCTAAGGGAGTTTGTTCCCTGTCTTGACCTGTTTAAAGAGTCACAACTGCCAATTGCTCATATTAATAGCACCAATATTTGACCATATAGAGAGAACATCCAAAACGTGAAATTCCTTTGATGTAAGTTCTTCTGTACTGAAATCCAAAAGAAGATGAAACAGGGAGCCGACACATGTTTCGTTACTGAAACGTAACTTCCTCAAGGCTTGTAAATTTCGTAATTAGGAAGTGGCAAAAGCCGGTCTAGAATTACTCATGAATAAATGGGTTGCGAAACCTTAATTTAAAAGATGGATTGCCTCCCAATCCTGTGAATAAGTGTGCTGTATCCCCAAGCATCATAAAAAATTAATCTTTCCCTGAAGTTTCCCTCGTCTATGTAGTGTTTATTTATCCATAATCAGTGAGTGTAAAGTCGAGGGATCATTAGATGGAACTGGAAGAGCGACGGCGTGTGCAAACAGATGTTTCTAATATCTACGATTCCAAACAGTCCTATGTGCAAGTACGGCGGTAAAATGCTGCGTAGGGTGTCTAAATATATGTATGTTTCGCCAATACGAGGGGAAATCTTGTGGGCCCCTGAACAATTTCGACAATGAATCTTTTGCCGAGGCAGTGGGGACCGCAATAAACCCCGATAGGTCGTCTTTCGTTGTGGCAGTGCGGGCTATAAATGGCCCTTTAAGAAGCCGTCGTGCCTCACGGAAGTCTGGGGTGTTCGGGAAGAATAACTTCGGACAGCTGTCCTCGGCAAAAGACTCACTGACTTCCCACTATGTGGGGATTACTGGACTGGAGGTAATTATCACAAAAAGCAGGGTGTCAATATCGCTGATACATAAATAAGATTCTGTCCTCTGTGCTCGAGGGGGCCTTATCCGTAACAATGACACAGGAAAAGGGTAGAGTGTCACATGAGGGACGCCATCCTAAATGGAAGAAGATGTCTCACACACATATCAGTGTCATGCTTCATCATAGACACCCTCTCCCCACCCTGGTAAGATGGTACTACCAGGGCGGACTCAGACTTCCACTAAGACTTGGCGGAAGGAGGGAGTTCCTACATAAAACATACTGGATAGAAACGGGATCCATATACTCTAAAAATACCTCAAAGTTCCTCGCTTGTCACCTTCATTCATGAGTACTTTGGGTACAGTTAAAAACAAATCGCTCGGCGGGTATGTTGAGCTCAATGGTTCAAACCCGTCTAGTGAATGAGCCCCTCTCCCGAGGCCGATTTCTGCCCCTGGGACCTCAACCCCATGGACTATGCCTTTATTTTCATATATATTTTTCAAAGGGGAGGGTGCACATGCACCTCTCCTCCCCAAGTTAATTTCAGCCACAGAGACACCATCTCTCGGTGCCCGGCCATTTCTTTTTTGATTTTTTTTCAAAGGAGGAGAGCAAACTGGCCCACCTCCCAGGCCATTTTCGGCCTTGGGGACCCCATCCCCCAGGCATGGCCATCTTTTTAGGTATCATGGGAGAGCCTAAATGCCACTGTGGTCCCAGCTGACTGCCGCCTCCTGCGGGAGACGGCATTGCTTTTTACACACAGGGATCTGTTGTCACCCAGCTCCCTGGATGTAAAAATCAAAGTGTGCTCCACTTTGAACAAGCAAAAGCAGAATGCTCTCTCTTGGTCAAAGCGGAGAACACTATTTCCTATGACATGGCTATTTGCTATGGCTTGGCAGAAGCAGTGCTTCCGCTATGCCATAGCAAACTGCAATGTCCCAGGCGTGTGCACCCCAGGATATTGCTGGAACCTAAGGGGTGGCAGTCCACAGGGCCTTCTCGGGCTCCTAGAGGGAGCAACATGGCCCCCCTTTGTTCAGACAGCCCCAGACAGATAGTGGTCCCTGGGGAAGGTGGTCCACAATGGACCCCCTTAGTAATTATATTTCAGCCCCTGGGAGGTGGCAGTCCCTGGGGCTGCATGGGGCCAGAGCCCTCATGCATTATCACTTATTTTAGCCCCACAGAGATGGTGGTCCCTGGGTCTGCAGGTGAGGCCATAGGGCCTCCACGCATTGTTATTTTATTTTTAATTGAAGTGTGTGCCCCAGGGAGATGGTGGTCCCCTGGGCAGCGGGGGGGGGGGCAAGAGGACCATTCCACATTTTAATGGAACTGTGCCCTGGGGAGGTGGCAGTTCCCGGGGCAGTGAGGGAGCTGTGCTCCCTGAATATATCATTATAACACAGCCCCGGGAAGGTGGCGGTCCCTTGATGCTTTGAATAGCTCAAGTAGAGGGACACTGTGTGCCCCCCTCCTTTATTATTTTTACAATGCCCTGGGATTTGGCCTATCCAGGGGTTAGTCTAAAGCAAGTGCATTTTTAAAAAAATGTTGCCACAAATTCACGAATATTGTGAATTTGCAGCAATTCTTTTTTTGAATGGATTTACACCATGGCAGTGTCCCGTGGGGACCCTAAGACCATGGCTTGGTGGTCAGGGTATTCCTACCTGGCCCCCTTTTCTTTATTTTCACTTTTTTTCAGGACTCGGTGAAGGCGAGTCCCAAGATGACTGGTTGAAGTGTTGGCAGCCTATCAGAGCAGAGCATTTCCCTGCACAAGCTCCACTTTCTTTGCGAAGGCTTCGCGGACAGATATATCGATATAATTTTCAACATACGTTTCTCAAAAACTACTGAATGGATTTACACCAAATAAGTAAAAGTCTCTTCCTTGAACAAACATGTACCTCTCTGCCAAATTTGGGTTGTCCGTTCTTCGGTTCGGGCTGTAGAGGTGGCTAAAGTTCTCGATCGGAATTAACATTACAAACACTACCTTATTTCCGACCCAAATTTTCGGTCCCTACTGCATGGATCACCCCCAAAATTTCACAATCAATAGTACCTACTGTGGCACCGATCACACCGATCACGAATCATTGGAGTAAGAGGACGCATTGGCGGGCGCGAGCTTTACCCTTCTTTACCCTTCTCGGCCCCTCCGCCTCTCCTTGCTGTACATCTGCCTGCTGCCCCCCCCGTGCAAAAAACGGGCAAAAAACGGGAGCGGCCCGGTAGCGGCGGGAGCCGCTGCGAGGCTCTTACAGACAGCTGGAGGCAGGCGGCTGGGGCAGCGTAAACTCTTGGGAAAACTTTGAGGCAGCCTGGAAGGCAGTGAGGGGCTGCAACCACGGTTTCTTTGGGGCACAGTTTGTTTGGGGCGGAGCTACAATGGGAGACAGCACAAAGCCAGCGCCAGAGGAGCAGGAACATCTGGGGGTGCCTGTGTTGTGCGTGAGCCCCGCTCACATTTACCTTCTCCTCCTCCCGCCCCAGTCTGAGGGAGCCAGAGAGCTGCAGATCGCCAGTCGCCAGAAACTCCGGAACGCCATTCTAAGCGTGCTGCTGAAGAGACTTGAAATCAATTTGACAAATCCGTGCCCGCCGAATCTGCCGAATCTGTGCTGCCCTGAGGTGACCCCTTGAAGCCTTCGGAAGTCCACGGAAGCCCACGGAACCCCCCGCGAGCTGACGGATTGCTGACGGATAGCTGATAGCTGACGAACATCTAGCCCATCTAGCCCACAAACGCAGCGGCAGTGTGCAAATTTCCCCCGACTGCTTCATCTTCATCTGCTGAGCTCCTTTCTGCCTTCGATCAGCCGAGCCACGCTACGCCAAACAGGTCTGTGCTGTGCTGTGTTGGGGGTGGCTACGGAGTCCCGGGGAAGCAGTGGCATCAGGGGGGTATCAGGAGGTGTGCCTCTGGATTGGATCTGCCACCCCACCCACATCACTGGCAGTGCAGTAGGGGGGAGGAGGCTGGAGGTGGCTGGAGGTAGGCATAGTGCATAGTACATACATAGTACATACGGACTGAGAATTGGAAGTGAACTCCGCCATCCCCCAGCAACACTGACATCTCACCAGTGCAGGGTATTGCAGTAAGTGGCACCCGGAGTAAGAATCAATTGAATTAGGAACAACAACCCGTACCACGGGTGCCTTGGTTATCCTTAGCAGCAGCAGCAAGACAGTAGCCGACAGCAGCCGAGCCAATTGACACTAGTCATTAATTGCCTGATATACAAGCCAAGAATCTGTCAGCAGTGTGTTAACAAGGTCACACCATTGGGATAGAACTCTACTAAAACTCCATTAAATTCATTAAATCCCTAGCGAAATTAAAACAAAAAAACAAAAAAAAAACAAGCACTTTTCAACTTTTTAGCTTTTCAACGCCAGAGTGAGTAGTTGCCACTCCACGCCACATACGCAATAACTACGCTGTTTCTCCCTGACGGCAGCTGCTCCAACCTAGAGGGGCAGACAGGCTTCGGAGGAGGAGTGGAAAATTGAGCGGAGGTGGTGAGGTTTTGCGCTTACAGAGACTAGGAAGCACCAGGTTGTTAAAGAGAGCTGCAAAACCGAACGCAAGCTCACGAACTCAAAAGATCTCAAAAGAGAAGAGGAGGTGCTGAGTGGAGTGGTCCTTGTGTGATCTTGTGCGTTTCATGATGAGGTCTGGTCTCCAGCGTGGAGCCCCGCAAAACTCTAAACGAATCAAGTCGACTGAAGTGAAATCAGAAGTGATGGTAGGGATTGGAGAAGACTCAGCCGGACTTAGCTGGGATAAGGGAAATGGAGAACAGGAGGGAGATGTGTTAATCAACGGAAGAAGTGCCTGTTCAGAGGAAAATCTGTTTATCCCAGCTGAGGAAAGGGCTTTATCAGCTTCTCTAAGTAAAGACTATGTTCATATGAAGTCTCCATGTGTGGCGCAGTCGTCTATAAAGAACTACTTCTTTAAGTACCATCCAATACAGTCAGATAAAGATATTCACAAAGAAAACCATAAAAGAAAGTTCTCTGAGAGGGACGAAACTAGCGGGGGGTTTAGTGAGTGCACATTATCCTCTCCCCTGTCCTCCCCATTGTGTAAAAAAGAAAAAGAAAGTTGCCCTGTTAATGATCTGACCAAAACTAAGCTGCCCGTAAAATTGGATGTTGTATTGGTTAAGCAGGATAGGAAAATTCCAGTCGAAGAGGTTGTGACAGAAAAAGCGCTGACACCCGCACTCGCACCCTCATCCTCACCCCATCCCTTAATTGTAGCAGGGCGGTTACAAGCTCAGGCGCAAATTCATGTCTGTGACTCTACAGCGCAGGTGGAGCCTCGGCTGGCTAATGATTCTCAAATGGCCAGTCGAGAGTTGAGTTTTGAGGGGGTGAATGTAGGGTGTCATCTGTCTCCGCTGAAGGCACTGATCGAAAATAAATATGAAAGTATGCTCGATAATACGTATGTACAAGGAGCTGAAGCTGGAGATGGAGTTGATGTAGGAATTCCTGCTCTTAGAGATGGATCCAGCGAATCCATTCTAGTTACAAAGGTCTTACAGCCTGTCCCAAATAGTTGTTTAATTAAAGATGGTAATGTCAGCTTGATTAATCTGGATCAATCAAGTATAGAAATGGAGAATAGCTTTAACAGCCTCACTATTAATAAATCATTGTTCGATCAAGATGTTGGTAGCACTGAGAAGAATATTAGTACAATCGATCAATGTAGCTCAGACCTTAAAGAGAATATACCGTCACCATCTAAAGTTGAGGCCAATAAAAAAAAAGAGTGAGGTTAGCACAGAGCAGGGTTTATGAGACTGTTTAATACATACCATGGGCTCAATTACTAATGCGCTAAATTTCCACTCAGACAAATTGGATGTTCAGGTGGATATATTAAACACTCTAGCAAACCACGTGGCGGGTATTGACACAAAACTCTTGCATTTAACCAATCTCATTATGAAAGTTCAAGCAGATAAGGATACTTCATATATAACCTGCCTTCAGTAGTCAGTTCCATGGTGCAAGAAGTAAAATCGTTGTCGGGTAGAAATGGGCAAGGTAGGGATGAAATGACTGCACCTTCTAATATTCTAGGCAAACTGAGTGATGATGTTACACCTCAATCTGTAAAAGATGTTAGCAATACACAAGCTCACACTGAAGTCCATCATTTAGTTTCTTTAGAAGACAGCTTGGCAATAGAAGGGGGGAGCTGTGATGTCTCTGGTGGAATCAATGACTCAAGTAATCTGGGAAAAGCATGTTCGAAACAAAGCAAAGAAACAAGGGTCCCACCAAAACTGACAAATCTATCAAAAAGGGCTAGGAAAAGGCTAAGGAAAACTCACAATAAAAAATCATCTGAACTACAAACGCTTAGTAAAAAAGTGAGTGTAGATCCTAACTCATTGAAAGTAAAGGGATCTGAAATAAATTCATACTTTCCGATCTTTGGCCCCAATAAAAAATCAGGAGTAATTTTAAATGTAAACCAATTATTGGAGTGTTGTACAAAAAACCCAGGGGAGGTAGAAGGGACATCCGGTTCAGTCCCCATAGGGGATGCACCGATAATAATAAAGGAAAAAGTATCCGAAAAAATGATAAGTGTAAGGGCAGAAGTCCATAATTTGCAATCTGGGCTAATTAAGAATCCAGCTAAGTCTAACAGTCATTTAACAAGCCTGAGTAATGATCTAGGGATTGAATTAAGTCGTAAATCAAGTAATGAACTAGTGGTCGACCAAGGAGCTCAAAACAACATTGTTAATCAGATACTAGCAAATCATACTGTCCAGCAAGGTGATAATAGAACTATTCAAGGGGCCCACTTAGGGACACAAGAGCGATTAATCAAGGAAGTCGAAGAAGGTAATTTGCCGACGGAAAGAGATGGGTCGCCAGTTATGGAAAATATATGCCCCCCTGTTATTATGGAGAAAGAGAATACCGAGTATTTAAACCTGTCACCCGAAACAAGGAAAGTAGCCTTCAGCCCCCAATATATATCTAGAGGCCCGCACGATATTTTAAACTGTGGTAATATTTTGAAATTACTACGTGTTATTACAGATCTTAAAGATGTGGTAACTATGGATCTGGATTCAGTGGAATTTAAGGAAGAAGATGCACACTCCGATAAGGAGATAACAATTACAACTTGGCTAAACAGGGACATTGCAGACAAAATAATGGCGAATGTTAGTGTATTTGAGAATTGGGGTATTAAAGTTTGGAGACCACAAGAATCTTGTTATGCAATGGTGTTGATTCCAAAAGAGCCAATTGATATAATGCAGCAAAAAAGTGAAGAGAATAAAATATGTATGGCTAGTCAAAAACGTGATGATAAAAAAACAGCCAGAATAGAACAGGTTAGAGTTTTAAAAAATGCATCAGGAGCATCTAAGGAATTAATCATAGCATACGGCATTAAGATAAGGAGTAGCCAATCCGGTTTGCGAACCTGTGAAGCATTGAAGAAAGTCCCAGAGTTACAAGATGATTGGAGTTGGCTCCCAGGAATATTAATTAAGCAAAATCTTGAAAAGAAGGATTGATGTAGCTCAAATCCTCTGACTGTTTGTTCCTGGAACACCAATGGCTTAAATTCGTTAATTGAAGACCAAGGGATAATGGATTTCCTGAAAGCTTCCAGTATAATAATGTTGCAGGAAACCTGGTCGACGTCTAATGAACCCCTTATCGGCTATATTGAATACTGTAATAATGCAACACATGAAGCCAACTCAGGTCGCCCACGTAGTGGTCTTTCTATATATATTTCTGCAAATCTTAAAGCATCTCACTTTTAAATTGACCTCCATGTAAAATGGCTCCAGTGTGTTAAATTAATAGCCAATCACTCAATTATCTTATTAAATGTGTATTAAAGTTGTAAAAAAAAAGTTAGATCTTCTCAAATAATCCTGCTTTGGGGAATGGTAAAAACTTTATATTATGAGCATTTGGATTCAGTATTTATAATTTCAGGTGATTTTAATATGCACTTTGATCCTTTTAATGGGCAGACTCTGGACTTAAAACGGTTAGCTCAATGGACAGAATATGAGTTCAAAAAATACAACCTAAAGATTTTGCATGATTCTGATAATATTCCTACATTTAACAAAGCTGAATGTTCCTCTGTAATAGACTATACTATACTGTCTGAGAAATTATATAATTTAGTAAAAAATTACGAGATTGTCCCAAGGATCGAAAGCGATCACAATCCACAAGTCATTCTCCTTGACATTGATCCGGAGTATCTGCCAGAAACTAGGACTATGATAAAAGCTCCAACAGCCTTTAATCTTAAAAGGTTAATTTGGAATGGAAAAACTGAGGATAAAATCTTGGGCGTTCTTGGCTGTTTAATTCAGGACACGCACTCTGCTTATGCTGAAGGGCAGTCTATGGTTGAGCTTTGGTCCCATTTGTGTGATAAATTAGTAGCTAAATTTGCTAGAGACGAGCCATGTAAGGGTATAACACTAAATCCCAGGAGACCAGGATGGTACTCTTTCCACTTAGTTTATCAAAAAAGAAAACTTAATAGAGAAATAAGATGACTTCACAGGAATAATAACAGGCTACCACGTCTCAATATATCATGTAAAATTAGAGAGTTAAAACAGAGATACAAGAAGGAAATATGGATAGCAAAACAAGCCTATTATGAATCAACTTGGGCAAAAGTCCATCATGCATGTAAATCCAAAGACCTTCGGTTATTCTGGAGTATCATTAATGATATTGAGAATGGTAATAATAGAGGTAGCAGTGCTAATGTTGATGAAGTGAGTTGGGTGAGTTTTTTTAATGAAAAAATTGATACAGAATATTTAGAAAATGATAAATATAGTAATAATAGATTAGTTGACATTCATAAAGTAAAAGATAGAGGGAGTGGGGGCGGCACCTCTCCGCCTCATTGTAGAGTGGATATGGAACCCTGGTCGCTCAACAAAGTAAAAAAGGCAATAAAAAGGATCAAATCCAACGGAGCACCGGGTCCAAATGGTATCCCGAATGCAATATTTAAGGCTGAAGTGAGTAATTGGCCGGAGTTATTAATGCTTTTATTTAATGAAATTCTTAAATCAGGTCTTCTTCCGTTATCCTGCCACGGGAGTATTATACAGCCGATTTACAAATGTGGCCCGCAGGATAATCCGGCTAATTACCGTTTAATTACACTCACTGACGTAGAGGCAAAAATATTTGCTAGTTGCTTGCTGGATGAGTTAGAGACTTGGGCCTCACAGGAGGAGCTGATTCCTAAATTTCAAACTGGGTTTAGAAGGGGCGAATCAACCCATACAAATTTGATTTTATTAACGATATTAGGTGAGAGAGCCAAAAGTAGGAAGCAAAGATTATATGTTTGTTTTATTGATTTAAAAGCCGCTTTCGATTCTGTACCACGAAATAGTCTTTGGAGGAAGCTACAGAATTGGGGTATACCAGAGTCTCTATTAAAAATGATTCTCTGTTATACTCCAACACCTGGGTGCAAATCAAAATAGGCGATGGTAAACACATGACTCAACGTTTAGCTACAAATGTGGGACTAAAACAGGGGTGTGTTTTGGCTCCTTGCCTTTTTAATCTTTTCATGGCTGATTTACCAGCCCATTTAAAAAATATAAATTCGCATTCGCCGTTTATTCATGGTCAGGAAATTAAATATATGCAATATGCAGATGACACGATTTTAATGAGCCAAACAGAAATAGGATTAAAAAGGTTAATTAACTCTTTTAATGGTTATGTTACACAAAACGGTCTGACAATTAATATAAAAAATACAAAGATAATGACTATGGGAAAAGGGAAGCCTAGGATTAAAGAGTGGAATATTAATGGTATGGTAATTGAAAATGTGAAATTATACAAATACCTTGGAATCACGTTTGACGATGGTTTGATTTTTAGACAGCATTTTAACAATCTTGAAGCCAGGGGTTGCTCACTTGCATTTGCTTTTAGAAAATTAAGAGACAAACTATTATGCCCCAATTACGACCATCTGATAAAGGTGATGCGAGCAAAATTAATGCCATCTTTGGAATATTGCTCATTCATCTTTAGGGGCAAAGACGCGAAAGTGCTCGACGATATAGAGATTAGAATATATAAAACTGTTTTTAAAATCCCCAAATATATTAGTCGAGCAAACATAAGACTGGAATTTGGTTTGAAAAACCAATCTCTGGCGCGTCAATCTACATTCTTGAAGTCTCTTTTAACATTAGTCCGTTCAGAGGAAGGTTCACTGGCAAAGTTATGCTGGCTTGAAATCTCAGAAGGGGAATATTCAAAAAATTGGCAGCTGTATTTTAATAAATGCATAAGTAATTTTGACTGCTCTAATTTGGCTGATGAATTGAGGAGCAGGATAGTTTTTAAAAAAGAAATGAATCAAATGGCCGCATTATTAACGACTATAGCGGACAAGGAGGAATTAAGGAAAAGAAGTCATTTCTGGACAGTTGCTAACTCTTTCGGTAGGCTGTCACCTCAATCTTACTTGTCGAATCATTTAAAACCTAGGCTTAAGAATATTTATAGTATATGTTTGTTTATGTAGGTTGCTTTTATCTATTCTTGTTTGTAATGATTTTAATTAATCAACAAATAAATACTTACTTACTTACTTACTTACTGTGACACTTTTTTAGCAAAATTTCATACAGATTAGTCAAATAATGCCAAAGTTATCGATAAGACAAAAAATGCTTTTCCCATGGAAACAGAGAGTGAGTGAGTGGTTCTGTGAGTGGGTGTATGTGTACCTCTGTGGGTCTGTCTGTGACTGCCTTTGCAGGCCTGAGAGTGGATATGTGAGTGAGTGTGTGTTTTTTTTATTGTGGCAAGATTCACAAAGAGGCCACGCTGAGCCCCACAGTGTGCCGGTAATCTTTGTTTTTACAGTGAATTTCTATGTTTTTTAAAATTCTATTTCCTAACTATAACGTCCCGTAACCTTCTGTTTTTAGTAATTTCTTTTTCTTTTTCTTTAACATTAAGTAATATTTAATTGCCTTAAGTGAGGGGGTGTGAGTGTCTGTGTAGGTCTGTGAGTGGATGTTTGAGTGTCTGTGTGCGTCTCTGAGTGAGTGTGTGAGTGAATAAGTGGGTATGAGAGTGGGTGTGTGGGTATCTGTGTGGGTCTCGGAGTGGCTGTTTAAGTATCTGTGTTGGTCTGTCAGTGGGTGTGGAAGTTTCTGAGTGAGTCTGTGAGTGGGTGTGTGAGTACCTGTAGGGGTCTGTCACTGCACTCAGTTTTTCTGGCCGTAGTTGTGTCTAAAGATTGCAAAATGCCCATAGACATACAATGGGAAAATTAGTTTGGGGACCTCCCTTTAGCTCAGCTGTGGCTTGAATATTCACATCCAAACTTTCCAAAGAGCAGCTGAAGTGAGTGGCAAACCAGTTTTTAAAATGTTGTGTAGATTTATCAAAATTCAATTTTCCATAGAGATTGTAGACACGACTACAGCCCAAACAGCTGAACAGAATCTCACCAAACTTAACAGAAAGCTAGCTCTTGTTCCAGGAAGAATGTTTTTTTATAATTTGGTGTAATTTCATTCAGTAGTTTTGGATTTAATAAGGAAAAAAGATTTATAGTTGTATCCTACACATCTCATGGTGAGGCTTTCAACACTTCAACCAGGAAGTGTTGGCAGCCATCTCGGGACTCAGGAATGAACCTGAACCCCAAATAAAGGTAACAAACAGGAAAAGGGAGCAGGGTAAGAATTACAATTTTACTGCAAATTTGTGGAGGATCCTCAAATCCTTTAAGAAATAAAAAAGAAAGCTCAGTCTCCAGTGCTTTGTAATGCCCCTGGGTGGTTCAGGCTCTGGGGGGATTATACTGGTATCATTTGGTAAGTGTGGCGCACTGAACTCAAACTTACCCCCTTTTGCTATATTATAACTGTGCAAATTGTACTGGGTTTGCCACCTTAGAGCCCTCCAGGTCCCCTGCCCTCAACACAATATATATTGCAGTGTGCCAGCCTCCAAGACATACAACTGTAAATTAGTGTATGTGTCTGCAATCTGCCATCCTGTGGCACTTGCAAAGGGGCTCCGAAAACAGTTAACACGCAGAAAGGCCATCCATGTGCATTTATGAAAATGGCAGGTTACAGAGCCAGTTTTCTCATGCAAATCAATCAGTCTCATGAGCACGCAGAAGTGTTAGTCTAAATCTAAGGACAGCAGATGGCTTGTAACTGAGCATATTCATCCTCGCTTTTGGAAACATGTGTGGTGGGTGTCTATTCACAACTGTGCATGTGCAAAACCTGGGGGCCGGAAGTAGCCTTGGGGTCAGATTCACACTTGGGAGCCTGCCATTCACCATGAGATTCATGGCTCAGGGAAGAGACAATGAAAACTCCACTGCTCCCACAGAGACATTGAAATGGGCATGCTGTTAAAACACTTGAGCCATTCAGGGTCATCTTTGTTGTTTGGGGCGTGGGAGGGTGTGTCTTTTTTTTCTTTTATGTATGCAAAGAATTGAGAGTGTGCTGATAAGAGCGAGATGCGTGTCCCATACTCGACTCCCCAACACAGAATAGACTTCAATCTGGTTGCATGTCACATTTAACGGCAATCACATGCCCTATTTTCACTGAAACCTTCAAATTACACAATTCGAAATATCAAAGTAAAGGAAAAGCCATATCTCTGAAACCCAATTGTAATTTTAATACAGCTGCAACCTGTGGTACAATATTTATATAGATTGCAATTGCTTCACCACATAGCTTTTAGAGCAATGTCTGAAATGTTGAGTGGCATTTTTGTATTCTTACACCTCAAAATGTCTTGCCTCATTCCAGAAGAAAACATGACAGGTCACACAAGATGATGGCTCTAAGAGAGAATAGCCTGAGAAATAAATCAAGCTGACAGCTAATTGAGAGAGTCAGTAAGAATTTATTTTTAAAAATGTCACTTTCAATACAGTTGCCATGCTGTGTCAGATGTTGTGCACACCCCCGGCGAACCCTGTGCTTTGTGAGGAAACAATAGGAGAGCCGATTTCATCACCCATTTGATGGTGCCCATCCATCAGAGCAAATGGAATTGTCATAGTCATAACCGGTTTGAACTGGGGAAACGAGGTAACAGACTATACCAGGAGTGCTGGCCATTGAGTGGGAAAGCAGCCATAACATCGTTAGCCACAAATAGGGAGAGAAGCTTCAAAAGTCGGTTAATGTGGGTCACTTCCATGGAGAAACTCATCAGGGAAATTGAGGCAGGGTTTCTGCAGGGGCAGATAGAAGAAAAAGCAAAGCCCGGGAAACTGTAGGCAGGGCCCTCATCCACAGAGTTAATAGGGGCAAAATCCATATTTCAACAGCGAAAGTCGCAGAGTGTAATAATTTACAGGTGAGACTCCTGTAGTGGGATGGAAGAGGTCAACCTGACCTCTGTAATGAAATCAGAGTCAGACTCCTTATTTCCATTTTGAGTGACAGGACCCCAAGGGTCAATGTAGCCTATAGGGCAAACATGCACTTAACAAAGAGCTGGTCTGACAGGTCAGTGCGTGGGGCATTTTTAGGCTGTTGTTTGGGATTTTTTTGGGTTTGTTGGGCCAGTTTTTACTGATGACTTTCCTGATATTGTCAGCAACAAACTCAAATGTATACAGTCTTTGATACCTTGAAACACACTCAAACAACATTTCTCTACAAAACTACCCTGATTTCTAAACATTGACCACTTTTTAGATTTCAAATTCATTAATGAGTTCCACTTTTCTTTTGGTGCCGCGCCTATTTTTTATTACAGTCGTACCCTGACAAAAGCCCTGCATTTTAAAATTAGACATGTACCCTCTCAAATCCGCAATGAAATCAGAGCAAGACACCTCATCTTCACAATTTATTTAGGGACTGTCCCTGAGATGCAGACAGTCATACCTATGATGAAATCAATGGCACACCCTTCATCACAGTGAACATGGTAACAGATTGCGTGTAGCAAGCTCAAATTTATACAGTGTTCCATACCTTGAAACACACTCATACAACATGTCTCTATGAATCTGCCCCAATTTCCAAACATGGACCACTTTTTTAGCTTTCAAATTCATTAATGAGTTCCACTTTTCTTTTGGTGTCCAGGCCTATTTTTTATTACAGTTGTACCCTGACAACAGCCCAAATTTTAAAATTAGACATGTACCCTCTCAAATCCGCAACAAAATCAGAGCAAGAAACCTCATCTTCACAATTTATTCAGGGACTGTCCCTGAGATGCAGACGGTCATACCTATGATGAAACCAGTGGCACACCCTGCATCACCATAATGAACATGGCAACAGATTGCTCAGCTACAGAGTATAACTAACACACACATTCACATACCCATACAGCCACTCACACCCACTCAAAAATCCAGAGAACCACTCTTACTCCAACTCACAGACTCACACACCTACATACACACCCATGCAACCACTCACACACCCATGCAGCTACTCACATAGCCACTCACACACCTACTCAGATACCCACACAGCCAGTCAGACATACACGCATATACCTACTCACGCACATACTTACACACCCACACAAACACTGACAATCCTACTAACACACCCTTGCAGCTACTCACACATCCGCACAGAGACCCTGAACATCACACACTTACCTACTTACATACCCGTACAGCCACTCACACACTACTCAGAGACCCATCAAACCACTCACACACCCCCTCACAGACCCACACGGGCACTCACACACCCACTCGCAGACCCACTATACACTAACACACCCACTTACACACCCATACCACAACTCACACACTCAGGGATGTTATAGTTAGGAAATAGAAAACAAACCTTAGAAATTCACTGATAAAACAAAGGTTACAAGGACGTTAATGTTAGGTTCTGATTTTACACACACAAAACCAAAGAAATTCAGCAGTTTTAGTTATACTTATCTCAAGAAACTATAACTCATGCCCTAAGGTAACTGTAACTCACCTCCTTGCCATGCACTGCTAATTACCTCACATATTACCTCATTCATGATAACTTCTATGACATCATTGATTATATCACTGCAACATATGTAGTAAAAGTATTGGTGAGAAAACTGTGCATGGAGGGCGTGAGATATAGTTACCTTAGGGTACGAGTTACAGTTTCTTGAGCTTAATCAATCAATCAAAATACTTTATTTTGGTTTCAGAAAACCATAAAACTAAATATAAATATTTATACAAATATGAAATAGATATAAAAATATATGTCCATTAAGAAAACGAGTTAAACATTCCATAATACATAACAACACGGTATTTTTCCAACAATTAAAATAATCCATACAAATACACCCATTAAGAGGTATTGGCCCGGTATGTGCATTCCTGACAGTTACTTTTAAGCAACTTCATTTAAAATAGAAAAACTAGCATAAATAAAGGCCACAACTCTCTAGCATACAATCATAGGAACCTCCTTACTGGGTCCCCTATGTTAACTAATTCTATTTAGGTATGATGTTCCATGTAAAATACCCACACTCAAGAAAAGGATAGGTCAATGCCCTTTTCAAGACCAGTCAATACAACATGATGACAAGACAAGACAAGAGACCTTAGCAAAATTACCCTACTAATCATGTATTACCATGTTTTAGGTATCTCCCTCTCACTTGCCATGCCCACAATACAAATTTGGAGGTAGGCAAAACAATTGATTCATTTGTGTCACATCTCAATAACCTTTGCACCACCCAGAAGTCTCTCATACCCAATGATTTACATAATGGGATGAGCTACCTCTTCCTGGACAGCATATACCCTGAATAAAAAATAAAACATAATTATCCGTCTCCTTCATGAAAGGACAGAATGGGCAGTGCTCAAGGGATACAGCAATCCTAGACTACCTTGCCATGAACGTCCTAAGTGGTAGATTGTCAGTTCTATATTTAATATATACATTCTTTGCATGACTGGGGCAAATTCTGTTAAGATATGGTTCAAACATGCAACATTGAATTCCTGGACATACTAGCTATACTTTAAGCAAATCATAGATTTTGCAGCACATTTTCCCAATAAATACTTTTTGGTATAGATTTCTCCATTTTTCCCTGGTTTAGCCCAAGCCTCGTCTAACTTAAGTGACTAACATAGCTAATTAACGGAGTGAAACCAAGGAATGGTTAACTTTTTCTCCAGATAAATCATTTGTTGCAGGGCCTCTCAAAAGGGGGACAGTTGCGGTGTGGCCCAAATACACACCCAGCATCTAAATGTGCTAAATAAAACCACTTGATTTACCAGGTCTAGATTGAATCTAATAAGTAGCAATGGGGTGCTTGTTGGTAGATTAAACAGAAACCTAATACATTTATTTTTAACTTGGAGGAATTATGTAACAGCTACATCCCCCCACACTTCATTACCATAATTAGCCCTTGCCAATTATTATATCCTATAGATTTGTAATGCCGGTGAGACTGTGCTACATGATGTTGTCTTATATTTTTAACTCATTAAGCCAACTTTATGTTGTAAACTAGTTTTACTTTTCTCAGTCAGAGGGGTCCAGGCCTTACCCGGGGTAGTCAAAATGTTTCACTCTGTCTATTTGAATTCCGTATACCTACATCTTGTCACTGAAGGAGCTGTGAGGCTAAATTGTCATGAATTTTGACTTGTCTAAATTAATTTCAAGACCCTTATTTAAGCAGAAGGTGGCAACATGATCTAGCAGAACATGGAGGTCCATAGGGGTACAGGATATTAGCAAAATGTTGCCCATGAACAACAGCACTGAGGTGCTAATGTCAGCAGATTACGGGTATCATGATTATATTTACAGACCCAAACCACCACACCATTAATATAAAGGGCGAATAATGATGGGGCAAGGAAACAACCTTGCCTTACCCCATTATTAATCATGATCCTGTTGCTAAGTTCCCCACACTGCTACATCTCACTTGCAAGTATAATTCTGTATGCAAGACTATCAATAGTCTCAAAAGTACTTCGGGTATCTCATAACTATCCATCACCTTCCAAAGAGTTGCCCTTTGCACTAGATCAAAGGCAGCACTCATATCCATAAATACTACAAAGAAGTGGTCCCTTTTTAGTTCAAGATACTTCCTGCATATAGTCCTAAAGCAGAACAGTTGATCTAGAGTGCTAACTTTTTTTCAAAAGCCAGCTGATAAGCACATGATGCTCATTTACCCACTACTGTAGTCTATGTGGGACCTTTCTGCTAGAACGTTTTTGGGAGTTGTCAATGAGACTTTTTGGCCTAAAATTGGATGGTAAATCTTTCCCACCTTTCTTGTACAATGGTACAATTATCGCTCCCTTTCAGGATGCCTGAATCTCCTCCCCTTTTACAATAGCGTTACTCAGTGGGTTCAACTAAGGGACCCAGATAGAGGGCTAGGAGAGATACAAACCCATATGGATACAATTCGGACGTGAAGCTTTTCCTTCTTCATTAGGGACAGAGCAAGCGTGCCCGTGAATGCACATTTCTTGCACAGTTTTCGCAATGATCACCCAACGAAGGAGAGATATGGTGTTTTAATTAATGTCTAATTAATTTTCAATAGGGGGTGGGGGCAGGGGCTGGCCAACTCCATTCCTCTGCAGAGTGTGCAGAGATTTGCCTATTCCGCATTCCACGGAGAACGTGGAGTAGGCAAATCTCCGCACACTCGGCTGGCAGAGCAGAGTTCTCCGCCCGCGCCTATCTATATGTTCATATGGCTCCAAGGTTTCTAAAATCTTAAGAGAATGAATCTTATTATGGGGCACCATAATAAGATTCATTTCTTATTATGGCGCCCCACACTAACTATTCCTGGAATTGTTTGTACTAAAAAAGGGGTTGCATGAACACTAAGAGCCTTATGAGAACAAGGACATAGTGCATCATAAAATTGAGCACTAAGGGCATTGTGATCCACTGTCCATTCTCGGCATCACATCCATGTCCACCAGAAAGGACCATAGCTTGAGATCAAAATAAATATATTGGATGCTACTCTAATATAAGCCTCTGTTGATTGTAGGTTTCTGAGTTCAATCAAACCTTGAATGCACATTAGCGGACCTTAACCTATAGGACAAAATTATAATTAAATGTCTTTAGACACCTTGACTATCCCCTTAAGGTCTGAGTAATTAGAGCAGAAACTCCCCACACTACATCCTCTTTACAAGTGAGGGTCGAAATAAATTCCAGGGGTTCGATTGTTGCATTACAATCCCCAATTATGATCTTTGGTCCATCGTGATCTAGAGTCCAAGATGTCAGTTAAACATAGTAAGGACTTTGAGATCTTGTTGCCTGGGACTGATCGTAAATAGGTGTTCAAAATAGCCATATGCTTGTATTTTGCAGGACTACTAAGGATTATAATGAGTCCTAATATGTCTTTGAATTTTGTATCCATTATTTTGGCTTTATTAAAAATGCCCACTCTCAACCAGATAAGGAGACCACCCGAGGCTCTTTCTTAATCTGAAGTTATAGCACTATTAAAGAAGGATAGGTACCCCACCCTAAACACTGGATCAGTATCCCAGGTCAACTGAAAAAACTATGTGGTATTTATCTATATACGTTCCCCACGCTGACAACATTCCAAGATAACAGGTTGCTTATACTGTAGACACCTTTGCTTGCACCTTTGATCACCTCAACATCTTTAAGGACCTCTTGGGCTACCTCTCCCATATTCCGAAAATGAGCCTTGGCAGAAGTCATCACTCCCTTTTTGCCCTTAGTGTATCCCTAGACCCAATCTGAATGGTCAGATTCTGCCCGAGCCTCATTATCAACCCCACAATTATTAGACAGTAAGTTTAGACAGGCAGAACTCAGAGTAGTTCTCAACTCTTCCCCCACTTTTGCCTCCACTAAAGATCTCATGTCTGTATTGTTATTGAGCTTTTATTAAGTATTGTGGATAATAGTTCACTAAGATGATCCAATTTGGAGGTGGCAGGTTTAGTTAAAAGTCAACTTACATCCGAAAGAGTAGTATAGGGATCTATTTTCCTCTGGCCTTGCAGTATTGACTGTCATGTTGGTTTCCGCCTATCTTGTTTGGCTACAGCTGGGTTTTGAGGGGAATTAGCTTTCAAACGTATACTTGAGCCATTATTCACTTTGAACCCATGTTCTAAGGCAATGGAACCCTCAACTAGATCTTGACTTACAAACCAAATCCCTATATGGTAAATGGTAACTGTGGGTTGGCAAACTGCAGAACATCCACTATATTTTCCTTTATTATTGATCTACGATTATATATCTTACAAAGCTAATGAATGCATTTATTAGTCAAGGACTCCTTAGAATCTTGAATTGCCAAAAGCAACCTTGGTACATTTAACAAGCAAATGACCCTTAGGCACACTTTCCCATGCACAGTTTTGCTCTATGTACCTTGAGGGAATGCCAAGTTTGTTTTCAAGCTGTCATGGAATGGAGACACCCTAGTGTTGGAAGATGGCTCCTAGTTTTCAATACATGTTCTATTTGTCTGACCCAAATGCTTCTAAGAAGCCTCTCCCTTGATCGCATGCTATGAGGGCAACTTTGATTTGACACCCCTAACTCTCTCTTATTAGGCAGCATTGGGGGTTACCTATTGCACGCACCCCCTTTGGCCTGTCAGTCACTGCAGGCTTGTGTAGTTGGGGGTGGCCATTGAAAAACTATATAGAGGTGTACAACGAGGCCTGCAAATACGAATTATCCCAACTTACCAGAACCCTAACCTGAAACTGCTTGAGTAGTGGTCTCAACTCATGGTCGTACATGTATGAACATGATGAGGCTTCTTTGCAAATATGCCAATTTGGAATCAGAGAAAGTAACAAAAGAATTTGCCTAATTGAAGGACTTACTGGAGAAGTATCCAGAGCAAGAAGATATTAGTAATTTTTTTCATCAAATGGAGACAAGACTGGAGAAATATGAAAAAGAGATTAAATTCAAGAAAAGGTGCAAATTCCTGTTAGACATGCAGAATTATGCTAATGAGCGCATTTTGACTTTTGCTAAAATGTTTGATGGTGCAATCAACCAGTTTAAGAAGGTGGGGGCTCTAATGCAACAAGAGCCAGTCACATCAGAGTCTGAATCTGAGAACTATTCCTTAGATTTTGAGGAACAATCATCAAGCACATCTAAGAGGTTCTCACATTTACATCAATGGTTGAATACAGTTTTTTACAGATGAACCAGACAACAAGAGGATGCTAAGAGGCAGAGGAGGAAACAGTGCAAAAGGAAAAAAGCAGAAGTGGTGACGGAGACATCCACAGACAATGTGCCACATGGGAAGTCAACAAGGCTGACAAAAAAGTGATAATGGGTAAGAACAAATTGACTATCATTAAAGTTATATTTCATAGTTTGACTAGAGAGGAAAAATCAGTTAGAACGTGGTCTCTTCTTCTGCAGGACAGCAAACCTGGACTATTGCAGAACACAAATTGACTTATCTCTTTTTGTATGTAAGTGGAAACTAAAAGAAGTAGAGCAAGAAATGCAGTACTAGAGCAGTGTATGTAATTGTTTAAGTTAGCAACACTACTTATGATGGCTTATGTTTAGGGGACATTGAAGGTTTAGGTGCTCTGCTTGATTTGGAGTGAGAAGATGCGGGTTGGGCTTCAGAAAAGGGACTTTATATGTTCCCTGAATCTAGAATTGGATAGAACTAATTCCAATCATTTTAACCCAAATCTACATGCAATCCTGCTACACTGCACAATTCCATAGACACCTTCCACAAAGTGCTCACTGGTGATCTTATGAGAATCTGGCAAAATTCTAGGAATAGCCATGCTTCCAATCTGATCAAAAGACTAAGAACAGCCTTAGAAACCCTGTCAAAAGATCAAAATATTATCATCAATCCTTCTGATAAGGGGTTCAATGTGGTCAGTTGGGAAATTAACATATATCTGATGGAGGCACAGATAGACACCACTGACAGTTACAAAAGAACCATTCCCATTTCCTATAGTCTTGCCTTTAACAAATATCACACTTTTCTTGTTGACTGGAGGTAGAGAGGCCTACTTAGCACAGATGAATATCAGTTCCTATCAGTAAGGAAACATGTATACATGCACCCAAAGTTCATAAAAATAGAGAGGAACCACCAGGGAGACCTATTATTTCAGCCAATAGTAGTCTCTTAGAACCAACCTTAATCTACCTTAACTTTTTCTTAATAAGCTATGTCCTTGCAATTCCATACCAATGTCGAGATAACACTAATTTTATCCCTAACGTTTGTGATATACTATGGCAATCTGATTACATACTGTGGACATGGTGTCCTTATATACATGTATTTACCATAACCTGGGGATTCAGGCTTGCCGAATTTTTTTCCATGACAAAGCCATACAGAAATATGGCAATTCAATGATGCTGCTTGATATGTTGGAATTCTGTTTGGAGAATATCTTCTTTATGTTTAATGACATTTGGTATTGTCAGTTAGTTAGGAATGCTACAGGAAGTTGCTGTGCTCTTAGTTGTTTGTATTTTCATGGGGTGATTGGAGGAAAATATGTGGGTGGAGGCAAATGAGAGGTGGATCGGACATATGGCATTTTAAACCCGCGATACTGTTGATCTTTTTATTATATGGGATGGTCCTGAACTGAGGTGGCAAAGCGAGCTAAAGAATGATGATGGATTCAACCCAGATCTGGGTTGAGTGTCTGAAACGTTTCAGCACTCTGTCCATCATCTCCTCTTGACTGCTTGGTCCTGGACAAGAACTGCATGACTTTCTATCACACATGTTCACAACGATCTCAATTTAGCCTTTCCACATGGAATCAATGTCACTGAAATGGACTTTCTTGACATTTCTGTCGGGATAGTCAATGGGAAGATACAAACTAGCCTGTATAGTAATAGCACTGCAGAGAATAATATTCTCCACATGAATAGTCCTCACACACAGAAACTGAAATGGAGCATCCCCAATGGGCAAGTGATCAGAGCCAAGCGGAATTGCAATGTGTGGCAGGCTTTTCAGGAAGACGAGGGATGGATAATCACTAGATTTAGAGCCAGAGGCTACCCCCAGAAAACTCTTAGAGCAATGAAGGATAAGGTTGCACTAGTAACTGATAGAGCAAAGGTTTCATACTCACAGAACCTTGCTTGTATTCAGCCCTCTTGAAATAACCTGTAACTATTTAATCAACATAGCATACTTGCTTGGGGGCGTGGCTTGAGCGCCGATGTAGAAGAGGCGGAGTCCGGAGCTCCTCCGCGGCTGCCCCTCGAACCCAGTTATCCTGGCCAGCTGACTCAAACCCCGGCACCGCATCGAGTTGCGGATTACCTGGTGCCCCCCGCGAGCTGAATTCCGGACGGCGCTGGGGGCGATGTGAGGCAGGAGAGCCCTAATTTTTCCCGGAGCTGTGGGCCGACGCTGCAGAGGACAAGATGGCGACCGTGTGCAGCAGAGCTGGTGCCTGACAACAGTGGCGGTTTCGGTGACCGGTGGGCGCCTGGCGAGTGTTACGGCCGCATTGGAGACACCGGAGGGGAGGTCTGGTTTCCCTGATACCCTGACGGTGAGGAGGTGGCACCAGACGGCGGGCGGAGGCAGAATCATCCCGGCTGGGAGGACATGTGTGCCGGCCCTAACATGGCGGCGCCCGGGACGGACAGGGCACCATTTGGGGATCAACACTGGTTCTCTCCCTACCATTAGCCCTGCACAGCTCTTCGGTGAAGTTGCGGAGGTCCTGAAATCATACTGCAGGGTGCCACTGGAGGGTATATTGACTGGAGTGTCCAGGAGCGACCCATGAGGTGGATCAGGCCTGCAGAGAGGGGGCGGAGCGCGTGAGTTGGGACCCCCATCATTACATATGCGGTGTTGGCTGCCACGGCGGCCTAGATGTCCATTGTGTGCACCCCCGGGAAGTCGTGGAGGGGTGTATCCTGGGACCTTGCTCTTTTACTTGAGGCGGCGTGACCCTCTTTGCTGGAAGGAGATAAGTGTGACATTGAGGCGATCCTTGTCCTAGCGGTGGTGACTGAGTTCCCCCCTGAGTTTGTCATTGCAAGGGGCGACTGGACACGCAGGTGGGCCTCCATGCACTACCCGGCGGCTGGCTTGGGGTGCTGAGGAGATAGATGGTACTCCAGGCTGGGAGACTGAATCACTGGCGGCCTTAGAAGGCGAATTTGTAGGACGCATGCGAGCACCTGTGAGCCCCAAGACAGCAGGACCCCTACAGTCTTGTTGAGAGGCCGAGCGGGTGGCGTGCTGGGCCACCTTGCAGCGGCTGCGCCATCGACAAAGTTGCCTGGAATCTCTTTATCTGCGATAAGGCGGACCAGCGCTGTGCCTCCCTCAGATGGTCTTTTCTGACGAGAAGGCGACGACGATTAGTGGCAGGCGGAGCTGCGGTGGCGAGCTGGTGACAGCCGAGCTGGTTCTCCACAAGTCCGGAGTGGAGCGTGGGGCTGGGAGTCCTGGTGCGGGCTACGAGGGGCCACTGTGTCACGCTGGTTCGGAGAGGGACTGTGGGTTCTCCTGGGGCTGCTACTCTCAGTAGTGCCTGACAATTAACATGGGCGGAGTGTCAACGAAGAAGGGCTTTGAGGTCTTACGCATGGATGACCCGGAACAACATACGGATGAGGAGGAAGTTGATGCTGGGAGGCGGAGGCCAGGGGGGCCTGGGGATCCCACCTTGGGCGAAATTATGCAGGCAATTGTGGCCTCACGGGAGGCGCTCGAGAAACGGATGGACACAATTGGGTCAGACCTCACCTTACTAAAGGATGATCATAGGAATCTTAAGGAGAGGGTGGCGACCCATGAAGGATATCCCGGACACGGTAGCGGCCCTGCGCCACTCTCTAGATGAAGTAACACGCAGAGTCAAGGTACTGGAGGTGCGGGCAGAGGACAGTGAGGGTCGCTCCCGGCGCTTCAACCTTCGCATAGTGGGAATTCCGGAGCGAGAGGAGGGGGCAAATGCGGTCCGGTTCATGGAGAGTTGGTTGCGGACAGAGGTGGCGCCAGAAGGCCTATCCCCATTTTATGCGTTGGAGCGGGCGCACAGGGTCTCGGCTCGCCCACCTAAACCTGGGGCTTCACCACGGCCGATGGTGGCGAGACTGTTGCATTACCGTGATCGGGACTTCATCTTGCAGAGGGCTCCAGAACAACAGAACCTGCAAATAGGAAATAGTAGAGTGCTGATCTTCCCGGATTATACAAGGGAGGTCCAGCGTCAGCGGTCCTCGTTTCTGGCTGTTAAGAGAAAGTTGCACCTGCTCCATCTCCCCTAAGCGATGCTATTCCCGGCATGCCTGCGGGTGACTGCAGGCGAGGAGACCCACTTCTTTCTTACCCCCCAGGCGGCATGGGACTGGACGGAGAGTTACGGTGATGTGGGGGAGCGCACCCTGCAGGTGACCTCGCAGAGGGAGTGACAGGAGGCTACTCCGCCGAAGGGGGGGGCCACTTCCCCGAGGGATCATCGTCAGGAGCGGGTCAGTGCGGTACGAGCGGTGGCAGCCATCAGTCGGGGAGTGCCCAGTCCAGCGAGTAATGACACCGACACCGAGAAGAGTGGGACAGAGAGCCCAAGATCTGGCAGCGTCCAAGGACTCTCGGACACGGAGATGCCGGTTGTTACCCCGCAGACAGCTGATGGAATGTTTGAGTGACGGGGCTGTGGGGTTATGCGGGGCACTTGCAATAAGGGTTGCTGCAATTCCTGATCCGGGGAGCCGGACTGCTGTGGGGTGGGGCCGCAGCGGGTGCATCTTCAAGTCTGCCGGGGACCCAGCTGGCTCTGCAGATTCTACACCAAGGAAGGGGGGGCCTGGGGGGAGTTATGGGGGCATTGGGCGAGAGTCACACACCACCTCTTAGCTATGGCTCTTTTCATGAGCAGTTTGGTTTGGATGGGGACGTGTTTCTGTGTGCCTGTCCTGGGGCGTGGGAGTTGGGGGAAGTTTGAGGATTGGGGGGAAGGGGGAGGGTCAGACTTGTCGCTGGGGGGGTTTAGATGAGCAAGTGCATACATTGGAACCATGGGCACCTCCGTAGGTCTTAAGATCATGTCTTGGAATGCTAGGGGGATGCACACCATGTGTCCGCGACACAAAATACATGCCAACTTAGTGCGGCGGGGAGTGCAAATTGCACTACTTCAAGAAACTCACTTGACAAAGGAGGAGGGGGTAGCGTTACAACGTCGTTAGAGAGGACAGGTATTTCACACTTCTTACTCGGCTTACGCCAGGGGGACACTGATTTGGGTGTGGGCGGGCGTACCATTTCAAAGTGTGAGGCAGGTGATAGATCCAGAAGGCAGGTTCACTGTGGTCACGGGACGGCTAGATGGGCTGGATATTACCCTAGGGAGCGTCTATGCTCCTAATGTCGAGCAGTCTGCCTTCTTTGCGCTGCTCTCTCAGACCTTGGCGGGAGAACTGATGGGCCCTGTTCTCCTAGGGGGGACTTTAACTGTGTGACGGACGTGGACATGGACCGATCCCACCCACCACTCCCCGATGCCCCTACCTGTAGGTTAGCAGACGTTAGGCTGGCCTGGCAGTAGGGATGGGGGCTAACGGACACCTGGAGGGCTCATCAACCTAGGGACTGTGACTACTCTTACTTTTCAGCAGTTCATGAGTTACATGTCAGGTTGGATGCTGTGTTGTGTTCCCCTGAAGTCCACACCTTGCTTACGGTGAGTGAATATAACTTCTGATCATAACCCCCTCTTGGTGGTCCTGAACTGGGTTCGACTCCGAACGGTGATTCCTAATTGGCGGCTCCAGCCGGAGGTCTTGGAGGACCAGGTCTTCCGTACCACTATAGGTACTGCTATAGAAGATTTTTCCAACACAACGTGGGCACCTCTTCCAGTCTGCATAACGAATGGGACGCATTTAAGGCAGTGATATGCGGTCGATGTATTGGGGAAACTGTGGGAGTTCGAAGGACTCTGCTGACTGAGGTACAGCAGGCGGAGAAGCGGCTCCGAGAGAAAGAAAAGGAGAGGCCAGGAGGGGTAGACGTACAAGAAGGGCTCCTGAGGGCGCAGGAGAAGTTGGCAACACAGGTAGAAAGGTTGAGATCCTTTGATTACAGGGCTTAAATGGTGAGGGCACACGCTGAGCGAGATAAATCTGGGGCGCTCTTAGCATGGCTGGCGAATGCTGCGTGCAGGGGCACACCGATTCTCGAGCTGCGGGAGGAGGGGGGAACGATACATTACGGTCAGCAGGCCTTTAACTCGCAGTTCCTAGAATACTACTCCACCCTCTATTGTAGCAAACTGGACCCGGGGGAACTAGACGGAGGGGATTTCTTTGAGGTGGAGCTGCCGCAGGTCGACACCGAAGAGGTGGAAAGAGACTGGGAAGACCGGTAGAACTGGGTGAGGTCTGGCGAGCTCTCAAGCATCTGGCCAAGAACAAAACCCCAGGTACGGATGGGTTACCGTCGGAATTCTACGTCCCTTATGTGCTGGCTCTTATGTAGAGTTGGTCTCCCTTTACAATCGCTCGAAACAGGTGGGCTACTTACCTGCCTCGACGAAGGAGGCAGTGATTGTACCGCTCCTTAAGCCAGGTAAGCCAGAGTGGGCCCGAACAGCGTTCCGCCCCCTGGCAATGTTAAACATTGACTACAAGATCCTGAGTGGTATCTTGGCAAATCGCCTGATGATGCATATGACCACCCTGGTGCATAGTGACCAGTCTGGGTTCATCCCTACCTGGAACACGGCCATGAATATTCAGCGGTTATGCCAACTGATGCATGAGGCGGCGGCGGGTGAAGACGAGGCGTGTGTGCTATCAATAGACATTGAAAAGGCCTTTGATAGCCTAGAGTGGCCATATCTGTTCCGGGTGCTGAGGGCCTTTGGCCTAGGAAAGGGGTTTGTGGCCTGGACAGGGCTCCTCTATTCTCGCTCGACGGCCAGGGTTTGGACGGGGAGGTGAGTTTGGCCGCTTGGATGTGGGTAGGAGGATGAGACCGGGTTGCCAGCTGTCACCCCTCCTGTTCGCCCTGGCAATGGAGCCGTTAGCGGTTCATGCACGTACAGGGAGACACTACAGGGGTCTGGAGGGGATGGGTCAGAGGCACTATATTGCCTCATATGCTGACGACCTCATGATAATCCTTGCCAATGCCACTGATGACTTGCGTGGAGCCCGGGACTTACTGGAGAACCTGGGACGAGTAGCAGGGTTCAAAGTCAATTGGGCCAAGACCTGTTTGTTCCCGTTGCACGGGGGCGAGGTGATCCTCCTGAGGGGATTGCCGTAAGATGGGAGGGCAGTTGTTTGCCCTACTTGGGGGTACGAAATTACCATGAGGCTACAGACTTATTTGAGGGTAACATAGGGCGGGCTCTGCGAACCACCAAGAGTAATCATGATTCTTGGGGGTCTCTGCCTTTGTTGGTTGCGGGCCGAGTGGCACTGCTAAAAATGATAACCCTACCCCGCCTGCTGTATTATTTTGTCACACTGCCGCTCTGGGTGCCTGGGAGGAGTTTTGCCCAACTCAACTCCATAGTCTCGAGCTTCCTGTGGGGCTCAGGGCGACGAAGAGTGGCGCTGCCTACTATGATGCGCCCACGACAAGAAGGGGGCCTTGCAGCGCCTGATTTCAAGGCCTACTACCATGCAGCTCAGTTCCAATGGCTCGCGCAACAGATGACAGGTAAACTGGGGGTCGAGGTGGATTAGAGAGGCAGGGATCAGGGGCTTGGCCACTTGATTAGGATTTTGTTGCAGCTCCCAATGTGTGAAAGGGAAGTGCCCAGAGAGTTTTGGGTGTTGCGGCAATGCTGGTATAGGGCACTGAGACGCAATAAAGTAACTCCGGCATACGCACCTGAGATCCCGTTATGGTTTTGCGGAGAGCTGCTGTACGGAGGGGACTGGCAGCGTCTGAATGAATGGGAGGAGCTGGGGATCTCAACCATTGGAGATCTCTATGAAGATGGTACCCTTCTACCATTCCAGGACCTCATGGAAAGACATGAACTGCCTGCACAGGACTTTCTTCTGCATGCGGCGGTGACGGCGGCTGTGCGCAGGCATTGGAAAAAAGGGCTGGAGGAGCTGCAGGTCTTTCCCCCCTGCCAGTATGTGGTCACCTCCGCGGGTCGGATCAAGTCGGTCGGGCTCTCCTTGCGGGATTGCGCATTAAATGGGAGGCAGATTTGGGAGTGGCTATAGAAGAGAAGCCCTGGGAAATGTTAATGGAACGGGCATGGAAGTGCTCCCGCAACGCGAGATTTCAACTTATCCAATTCTATGTATTTCATCGGGCGTACCTCACACCTCACGCAATTAACACGTTTTTTGGCTCCCGCACTGCCTGTCTGAGATGCAGACTGGAGAATGCGGCATTTTTACATATGCTCTGGGGATGCCCAATGCTCCAGGGGTACTGGGGAGAGGTCCTGGCTAAACTGACAGAGGTGACGGATCGGGAGCTGCAGCATACCCCTAGGGGGTGCTTGTTGCATTGGTTCTCCCACACTACCCGTAACAAAACCACCAGTAAATTCCTAGATTTGGGGTTAGTCCTAGCCAGACGTGAAATCACTAGTCATTGGAAGGCGGTCACAGCACCCAATGTTGCACGCTGGTTACGGGATTTTATAAAGTGGGCAAACTGCGAGGGGGTCCTCCGACTTCAGCTAGCTCAGAGAACTGACAGCGACAAAATGCGGGACAGGGCGAGAGCTTGGGTGGCGATGGTGGGCCAGCTCAAAAATACAGATGACGATGAGGACTGATCCTTTAGGCCCTGTATGACCTCTTTGCGATATGAGACCACAACCACACAGCGTAGGATGAGTGGCGGGCTGGCGGGGACTGCTGCCATGGCTGCATAGTTTGCAGTGAGACTTGGAACACTGACATAGAGGATCTGTCGGAGAGTGCGATGTGCATACTGTGCAACAGAGGCGTTGTTCAGGAAGCGACATGTCTGAGGGGAGGAAGGTGGGGGGATTATGCGAGGGTTCGGGTAGGGGGTGGTTGAGGGGGGTAGCGTTCCTTGTTATATGTATTGTTTCGTGGATGTGGGCAAGGCCTGCATATGTATGGGGGCGCAAGACTCAGCTCTCTGGGACCATGTTGCTTACAGGTAGGAATGTGATCTGTACATTAAGAGGGGATAATCTCCTGGAAACGAAGGATAAGGTGTTTCAGACAAAGTAGCGGGTTGCGAGTCCTTGCCGTATGGGGGTCACACGATGTCTATTCACTTCTGCTGGGATAATGATGTCTCTAAGTGGATATGTATAACGCGCTTGAGATGACCTTGAAAACTCAATAAAGTTTGTTTAGAAAAAAACAGCATACTTGCTTTCCACAACATATCTAGTAAGAAGGGGAAGCTTGCATATATGCTTTTACTAACAGTAACCCGAGTGTCTCAAAATGGCCGCCGAAAATGTGGGAAATCTTTTGCGCATGCGTCTACCACATCTACGTGGTATGACGTCTTTAGCTTTTGGTGGGAATTTCTTGCAGCTGCGCACAGTGCCAGAAATGTCCGCTTCAAAAACTCACATGCTAATGCTTATGCCATGCTTAAATTAAAACTTATGTGTTCTGCCTAACTATTAATGCTATAGTTAAAATAAAGTAATGGGGTTAGAGTACAAATAAGTGGTATACAGTGCCTTCATTTATTTCCGTATTCTAATGTGTCTTTCTTTGACTTCTTTAATAGCTCGTATTTGAGCCTGAAGGGTGACTTGAATCGCCATATTGAATTTACTCTGCGCATGTGCCGGGAGCACTGAAAGACCTCGAGCAGTGGCATTGAAAGATTGCCAAAGACTGTCTTACCCGCGATGCGCCTGGAAACCTCACCCCATGACCTGGGAAAGGAGGACAACTTGCACATTTTTAAAACATTGTTTACTAACATGAAATAATATTGCTGGGTTGAATAAAACCATGGGAAAATAAAGTATGGGCGGTAACATTGATCAACTATATTGAATTGAAATGATCTCATATCAATATGGTGTGATGACCTCTCCTTGTCTTTCTGACCAATCAAATGAAGGGAACACATGGAATTTGCAACATTTAGGGGGTGGTACACACACTGAAATGATATAAGCAAGGTAGATTTAGTTGGTTAAATTGTCCGGCTTGTCACCGACCTGTCACTGACCCAAAGTATGCTGAAGGAGAATCGAGAGCAGAGTGCTGGCGGAACACTTTGTCAGATGAATCGGAGTTTGCTGAGGGAGAAGTATTGATTACCCATTCGGGGTTCTAAATTTGCAGTAGAGAGGGTGTGACGCTGGTATTGCACTAGCAGAGGTTACCTGTCCTGTTCTGCACCTGTCCTGTCCTGTCGGCACCTGATTAGTCAGGAGCCCTTTTTCTTTGCCCCAGCCTGTGGCCAGGGTTGGTCCTCGCATCATTTCAGGTAAAGTCCTTGTGCTATTTCCTTTTCTCACCCTTCCCAGGTACCAATGTCTAAAGGTGTTACTTTAAATGCTTGCAAACTTCATGTTTTATTAATAATTTTCTTACATGTAAAGTGTCTGGTCACACTATTATGGCACTTGACTCGTCAAAATGTGCATAGATAAAGTGTGTTAAAACTTCTCCAGAGTCTGTGGTGATTTTATAATAAGGAAAAGTGTAAAATATTTACCTATTATGCTAACTCCCTAAGATCCGTAGGACTTACAGCACAGGTGACAATGGTTTGGTAAGTCATGTTGTATAGGTATAAATTCTAAAGTGAATACAATTCTGATAGGCAGTAAGTGGAAGCAGGATTATTGGTTAAATGTGTGAATATTTATGGGCCCAGGTGAGTATGAGTAACTGAGCTGGTAATCCCACGCCATCATAATAAAGGAGAGCCTACTTACCAAGAGAAAGAAGAAAGAGCAGGACCCACATGTAATCAGACTCATTACCACCTACAATAGTGACTCAACTGGCGCAAAAAAATGCTCCATAGGCATTGGCATTCGGTTAGAGCTGACCTGGTTACGTGGGATAGAATCCCTCAATCCTTTAGTTACACACTGCAAATCTAAATCTCAGTGGGGCATTCTAGTATACAGCTACACTGACACACTGGAGAACAAGGGAGGCTGGTTACAGGAACAGCAACGTTTCTACAAATGCCTGTAAAGGGAGTAGTAATCAGAAAACGCACAAACTACCCACTGGCAAGACATGCCGCATAAATAAGCTCAATAGGTGTGGAAGTGATTAGTGTGTCTAGGTTATACCATGCACTTGTGGTTACATGTATGTTGTCAGCATGATCTGCTCTGTGATAAAAAGTGTTTTGGAGCATTACAGAGCCATACAAAATCTTGATGTCAGTTACCGGGTTGCTAAACCCTAGGCCAGGGAAGATAATCAGAATGCTGAATTATTGTAATTTTTTAGAATTGACAGGAACATGAAATATGTATGATAAGGAGACAGGGAGAAGTGGTTCAAACTTTTGGAATCTGAATACATTATTATGCTCTGTAGAGGGTACCTGGGAGGGTTTGGTAAGTCATGGTGTATAGGTATAAGTCCTAAAGTGAATACAATTCTGATGTAAGTGGAAGCAGGATTATCAGTTCAATGTGTGAATGTTTATGGGCCCAGGTGAGTATGACTAACTGAGCTGGTAATCCCGCGCCATCAGTATTTCTTTAGTAGCAGAGCTATGGTTAGGGTTTAGTTAAGATACATAGTTAGTTGCGTATTGATTTTTTATTGATTTTATTTATTAACCAAAACCCGTTTGTATCGTTATTCGTTGTCTGGAAATCCCCGGGGGATATTGAATAGCGGGTGGGAAATGGAAGCCACACTGCAGTGAGGTTACTTGCCTGATGAAGTAAGTGCAGATAGATATGGTAAAACTTGAAGCACTAGTTAGGGATTATTTTCTTGTATAAAAGTGATAGTAAGTGATAGCAAAGAAGTTCGCTGGTGAAACTTTGTCCTTCTATCATCTAAAAAGGGTAAGTCTGAAGAAGTAGCATGTTATTTCTTTTTGCTTGAAGAGTAAGCGGAAGAGGGTTTACTCGTAGTGTGTGAAGGGTAAGCGGAAAAGTTTTACTCACAGTGAAAGAAATAGTCTTTTTCTTTGAATCTAGTCAATCAGGCACACTAGTGAATGTTTATATGTTATTTATTAATGACATGTGCATTTAAATGAAAAGAAATGGAGTTGTTGTATTACGTTGTAATGGAGGGAGTCAGTCGTGGGTGCTGCACTGACGTCACATAGATCTGCGCTGGGATTGGTAAAAACAGGTGGTGTGTAGTCGTGAGAACATTGTAAAGGAGTGGTGAGTGCAGAGAGGGAAAACACACATTATAGAAAAGCAGCGCAAGCATTGGTTAACACAGCTTGTAAGTCAAGTATTAATTGGTCCTTGAAAATAAGAGACACTCTGTTATTGGAGAAATATTTATGTAAAGTAAACAAACTAATACTATTGTAATAATTGAGAATTCTCAGTAAATAGGACAGTGGTGATTATATGTGGCATTTAGATCCAGCAATTATAGGAAATTGCCCAGATAGTATTAGAGGAAGACCATATATCATGTACGGTGAAAAAATAAAAATGTCTTTTATGCAGAAAATTAAGAATTATTTTAAAAAGGATAAGCCAGTTAAAACAAGTGAAAGAATTACACAATACAGCCCAGGTAAGAGAATATAATAATTGATGACCAAGCAAGTGAATGCGAGTCAGTAATTTCCTTGATGGATTTACCTACACGAGAACCTGTGGGTGACTCAATCAGGAAAAATACTCCTGGATGTCCAAAAGAAGTGCGCCTGTAGTAACCCCTGAAGAATTAGAAAGATGGACGAGAGACATAGAAGAGCCAAAATCACAGTCAAGGGTGATAGACATATTTAAATTAAGGGTATAATTGGAGGAAATGGTAGCTTGAAATGTAGGATTGGAAAGGCTAAATTCTTTTAATGAAGAAGAGTTATTGTTTATATGTAGAAGTATTACTCGAAATATGAAAATATTCCATGAAAAGTTAATGAATTTGGTTTCTGAAATGGAAATTAACATTGTCAAATCAAAAGTATTGCAGAAACCATATAGAGCTGAATTTTCGGACAAAGATTTAGAAAACATGAATGTGTCAGGACAAAAATTGCAGATAAAAGAATTATCGTTGTTGTTGCAGAAATGGGGAGATTTAGACAGATGGAAAGCCAGATGGACAATGAAAAAGGAAGAAGCACAGGCAAATATAACTGTATCCGAGCATCTAATGAAAGAAACAGAAAAGGTTGAAAGGTTGTGTCCAATGAGAGAAGTGCCAGGAGAAGGTTATGTACATGTCCCATGGTCCCGACAAGATATTTTATCATTTACTAATAACTTCCCAAAGCTCAGCGAAAAACCTGTAGAATGGTATAGGCACGTTGAATGGTTTGTGAAAGTTTTGAAGGTACTGTTGAAAGATTTAGATGGTTTATTTGACATAGTTGTTCCAGCTGACTTATGTACTGAGTGTAAAATTACCGTAGATTGGCCAAATGATGAATACCCTAGAGATCCAAAAACAGGAGCTCCGTCAGAAGAGGTAATGAAAAAGTATAATCAAGTAATAACTTATTTGACAGGAAAGATACCCCCAAAAGAAACAGATTGGACCAAGATTGACAGAACTACTTTAAATAAAGATGAATCAGTACATGGATATTATGAACGCCTATTGCAGGTATTTAAGCAATACAGTGTGTTAGAGAGCATTGATAAAAAGGACATGACATATTTTATATATGATTTTGTGTCCGGACTAAAACCAGAAATATCACAAACAATTAAGGAACACAAATTATGTTGGCAAGCAAAGCCTGTCGATGAAATTCTCAAGTATGCAAAATACTGTGAGGATGAAATTGATAACAAGTGAAAGAAACTAGAGGAGAAGGTAATGTGGGCTCAATTAAAAATGGCAGAACAGCAGGAACTTCAGTTAAGTCAACAAGCAAATAACCAAAAAAAGAAGGGAAGGTCAAGGTGAAGGTAGTGGAAGCAAGCCTAGAGGGAAAATGAGCAAAGAAGAGGCAAAGAAAAAGTTTCCCTGTCATGGGTGCGGAAAATTTGGGCATTGGAGAAATAAGTGTAAATTAATACAGAATAATAATGTCCAAATCAAAATTTAAATCCACAGACACTGAATGAGGTTTCAGTGAATCAACCGCAACAGGTAATACAGAATCAGTTACCACCTGCCCCTATGCCAGATTTTATGAGTCAAGCTAAATACAGTGTGGACACCGGTTCTCAGGAGGGAAGTGGTAAGAAAATTCCGGTAACACCACAGTTTCTTTAACAGGACACATTTTTTGAGGACGAGTCCTACTGACGGTGCCTGAGAGGGGGGAGGAAGAATGCGTGCTTGGCGCATCCTTACCAATAGATCAGTCAGGTCCTTACGTTGAGAGAAAAGTGGAGGGAAATGATGTTACCTTTTTGTTGGACACTGGTGCTACCCATTCTACTGTGAGAACAGCAGACATCCCAAACCTACCCCTCTCGGGGAAAGTGATCCAAGTAGTGGGCATTTTTAATAAACAGATTAGGACCCCTGTCACGTAACCAAATGGAAGTGTGCATTGGTAATTTTAAAGGGATGCACACATTTGTTGTGTGTGACTCTAGCCCTGTAAACATTCTAGGAAGGGATCTATTATGCAAGATGAATTGCACGATCTTTTACACCCTAAATGGTGTCGAGATTCGGACTCCAGAGGAAGATGGAGTATACAAAATCATGTTGGCCAGACAGGAAACAGAAGTTAAAAAGATTACTCTAAAAGATTTACCAGAAGAGCTTCAAACTTTCGTAAATCCAGAAGTGTGGGATTTTCTCAGAAAAGAAGTAGGGTTAATGCCAAATGTAGACCCTATCAAAGTGACAGTAAAAGAAGGTGCAGTTTACCCAAATATTCGACAGTACGAAATGAGTCCAGAAATAAAAGCAGGTGTTGCAACAGAGATTGAACGTTTGGTTGAAAAAGGTATTTCAAAAGAAATAATGAGCAGTCCTTGTAATTTAACTATAATTGACATAAAGAATCCAAATAGAAAATAAAGGGTGGTTCAAGATCTTCGAAATATAAACAAAATTGTCATCCCATGTTGCCCAGTAGTACCGAATCCAGCAGTGATTCTGTATCAAATACCATGGAGTGCAGGATGGTTTACTGTTATTGATTTATGTCACGCTTTTGTTTCCATTCCATTGCACCAGACAGCAAATTTTTATTTCCGTTTAATTTTGACGAGCATGTTTACATCTGGAATCGTGTTCATCAATTTTTAATCAGATATTGAAAAAGTGTCTTGAATCATTGGTGCTGCCTGGACAGTCTGTTTTGGTGCAGTATATTTATGATCTATTAATAGCATCAAAAACCAAACATGACTGCATGATTGATTCCATTGCATTACTGAATCATTTGGCAAAAGGTGGACATAAAGTATCCCCTGATAAATTGCAGTATTGTACAACCTCAGTCAAGTATCTGGGGCACCAGATAGAAAGAGGAGTCAGAGGAGTGACTTCCGAAAGAATCAAAATAATTAGAAACATGAAACTACCCCAAACACAGAAAGAAATCAGAATGTTTCTCGGAGTTGTAGGTTATTGCAGGCACTGGATTGTGGGATTTGCAGTGCTAGATAAACCATTGATTTAACTGACAAATAAACAGGCAAAAGTTGCAGTCGAATGCGATGATGAAAGCATGACTGCTTTCTCAAAATTACGCAACTGTTTGTGCGAAGCTCCAGCATTAGGGATGCCTGATTATTCAAAGGAATTTGCATTGTTTTGTGACACAAGAGACAATTGTGCTCTCTCAGTCCTAACCCAGACTCATGGTTTAATGCAACGTCCTGTGGCATATTTTTCTGCCACATTGGACCCAGTGGCATCAGCGCAGCCGGGGTGCCTAAAATCTGTAGCTCCAACTTGCATTAGTCTTGAACAAAGCAAATGTCATGGGACACCCTGTAACAGTGTATGTCCCACACACAGTTTGATTTTGTTAACCCGAACACGTACTCAGTACTTAACTCCTAGTCGGATGACTAGGTATGAAAGAGTTATGCTTGGTGCAGAGAATGTGACAATAGTCAGAGGTACTGTCCTCAATCCGGCAACTCTGTTACCCAATTCACATTTTGAAGAAGTAAGAGAGGAAGTCAAACATGATTGTGTCGACCTTACTGAATTCAGTACTAAACCACGCCCAGACATACAGGAAGAACATTTAGAAGAACCTGAACATGAGCTATTTATAGATGGCTCATGTATGCGACATGAAAAAGGAGGCATGAGTGCTGCTTATTCTGTGTGTACATTGTCCGGTATAGTCGAAGCATCTTATTTACCAGGGGTCAAGTCTGTACAAGTATCTGAATTGATTGCTTTAATAAAAGCATGCAAATTGGGAGAAATTGAAAAGTAAACATTTACACTAGTAACCGGTATGGTTACGGGGTTGTGCATGACTTTGGCCAGCTATGGATACAAAGGGAGTTCATGACTTCCTCAGGAACCCCTCGTAAAAATGGACAGTTTGTAAAAGAATTACTTGTAGCAATTCAATTGCCAAAAGAAGTGGCCATGGTCAAGTGTGCTGCTCATTTATCTGGTAATGACAAAGTGACAGCTGGTAATCGTTATGCTAACCAGGTGGCCCAACATTGTGCAAGATACAGAATGGCAGTAAACAAGAAAATTGATGCATGTGAAATCAGCTGCCAACTTATGCTGCTAGGAGGTGTAAATACATGGGAGGTAGTGAAAGATTTACAAAATGAAGCAGAACCCAAAGAGAAGGAAGAATGGGAGAAAATAGGTTGTCAGGGAAGGCCTGAAGATGGTGTGATAGTCTATCTAGATGGGAGACCAGTGTTACCTGACTGTATGCTTGCACTCATGGCCAGAATGTACCACAGGGACTCACACAGAGGCTGAGATGCAATCATAAGGTTGTTCAGACAGAATTGGTTTAATGCAAGGTTCAGAAATGTAGCAGAGAGTCTTTTCCAGAGATGCTTAATTTTTCAGCGAATGAACCCTGGTAGAAAAACTGTGGTTTGCCCTTGGAAAATTGGAAAGGCAGAAGATCCATTCATAAGACTCCAACTTGATTTTATTCAGCTACCTGCCTGTCGAGGATTAAAATATGTCCTTGTTTGCCTATTTTCAAAATGGTTAGAAGCTTACCCAACCAGGAGGAATGACAGCCTAACTGTAGCCAAACTCTTTTTAAGAGAGCTCATTCCTAGGTTCGGTTTTCCAGTAACGATTGAATCAGACCGAGGGTCTCATTTTAATAATGAAATAATCAGATTAATTTGTGAAGCATTTAAAATTGAGCAAAAGCTGCACTGTGCATACAGCCCAGAGGCTTCTGGAGTGATAGAACAACTGAATGGCACAATCAAATCAAGATTGGGAAAGATATATGAATCTACCCGATTGGAATGGCCTGATGCTTTAACTCTTGTCTTGATGGGACACAGAAGCATACCAGACAAGAAAACAGGCTTGAGTCTCATGAAATACTCACGGGAAGGGCAAAGAGGCAAGCATGTGTGCCAGCACAAAAGCTGTTAATTATATCTGATGATTTAGTGTTGGAGTACTGCAAAGAACTGGCTAACCAAGTGCGTTCTATCTCTCACCAGGTTGGAGAAGACGATGTAGCCAGACAATCAACTCCAGCACATAACTTAAATCCAGGAGATTGGGAAGTGATAAAAGATCACACCCGGGAATCTTGCCTAGCACCAAGGTGGGGAGAACCGCGTCAAGTAATATTGGTTACCTCCACAGCTGTGAAGTTCAAGGGAATTCCAAACAGGATTCATGCCAGTCATACCAAAAGAGTAACTGAACCTGACGAAGTAGAAGCTGAAGGTTGCACAGCTGAAGGGTCTCAAGTGGTTGATCCTGAAGTACCTGATGAAGAAAAACCGAGCACCAGTTAGGATGAATGGATTCCAATAGTAGACATACCCGAAGTGACGATAAGAACAAGAAGCCAAACGTATCTAGATAGTCAGAGTGATAGTGAGGATGAGACAGGAATAGAAAAACACACTCAGATCAATGAAACAAAAGCAATTATAAAATCTAAGGAGGACGAGATAAGGAAAGAGCAATATACTCAGACCGACAAAAACTCCACCAGAACTCCAGTGTCTGAGAAGGGACAGGTAGGTACTATAGAAAACGCACAGGTAGAAGACAATCAAGAAACTACAAGACCTGAGCAGGACCAGACAGGTATAGAAAAACATGTTCAGGAAGAAGAGAGAATTCCAGGCCCAACAAAGCAATACCCTGAACCAGGTCAGACTAGTTTAGAAGAACCCATCCAGGCAGAAACGTCAATGAAAATAAGCCCTGGGCAAGACCAGATAGAGAGGAAATCTGGAGACGACGAAAATCAAATTGTGCCACAACTTTATGAAAACAAAAGAAAATCTGAAGAAACTGAAAGCACAGTGCCAGCTAAAAGACTCAGAAAAGGTGATAAATGGCCTGGTTTTGTTAAAAGACTGAAATATCGCCTAGTAACAATGAATGAAGAACCCGAACAAGTGGATGAAGTAACTAGTCAAACTGAACCATCAACAAGTAAACCAAAAAGAAGTCCTCGTCTGAAAAGACTGAACATGGGCGAATTTTGCGAATTCGCGATCCGCGAATTTGCAGATTTGCGAATTCGCGATCTGCAAAATTCGCGAATTTGTGCGAATTTGCGGATTTTTTAATTTTTGCGTGTTCGCGGGGCTCTTGGCGTGTTCGCGGGGTGCTTTGCGTGTTCGAGGGGTTTTTTTTTGTGCCAGACCGCGATGCGCCCTCTGGTTCATCACTGTCACACTCCCGTTTTTTTGTGCCCTTCTGCCCTCTGCCCCACTTGTTTTTGTGCCCTTGTGCCCCTTGCCCCACTTGTTTTTGTGCCATTCTCCCCTCTGCCCCACTCGTTGTTGTGCCCTTGTGCCCCTTGCCCCACTCGTTTTTGTGCCATTCTGCCCTCTGCCCCAATCGTTGTTGTGTCCTTGTGCCCCTTGCCCCACTCGTTTTTGTGCCATTCTGCCCTCTGCCCCAATTGTTGTTGTGCCCTTGTGCCCCTTGCCCCACTCGTTTTTGTGCCATTCTGCCCTCTGCCCCACTCGTTGTTGTGCCCTTGTGCCCCTTGCCGCACTCATTTTTGTGCCATTCTGCCCTCTGCCCCAATCGTTGTTGTGCCCTTGTGCCCCTTGCCCCACTCGTTGTTGTGCCATTCTGCCCTCTGCCCCAATCGTTGTTGTGCCCTTGTGCCCCTTGCCCCACTCGTTTTTGTGCCATTCTGCCCTCTGCCCCAATCGTTGTTGTGCCCTTGTGCCCCTTGCCCCACTCGTTGTTGTGCCATTCTGCCCTCTGCCCCAATCGTTGTTGTGCCCTTGTGCCCCTTGCCCCACTAGTTTTTGTGCCATTCTGCCCTCTGCCCCAATCGTTGTTGTGCCCTTGTGCCCCTTGCCCCACTCGTTTTTGTGCCATTCTGCCCTCTGCCCCAATCGTTGTTGTGCCCTTGTGCCCCTTGCCCCACTTGTTTTTGTGCCATTCTGCCCTCTGCCCCACTTGTTGTTGTGCCCTTGTGCCCCTTGCCCCACTCGTTTTTGTGCCATTTTGCCCTCTGCCCCAATCGTTGTTGTGTCCTTGTGCCCCTTGCCCCACTTGTTTTTGTGCCATTCTGCCCTCTGCCCCAATCGTTGTTGTGCCCTTGTGCTCCTTGCCCCACTCATTTTTGTGCCATTCTGCCCTTTGCCCCACTCGTTGTTGTGCCCTTGTGCCCCTTGCCCCACTCGTTTTTATGCCATTCTGCCCTCTGCCCCACTCGTTGTTGTGCCCTTGTGCCCCTTGCCCCACTCGTTTTTGTGCCATACTGCCCTCTGCCCCAATCGTTGTTGTGCCCTTGTGCCCCTTGCCCCACTCATTTTTGTGCCATTCTGCCCTCTGCCCCACTCGTTGTTGTGCCCTTGTGCCCCTTGCCCCACTTGTTTTTGGGCCATTCTGACCTCTGCCCCACTCGTTGCTGTGCCCTTCTGCCCTCTGCCCCACTCTGTGACCTTCTGCCCTCTGCCCCACTCCTGTTTTATTTTAGAATGGCGCCGGCAAGCTGCCAGCGCCATTCTAAAATAGTTACTAAGTTAGCTTCATCAGGAAGCACTAGTAGATAAAATAAAGCAGGTGCTCGAGCACCTGCATTTTATCTATTAGTGCTTCCTGTTGAAGCTAACTTAGTAACTATTTTAGAATGGTGCTGGCAGCTTGCCGGCGCCGTTCTAAAATAGTTACAAGCTGGAAGCTTGAACTTTTGCCCCCCCCGGATCCGTTCCACTCGCGGGTTTGCGGATTTTCGGCAAATTCGCGGGAATTCGCGGATCGCGAATTTGCCGAAAAATCCGCAAAATCCGCGAGCGGAACGGATTTTGCGCCCATGCTTACAATAAATCCAAGTGTCCTGAATGGACTTACGTGATTCTCAAAGATTTTGAGAATCTAGAAATAAGTGATGAAAGTGATGTAGAATTGATTGCTGATCAATTAATCGAAGAAGTGAGACCAACTTGAGATAAATCCACAGTTTATATTATGTGTTAAATTTACAAAGAGGGTCTCAGTCTTCTCAGTCAAAATGGCTGATGCTAGAGTTACTGGAAACTCGAAAAGAAAGTGTATAAAGACATGCTGTAAAATATGCATATGTAGTGTATTGATAGTACTTATAGTATGGCTAGGATTGACAATAGCGATACCTTATTTGATGGCTGCTAATAAACAGAATGACACTGGTGCACTAATCAAACATAAGTTAAAAGAGAGTCGACATAGAAGGACCAGATGAAATAGAATTACACCATAATAGAAATAGAAATGAGACGGATCTGAACGTATTTACTAATCTGTTAGTACATTATATAGAGACAATGAAAATCAGTGATTGCTACGTCCGTATGAAATTACCGACCTAAGTAGCAGAAGGGGTAACATACCATCATTTACCCCCGACATATGGTATTTCATGTAGTATTTTGACTAGTCTGTTTTATAGAACTGGAAAGTAACTGTGTTATTTTTCCAAAAGAGATGAAAACAATAGCTATGGCTGAAGCACATAAGGATGACTTAGAATGTAGGTTACACGAAGAAGAGAAAATAGGTTTGAATTTAGTAGAGAAAAGAAGACAGGATTTTCATAGAAAGGCCACTGAACTGAAACCCCAGATACCCAAATGGGCTAAAAGGGAAGAATTTATGGAAACTGGCAAGACTCATGCTGCTATGTCTTTGGATTTTGAAAAGAAGGGGAAAATCTGTCTCCATAGGTTGAAAACAGAATATAACAATGTATTCATCAGTTCCGGTGATTGTGAACACAATTTCCTTATAATTTGGGGATGGGGACTAAAAGGGGAATTGATCCAGTATTTCCTGGAGTCCATTATATTTGCGGGAATAAAGCATATTTTAAGCTGCCTGACCATTGGTATGGGAGTTGCTATTATGGAATAGTATTCCCGAACGTTTATCATGTAAAAAGAATCACTGGAAGCAATGAAGACAATAATGAACTAATACCACACAAAAGAGCTAGTTTTGCAGAAATTGTAGGTGATACATTTAGTGCATTGATACCTTCAGTGGGAGAATTCTGAATACATAAAGAATTTGTAAATTGTCTAGTGGTGGATTGCTTATCGACTGACACTGCTGGAAGATTCTTACTGATCAATACTAAATTAGTTGCGATCAGATTCATGGTTTTGCAAATCAATTTGCACTTGATATATTATTGGCAAAAGTGGACGGAGTCTGTAGAATGTTGAAGGCGCAACATTGTTGCACACACATACCTGATAAAAGCATTGAAATTGGTAGGTTGTTAGGAATATTAGTCATTTGGAAGAAGAATTGAAACCACTGGAGGGTGATAGTGCATGGAAGAGACTAACTGATGGTCTCTCCTCTGTATGTGGTTGGTTTTCTAATGTAGGAACAAGTATTGTAGGTAAAGTACTGATGCCAATAATGGGAATATCACTTCTGATTTTGGTGATAATGATTTGGTCCAAATGCTGCAGAAACAAAAAGTGGTATGCAGTGAATGAGAAATGAAAGAAACAAAATTTTGATGAGATTCGAATGGAAAGGTTGAAGGGGGATATTTACAAAAGAATTAAAGATTTCCAAAAGAAAAGAGATAAAAGAAATCCTAAAGAACTAGAGGAAATAGAATTGGGAGAGTGATAAAGTTGGCATCTGGTTCCAATAATTAGTGATGGTGTAAAATACCATCAAAGAGGGGATCGATGGAGCAAGGTTTCATACGTACAGAAACATGCTTGTCATCAGCCCTCTCGAAATGACCTGCAACTAATTAATCAACATGTTTTGTTTACTAATAGTTGCATTTCAAGACATATCTGGTAAGAAGGGGAAGCTTGCATATGTGATTTTACTAACAGTAACCCGAGTGTCTTAAAATGGTCGCCGAAAATGCGGGAACTCTTTTGCGCATGTGTCTACCACATATACGTGGTATGACATATTTAGCTGTTGGTGGGAATTTCTTGCAGCTGCGCACTAGTGCCAGAACTGGCTGCTTCAAAAACTCACATGCTAATGCTTATGCCATGCTTAAACTAAAACTTGTGTGTTCTGCTTAACTAATAATTCTATAGTTAAAATAAAGTAATGGGGTTAGAGTAAAAATAAGTGGTATACAGTGCATTCATTTATTTTCATATTCTAATGTGTCATTCTTTGACTTCTTTAATAGCTCGTATTTGGGCCTGAAGGGTGACTTGAATTGCCATATTGAATTCACTCTACGCATGTGCCGGGAGCACTGAAAGACCTTAAGCAGTGGCATTGAAACATTGCCAAAGACTGTCTTACCCGCGATGCGCCTGGGAACCTCACCCCATGACCTGGGAAAGGAAGACAACTTGCTAATTTTTAGAACATTGTATACTAAAATGAAATAATATTACTGGGTTGAATAAAACCATGGGAAAATAAATTATAGGCGTGAACATTGATCAACTATATTGAATTGAAATGATCTCATCTTAGTATAGTGTGATGACCTCTCCTCATCTTTCTGACCAATCAAATGAAGGGGACACATGGAATTTGCAACATTTAGGGGGAGGTACACACACTGAAATGGTATAACTAAGGTAGGTTTAGTTAGTAAATTTGTACGACTTGTCACAGACCTGTCACTGACCCAACGTTTGCTGAAGGACAATCGAGAGCAGAGGGCTGGCAGAGCACTTTCTCAGAAGAATCAGGGTTTGCTGAGGGAGAAGTATTGATTACCCAGTCAGGGTTCTAAATTTTGCCTTAGAGAGGGGTGTGGCGCTGACGTGGCACTAGCGAAGATTACCTATCCTGTTCTGCACCTGTCCTGTCGGCACCTGATTAGTCGGGAGCCCTTTTTCTTTGCCCCAGTCCGTGGCTAGGGTTGGTCCTCGCACTATTCTAGCTAAATATAATCCATGTGGTATGTCGTTGTGATATTTCCTTTTCTCGCACTTCCCAGGTACCAATGTCTAAAGGTGTTACTTTAAATTCTTGCAAACTTTATGTTTTATTAATTATTTTCCTACTTGTAAATTTTGTTGTCACACTATTGTGGCCCCTGACTCATCAAAATGTGCATAGATTAAGTGTTTTAAAACTTCTTCCGAGTCTGTGGTCATTGTATAATAAGGAAAAGTGTAAAATATTTACCTATTATGCTAACTACCTAAGATCTGTAGGACTTACAGCACAGGTGACAATGGTTTGGTAAGTCATGGTGTATAGGTATAAATTCTAAAGTGAATACAATTCTGATAGGCAGTAAGTGGAAGCAGGATTATTGGTTAAATGTGTGAATATTTATGGGCCCAGGTGAGTATGAGTAACTGAGCTGGTAATCCCACGCCATCATAATAAAGGAGAGCCTACTTACCAAGAGAAAGAAGAAAGAGCAGGACCCACATGTAATCAGACTCATTACCACCTACAACAGTGACTCAACTGCCGCAAAAAAATGCTCCATAGGCATTGGCATTCGGTTAGAGCTGACCTGGTTACGTGGGATAGAATCCCTCAATCCTTTAGTTACACACTGCAAATCTAAATCTCAGTGGGGCATTCTAGTATACAGCTACACTGACACACTGGAGAACAAGGGAGGCTGGTTACAGGAACAGCAACGTTTCTACAAATGCCTGTAAAGGGAGTAGTAATCAGAAAACGCACAAACTACCCACTGGCAAGACATGCCGCATAAATAAGCTCAATAGGTGTGGAAGTGATTAGTGTGTCTAGGTTATACCATGCACTTGTGGTTACATGTAAGTTGTCAGCATGATCTGCTCTGTGATAAAAAGTGTTTTGGAGCATTACAGAGCCATACAAAATCTTGATGTCAGTTACCGGGTTGCTAAACCCTAGGCCAGGGAAGATAATCAGAATGCTGAATTATTGTAATTTTTTAGAATTGACAGGAACATGAAAAATGTATGATAAGGAGACAGGGAGAAGTGGTTCAAACTTTTGGAATCTGAATACATTATTATGCTCTGTAGAGGGTACCTGGGAGGCCTCAATGAGAATGGGGAACTGATTGCTTACATCCCTGATGTGGTAGTATAGTGTAGTCTGCTCTAGACCTATTTGAAGACTGGTATTACAGTTATGTTTTAGTTGTTTTATAGTCTTTTTTGTTCAGTTTTTGACCAGGCCTGGGCATAGTTCCCGGAGTTTCGCTACGCGGATCTTCACATAGTGACAAAACAACTCTGCGGAGTTCCACAAGTGGCAGAGTGCAGCGGGAACTGTGCTGGTCTTCATGCAGCTCGGCTAGACTTTCTACCCGGCCGGCAGCTCGCGCTCGTGAAAGTACCATTCGCAAGCGCAAGATGGGAAAAAACTACGCTGCACTCGGTGGAGTAGAGTTTTATGCACTCAATGCACTCAATACTCTTTAAGAATTCTGCTAGGATAGTGTGGCCTGCCTTTGAGAAATATGACAGCCTTATGACTGTCTCTTCCCCAATCTCCTATGGCAGGTTAAACTTTATAGTATCTAAGTTTAGAACACTGTTAGCATTTTGTACTTTCCCAGTGGCAGCAAATTTTCATAGTGTGCTGTTATGGATGCTATGCTTTTCACGATTGGATGTGAGTAAATGTGTGGTCTGCAGAAGTGTTTAGAACATTGGCTTTTTCTACATGAGGGAATAAGAGATTTGGAAATGTGGTGTACTGCATAACCACTCGGTTTAAAATTTTAGTTTGGGACAGTTGGAAAAATGGACTTGTGCTTGTTAACTCTACTGGTGTATCATAAGTATGTTATTTTACTTGTTTGCACACAAAAATCCCCTCGTGTAATATTCACAAAATGCAATTGATAAAGATGCCATTATTGATACAACAAGGCCATGTCCTTCAATTTGCCTACACCTTATTTCTCATATATGTGAATGGATAATTCAAAACATGCACAGTGCATGTATTAATTGTAGGATGAGTCACTTGGCTGCGATAAGTTTATCAAGGGATAGACTCATAGAAAAGGTGCAGGAATGCAAATATGATCAAATCAAAAACAATGATTCTGATTTCACAGTGGACAGATATTTTCATCTAAGACATAAAGTAAGCAGTGATTTAAATAGGTATTACGATGTTGTCAGACTCACTAAAAATATCAGAGATGGTGACAGTGGAAAACAGCTTAGAATACTGGAATCACATTGCATTATTCAACTGAACATCAAACATACACATTGTCTGAATGGTGATGAAGAACTGGCAATCAACATTGGTATATAATGTGTAGTATCCTGGTGTTACGGATTGCCTCTCCCATGTTTCCTTGTCCATGGATGCTCAGCCTTTGTGAGTGTTCTGAATGGAATGTTTGGTGTGTGGCTATAAGTGGAATGCTTGGGTGACTGAATGAGAGGTGACAGTTGATGGATGGGGCTGGGCAGCTAGCAGCCTGCTCCCGGTGGGGCTGCTGACAGACACCTACTCCTGGGTTTATGATATGGACTTATACATCTGATGGGGTTATCTATGACTGATATCTGGACTTATTTACCTGTTTCCCTACTTACCTTTTACCAGAATAAACCTACGTTGACCTCATCACTCCTGTGTGGTCTCCTGATTACTACACTTATTTTTGACAATGAGGTGAAGACGTCCCCACGCTCTACAGTGGTTCAAGACGACAAGTAATACTTCTAGATGCTTCCTAAATCAAGCTGGAAAGGAGCCACTACTTGGAGAAGCCGAATAACGCAAGCAACAGGTACAAGACGGAAAAGACAAGCAATACAAGAGGACATACAACAGTGTTACTCTAAAGACATCAAGCTACAGAGACAAAATGTGAAACAGGTACAGCGACGGCACGCAAAACAGCCCCACCGGTGTCCATCACATTAGACAGCCCCCGCACAAGCGTGCTGTACATGGTCTCAAGAGCCAACTACTACAGGGAACTACAGTGAGGTGGTGCAGACTGAGCCTTCATTTACAGTAAGCCTTTATCTTCACTACTGCGCAGAGTGTGACATGTAACTTTACATGTGGCTGCCTGATTTCTGGCTGCAGTGGAGCTGACTGCACAGAGAGTCCTGCAGCTATAAGGAAAGTTTACTCATTGAAAATGATTTCCTACGTGAGTACACACTGCATGGACCCAAACGTCAAGACTCACAAGGTCAGCTGTTCTACACTTAATCTGTCTACTGCCAGATGTGGGCGCTACTTTGGAGGTGCTTGATGAATGACTTTACATTCTACATGACTGATGAATGACTTTACGCTCTACATGTCTGTCTCTACAATGCATGTGCAGGGATCACTACATGGTCGAGCACGACAAAGAGGACTCTTCTCTACATTTTGACAGCTGCGGTCATGGGCGCACACGGAGCAGAGCTTTGAACATTTACAACAGTGAAACTTCATATGAAGCATGCCAAGTGTGCGTTACTTGTTCAGTTTTGGACTTGTAAGTTAATTTCCATTTAAGTTTGGGTCCCAGCCGTCACCTCCTCTTTTGGCAGTTTAACCGCCACCATCAGGTTTAAAATTTACATAGCACAAGCTCTTACCCGCATTCTGTTGACGCGCTGTTGGCTCTCTGTGACGATCTGACGCTTGGTGCTGCAGAAGGACGCTCTGCTGTACAAGCGTGCCTTGAGCCACCCAGCGCAAACATCAGGGAACGTGCCACCATGTTGGCATTGGTGTATCTCATCAAGGACTGTGCCCGCTTTGCCAATCACGTTGTTCAGCATTAATAAATGTTTTTTTCTATTAGCGGCAGCATCGCAGTGTGTGGAACAGTGTAATCGGCTCTTCTCCAGCTTTCCTGATTTGTCTTCTGAGCACCAGTTACTCCAGGTACTTTACATTGCTTTCTCCTGGTCAATGCCTGAGTCTTTCTGCTTTATTTGGTGTCTGGGTTTGCTCTTTGAAGCATCGACGACTCGCACAGCTTTTTGAGGGTGCTCCTGGACACAGTTAGTGACAATGCTGCGGATTCGTTCATGTTGAATTGCTTCTCTCAATTGGGTGCCCATGCACAAATATTCTTTATTGTTTCCTTTATTCAGTTCAAAGTACGAAGTTCTTTTTGGGACTTTTGTTCATTGTGCACCTACTTTTCCTTACATGTGTGAGACAATTTTTGACAGGGTTGCAAGTCATTCCAAGGAACAGTTCGGGTGAGGGGTTCACTCACCGGTGTTTTCTATTGTTTCATGCCTTGCTCGTCTAGAGGAAAAAGGGGGGACCCCCTCTGAAAGAAGTAATTACTAGGTCAGGGAGAAGAGGGGAAAAAACAAACAATACTATAAGAGCTCTACCTCACGACCCATTTACTTTATAAGGATCGATATTACAGATTCCACCAAAGGCACTGACAAATACCAAAAAACATTTGTTTCTTTTACTTTTTGATTTCACTTTATTTCGTCATATTTACTCATTAATAATGTTTTTTTCTTTTTTACTTTTTCTTTTTTTCACTTCTTTCTTTTGTTAGTAAAAGTTCTAAGATAAACACAATTCTGTCACAAAATTACAATATTACAAAAGTTATATTTACACAATAAATTTCAACTAAATTACATACACACCTGGGTAGAGAAAACATGCAACCAACATCATACATGCACACTACATACACACTTTTCACACAACACACTCCATCTGCACGAGTTAACACGTTTCAGTTGTTTTATCTATTGATCACAATTTATTCACTACGTTCCGTAGGACTAAGTAATAGACTTGGTCAACGCGTTTCGGTGGGTTAAGCAATAGTAGGAACCACCTTCTTCAGGACCCGTCAGAGTATCGCATAGGAGTCTTTACACCCAGGAGTATTCCTTTTTTTCCTACGCTTTTCTGTTCTCACATCCAGGTGACTTGATTAGAGATTTTCATACTTTATTCACGACTGTCTGCTATTACTGACTTTTTACTGATGTGTCAAAAAGTGAGACACGGGGTGGACACAAGTTGTATTTCTTTTTTGTAAAAGGTTTCCACTTGCTGTTCTTTCTTTTTTTTTTTAATTGTCTCCTTTGCCTTTTATATTTATTCTTTCTTCTAGCGTTTTTCTTGGGTTGCTCTCCCTTATTGTTTTTGATGTGACTTACATCTGGACTTAAGTTACCTGTTTCCCTGCTTACCTGATATCAGAAAAACCTACGTAGACATCATCACTCCAGTGTGGTCTCCTAATTTCTACATAGTGCTCACACAAACTGCCATACTTCCCATTTCTGTAAGTGTAAGCTGTATTTCAATTTTTGATATCATAATGTATACTCATCATTGGTTATATGTATCTCCATTTTGGTATATTCTTCTTATATAATTTTGTTTTTTATTTGCTTTTTCATTCTTACAAGTGATATTTGCCATTTTTCAGAAAGTGTGCTAGTTCCTGTCTCTTATTCCCATGTTCCTATTAACTTATGACCATGTTTTTAACTGTTTAGCACTAAGAGAATCACGTAATTTATTCTTATTTATCATGTGGTGATTTAATGTTGGGTTGTTCAATGTTGTAGCATGCACTAGTCACAAGTTGGGCACTGTATCACAGTACAGCCCCAAGAAATCATGTTATTCAACATGCAATGGTTTGGTCCCGACAGGATTACTTTCGGACTCACACAACAACATGATTACTCAATTTGCAAGTGCTGGAATAAGATTGAGTTTGAAATATTCTGACCAGTAAATTATTGATACTTTTTATTTTTCAGGTATATTTACATTCACACATTAGTGGTTCAGTACTTGGATAGGACGTTTTCCATAACTATGAATTAGGAACATTCTTAAAGAACAGAGTTTTACCGTATGATATTTCTTCATATCCATATGAAATAATCTGCAGATTATCTGGATTTTTAAATTATAAACATAAATTTTAATATTAAAAAAAGCCATTCCAAGATATAGTGATGCATGAAGATGTAATGGGCACTTGCCCTACATAGTCTCAATACTTCTATGTATGCATATTTGTGATGGCTCAAGGGTCTCCTTTGGAATGACAAATAATGTGGATAGTATGTTTTCCATATCTATGAATTATGAATATTTTAAAAGAGCAGAGTTTTGTCTAATATTATTTTTCCAAATTGGTATTAAAATATTTGAAGATCTTCTACTAATATTATTATATACAACCTTGATTTGTCTAAATAATAGATTCTACCAATGATTTCTTATTAGCATAATGGCATTGCTGCTCAGTGTGTTGTCTATGTTCATGAATTAGGAACATTTAGGAGAAAACAGAGTTTTCTCATCCTCATCATCATCATCAAAACTTTTTGTCTGTCACTAGACCATAAAAGTGCAAATGCGATACAATTCATAGAAACATTAAAGAGACAGACAGAATAAGATAATACCCAGATATAAAAAATATCAATTAATCTATAATCTAAAATTCATTAAATAAACAATTAATATAGTTCAGTGTAACAAAAACCTATGCTTACTCCAAATTGGACGTCGTGGTCTGCCATGTTAACTTTGGTCATACAAAGCACTACAATCTTGACTGTTTAGGTATTAGCATAATATTTAAAAACAGGACCCTATTAAAAAAATAATCAGGAGCCTAAAAATTAAAATATGCATCAAATCTTTGTCTTTCAATAAATTCCTTGTGATTGCTCACATGTAGCCCAAAAACTTTGCAACAGAGCGAACAATCACCGGGCTAGAATACGATTTAGGAATACAAAGAACTTCACCACTCATAAGTGTACCCAATAGCTTACAGATTGCTTTAAGCCATTTAGCTCTCGGACATGAGTACAATGGACAAGCAAAGAGTACATGGGCAGTTGACTCATTTTGAAGTAACACAAAAGGGGCAAAACGGGGAAAATTTAGAAGGCTTTTGCAAAGAACTTATGAAAGTGTTTAGGGGAAGAGAGCCAACCCTGAACTACATATAAAGTTTCCTGTCCTGAAGTATCATGATAATAACTTAATATTGTTCATATAAACTAGTAGGTTTAAAATCCAAAAACTCCATAGTTAGTACCCCCATGATAATTTGAATAGAGAGACCTGCATTACCCAGTCCCAGTGCTGCTTCTAAACTAAATATTTACTGGGGAGTAGTGCTGAATCCTTTACATCCCAATTGCCATCTATTCCAGAGTTTTGTTCAACTAGCACTTTTTCATAATTTTATGATTCAATTTTTATTTTACTTATCATCATCATGTAATAATTATTCATCCCAATAATCAATTTATTGATTGTTTCTGCTAGCCCAGCATTGTTACTGTCAAGTATGTTGTTTATGTTCATGAACCCAATCATTTATGCTTACGACTGTAGGGATGCATCACTTTAACGTGACAAAGGCTATAGGTTAGTCTAAATGCATTGTGTTCTTGAGCACAAATAAACTGGTGTGCAGAAGGTTGGTGTTCCTCTTTCCTTTTTCCTCACAATGTACTTTAGATTCATGACGGGGACCCAAGCCGTCGCTGTCACCGCCATTGACAGGCAGAAAGCAGCCTTCTTGAGGCAGTTTGGAACCAATATATATGTCTAAATATATATGCAAACATCTATATGTATATCTATATGTATATGTATATCTATCTATCTATCTATCTCTCACCCTCTCTATCTCTCTATCTCTCTCTCTCTCCTCTGTCTCTGTCTCTCTCTCTCTCTCTCTCTCTCTCTCTCTACTGAATAAAAAGTATAAAGTGATGTTATGGTAAGGTGAAAACAAAGTCACACAAGACCTAATGTAAAAAGAAAAACTAAAAAATGAGGCATAAAGACAGGAAAAGAATGATGATATTTTAACAGCAAGTAAAAGACTTTAGCTTTTAATCTTTAAAATAACTTTGCAGAAACTATTGACTATATTCTTTAGTAATTACAAAATAATGTAGCAATTTATTGGAAAATTCTAGATTCTTTAAATGTAATGAGCAACTCACAGTCTATCTAAAGGTCGTGCATAAAGACAAGGACGATGCAATAACAAAGTCAGATTTTTCAAAACCTTTCAAGGTTACCTTGCGTAGCCCTGTATGGCTTGATAAATCTGGAGTAATGCAAGGCAGTGTTTATCGTTGTGTTGCATTGCTTCAGGAAGGCATTCCATGGGTGGATGGGTGTTCCTATGCACCCACCAATGGATTTTGGTGCATTCTCGGATTTACCATTAGGGTATACCTTGGCTTGCATCAAAATGATACGACTCCCCAAGGGAGGTGTAATAAGGAGAAATATCTTAATTTCTTCTTGGGTTTTCCTCTTTATATGTGTGCTGCATTCTTCAGCACACATAGAAAGAGGAACATGCCTCTCAAGATTGTTTTGTGCAGTAAAGTGTGCCTTCCTGCAAAAAACAATTCTGCTTACAACCCGGACATTTTGCAAGATTGCCTGCATTGGCTCTAGGCAGCCAAAGTGCACCAGTGCAAATAAAGGACAGGAACGTGCCATATGATGTTAAGTACTGCACATTCCTGCCCTTTCCCTTTCACACAGCACAGCATGGCGCTGTACTACATTGCTTTGCGCGAAAGTTTGATAAATATGTCCCCATAAGTTTGGTTGGCAGGTATTCCGCTACCAATGCAAGGATATATATATATGTACTTCAGCCAAGGTGGTAGTAGAAAGTCCATATCTGGCAAATTATTTCAGGATGGCAGAGATTTCTCCATCACAGTGGCTGGATGTATCATGGAGCTACTATGGGAGAAAATCTTTGGTGAAAAATCTACCAATGCATATCAGTGCTTAGAGAATATGGACAGTTTGCAGGGCACATTATCAGGGCACACATATCTAGTCTCCATAATATGCTGTGGGGTTCCTCTAAACATGCTACAGATGCAACACAACTTTCCCTGAAATCCCACCAGAATTTTCATGGCAGAACTTGCATTTTGCTGCACATGAGTTAGACATTCGACAGTTATGGTGAGTACTCTGTTACCTTCCTTGAGGAGTCGTGTATTTGAAGCTATAAAATACCTCCACATATGTTTTGTCGATACAGCAAGCTATCAAAGGCCGTCATGTTCTTAAGAAAGTGCTCGGTCTGTGGACTTTTAGCTGCATGTAGCCATGGAACTCCATTTTAACCTATACTATCCAGATGACGTACATTTGGGTGTTATTCATCTCGTTTACAGTATCCAGAATCATTGATATACCTTTGATACTATTTTCTAATAATATATTTATTTCATAGTCACAGCTTGTGGCTGTGACAATCTATCAAAATCTCAATATTTAGAAAAAGGCTCAATAGGCACTTAGGCCCACATGCATCAAGCTAAATTGCGAACGGAAGCATTGCGAATCAGTAAAAAATGCTGTTTCCGATCGCAAAATAGTTAGTTCTGATGCATTAAGCAAATTCGCAACATTTTTTGTTTTTCTCAATTTTAGCACCTCAAAAAATACAGAATCAGTAATACCGATTCTGTATTTTATGAAGCACAAGTAAGAATGAGCTAAATGGGATGCATCACGTCTTTGCAAATACAGAACTAGCCAAAATTCGCTATTTGCATTCCTTAAACTAGAAGAAATCAAATCAGGTAGTAAAAATTACACATAAGCAAAAACAGGTGAAAATCATCAGCAAACTACTTCAAAAGTCCCAGAATGCATCACAATGACACACAATGGCAGCGCTCTACGTCGTGGCGAGGAGGATGAGGCTGAGAGCAGCAGCACACAGGAGAAGGAGGATCCAGGAGAGAATATTTAGAGTGCGTGTCACATTGCTAGGGCAGACGAAGGACGAGATCTATGATAAATATAGGCTGAATGCTGCAGCTATCCTAGACCTAATTGCTGAGTTAGACCCTATACTGCAGCAGCAGACCCGCAGGACACATGCCATATCCACCCATGTGCAGGTCCTGTGTTCCCTGCATCTCCTAGCTTCAGGGACCTTCCAGTGAGTAATTGCAGCAGCTGGAAGGGTCTCCCAAAGTGCCCATCACACTTTTTTAACAGTTTCCTAAATGCCATGTTGCAGAGGATACACCACCACATCAGGTTCCCCCACAACACCACAGGAATTGATGCAAACCAAATTAGATTTTTATCAGGTTGCACAGTTCCCACATGTGATTGGTTGTATCGATGGGACGCATGTACCCATATGTCCCCCTGCAGTGAATGAGTTTCTACCGTAACAGGAAATCTTACCATTCACTCAACATACAGGTAACATGGAACTCCAAAATGCTCATCACTGACATAGTGCCAAGTTACCCTGGCAGTGCACATGACGCCTACATCTTCCGGCACAATGGTATACACAGAGGTCTACTTGCGGGGGAGTTTGGAGAAGGATATCTTCTAGGTAAATATATGTAATGCTGTATTTCAAAACTGTTCGCCATGTTGACACATAGCAGTGACTAATGTATATTTATCTCTCACATCCTGTAGGTGATAGCGCATACCCTGTGAGTCTTACATACTCACCCCATACCTGAATCCTGCCACACAAAGGGAACAACATTACAATTGTGCGCACATACCGATCTGCAATGTGATAGAAAGGACATTTGGGGTTCTAAAATCACGATTCTGCATCCTACACAAGACGGGGTGCACTACAGTATAGTCCGGAGAAATGATGTAAGATTGTGGCAACTTGTGCTATGTTGCACAACATAGCCACTAATAGAGGCATACCCTGGTGGACTCTGATTGATAGCGAGCCAGAACAGGACATACAGCCGACACAACCACCCCATGCAGCAGGCAGCCCAAATGCAGCAGAGGGCAGACAATGAAGAGCAGAAATCACGCAACATTACTTCTGAGGTGAGTAAGCACATGACGACACAGTATTTGCTTGAAGGTTTAATGTGACAGTTGTGTGGTTGTGTTAATGCACACATACCATGTACAGAAAATTACTTTCCATTGCCTTGGGACTGCAACTACAGTGTGAATACGCAACACATATCTGGTTGCCTCACCAGATTGTTTGAATGTCCAAATGTCTAACTCCTCCTGTGACGCCCTCCTGTGGCCCTTGTTGTAGGCCCAGCTACATCTGACATGGTGCCGTCTGTGCCTGCCTGACTTCTGTTCCTGAACCTCCTGCTATGTGCCACCGGCTCACGTAGGCTGCTAAGGCTGGAGGCCTCCTCACCTTACCCCCTCCGTGCATGAGGTTCCCACTGGCTGCTGCTGTCTGTACCCCTTCCATATCAGTGGTGACCTGGATTAGGCCCCTGGCCACATCCCCACAGCAGTGAGTCATCTCAACCTGCATTCCGACTGCACACCTGTAAAGCTGAGCTGGTGTAGTACTCAGCCTGTTGATGGCCCTGGTGTATCCGCACATGTGCCCTATAGAATGTTCTTGCCTCCTGCATTAGAGACATGCTTAGCCCGGATGACCCTGTTCAATGGCTGTTGCTACATGGTCAAGTTTCTCACTGTGTGTCCTGAGCCCCTCAACAACTACAGTTGTCTGCTCCTTCAAGCAGTCACGTATACCACTCATGTGTGTGACCATTGTTCCGAGTTGCTTCTGCATAATACGCATGTTCTTTTGTTGCAGGTGCTGGACCCTCAGCATCTTGGACTCCAGCACACTGCAGGCAGCTTCACCATCTTCCCCAGCAGACCTCAGAAATGCACTAGGCCTTCGCCTGCGGCACGGACTGTGATGTTGTGGGGTTGTTCCCTCTGGTGGTGGGGGTGGTGGTGTATGTGCAGTGCCCTGTCTGGGTGTCCTCATCACTATCCAAATCCGGCAGTGGTTGGACTCTTCTCCTGCGATGAGTGGGAACAGGTAGGGGCGAGGATGCTCGCATCTCTAGTTCCTCATCTGGCTGTCACGTCACTCTCCTGTGCTGCATCTGTGAGGGGAACAGTGCAAGATCATTTTTTTTAGAAAAATGAAAAAAAGAAAAATGTGCACATGTTTGTGACATTGCGCTTACAGGGGTCTATTAAATTGACTTCTGTGATGTAGAAAGTCTACTGTTGTCAATGCCTTGGGAGAAGTGTTTTCCAGGCTGAACACCAAGTCTTCCACCTCCTCAGTCTCTCCCTGTGCACAGGTGTGTGGAATCTGGGAATAACTTCCTGCTTGGGATGTCATCTACAAGAGACGATTGGCGCTTTCGCATTTACGGATTCTGTAATTGCGAATTCGCAAATACAGAATCGGTAAATAAGTAATCAATAAATATTTTAGCGATTTTTAAGGAATCGCAAATATTTACCGATTTTTTTCGTGCATTCGGTTTAACGATTCTTTAATAGCGATGCCTTATTTCTTGCTATTTCAGAATCGCTAAATCTTATTTTGATGCATGTGGGCCTTAGAGTCAGTTTGTCCACGCCCTACAAAGTATTTACTGAACGAAAAGTTGAAGTAAAGATTTCTCATTTTGATGGAAATCACCAATGAACGAATCAGAAATGCCAACTTGTCATGGCCACTTACTGTTTATGCTTCGCTCATTACCAGAAGCCAGTTTTTCAAATATTCCCAGTTTGGAACGGTACATTGTGCCATATGTTTCACTAATATGTTTTCTGGGCTTATAATGCACCCATGAGGATTCTATAGCGTTCACAGCTTGCACCAAAAATGGCAACCAGCAGGATAAATACAATATATCTGCTCTATGGCTTTAATGGGTTCATATTAAAAACTGTAGCAATATGTACCCTTGAATGCACAAAAAATCATTTGGTAGCCTCCTCTGCCTTGAACGTGTTGATAGTGAGATATCTTAATTAAGCATTGAATCGTAATGTGAAATGTTCTTTTTTCCTGATTCCAGAGGGTAGTGCACATGACGTGGCGCTGAATCCTGGGAAACAAGTGGAATGGCTCATATGAAGAGAGAGGCGTGCTCTCCCTGGAGCCTAATTCTCCAGTTCAGACCTTCACGGAAAATTATTTCTGATTTTGAGCGAGAGAACACATCGGCAATTAATGCATTTTTATATAAGTTAAAAATACATGGGCGTTTCAGAAACCCTACTGCGAGGAAGAGCAAACAGTTATTACAGGGATAAAGCAAACACCCTATATATTGTCGTACTACTGCAAATGTCTATTTTTTCTTGGTCTGCGATGTCTTTAAAAAGACCCCGGCATCCCTCTGAAATGTGATAAGATGAATAGGAGTAGTTAAAAGCAATTCTCAGAAAATGTACCATCTTAAAATGTGTTTCTTTCCAAGTGAGAAGCTGTGAAGAGCTTAAAGATGCTTCTGATTATATTCGGCAATGACCTAAACAGCATTGTAGGCCTGTGGAGTTCATTGTCCGTGAGAACAGTTCTGCTACAAAGGAATCATGGAGCGCTAGATGCTCCAACCTATGCGCATTCAATGCCTTCCCACTGCTGACATTTCTCTATGGAGGGTGTTAGACACACAGGGTTATGAAGAAAATATGTGCGCGATCCTGAGAATTCAGGAAGACAGCGTTGCCAAGAGACAATGTAGAGTACACAGAGAGAGAGGATAAAGAAGCAGGAGGCCGTGGGAACAGTCTCTTTGCTGGGGAGATAACTGAAGCGAAGCTTGGACCGATATGGAATCCCTAATGTATGTTTCATTGTCACATTTATTGTTTTCAATATAGTTTAATGATACACTTAAAGCACAAAAAACTATTACAACATTAAAAGTAATCAATTAAGAGGTACAGATAAATATACAAGCTATTCTAAAGTAAATGGTGAACAATTAGCCATTGTATAAGTGAATTGCAACTGTCTCAAATTAAAGGGCCCAACAAAATCCACAAGACTTAGACTAATAGATTACCTGAGCAGTAGCCCACACCGGCCACTTTTACACTCCCAGGCATCATTTGTCAACATCATCATTCAGGCCTTTTGTTGTGTTGTGTAAAGCAATAAATGCTTAACCTTGTACATTCCTGACTCTGCGAACACTTCTCCTAACCTGAGGATTCCGTAAGTTTAGTTTTAATGAAATACTAGCTCCCCATTGCTCAGAAGAAGTTACTATTGCTAGTTTTTGTTATCATACCTGTTCTTGTTTGTTGTGTCCTGGTGGTAGTCTGGTCTCAGACAGTCTTTTCTAAAGTTATTATATAAATTATGTAACCCACTAACTCTGTTTCCTTTTAATCTAGTTGCCTTTGATGGGTAATCCTTTGATTAATCCTACGGTTGTAGTTCACCTAGGTGGGAGTGGGAACTCGCTTGTGGTTCCTTACCTGTTAGTGCACTAGGCTGCTAAAGCCACCACCACCATGGAATGGCACCTTGGGAAACCCTGCAGTGAGAAGACTAAGTGAGGTAGAAGAGCTCACTTCACCTATTCAGGGAAAATAACTGTGGAGTGAAGTGAACTAGTTTAGTTAGTAACTAACTTATACTGAAGATGACGTTGATCTAGCTTGTTGTGGGCAATATAGGCAATGGAAATCCCCACCTATGGTCGATATAGTTACAAAGGGCAGTAGGACAAAGGGTATAACTAACTGATATATACCTTTTTAAGCAGATTAAAAAAGAAAAACAGGTTATGATAAAAGACAGCAGTCCAAAGTAAAGCACCAAAATAAAGATTTGAGGTAAAATTATAAAACCCACCCTTTCCACCCACAACACCCAAACAAATCCCTCATCCACAACCATTGAAAACGAAGTGTCCAAAGTTCAAACCCCAGTACCAATTTCCTTTCCCACCTTCACTTCCAACAACAAAAGTCCCTCCCACAATTCTTTTTTTAATAAGGGCTCTAGAAGAGGGCTTCCTTTATGCAGTTCAAGCGGCAATCAAGTTTCTGCGCCATCCAGGACACCATTTCCTCAAGCCGTGCCAGATCTGCAGGATGCTGAGCCAGAGTTGGCGGTCTAAGCTGGAGGAGATGGCAGCAGTTCGCCGGGTGCCTGACAGCTGAAGGTAAAAACAACAATTGATGGACAGAATGCAGAACAATGTCATACAGTCACCCCAGTACAGAGATCTGGACCTAAATCCATCGTTTTTTGCTCACCATGCCATTCCAGGTTGGACCCAGCCATATGCAAATCAGTCTTGCCCTGCGCCGAATGGGAACAGTCTGGCCCGAACTGCCAGGCCAGTTCCTCCCTGAACTAGAGGCAAGCATCCTAGGACTGGTTTCGGGCTTTCAGTCCTCATCAGCCAGGAAAGCTTGACTCCAGTGGCATGAAGAGCACGGGACCCACGTTTGGGCATACCAGTCCCACTCGGGTGATAAATGCAAAAACAACAATTGATGGGCAGAATGCAGAACAATGTCATACATCCACCCCAGTACAGAGATCTGGGCCTAATCCATTGTTTTTTTCTCCCCATGCCATTCCAGTTTGAACCCAGCCAAATGCAAATCAGTCTTGACCCTGCGCCCAATGGGAACTTTACAGCCAGAACTGCCAGGCCAGTTCCTCCCTGAACTAGAGGCAAGCATCCTAGGACCGGTTTCGGGCTTTCAGCCCTCATCAGCCAGGATAGCTTGACTCCAGTGGCATGGAGAGAATGGGACCTACGTCTGGGTATACCCGTTCCAATCGGGATGACGAATGCAAAAACAATTGATGGACAGAATGCAAAACAATGTCATACATTCACCCCAGTAAAGAGATCTGGGCCTAAATCCATTGTTTTTTTGCTCACCATGCAATTCTAGTTTGGACCCAGCCATATGCAAATCAGTCTTGACCCTGCCCCCATTGGGAACAGTCCAGCCCGAACTGCCACACCAGGTCCTCCCTGGACTGGAAGCAAGCATCCTAGGACCAAATTCTGGCATTCAGCCTTCATCAGCCAGGATAGCTTGAGTCCAGTGGCATTGAGAGCATGGAACCCATGTCTGGGCATACCCGTTCCACTAGGGGTGACAAATGCAAAAACAACAATTGATGAACAGAATGCAGAACAATGTCATACATTCCCCCCAGTACAGAGATCTGGGCCAAAATCCATCATTTTGTTGCTCACCATGCCATTCCAGTTTGGACTCAGCCATATGCAAATCAGTTTTGAGCCTGCACCCAATGGGAACACTCTAACCCGAACTGCCAGGCCAGGTCCTCCCTGGACTGGAATCAAGCATACTAGGACAGGTTTCGGGCTTTCAACCCTCATCAGCCATGATAGCTTGCCTCCAGTGGCATGGAGAGCATGTGATCCACGTCTGGACATACCCTTCCCACTAAGGGTGACACATGCAAAAACAATAATTGATGGACAGAATGCAGAACAATGTCATACATTCACCGTAATATAGAGATCTTGGTCTAAATCCTTCGATTTATTTGCTCACCATGCCATTCCAGTTTGGACCCAGCCATATGCAAATCAGTCTTGACCCTGCACCCATTGGGAACAGTCTAGCCCAAACTATCAGGCCAGGTCCTCCCTAGACTGGAAGCAAGTATTCTAGTACTGGTTTCGGGCTTTAAGCCCTTATCAGCCAGGATAGCTTAACTCCAGTGGCATGGAGAGCATGGGACCCACGTCTGAGTATACCCGTCCCACTCGGGTGACAAATGTAAAAAAAACAGTTGATTAACAGAATGCAGAACAATGTCATACATTCACCCCAGTACAGATATCTGGGCCTAAATCCTTTGTTTTTTTGCTCACCAAGCCATTCCAGGTTGGACCCAGCCATATGCAAATCAGTCTTGACCCTGCACCCAATGGGAACAGTCCAGCCCGAACTGCCAGGCCAGGTCCTTCCTGCACTGAAAGCAAGCATCCAAGGACCGGTTTTGGGCTGTCAGCCCTCATCAGCCAGCATAGCTTGACTCCAGTGGCAGGGAGAGCACGGGACCCACGTCTGGGCATACCCGTTCCACTCGGGGTGACAAATGCAAAAACAATTGATGGACAGAATGCAGAACAATGTCATACATTCACCCCAGTACAGAATGATGGGCCTAAATTCATTGTTTATTTGCTCACCATGCCATTCCAGTTTGGACCCAGCCATATGCAAATCACTCTTGACCCTCCACCCATTGGGAACAGTCCAACCTGAACTGTCACACCGGGTCCTCCATGGACTGGAAGCAAGCATCCTAGGACCAGTTTCGGGCATTCAGCCTTCATCAGCCAGGATAGCTTGACTCAAGTGGCATGGAGAGCATGGGCCCCACGTCTTGGCATACCCATCCCACTAATGGTGACAGATGCAAAAACAACAATTGATAGAGAGAATGCAGAACAATGTCATACATTCACCCTAGTACAGAGATCTGGGCCTAAATCCTTTTGTTTTTTTGCTCACCATTCCATTCCTCTTTGGACCCAGCCATATGCAAATCAGTCTTGACCCTGCACCCATTGGGAACAGTCCAGCCCGAACTACCAGGCCAGGTCCTCCCTGGACTGGAAGCAAGTATCTTAGGACTGGTTTCAGGCTTTCAGCCCTCATCAGCCAGGATAGCTTGACCCCAGTGGCATGGAGAGCATGGGACACACGTCTGAGCATAGCCATCCCACTCGGGATGACAAATGCAAAAACAACAATTGATGAATAGAATGCAGAACAATATCATACCTTCACCCCAGTACAGAGATCTGGGCCTAAATCCTTCAATTGTTTGCTCACCATTCCATTCCAGTTTGGACCCAGCCATATGTAAATCAGTCTTGACCATGCACCCATTGGGAATAGTCCAGCGCGAACTGCCATGCCAGGTCCTACCTGGACTGGAAGCAAGCATCCTAGGACTGTTTTGGCATTCAGCCCACATCAGCCAGGATAGCTTGACTCCAGTGGCATGGAGAGCACGGGAGCCACGTCAGGGAATACCCGTCCCACTCGGAGTGACAAATGCAGAAACAACAATTGATGGATAGAATGCCGAGCAATGTCATACATTCACCCCAGTACAGAGATCTGGGTCTATACCCATCGTTTTTTTGCTCACCATGCCATTCCAGTTTGGACCCAGCCATATGCAAATCCGTCTTGACCCTGCATCCAATGGGAACAGTTCAACCCGAACTGCCAGGGCAGGTAGGTGGCATTGGAGTTGATATTGGCTGGAGCTGCGGCTGAAAGGTTGAAAAGGGGCCAGTGGCAGCTGCTTCATCCTCCTCCAGTACCACCAGCCAATGGTACCTCTGCTGCGTTGTCTCCAGCCTATGCAGCCATAGCCGGGCTGCTCTCACCTGCCATGTTGGTACAGATGTTGAACCAGCATGAGCAGCTAAATCAACATAAAAACTAAAATAAAATTGATAAATTATAAACCATGCTCTATGCAAACACATGTTTAAAATTAAATAGTGTCATTGTAGCAGTACATTACTGGTCCCCTCAGGCAATTGAAATTTGATGTGATTAGGAGAGTCACAGGGCCATTTGTACCCACACATACCTCGCATAAATACACACTGACTTGCTGATAAGAATTTAAGCAGAATAATATAACACCTGGTTAAAAAAAAATATTTTGCTTTTCTATTACAGGCTTTCCTAGTACAAAACTAAACAGTCACTTTGTGTGAAAAAATTTAAATAAATTACTCCTCATTAATGAATAAGGAATTCTGCACTATGGAGTACAAGTTGTTGTGGTAAATTCATAGAGACATACTATCCAGCATGTCAGGTAGTTTGCTACTCCCTGCAGTCTTCAGCTGTGGAAGCTGCAATGGACAAATATCTTACTTTAATGGCAATGACCCTGCTCTTCTCCAAATGCCTTTCAATTCTACCATTAATCCTGCCCCAAGGACCACATAATAAAAGTATCAGGTACCCTGTAGGTAGTTTTAACTTACACTATCACTATTTCCACCTGTCACACAACAAACATACAAAAAATCAGCTCTGCTGTAATCAGGCGCCGAAGCACACCTACGAGGCACTTGGCGTCCTAGGTGGGAACCCAATGGTCAAGCATGCCACCAACTAGGTTGGCGGGTGAGGATTCTTCTAAAAAACCAACTGTTTTCCCTGTAAAATAGGAGGCTCATATTCATTTAACCCCAGAGATTGGGTTTTCTAGATTGCAGCTCAATGCTCATTCTCTTTGTTGAGATGTATAAAAAACATTACTCATTTTTAGATGCCAGGTACACCTCCCCTAATTGTTTTAAACAAAATACAATGCAATACATCACTACAGTTAGGTTAGTAGTATCTTCTATCTAAAATACAACTTCGGGCAGTTTGTTAGTTTGTGGAAAAGTACATTTTGCCATGTTCTGTGTCCCTACGTGTTCCCCATCTTATGCTATGTATGCATGATTAATATGCATATGTATTCCCTATGTTTGATTAAAGACGCAATTACAGTTGTGTCCATCTCTAGTATGCCAGTTTCCAGTTCTCGTGAAAGCTACGAGTATTAGGCCTATGTAAAGTTACGTTGCCACGTTTCTCAGTGTGCACGTTATTTCATTGAATAGTCCCCGTTTCTAGGCCTCAAAAGGGCCCGGACACCAGATTCAGCTCCTGTCTCCTGAGCCCTCGCTGAGGAGCGATACAGCCCCCACCTGTATTCCTGACCCTTCACTTACTTCCTGTCTCACAGTGCCCAGCCCAGCCTGGCTCTGCCTGCTAGTCTGCCAAATGTATGTTATGATTCTAGTTATCAGTCCAGCCCTCCTTCTCTGCATTCCTAAGCTACTGAATCGCATCAATAGTTTCCGTCATGGTCTAGCCTTTACGTCTCCACGTAAGAGAAATACTGTATTAATGGTCATTTAATATTCCTCAACACGCACTACATGTAGAATAATGCATGCACCAGTCTTAGAATCTGTTAGCCTTTACCCCGATAACTTCTGGATTCTATCAACATGTTCTCTAAACATCAGATACTAGATAGTGTTTAGGTACATGTTGCCCTGACTCTCCAGACTTCAGTCTCTGCTCCTAGCGCAGAAGTCATAGCCCCCAGCTTCTCCTAGTAACACGTCATTGTCAGTTTACGCGCACCACTAGGTTAGAGGTCCCGGCTCCTTAGGTAGCCCCCTCCATGTTTCCGCCCCATTTGTGACATATTCTGTTACGTTTACATCACATGTCTATGTACACGCCTCCTGTTACACCCACTTTCACCCTTATCTTTCGCGACTGTTACTGACCCCACCCACTGCTCCGCCTATTGTATGTACTGTAATGCATTTGTTGTAGTATATATACTTGTGCACTGTTATTAAAAGTTACGCCGTCGCCCCCGATTCCGATCCTGCCCCCGGCAGCGCTGCCATTCTATTCCTGTGCAGGTTGTCCTGTTCCTGTCCTTTATGCTGTATTAAACCTGCGAACTCCTACTACCTCGAATCTTGACTCTTATTTATTGAGCTATCTGTTATTACTATATCCAGTCAAAAATAGATCCGGTATTATTTATTTATATACCACATAATGGCGCCCGAATAGGGACTTGCCCTTTCCCCACGCGCCGGTGAAGCCACGTATGCCCCCTGACCCTCTGCAGCCGTGACGGAACCATACCGTGCACGTGCAGATATTTCTGCTTCAAGTATCCCTCAGGCCCACGGAGGAGACGGAGGTTGCGGTCCAGCATCCAGACGAGGCGGTGGAGGAACGCGGCGAGTCCCGACCAGAGTCCAAGCCGAGAGTCCAAGGTCCGAGGTATCCGGAGGCCCACCCGTAACAGAAGTCCGAAGCCCGTGTCCGTCCGGCGTCGAAGCAGTCCAGTCCGAGGCCTTCCGTTCTTGCTGCCCGGTGAGTACCATTGCTGGGGTAGTATCTAGACAGGGTCAATCTAATTGACTCTGGTCCGTGGGTTTGGTGGTACACAGACCCAACACGAAGTGTCCACTCCGGTGGATGCGGGTCCTGACGTGTCTCTTTATGAGACCGGTAAGTTTCGTACTGTTTCAGCAGTACATCTAGTTTCTGTTCTAGTCAGTTCTGTTCTCGAGAAAATTCATGTATTCTGTTTTCAGTATTCCAGGTAGTATTTTGTCAAAACTGTTATTTTAAATGTTCTTCATGTATTTTAATGTCGTGGTATGAAAGTGGTGTAATTATCGTGTTCATTGGGTATTGTATTGTGTCTAGATTACAGTCCAGTCATGCCGTTGTTTTCCAAACTACGTCAGTTAAAAACAAGAAAAGGTCTGTTAGAAGAAGCAGTTCCTGTCCCGCCTAGGGATAGTCCAGGTCATTTTATGTATCAGAAGCATGGCATAAGTGCCATATTATATCTAGATTTATGGGTGGAGTACACCAAAGAGTTAGAAGAAAAGTATAGATGGCCCGTATCAGGTACGTGGGATGCCGAGTGCATCATGCGAGTAGAAGAAGCATTATGGAAAAAGAAAGCCAGACAGTCACAGAAAGATGCCATCGAGTTATGGCGCAAAGAATCTCATAAGAGAACCGAAAAAGAAATCAGAAAGTCAGAATTAAGTAGAGAATCCTCAGAAAGAGTCCAAGAAAGGGAATTAATCGAGATAGGTGAGCGAGTTAAAACCGAACAGTCAGACAGACAGAGGAATGCCCTTATTAAGGGTATGTATCCTCTTCTTGCCGAGGGCTTGCCAAAAGCAACCCCGGAGGCATCCAGTAATTTTGCGCCACCATTAGTTCCGACCAAGCTACTTCACAAACCGACCGCAGCTGATATTTTTCTCTCGTCCTATTTGGACGACACAGTCCCAGAATACGCAAATCCTGTTCCACCAGTTCCACCAGCTCCTGTAAATCCTCCTCCAGACACCGGGGCACCTTTTGCAGTACCTGCTACGGTACCCCCGGTCCAGCCCATAGTACAACTTCCCGCCACATCAGTCACTCTGCCAGCACGAAGAGTATCAGTCGACGATTCTAGTTTAGGGGCCGCAGGAGGAGGTCCTCCTGGTACCCCGCCGCCACACCAACGTGTAACGTTAGTCGAGTTACATGAACGTGCGTTACAGCGTACGCCCAAATATAAGTCCGTTGCAGAAATCCGACGAGCTCTTACTGAATGCCGCTATGATCCAGTCACAGGCGATGATAGTACGGTTATATATTCCATACGTGTAAGACGGGTGACCGGGTATTTGGACACCCTACCGGATATGAAAGAAGATCTAGACAGAATATATCGTTTCATCCGTACAGGGGATGATCCAGAAAGTATTGGCGAAGCCATGTCTCAAAGGAAAGCTGAGATCCAGCTCATGATATTAAAGTTTCTGATTAATTGTTTAATAAGGGAACAAGATTATCCGACCAAAGATCCGGCCGAAATGAGAACTCTGACAAGGTGGAGTGATAATATAGCCGAGGGTAAGCACAGAACCATCAGTAGTATAGAGAGTATGTACAAGAAAATTCGTAAGGAGATAATAAGGTTACACGAACAACGTAAAACAGCACAAGTAAGCGAGAAAGAGAATGACTCTCCTACAGAAGAGGTAGAGGACGAGAATACCGCCAGAATAGCGTATGTAGGTAGAACTAGACTTTCCGACCGACATTCACGCCTGGAACACAAGAAAATCTTTCATCATCCAGCACCGGAACAAGGTTCTCTAGAAAAAGTATTTCAAGCTACCGATCACATTTTGAAATCACGAGTCGGTTATAGTGAGTTAAGTACTATGCATGAACAAGAACTAGCCCGATCAGCAGTCCGATGGACTACTGATTCTACCACTTTTCCAGACGAAATAGTGGCACAAATGTTTCTGAAACTGCCCCCAGCCGAGCAGCGACTGGTGGGTATGTATATGATTCAGCACCTCATCACATTGTATGAGGGTCAACATTCTGATCCAGGTCCGTTACATGATGTCCTGAACGAGTTACTCCAGTATAGATGGAAAGGTTTAGGTACCGATTTAGTTAGCGTCATTCTAGAACAGCGCCATAAATATAGAACGTTCCTGAACCCGCATTTTGTTCATGTCTCACCTCCAGAAAGTAAACCGTTTTACATAGATAGACAGCATCCGCTACGAGAAGTACACCCAGTCAGGACAGCAGATGGTGAAATGCAACGAGTATTTGTTTACACCCCGATTACAAAGATGGAACTCTTAGAGATGAAGAAATTAATTCCCTGTCACGACAAAGATCCAGCAGGGTTCCACCGAGAATTAAAGGACATGCTCCGTATGGGAGAATATACGTATCCAGATATTATTAAAATGTTAAAAGTCCTGTTGCCTGCGGGCATATATGAGAAACTCAAGGAAAAAGAATGGGAGGTGGGAGAGAAAAAGATCGATTGGGCAGTTCTAGAAGCTGAAGATAAGATACGAGTACCAGGTACCGGTCTTGGAGACAAATGTAAAGAATTACCTGAATTATTAATACAAGTTTTACCTAGATTATTAGCCACTAAAAAGGAAGACTGGGATGCAATCTCAGCCTGTAAACAGAAACAAGACGAAGACACTAGTGATTTTTATTCCAGATTTGAAAAATGTTTCATTATAAACAGTGGCTTGAAGACGAGTAGTGAGTCATACCCTCATCTTTTTGTTACTAAACTAGTCGAGAATTCAAGTCCACAAGTTAAGAATCGAGTTTTGAAAGTCGAAAGTACATGGCAAGCTAGTACCCCGTCCCAGATGTTACAGATGCTCCAGTATCACCAGAATAGAATCAGGGAAGAGCAAGAACACGAGAGAAGACGTATGAAAGACACGAAAATGAAAGTACTAGTTGCACAATCTGTTCCACAAGACAGTCAGAAGAGGGGTCCGAATCAAGCCAGTCATCCTGCGGCTCCCGTTAAAGGGACATGCAAATATTGTAAACAGCCAGGTCATTTTATAAACGAGTGTGCAGTTCTGAAACATAATATAGCTACCGGTAAGACTAAAGAAAGACCACGTCCGCCTAGACAAGAACAAGTTTTACAGACTTCTCAGCCACAGAATGCACAACAGACAGTTCCAGCACCGCAGCCTATTGCTGCAACACAGCATGTTACACAGCAGATGTATCAGTATGCTCAGACAGAGTATCCAGAGTACCAACAGTACTCATGAAACAGCCTAGAGAGGGAGGTAGGCTTGCCTCTCATCGAGATTCCTGTAGATCAAGAAGGTCCCTATGTTCATAGTCAAGTACTAGGGAAAGACAGAAAGTTTCTGATTGATACAGGGGCAAGTAGGACTACCATAAGTCACGCCGAAGTTCCAGGGGCTCCGCTCTCAGGCTCTAGAAATGTTTCCCTTGGATTTTCAGGAAAGCCTATTGTAAACGAGATATCTGAGCCAGTTACTCTAGAAGTAGGTCCATTGTCCCGCACTACTGATCTATTACTTACGAAGTCATGTCCAGAAAATTTGTTAGGCATTAAGACACTGAAAGAATTAGGTGCAGTTATTTGCTGTTCCCCCGAGGGAATACGTTTGTTTTTACGTGACTTCAAGGGTCACTATGTATTACGAGATTTTGATCCGAGATTGTCTAATGTTCCGCAGCATCTATGGGCGCAAGGTCCAACTGATGTTGGCTACATGCAAATCACACCCCATCGTGTGACTCTCAAGCAAGGTGTAGTGTTACCACGAATAAGACAGTACAGATTACCACCTGAGGCTGTGGCAGCCTTATCTAAAATTATTGACGAGCTCATGGCTCAAGGAGTAGTTGTAGAAACTGACTCCAATGTATGTAATTCTCCGATCATTCCAGTCATGAAACGTACTGATCCAAATGCACCCCCAGTATATCGATTAGTGATTGACCTTCGAGAACTCAATAAATGTATTATTCCCCAGTATCCAGTAGTCCCAGATATCTCTTCCCTATTGACAGCCATTGATTCCGAAGCCTCATTTTTCACAGTCATAGACCTCAAGAACGCGTTTTTCAGTGTCCCCATTCATCCAGACAGCCAGTTTCTTTTCGGATTTTGTTTAAATGGAAGGAGCTATAAATTCACACGAGCTCCTCAAGGTTTCACAGAAAGCCCTAGTATTTACAGTCAAGCACTTAAGAGACAACTAGACAACATTCACATGCCAACAGACACTGCCCTGCTCCAGTATGTCGATGATCTACTGATCACAGCCCGTTCTGAATGTGCTTGCGAGCGAGCATCACTTACAGTCTTGTATTTCCTTGCCGAGATGGGGCACAAGGTGTCCCCTTCAAAGCTTCAATTCTGTGTCCAGCAAGTGATCTACTTGGGCCACTTACTGTCCAAGTGGGGTAGGCAGTTGACACCAGACCGTATCCAGTTAATAGCGAGTCTTCCTCAGCCCAAGACCCAGAAGGAGGTACGTGCTTTTATCGGCCTTACTTCTTACTGCAGACAATGGATTCCTCAGTATGCATTTCTAGCTAAGCCACTGATACGGTTAACGACACAGGAGGCAGCCGTATCGACTGTTCTCCCTTGGACATCTGAACATACACTTAGTTTCAATGAGTTAAAGAAAGCTTTATGCCAAGCTCCTGTTCTAGCTACACCGAACTACAGTAAGCCTTTTACACTTTTTGTTACAGAACGTGATGGTACAGCATTATCTGTTCTCACACAAGATCAAGCAGGACAATACAAGCCCTGTGCTTATTTTTCGAGCACATTAGATCCAGTAGCCCAGGCTCTGCCTGCGTGCCTCAAGTCAGTTGCAGCCACAGCACTAGCTATCAGACAAAGTGATTCCATAGTATTAGGACATTCCTTGACAGTACAAGTTCCACACTCTGTGGAAGTTCTTTTAAACCGAACACAGACTCAGCACTTGACAATTGCACGTTTAACAGGTTATGAACTGACACTGTTCCAGCCACACATAGAAATCAGACGCTGCAACGTTCTAAATCCTGCTACACTGTTACCGTCAGTTAATTCAAATCCTGCCACACATGACTGTGTGGAAGTAGTCAACACTATGACTAAGCCAAGACAAGATCTGACAGATATTCCATTACCAGATCCCGATCTGACACTTTATGTGGATGGTTCATGTATGAGAACAAGTACAGGAGAACTAGTAGCCGCGTATGCAGTGACTACTGACACTGAAGTTATAGAAACACACCGTATTGACACCCTGTCTGCTCAAGCAGCAGAGCTAGTTGCTCTGACCCAAGCCTGCATACACGCCAAGAACCTGAAAGTCAATGTTTACACAGATTCACGCTACGCATTCGGAGTTGTACACGACTTTGGAGTGCTCTGGCAGGAGAGAGGTTTTATGACTTCTCATGGAACCAAGATTCAGCATGGTCTCCTTATTCAAGCTCTGTTAGATGCCATACATTTACCGACATCTATTGCTATCATGAAGTGCAAAGCACACACGAAAGTTACAGACACTATTTCCCAGGGTAATGATCTAGCAGATCGCACAGCCAAGCTTACAGCACAGACTCCAGACATGTCAGTTAATCCGACACAGACACATACTCCAGATCCGACTACTAGTATGACAGTTAAGGACCCCACTCAAGATGTCATAGATATCCAGTTACATGCTACTCCCGATGAAATCAAGAAATGGTCCGAACAAGGAGGGGTCCAGACAGATCAGGGATGGTTGACGAAGGGTAGAGCCACATGGTTTCTCCCCGACTCTATGGTTCAAGTCATTATTAATACCGCACATAGTCCAGCACATTTAGGAGAAAAAGCCATGTTAGACAGTATCCAGAACATTTGGTTTAACAAGCATTTACGAGCTGCAGCCAAGCAGAAAGTCCGTACCTGTATGATATGTTGCCAGTTTAATCCAGGTAAAAGTGTCCCGGTGGAACAAGGTGGATTCCAGCCCCCTGACCACCCTTTTGAGGTCCTCCAGATGGATTATACTCAGATGGAGCGATGTCGAGGTTTCAAGTATGTTCTTGTAGTTGTATGCGCTTTGTCCAGGTGGACAGAAGCATATCCAGTCCCAGATTACACAGCCGCGACCACTGCCAAGCAGTTGGTTCGTGAATTCTTCCCCCGCTATGGACTCCCTAGGGTCGTATATTCTGATAACGGCCAGCCATTCTCATCTGAACTGATGAAACACGTTTCCCTGTTGTTAGGATACCAGTGGAAGTTCCATTGTGTACGCCATCCTGAAGCAGCCGGTCTAGTAGAGAGACATAACCAGACCCTGAAAATCCGCATTGCTAAAGTCTGTCAAGAAAAAGGTGTAGACTGGCTAGTAGCTCTGCCAGTCGCTCTGTTTTATATGCGCATGGTCGCACATTCCAGATCAGGTCTGTCCCCTTATGAGGTCGTTTTTGGCCGCCCCCCTAATATGTGGGGTACACCTAGACCCCGAAGCATTACAGATGTTTCAAGTAATATGCTGACAGATTACCTAGCTTCCTTGATGTCTGCCCTACACTCTTGTCGTTCACAGGTTGCCGCCGCATTTCCAGACAATACCGAGGTGGCACCGCATGAAATCGTTCCCGGAAGTCTGGTTCTCGTAAGGAACTTTGATCGTTCAAGTCCGCTGGAGCCCCGCTGGAAGGAGCCCAAGCAAGTTCTCCTGGCCACCCGTACTGCCGTCAAGCTGGAAGGCAGGAAGGGCTGGGTGCATTTGTCGCATGTAAAGAAGTTTTATGGACTAAAGACTGTTTCCAAGAACATTTCCGAGGATTTTAAAGACTGCCAAAGTACTATTCTCAAGGACTGTCCCGCAAAAGACATTGATTCAAAACCCTCCCTGTTAGAGAAAACTCCGCAGCAGGAGTATAAGTTGAAATTAAGGTCTAGTAAAATAAGTCAGCCAGTTTGATTGTCTAAGTCCTCCCCTAGGTGAAACGGTTAGACCGGTTTCTGACATGTATAAAATAGACCCCCATAGAGAGAGAGTTAGTGAGAACTCTAAAAGTTGCATTATTATTTTATGTTTTCTGCTATATCTCAGCCTTATGATTACCTGCACGAGTTATGCATTGCATTTATGTTTTCCAGTTTCTCATGTAAATAAGTCTTCTAATACTACGGTAGAGCATACGTTTAGTGATCTGCCTCCTCATGAACTATCTTATCGTCTTGCTATGCGAAATAATTCCTTTATCCGCATGTTACATTATTCACACCAGACCAGCAATGCCACTAATTGTTGGGTGTGTGGTCGACTCCCCCCTTTCCAGACACCGAAGGGAGTTCTGCCACTCTTTCCTTATCCATTTTCACATACTGGTTCGTGTGGAGCATGGTCCACGTTAACGTCATCCTTAACTGATATATCCTTCCTGAACAGTACATGTTTTCCAGACAAGCAAGGTCTTCCCCACAGAACAGGGTTAGATCTAGAAAATGAAGTTTATAATTTGGGTAATTATTCTTCGAATTTCATGGTCCTGAATGTTCAGTCTGATTCTACTCCAGACTTACCTGCTATGTCAGTACTACCAGTCAAAGGTGAATTATGTGTCAGAAATAATGGTTCCGTACATGTAGGACATAGTGATTGTACTACTATTGTCAAGTATAGTGACAGTGGGAAATCTATTTTCAAAGCTTCACGTCATTCTTATTTTGTTTGTGGTCAGACCGCATATGTTCGTCTGCCCCTCGATTGGGAGGGAACCTGTTACATTGCCTTCCTACTGCCACCAGTTTTTCTAGCCCCACCTGACTATCATAGGAACTCCCACCTAGTACATACTAGACACAAGAGAGACCTCCCGATTGTCGATTATACTGAAACTGCTCTAGAGCAATACATAGATATCAATAAAGGTGTCTTTCCCTACTTAGGTACTGTCGTGAATAGTAAATTGATACGTAGATTAACCAGAACCCTTGAAGCGGTAGTGATTGAGACTACCTCTGCTCTAGGTAACTTAACCGAAGAGCAATCCTTTATGAGAATTGTCGTGCTCCAGAATCGTCTCGTCCTTGACGTCATACTGGCCGATAGGGGCGGGGCATGTAGAGTCATCGGATCTAGTTGCTGCATTTTCATTCCTAATAACGCGCCGTCTGTTTATTCAGCTATAACCAGACTCCATAAAATTGCCCATCTGTTACACCAAAATCCAGGCACCTGGACATGGTCCGGTTGGTTCTGGAGTATAATTTCTGCCTGGGGATGGAAAGTATTGTCCTTTCTAGGTATTGCAGTAGCGATCATATTCAGTTGCTGCCTCTGTATACAATGTGGCCCTGCGATTTGCGGCATTTGTGCTACCTCTTGTATTCCTAGTCCCAAGTCCCGTTCTAAATCCAGTTCCAAGAAAATTCGAGACGAGCAAATGATACTGTATGAAATAATAGATGGTATCATGAATATTGATGTTTCCTGATGGAAACGTAGTGACAAGGAGGGAATGTGGAAAAGTAAATTTTGCCATGTTCTGTGTCCCTACGTGTTCCCCATCTTATGCTATGTATGCATGATTAATATGCATATGTATTCCCTATGTTTGATTAAAGACGCAATTACAGTTGTGTCCATCTCTAGTATGCCAGTTTCCAGTTCTCGTGAAAGCTACGAGTATTAGGCCTATGTAAAGTTACGTTGCCACGTTTCTCAGTGTGCACGTTATTTCATTGAATAGTCCCCGTTTCTAGGCCTCAAAAGGGCCCGGACACCAGATTCAGCTCCTGTCTCCTGAGCCCTCGCTGAGGAGCGATACAGCCCCCACCTGTATTCCTGACCCTTCACTTACTTCCTGTCTCACAGTGCCCGGCCCAGCCTGGCTCTGCCTGCTAGTCTGCCAAATGTATGTTATGATTCTAGTTATCAGTCCAGCCCTCCTTCTCTGCATTCCTAAGCTACTGAATCGCATCAATAGTTTCCGTCATGGTCTAGCCTTTACGTCTCCACGTAAGAGAAATACTGTATTAATGGTCATTTAATATTCCTCAACACGCACTACATGTAGAATAATGCATGCACCAGTCTTAGAATCTGTTAGCCTTTACCCCGATAACTTCTGGATTCTATCAACATGTTCTCTAAACATCAGATACTAGATAGTGTTTAGGTACATGTTGCCCTGACTCTCCAGACTTCAGTCTCTGCTCCTAGCGCAGAAGTCATAGCCCCCAGCTTCTCCTAGTAACACGTCATTGTCAGTTTACGCGCACCACTAGGTTAGAGGTCCCGGCTCCTTAGGTAGCCCCCTCCATGTTTCCGCCCCATTTGTGACATATTCTGTTAGTTTTACATCACATGTCTATGTACACGCCTCCTGTTACACCCACTTTCACCCTTATCTTTCGCGACTGTTACTGACCCCACCCACTGCTCCGCCTATTGTATGTACTGTAATGCATTTGTTGTAGTATATATACTTGTGCACTGTTATTAAAAGTTACGCCGTCGCCCCCGATTCCGATCCTGCCCCCGGCAGCGCTGCCATTCTATTCCTGTGCAGGTTGTCCTGTTCCTGTCCTTTATGCTGTATTAAACCTGCGAACTCCTACTACCTCGAATCTTGACTCTTATTTATTGAGCTATCTGTTATTACTATATCCAGTCAAAAATAGATCCGGTATTATTTATTTATATACCACAAGTTGACAATGTTAGAAAAGCCAGGTAGTTAAGCCAACCAAAAACATTTTGTAATGGAAGGGCAGAGCTAGGATGACGCTGCGGCATTGAAGCAGAATAAAGGATGGAAGAATTATCAATGAATGTCATATGGTGTTGGTTGACAAATGCAATGGGTCTGGATACTTTCCTGCCATGCTTCACTTTCATGGAAACTGCTGGTATAGTACATAAATGAATAATTTATAACACAACATTGGGGGGGGGTGCAACATGACCATAGCCACTCTCACGTTTTAACTGTTTGAGCATGAGGAAGAAAAAGAAAGCCTTCACAACAAACATGTGTTGTTAGTATTACTGTATTATTTGGGCCTGCAATCTTCACAGTGAATACCAAAAATATTTTCTCATAGTCTTACCATACCACAAGATATATACGGGAGAGGTAAAGTTCACTAACAATGCATAAAAAAGTACAAATAGCACAAACAGAAGGAAATCAGCTACAAAAACATGAAATATAGGTAAAAAGGATAGTACAGGGATTACAAGATTTTAATAAACATTTGATAGAGGAGTTGAAAAAAGGAGACAGTAAAAAAAGAACACAAGCCATATATATTTTTTTAATAGTGGTCAGTGGTCAAGGTTAGGGAAATAATGATAATAACAGGCTTACTGGAATCAGCAGAAACATCGCCGCAGCGCTGGTGGTGGTCACTCCAGCTCCCTAACCCACTTCAGAACTATACTTCTTCTTGCCCTTGGTTGCTGATGGAAAAATTAAAGAAGATACAAAAAATAGATTTGTGGTATGGTTAATCTCCCCAAAAATATTCTGACAGGCAAATGCAGTGACATTGTACTTTTGCAAATTAGAATACAAATAGTACTAGTAGTTATTGAATTAACCATCCTAATCATTGTAACCCCTATTCCATATTTCCCTAAACCTAAACTACATTTGGGACTAATGTATTACGACCAATGATCTTTCATTGTCATCTCATGCTCATTTTTCAACCCCCTTGTTGGGCCAACTCAGTCTCCCTTTTTTCAATGCATAGATGCATACTACCAATCACTGTGAGATTGCTTAGGACTGTATGACCTATATAAAGAATAACACAGAGAATGCTAACCCATTGATATCACTGTCTTAGTGAAAGGGCAGAGGAGTCTGTAAGGCTTCTTGAATAATCAACCCAAGAGAGCTCTAACAAGTAGGATTAGTCAGCTTCGAGCACCTGGCTAGCACCTGGATTAGCTATTATTCAGAACGTAAACTTAACTTACCTCTGAGTGTCAGCAGCATGCTATTTGAAAAAAATATTAGCATTGTAGAACACAAACACAACAAAAAATTACCTACTGAGCCTCGCAATCTCAATGCCTAGCAGGTCTGGCTTGTGGTCTATTATGTCCGCCCAGCAGTGCGCCAACTGCAGTTTGGTGTACTGAACTTGAATGTTGTGGCACACACAACAGTGCACCCTCTCCCAATGCAGCCAATGCTCCTGCAGAGCATTGGCTGCATTGGCAGAGCATGGAAGGGAGGAGGTGCTGCATATAAAAAAGAAGTGCTGCCACCTCTTCCTCTGAAAATATGGCACTGGTCTTCGACCCTTGGTGGCGCCGACAACCGCAAGGTGTGCAACTAGCAGCCACACTCGCACCGCCACTCCCTCTCTTGCCATTCTCACCCGGCTCTGTCCTGGTGTGGGGTGGTAAAAAAAGTGAAGAAAGGAGGAAAATTAAAACCTAAAGAAGTAAAGGAAAAATCAAAAAAAGTACAAACAAGTCAGAAAAAAACACAAAAATGGAAAATACACAAAGACAAAAACTGATACAAATAAAGAAAATGAGGGGTGGATGAGTTACATGGGAGGAGGATTGAAAAGATTAAGTGTGGCTTTAAAAACAGGCACCAGCACCATGCACAGAACAGAAAGCAAAATGGCAGCACCCATGCAAACTGCCAGGTGCCATTCACACGCAGTGTCTAGTGCGAGAACGCATCACACCCTGAATGTCAAATGTGTAGCATGAATGGGTCATTAAAATTTTTCTGCCTGTTCCTTCCTTTCCTGTTTTAACTCAATTGGTCTACTGACCCCCACATCCACACGTCTATACTTTGTAGGTATCTCACACCCACTGCACCAAACTGCAAGAAATAAAAGATCTCTGCTAAAGAGCCCCTTCATAGAGTGCCTGTCAGGTATTGCAGCGCCGACCAGACGAGGAGCATTCCCTATGATGTAGCATGACACCCAGCTGGCTGGGTGTGTGAGGGCCCTCATTCCGAAAGGAGGGATCCCCCACTTTCCCTTCCTTTCATAAGGACAACCTAATATTTCTTCTCTGGGCTCTCTCCCTTATTTCTCCCCTGCAGGAACTGCATACCCTGTTTTTTATAGCATGAATGGGTCCATCAAGCATCTCCACCGACCCACAGAATTACATGGAATCTCATAGAGTTTTTGGCATTCTCCACGGAATTCCACGTAGCATAACTCCATGAGTTCCACTTAGGCCTAGTAAGAAGGGTGTATGGGAGCGACTGCTCTCTCCTTTTAGACCTCTCTCTCAAATGATGCATGTGCATAATAGGAAGTGTGGAACAACAGGCCTCTCATTCCAGTCCTCTCTCACATGATGACGGATGTGTGTAGTAGGCTGTGTGGGTGGACTGGTCTCTCTTTTTGGACCTCTCTCTCAAGTGATGGCTGTGTGTAGTAGAATATGGGGAGTGACATGCTTCTACTTTCAAACCTTTCTCTAAAATGATTGGTGTGTGTAGTAGGATCTGTGTATGAACTGGCCTCTACTTGCAGATAAAAGAACATGTACAGCATTACTAGTGAAGTGACTGCATACATGTCAGGAGTGTGTAATGTGGTGCTGCTCAATGAAGGGTACCTCTGAGGAGATCTCTGAGGGCGTCCCGTGGTCATGGACATGTATGTGTATGAGTTTGTGGAGCCATGATGGAGCCCAGAAAGGAGGATACTCAGTACCCAACTACGCAGAAGATTGGGACAAACTCCAAAACCAGGCAGTCCAAAATTGAACATTTTGGACTGCCTGTTAAAACTAGGTTGAAATGAGTCACAGGCAAAACGGTTAAAAAACAAGAAAAGGGGGCATTATAGAAATACCCTGAACCCCTAGGTCTATTCAGTGGGTATCACAGGGACCCCCCAGGGCCACAAAAAGCATATTTAAAAATATTTTCCGCAGGATTCGCAGAGGATCAGTGAATCCAGCAGAATTTGTTTTTAAAAATGAAGTGCTGGCTCTTTGCTTACTTAAGCCCCCAGGTGGGCCCGGTCCTGAGGGCAATAACAAAAAGGAATGGCAGGCCCCCACAGCTCCAGGGACCACCCCCTCAGAACTAAAGTTGACTTCATCCCCCAAGCAGCAGTGCACCAGGAGGGGAGTTTGCAGAGTGGTGGAGAAAGGGGGTATGGCTTCTGACCACTTCTCAGCAATCCAGCTGTGTGGGGCTTATTGGAGGCAGCAGGAGGGCTTGTTGGCCTCCAGGGACCCTCAAGAAGCAAGGGTACTTCATCCCCCAACCAGTAGTGTACCAGGAGGTGCGTTTGCAGAGTGGTGGAGAAAGGAGCGTGGCCTGCGTCCACCTCTCAGCAATCTCACTGTGTGGGGCTTACTGGTGGTAACATGTGACCTAGTTGGCCCCTAAGGGCCCTCACCAGCGTAGGTGACTTCATCCCCAACCAAGAATGCATTCAGGAGGCACGTTTGCAGAGTGGTAGTGGCCTGTTATCAGAACTCAGTAATCCGCTGTATGAAACTTACTGGAGGTAATAGGATAGGTAGATGGCCCCAAGGACGTCCTTGGGGGCCAACTACCCTTCCTGTTACTTCCAGTAAGTCCCACACAGGATTGTTGAGAAGTTGTCAGAGGCCACACTCCTTTTCTCCACCCCTGTGCAAATGTGTGTCCTAGCGCACTACTAGTATGGGGATAAAGTCCCCTTGGCTCCAGATGGAGCTTTGGGGTCAAGAAGCACTCCTGGTAACTCCTGTAAGTCCTGCGCAGTGGAATTCCTAAGAATTAAAAAAACCTTTGAAAATTAACTGAAAAAAACAGGTTACAGGGATGTTATAGTTAGGCTGACATTTCACTCATATAAAACCAGAGAAGGTCAGCTGTTATAGTTACCTGAGTTATCTATATCTTGTGCCCCCGCAATGCACTGCTCATGACCTGACACATTACATCACCCATGACGTGGTCAGTGGCATCACTGATGACATTACTAATGACATCAGTAATGATATCATCCACATAATCTCTGTCACACTGCACTGTCAGTCGTGGCTGTACCATTAATATTGTGTGATAAATCAATTTTGAACACATAAATTGTTTCACTAACACCACCATCTTTCAAACATGGGGTCAGAGTACATCTAATCTGACCCATTAAGTTAGCTTTTTCAAAAATGTTAAGCCCAGGGGAACTGTTCCTGATAAATAAAATGGTGGCCGCAACTTTCTGTTCATGTTCAATCCAGCCAATCAGAGCATTCCTGTTGGTACGTGCATTTGCGATTCATCACAAAATCACAGCTAAATATCCACTGCCAGATATATCACTATAAATTTAAACTTACATTTCTCAACAGCTACTAAATGGATTTATACCAGATAAGCAATAGGCACTTCCTTAAACCTACATCTACATCCCAGCCAAATTTGGTGTAAGACTGCTCAGTAGTTCAGGCTGTAGGTGTGGCTAAAGGTTCCTATGGGAATTAATATCACAAATGCAACTTTCTCAAATTCTTGATCCCCACTGCATGGATCACATCCTAACTTTCCATAACCATAGAACCCTCCTTGACACTTTTTTGTCAAAATTTAATGAAGATTGGTCAAACGACGCCAAAGTTATTGCCAAGTCAAAAAACGCTTTTCCTATGGAAACTAGGTCCTAACTATAGGTAACATATTACCTACTGGTGGTTGCCAGTAGGTAGTTATAGGTAAAACCTAGTTTCCATAGGAAATCCGCAACATTCTATTATATTAACTTTGTCGCCAAGAAGATGGCCTGCTCCGCTCCGCTTCCTCCCTGAAAGTTTGGGGGTGATTCGTGAAGCGGGGGCCGAGAAAAAAGGGTGGTCCCAAAACGTGTTTTCCCCATGCAATTTCCCATAGGACCTTTAGCCGGGGCTACAGCCCGAACGGCTGAAAGGAATTACACCAAACTTGGCAAAAAGGTAGAGTTCTGTTCACAGATGGGCCTTTTTGTTAAATGGTGTAAATCCGTTCAGTAGTTCCTGAGTAAATCAAAAGTAAAGTCATAGATATATATTGGAGGTGTTACAGTAAGTTACTGTAAGCTTACTGTACTCTGTACCTTCCCGAGCGCGAGCTGAATGCTAATTGTCTGTCAACTGTCTGTCCGCACTCTAAACCAGAAAGTGTTGACAGCCATCTTGTGCCTCCGTAGACTGAGGCAAGAGAAAGCAGGGAAACAAAGGTGGAAAACAAGCAAAGAGGGCAGGGTAGAAACACCCTGACCCCCTAGGCCTCAATTTTGTTTTTTTGAAAAATCGCGGGGTTCGCGTAGGTACGCGTACCATGCCGATAAAAAACAAATTGCATTTTTTCTTTTTTACATGGGGATTCCAACTCGGCATACTTAGGCTCAATTAAAACAAAATAATAATAATTGTGTAAGTTGACTGCCAAATTCCGTTCCTTGTGCCTCCACTATTGTGACCCCGTCCCTCTCTGCTGTCACTCCTAGACCACCAATTTTCGATATCCATCCGGCAACAATTTAATTAAATCAATGACCATGAGTCGGAGCCGAAATATCTCTCATCGCATTTCTGCTTCCAATCTCTCTAGCTCAAACTTCCAACCAGCTCTCAACCCGAAGAAGGATACGTCAATCTATCCAGCACTGTTTGCATTCCAAGCCTCGCTATCAAAATTAGAGCAACTCTCATTGGCCAAACGTCACAGTGAAGAATCTCATTTGCTGAACTTTCTAGGGGGGCTGACATCTGTCTTTTTAAAATGGCGCTGCTTTGAGTTTCTCACTAAATGCTAGAACTGTAGCCCAGTGTTGCCAGATTTGTTGTCTGTTAGTTGTGAAGTGTCTGTAGGTGCCTCGCAGTGTGTATGCACGGCCCTGTGCAGAGTGTGAAGTGTGTCATGGGGGTCTCCGTCTGTGAGCCCACCCCATAACTCACTAGCTCTGTCCTAAACCTGTCCTGACTCCTACTGCGCACACCTCTCCTCTGATGCGGACACGCTCTCCTCTGATGCTCTGGCTAACACAGGCCTCTGTCAGAAGAGTGCCCCTCAAAGTGAGCTTTGTGACAGCATCACGACATACCGTAACCAGATGTAATGATTCCCAGCCTATTTACAACGGAAGGATGAAGGGCTGAGACGGTCATTGCCAGATTCAGGCTCGACATCTGCAGACCACAGTGAGCCCTGAAGTCACTGAGTGCTATTGCCGGATTCAGTCTTGTGATCTGCACTCCGGCCACAGTGATCACTGAAGTCATCGAGTGACATTGGTGAATTCAGTCTTGTGATCTGCAGGCTACCGTGAGCCCTGAAGTCAGAGTGATATTGCTGGATTCAGTCTCGTGATCTGCAGGCCACAGTGAGCCCTGGAGTCATTGAGTGATATTGCCAGTTTCCACTGACGTCCCTTGTTTGCCTGCTTTAAATAGGCTGGTGTTGTCAGACACTGGGTGCTTCCAGTTCTTTCGTTTGAAACGGAAAGTTTCACCTCTTCACTGCAGTGACACACTACTTTGAATTGGTGACTACAGGCACCTCTCAATAGCGATCAGAACACCTGGGACACCAAGTGCTGGCACTATTACATTTCCGCTTCAGCCTCGGGGTCTCAGCAGCACTGCTGAGTTCACCAGCTCACCCACCCTGTCAGGCCAGGAAGATACAGTGCTACTTTGAACCGCATCTCAATGCTTCCCTTGCTGACCTCCTTCGGGTCAAGTAGTTGCCACTCTTGCTTCTCTCGGTTATCTTCTGACCAGGTCAGGAATGTCCCTTTGACCTCCTTGTCACAGGTTTCAATTCCGGCGTGACCACTCAGCCCTTCATTCTTCCGAAGTCGATAAAGTAAGTGAGTACTACCTCTGGTACTCGGCATCAAGATGCCCCCAGGGGTTAGCGTGCCGCACTCTATCGCCTACCTCCCATCCTTCACAACTATAGAGAACTTTTGCATGTTTCAAAATCTGAAGAACTGCTCTCGCATCTTTACAAACTCTTTCTACCCTTTCTTAACTTCATAGCACTTCCCCATCCTTCAAACGTGTAGAGCATACTTCCCATCCATCACAAATCTACACCTTCAAAATATACAGAAATTTCCTCCCATGTTTTACAACTATGCATAACTCCCCATAACTAATTTGCAGAATGTCTTCTGTTTTCCCACATCTGCTGCCTTTTACAGCTCTTGAGTCACCTCCGTTTGTTCAGTTTCCTTAACAGTTGCACAGAATTCCCCCATCCCTCGCAACTCCACAGAACACCGTTAGCAGCTTTCTTGAGCTCCTCTTGCATCCTTCCTAGTTCCATAGACCTCACTTCTATTCCTCACAAATCCAAATAACTCCTCTCACATCTTTCACAACAATGCAGAAGTCGCTTGTGTGCTTTGACGCTACAGAACTTGGCTCCTATCCTTCAGCGACCTACAGAATTGTTACACTCTTTACAATTCACAGAATATTACTTCCACGTTGCATACAAGCTCCTAATGTTGCATACATCCTCCACAGCTTTCCAGAACATCTACCATCATCCACAGTTTCATAGAATATCCCTCTGTTCAAAATGCTGTCCATCCAATCTCTCATCTGAGGAACATCCTTCTTGTACTTCGCTACTTTTCAGACTTTCTCCATATTTCACAACGATGTAAGACTAAACTCCTATCCATCCTGATTCTTTAGATAGTAACTCCACCCTTTGCAAGTCTTGGTTTTGGGCTGTCATCGATGGTGAGTCGTTCTCCTCTCTGTTCTTGCACTACCTGCTTTGAGCAGGGGCTGGTCATTACGTGTAATCTTACATTTTCACCTCTCACCTTCGCACCACCTAGTATACATCACATGTGGACATAGGCTGTGTGTTCCTACACACCAAAAAGATGATGCTGCTACCGTTAAGAACGTTTTTCACACAGAACATAAGCAGGCGCGGTCTCAGGGCGTTCTCTGGGTCACAGCCGAGGCACAACAGTGAGAAAAAGGTAGAGTGAGTTAACAGTGCACTGTAGTAACCGGTCAAAGATCTCGCCTGTTTTACCTCTTACTTGTTCCGTTTGTTAGTTTTAGTGCGTGTGACAATGCAACATTCCAGGAGCCGTGCCGGAATTAGTCAGCCAGCCCATTTCATTTCTTTGGTAGACTTGTAATCGATAATCTCTTTAAAATCGTGACTACAATTCCCAGAATGCAAAGGAAACCATTGAATGGATGAGTTGCTCCTGCGTGAACCGCGCTTGAGTATTTGGTATCTTACAAGCCATTAAAATAATTGTATGGGTGGAAAATACCAACAAGTCAATTTCTAATGAATGAATAATGTAACCAGTGGTGTCATTCTAATTGTAAACAGACCGTGAAGACTGCAGCAGGCTTTGGTGCTATATTTGGTAAAGAGGACAAGCATACCATAAGTAGTTTTTGTAGATGCCGAATTATTAAAGCTACAAAGAAGGTTATTTTTTGATACCTAATTATATTAGTAGAGGTATTTTTTTGTAAAATGATTGCAGCCTTTTCTTCAAGCTTAGCCTTGGGATATGTGAATATTTCTGGAGACCAGGACAAATGAGGCAGTGTGTCCCTTAAATCTAAGCTAACATTTCTCAAAACGATAACATACTTTGGGACAAGTGTTCCACTGAGCCTAATGCCTAGCATAAACCTGGACATTGTAAATCCTATTTAGGGGGTCTGAGCTGAGGTATAGTTTGCCAATCATGCCCATGTCACAAAATGTGCCTCTGTAGCAAATTAGAGATCAAATTGGGCCTATTGTGCTCCATTTGTAATCATTGATGTCATTTGAGATGTCATCAGTGATGTTACTGACCATGTCATAAATTATGGAATATGTGATGTCATCAGCAGTGCATTGCGGGGGTGCGAGTTATAGTTAGCTGGGACTTATTCCCCCAACTTAGAACACTCTACAGGGCGCTTTAGCACAGTGGTGAAGGTAGGGGGCGGGGCTTGAGGTGATGTGAGTGCAAACATGCCCTGAGGCACGTTTTAAATTGGGGAATTAATTCCTGTTTAATCCAGAGGTCCCCTAGGGGGCCACTAGTCCAACAGGTATCTCCAGTAAGGGCCACGGAGCTGTGTTGTAAAAAGGGGGTGTGCCCTTTGAACGACTCTCTGCAACACAGCTGCCTGGCGCATACTGGAGGTACCTCGTGGGCTAGTTGGCTCACAGGGGACCTCAGGATTGAAGAGGAATTAATTCCCCAATGTAGCTCACTACTATTCCTGAAAAGTAAATTTAACTGTACTTACCAGTAACTTGAATGTCCTTTCATAGGATATCATTGCCTGCTATATAATATATATATATAAATAAAAAAATGAAATAAACAAAATAAATATTACAATTTCAATATTTTTAAAAACATTTTTTTTCAATTTATATAAAAAATGTGTAATGTCATTTAAAAAATAAAAATTTAAAAATAAATAGTTTAAAATAATGTAGTAAATCAGTATAAAAAATATAACAATACATTTAAAAATTATCATTTACAAAACCTTTGAAATTCACTGAAAAAAACCATAGGTTTCACACACGTTATAGTTAAAAATTAGCATTTAAAAAACCTTAGAAATTCACTGAAAAAACCATAGGTTTCATCAGTGATGTCATTTGAGATGTCATCAGTGATGTCATGAGTGATGTCACTGACCATGTCATGAGTGATGTAATATGTGACATCATCAGCAGTGCATTGCGGGCGCGCGAGTTATAGTTAATTATAAGAGGGGAAATTCAATGGTTTTGTATGAGTGAAATGTCCAGCTAACTATAACACGTGTTAAACCTATGGTTTTTTCAGTGAATTTCTAAGGTTTTTTAAATGCTAATTGTGACCAAGGCCTCTGGGCAGGCCCAAACGTTATGCTGGCAGGGGGTGGGAAAACTCAATAAAATACCTTTCTTCACCTGCACCTTGGGTCAGCTCTCGATTCCTTCTCTGGCGGCATCTTGTGATTTCTGAGATTGTCGGGGACCGGGATTTGAGTTTTGTCTGCATATATATATATATATATTACCTACTGGCGGTCGCCAGTAGGTAGTTATAGTTAGGATTGATTTCCATAGGGAAATCGCAACATTCTATTGGGAATAACTTTGGCGCCGGTTGAGGAATCTGCCTGAATTTTTCAGCAACTTTGCCTCGCGGCTCTCCGCTCCTTCCCTGAAAGTTTGGGGGGGATTCGTCAAGCGGGGGCTGAGATAAAAGGGGGGTCCAAAAACGTGTTTTCCCCATGTTAATTTCCATAGGGCGGTCTGAGTGGATTTTCACCAAACTTGGCAAAATTGTAGGGACTGGTAGCCCGATGTGCCTTTGCTATTTCTCAAGATATGTGCTCCAGAGGATTTTGAGTAATTTAGGTTCAAAAAAATGTATATATCCATGGCAGCGCCCCGGTACGCGTACCGGGGAGCGCTCCGGGCGCGCCACGCGACTTGCGCACGGCAAGCTGATTGGTTCTCGGGTGTCTGTAAACATTCGAAACAGTCAGCAGCGGCCGCCATCTTGTGTCTCGGTAGGATTGAGACACAAGAGGTGGCAAAAATCAAAGGGGGAAATGAGCACAAGGGGCAGGGTACACCCCCCCTGGCCCCCTACGTTTGATGTGGGGGCCATAAAAGGGTCCCGCGGGACAAATTTATTTATTTTTTTTCGATTTTCGCGGGGGGAGCGCCCGGTACGCGCACCGGGGAGCGTACCAGGGAGCGTACTTTGGTGAAAAATAGTGAAAATAATAGTGTAAAATAATCATTTTGAGTGATTACAGGTAGGGTAGCTCTGAAAAGAGCTTTTGGGTTCTGTGGCTGTTTTAGGTACCTACACGTACGTCCCACACACACCCACATGCACACAACCCCACACCCTCACACCCACACACTCCCCACACACACCTCACACACGCACACCTCCACCCACACTCAAACACCCCACACCCCCACATCGACACCTTACACATCCACACCCACACCCACATCCCACACACCCACACTCAAACACACACCTCACCCCCCCTCCAACACACACACACACACACAGATATCTCACAGATACACCCCACACATCCCACACACACACCACCCCCCCACACACACACATAGACAACTCACAGACACATCCACACATCTCACACATACATACACATCCTACACACATACCTCCCACACCCACACACACCCCACACACACCTCACACACCCACACTCCCACCTACACCCAAACACCCCACACACCCACACCCACACACACACCTTACACACCCACATCCCCACCCACACCCACATACCCCACACACCTATACACCTCATCCCCCCAGACACACACACACACATACACACCTCACAGACACACCCTGCACATCCCCCACACACACCTCCCCACGCCCACACATGGGGAAAACTCAGTGAAACACTAAAATAATAATTTAAAGTGCTTAGAGGTAGGGTATCTCTAAATAGAGTTGTTGTGTTGTGTGGGTGATTTAAGTACCAACATGTAGGTACCAATGCAGAGTCTTAAATTCAATGTACACCGTTTCCTCTGTAGATAATTTGCATGTTGTTATAGAAGTTATTTTGGTATATGGAATCCATACCATAGTCTGTCAGGAAAGCAGAAAGAACATGGAGGCAGGAGATGAAAAAGAGATGTCAAATACACATTGGGGATAATATAGTGGGAGTAAGGAAGTATCTATGAGCAAAATTACCATGTAAAACAAAAAAGTTGCACAGTATACTATAAGTTTGACTTTACATTCTAATCAATTTGGTACTAGTTTAAGAATTACATATAAAAATGAATAATGTCTCAAACAATTTTAGAATTATTAAATATAAATTTATTTTTGTGATTCATTTTCCAAATTAAATATAACGTCTAACATTTGACTGACCGAAATGTCCTCTTTTTGAGTGAACATAACTTCCAACATTTGACTGTCAGAAACGTCCTCATATTGAATTAACAAATCCACGGATTCTACACATTGTAGAAGTTCATGGTCCCGTGATTCATCCATGAATTCCAAGTCATTGGGTTCAATGATTTCTTCATTGTTCATCTCTAGGGCAATTTCAAAGGAAATGTTCTGTTCTCCTTCCATTTTTGTGCTGAAATTTGCATTTAAAAAAAAATCAGTAGAAATATGGCACTGTTGGGTTTAAGTTCAGACAGGTAGTTTTGATTTTTTAACAGTGAAGTTAACTTTGGGCAGTGTATGGTAACAGGCAGGAAGTAGAAATATAAAAAAGTGCCTGTGAAGAAACGTAAGTAAATTCATAATTATAGCAGAGAAGCCTAAGTCAATCCATAAATATAACAGAGGAGCCTATCTCTATCTATAACTATAGTAGAGGGACAGTAAATAACTATCAGAAAACGTTTTTACAAATTAACTTAAAGTGCCCCTTACAAATTATCAACTTACTTTACAGAGAGGTGAAGAAGCTAAAATGCGAAAATCCTTTCAAGATGTACCTCAGGTAGTTGTAGTCAAAATGGCCGTGTTTCCCTCCCTTTCTTTATATATATTCATGTACATAACCAATGAAATGTCAGGAAAAAAAAGTAGAAAATGAAAGTAACATTTTAATTGGTTGTAAATTCTAACACTTCAGATGTGTTTTTGTGAAGTAATTTACCTCAGGGTATTTAGAGAGGTCTACAGGCTAAATGGCTCAATGGAATTCCATCGAATTTGGGAAAATGGTAGGGATTGGTATGTAGTATGAGCTATTCTATATTTGGTGAAAGTGTCTCCAGTGGTTTTTATGTAAAATAACTTTTAACATTTTTTTAGAGCGCTTCCCGGTGCGCGCCCCGGTACGCGTACCCGCAGCGCTACGGCAGTCCTCCATTTTGTTTTCGGTAGATTTAAGGCAGAAAATGGAGGACAAACAACGTTGGGAATGGGTATAAGGAGGCATCGTAGGCACTCCTTGACCCTCTATGTTTTGTGAGGGGGTCTTAGGAGGCCCAAATAGGTAAAACAAAAAAAAAAAATTACATTTTCGCGGGGGAGCGTACTATGGTGAAAAATTGTGAAAAAAGTTAGAAAAAGATAATCATTTGGAGTGATCAGAGATAGGGTAGCCCTGAAAAGGGCTTTTGGGTTCTGTGGCTGATTTAGGTACCTAGAAGTAGGTACCAATGCACAGTCTTAAATTCAGGAAGAATATTCTATTCCCCTCATCTGAAAAGTGCACACCATCTCCCCTGTAGATATCTTCCATGTTGTAACGTAAGTTATTATTGTATATTGAACCCATTCCATAGTCTCTCATGTAAGCAGAAACAGATTAATTCACATATTTCCGTGCATTCTCAAATTGTGGACAAAATTAATTGGACCACTTCCAGTGGAGAAGTGTGGCTCAATGGTTAGAGCGGCAGACCTTGATGCAGAACGCTGGCCAGGGACCAGGGTTCGATTCCCGCCTCGGTGGGATCGGGCTTAAATTCCTCTGACCGGATATTCTCGCCTCAGTGCCGAATCTAAGCATGGGCCCCACGCTGCAACTCTGGGCAATAGCTTGCTTAGTCTCCACAACGGCCCCCGATGCACAAGGGATGCCTGGTCTCACCATGGGATGCCCAGGAGTGGACACCTCACAAGGAAAAGCCAGGAGGGGTTCCCTTGTGGTAGGAGTACAAGCGCCGGGATGCCTCCGGGTTACTGTTCGCGCTATACAAATACAACACATTTACATTTACATTTACTTCCATTTCTGTCTTTGGCATATATTGGAATATACCAAGGCAGTTTGTGGAAAAAGTGCCATCAAATGATCAAAGGTGTCCTTTAAAAGCATTTCCAGACCTACCCCAGTCAAAGTGCCCAAGTCATTTCCTCCACAGTGCACAATTAACAGGTCAGGGTGTGGCAAATGCAAAAAGGTTTTCACCAATGGAATCAATTGGTGACATTTTAATCCTCTGTGGCCAATCCATTTGATGTTCACATTTGATAAATCAAGGTTGTGAAAATTTCTGGTACTAGCATACCTTTGAGCCCAGTGGATATAGCTATGTCCAATAATCCAGACAGAATACATGGTGAGAGGAGATTCTGATGCAGTCAGATGAAGTGTGGAAAAGAAATGGCAGTTGGAACAATAGGAGTTTGCACAAAAAAACTGTGGAGTTTCAGTGCTCTTGAATCACAAGCAATGATTGGTAGAATGAGATAGGTGAAAACTGAAAGTTAGGGTGCACGGTTGTGTTCTGTGTAAGAAGTAATTTGAATGGTTAAAAAAAGTCATTTAAAGAAACCTTACACCAGATAAGCTGGTGTATTTGCAGGTCAAACATCCTTGCAGAGGTGATTTGCAACATTGTAGAATAAACTTTTAACCCTGGCAGCTCAGTGAGGAGGGAGTTGCTATGGTAACAGGTAGAAAGGGCTGAGGGGGGGAAGGGTGTTGGTTTGAAAATACAGAGGGAAGAGTTTTGATTGGTTACCATGAGCAATATGTGTGTAGAATTAGAGGTTTTCTGTGCCTTTATGGTTTGCAGTGCCTGGAGAACATAACTTTTGCTCTGCTAAAGAAATATTGGTGTGTGTATCTGACACTGTTCTGAATCTCCTAAAGCATTTGTAAAGGTGAGTTATGATTCATTTAATATACATAGAGAGTTGTATACTCTATGGAGAAGATTTGGAAGCAAATTGTGGTTTTTTAATGTTGCTTTGTGTCATGCTTTTTGATAATGCTTGGTAAAAAGTTTTTACTGCATAGAGTAATTGTATTTTGTAAAATTGTGAAGTTTTAGTAGTGACATGGAATGCTTCTACATAGGACCTGTGTTATGTTTTTTAAATGTGATGTCAAAAACGATTTTGGGAAAAATGAATGGCTTTTACATTTTTTAAAAGGAATAAAGAATGTGTGCATGTTTAAAGAAATACATTTGACTCTTTACAATGATGTTACCTATGTTAACTCAGTGTAGGAAGCATATTGAGTTTGTTTGCATAGAGGAATTGTATTTTGTAAAATTGTGAAGCTCCATGTGAAAGCTTTTGCCTCAGTCTTATCCCTGGTTTTTACATTTTTGAGTATAATGTGCCGCAGAGGTTTAAAAAGTGACGCATCTAATTACATGTGTCACTTTTTAAATATGGTGCAAAAAGGTACATGTTTGGGGTTTCCTGGGGAGCGTAGGTGGTGAGGCTTGTGTCTAAGAGTGCAGTGGACTAGGCTTCATGAAGCCTATCCCTGACTGCACTGTTAGACACAGGTGTCAATTTGACTCTTTACAATGATGTTACCTGTGTTAACTCAGTGTAGGAAGCATATTGAGTTTGTTTGCATAGAGGAATTGTATTATATAAAATTGTGAAGCTCCATGTGAAAGCGTTAGCCTCAGTCTTATCCCTGCTGTGAGGCAGATGCTTGTACATAGGATCTGTGCTATTTTGGGGAAAATGAATGGTTTTTACATCTTTGAGTATATTGTGGCACAGAGGTTAAAAAAGTGACGCATCTAACTACATGCGTCACTTTTTAAATATGGTGCAAAAAGGTACATGTTTGGGCTTTCCTGGGGAGCATAGGTGGTGAGGCTTGTATCTAAGAGTGCAGTGGACTAGGCTTCAGGAAGCCTATCCCCGACTGCACTCTTAGACACAGGTGTCAATTTGACTCTTTACAATGATGTTACCTGTGTTAACTCAGTGTAGGAGCATATTGAGTTTGTTTGCATAGAGGAATTGTATTTTGTAAAATTGTGAAGCTTCATGTGAAAGCTTTTGCCTCAGTCTTATCCCTGCTCTGAGGCAGATGTTTGTACATAGGATCTGTGCTATTTTGGGGAAAATGAATGGTTTTTACATTTTTGATTATAATGTGGCGCAGAGGATTAAAATGTGACGCATCTAACCACATGCGTCACTTTTTAAATATGGTGCAAAAAGGTACATGTTTGGGCTTTCCTGGGGAGCGTAGGTGGTGAGGCTTGTGTCTCAGAGTGCAGTAGATTAGGCTTCATGAAGCCTATCCCCGACTGCACTCTTAGACACAGGTGTCAATTTGACTTTTTATAATGATATTACCTGTGTTAACTCAGTGTAGGAAGCATATTGAGTTTGTTTGCATAGAGGAATTGTATTTTGTAAAATTGTGAAGCTCCATGTGAAAGCTTTTGCCTCAGTCTTATCCCTGCTGTGAGGCAGATGCTTGTACATAGGATCTGTGCTGTGTTTCCTAAATGTGATGACAAAAACGATTTTGGGGAAATGAATGTTTTTTACATATTTGAGTATATTGTGGCGCAGAGGTTTAAAAATTGACGCATCTAACTACATGCGTCACTTTTTAATATGGTGCAAAAAAGGTACATGTTTGGGCTTTCCTGGGGAGCGTAGGTGATGAGGCTTGTATTTAAGAGTGCAGTGGACTAGGCTTCATGAAGCCTATCACCGTCTGCACTCTTAGACACAAGTGTCAATTTGACTCTTTACAATGATGTTACCTGTGTTAACTTAGTGTAGGAAGCATATTGAGTTTGTTTGCATAGAGGAATTGTATTTTGTAAAATTGTGAAGCTCCATGTGAAAGCTTTTGCCTCAGTCTTATCTCTGCTGTGAGGCACATGTTTGTACATAGGATCTGTGCTATTTTGGGGAAAATGAATGGTTTTTACATCTTTGAGTATATTGTGACGCAGAGGTTTAAAAATTGACGCATCTAACTACATGCGTCACTTTTTAAATATGATGCAACAAGGCACATGTTTGGGCTTTCCTGGGGAGCGTAGGATGTGAGGCTTGTATCTAAGAGTGCAGTGGACTAGGCTCCATGAAGCCTATCCCCGTCTGCATTCTTAGACACAGGTGTGAATTTGACTCTTTACAATGATGTTACCTGTGTTAACCAAGCATGAGCGCAAAATCCGCTCCGATCGCGGATTTTGCGGATTTTCGGTAAATTCGCGGTCCGCGAACTCTCGCGAATTTACCGAAAATCCGCAATCCGCGATCGGAGCGGATTTTGCGGTCAAAAGTTCAAGCGAGCCTAATTTACGATGGCTCCGGCAAGCTGCCAGCGCCATCCTCAAATAGTTACTTAATTAGCTTCAACAGGAAGCTCTAATAGATAAGATACAGCAGGGGCTCGAGCGCCTGCTTTATTTTATCAGTTGGAGCTTCCTGTTGAAGCTAATTAAGTAACTTTTGCAGGATGGCGCTGGCAGCTTGCCGGCGCCATCGTAAATTATTTATGGTGGTGAAAAACGGTGGTGTCTTCTTGAATAAATATGAAGGGCAGGGTTCATTCGGGCACGACGGTCCTGGCACAAAAAATAAACCTCAACAGGAAACACTTGCAGATATCAATAAAGCATGTGCCCTAGTTGAAGCTTAAATTCAGTGACTCATTCATCAGCCCAAAAACAATCGTGAGCGTTGTGGGGGCTGGGCAGGTGTGCCTTCTTCCCAAATATACCATCGAAAATGTGATGCTGGCCAGAGGCATTTGCATCTTTGACTTTCACAAGCGCAATCCCCGTGCTGTTCCTGTGACCAGGAGCTTCTGTCTCTTAATCTGCTGCTCTGATCGGTCTCTGACCTTTTATACACACAAGAGGCATGTGCGCTCGCTTGGAAGCCCCGTCCGTTTGGCCCCGCCCACACACTCGAGGAAGCCCCGCCCCCAAATCCGCCGATCCGCATAATCCGCGGATTTTGCGGATCCACGATCCGTGAATCCGCAAATTCGTGAATCGTGGATCCGCAAAATCCGCCCATGCTTAGTGTTAACTTAGTGTAGGAAGCATATTGAGTTTGTTTGCATAGAGGAATTGTATTTTATAAAATTTTGAAGCTCCATGTGAAAGCTTTTGCCTCAGTCTTATCTCTGCTGTGAGGCACATGTTTGTACATAGGATCTGTGCTATTTTGGGGAAAATGAATGGTTTTTACATCTTTGAGTATATTGTGGCGCAGAGGTTTAAAAATTGACGCATCTAACTACATGCGTCACTTTTTAAATATGATGCAACAAGGCACATGTTTGGGCTTTCCTGGGGAGCGTAGGATGTGAGGCTTGTATCTAAGAGTGCAGTGGACTAGGCTCCATGAAGCCTATTCCCGTCTGCACTCTTAGACACAGGTGTGAATTTGACTCTTTACAATGATGTTACCTGTGTTAACTCAGTGTAGGAAGCATATTGAGTTTGTTTGCATAGAGGAATTGTATTTTGTAAAATTGTGAAGCTCCATGTGAAAGCGTTTGCCTCAGTCTTATCCCTGTTGTGAGGCAGGTGCAAGATTTTGATGTAACAGTGTCCTAAAAGTGACGCAGTGAAATCTCATAGATTTTACTGCGTCATTATTACGAGGCTTTTTGTGGAGAAATGACCCCTCTCTGTACATTACACTTGACAGAGGTATAATGTGGTGCAAAAGGTTTAAAAAATGACGCATCTACCTACATGCGTCACTTTTTAAATATGGTGCAACAAGGCATATGTTTTATGAAGCCAATGCGTCACAAAAAGTGACGCTTCAGTAGCGCAAAACTGACGCATGGCTTTATAAATGAGGATCAATTATGTCATCTGTGTTACCTGAGATTAGGAAGTAGATTGTGCAGATGAGGTGAGACATGTCCAGAGGGACAGAGGAGGTGAGGTTTATGATCAAGACTGTAGTGGGAGAGAGGCCTTTCTCGGGAAGCATAGGTGGTGAAGCGTGTGTATAAGAGTGCAGTGGACTTATACACAGGTCTCATCTTCTTTGTACTTGTGGACAGAGCTGTCTTCCACTATACTCTTTAATACAGGCCTCACCTTGTGTGCACCCCTGGAGAATCCTCACCTGATCTGTAACCCTGAATAGATCGTTTGCTTTTTGTCATTGCTTTGTTGTTTGGTAATAGTGGTCTATAATGTGCTCCTTTTTTCTTTAACACAGATTGAAATTGTTATTTCAAGAGTAAGCAAAGATGCCCACGAGGGAAAGGACAAGAAAACAACGTAACCGGGAAAAATCAAAAACAGCAACGGAATTACAGCACTCTTCCACAACAAATACTTCAAAAAACAGGAACCAAGCTCCTGGTAAGAGAACTAAGTCTTTTATTCAAAACATATGTACTTTTAAAAGAAATGATGGACAGCATGTAGAAAAAGAAAATGAGAGAGTAAAATTGAAAAGGAAGGAAAGAACTTCAAAGAATCCTAAAACTGGAGCAGGAGAGAATAATATGTATAGGAATAGAAGGCAGAATCAGTTTAGAGACATTCGTAAATGAATGTTTCGCAATAGGGTGGTTTTAAATTTGTTAAAAAACATTAGGAAAGGTAAACAGAGAGCTGCTTTTTATAAAAAAAAGAAAAGTGTAGAGAAGATTGTTGATCAGGGTTTTGAAGTTAAGAAAAAGTTATTTATTTTAATAATCAATAGAATTAGGACACTTAACAAGACAATTGATGTTTTCAAATCAAACAGTAGATGGAAAAGAGTAATTAATCGGACTAATTTTTGTAAAGTTTTTTCAGGAGAATGGATGCACAGTTCAAGATGTGAGCCATTTTTTAATGAGGAGAGTTACTTCCAGGAGAATGATTTAGTGCATGCAGTTGACACCAGTGGTCGAGCGTATGAAGTGAAAGACGGTTGTCCGATTGAAAAAGAGAAACTTGTGCCTAGAAAACCAGAAGAGGTGTTATCTGATGGAGTTTTAGGGAGATGTAATAAGGGTCCAGTGTACACTTGGAAGTGTAGTCGTATTTGTAGTGTGCGACAGGAATCAATTGATTTGTTTTGTAATTTCTTACGTACATATAGTAAGAAAAGTCTAAAGCAGAAAGTGAAGTTGTTGCAAGACTTAGATCCTTGCAGAGTGAGAGAAAAGACAGGTTTGCAAGGCCATTCACTGGCTTGTTGTTGTAACTTGTGTTTCCCTGCTGCTCAGCTTGTATGTATGATGTGTGGAATGTCAGATGATTGGAATGTTGGTGTGCTGTGAATGTCAGTTGAGTGAGGGCTGAGCAGCAGGACAGCTGCTCCTGATGGGGTTATCATCATAACGTAATATCTTAATAAAGTAACATAAAGAACCTACAGTTCCAGCTTCCTTTGATTACTTCATTTGGCGACATTTGGTGATCAATCTGAAGAAGAATCTACGCGTGCAATTTAAAAAAAGGTACCAAAAGGAAAAGGAGTATTGGACTGGAACAAAGAAAAGAGGAAAAAAAAGTAATAGCTTGTTGAAGAACCTGTTTGTGAAAATTCAACATAAAGAACCTACAGTTCCAGCTTCCTTTGATTACTTCACTTGTCTTTCTAGAAAAGTATGTCAGAGTGTTTTTCATCATTTTAGGATGTTAGCAGTGCATCATACCAAAATGAGGAAATTAGTGAGAATGTTGTATTATGCAAAAAGTCCAGCACTTAAGCTTAAACAATTAAACAGTGCTCTTTTGCATGGAACTGAATTAGATGTGAAGAAGATTTGTGAAGAAATTGAGATTTGTTATTTTGATAAAAAAGAGGATAGTGTAGAAATTGACACAGCAATTCAAGATAATGTGGAAAACAATGTACAGATTTCAAGTACCGAAAAGTTTGAGCAGGAAATTACCAGGTTTAAGGTGAAATCAAGTGAAAGGCCGAACTTTACTTGTGTGTGTTGTCGACGAAGTCATTATAAGCATCAAACTAGATTAGTTGATTTATAAGTAAAAAGTGAAAAGGTTAATAATTATGAGTGGAAAGATTTTGCAACTTATTTGTGCGTGAAGAATTGTTTTGATTTGAGTTCTGATCAGCGTATTTGTAAATATTGTTATGATAAATTAAATCAAAACAGAATGCCTGCTGGAGCTGTTCATAATAATCTGGAGTTGGTAGACATTCCCCCTGAATTGATGGATTTAAATACATATGAGTCTATTTTGATTCGATGTGTCCACCCTTTTCAGGCAATTGTTCGCATGGAGCCTAAGATAGGGAAATTGCCTCCTACAGATTTGCAGAGAGGATTAAAGGGAAGAGCTGTTTATTTGCCTCTAGATTTCAAAAACAATATTGATACAATTGGTATAGAAAAAGTAGAAGAGGAACCTTTAGTTATTCTAGTTAATGGGGTTCCGACAAAGAGTAAAAAAATCTGGCAAGATTTAGTGGATGTTAGGAAAGTCAAAAAGGCAACGTTGTATTTAGTCAAAAACAATGAGTATTATAAACATGTATGTGTTGCAGCAGAGGAAACAGCTGCAGATGAAGACAGTGATTGTTCAGTCGGTCAAATTGAAAAAGTTGATGTCTCTAGAAGTGAAGAAATATATGAACATTATACTGTTCATCCTTTGCATTCCAAAGAAGTAAAGGGGAATGCAATTGAATTGTTTCAAATGAAAGCAGCAAAAGGAAGTCCCGTTAGTGTATGGGAAGAAAGTTTGGAAGCTCGTTGATTTCCACAGCTATTTCCAACAGGTCGAGGTGGACGATATGACGATCGACCACTTCAAATTCCTGCATCTGAGTATCGAACTGTAAGATTATATGCTGAAGATCCAAGGTTTCGTCAATGCATTCCCTATTTGTTTCATCTACTGTATGAAAGTGACTTGTCTGGGCTTTCTTATGCAGTAAACCATATATTGAAAAGTGGAGCACATCTGCAAAATGTTTCGGCGAGGGACTTTATGGAGAAAGTGAATCTGCAAGATAATATTTTGGAATCTCATCTAATCAATCTCATGGCATGTCAGCGTGGTACAAACAAGTATTGGTACCGTCGTCATGGGGAATTGAAATGTATGCTAAGAAACTTAGGAACTCCTACATGGTTCCTCACTCTTAGCTGTGCCGAGTATGCATGGGATGACTTACTTCAATTTCTACGAGAGGCAAATGCAAATATACAAAATATAGAATTCAAAACACCTGGAGAACTGTGTTCTTTGGATCCAGTGAATGTATGCAGATATTTCAATCATAGATTTGAAGCTATGATGTCTTTTATTACCAACAAAAAAAAATCCTCCCCTTGGAGAGGTTTTGGATTTCTTTTGGAGAAAGGAGTATCAAGCGAGAGGTGCTCCTCACATACACATGTTGTTGTGGATTAAAGATGCACCCAAATTTGGAACAGATTTGGATGAGACAGTGATGAGCTTCATTGAAGAGTATTCAACACGTGCTGTTCCGAAAACTACCGAAGAAAACAGTTTAAGGCAACAAGTTTTACGCTTTCAATCCCATCGTTGTGGAAAGTACTGTCGTCAAAAATTCAGAAACAAGGACAAGCTCTACACAAAATGTTGTTTCGGGTTTCCACGACCAGTGATTTCTAAAGGAAGAGTAAATAATTTGATGTCTTCTCTGCGACATACTGTGACGAGGAAATCACCAAAAAAAACATACAATTTAAAAAGAAACGAAGAGTCCAAGTACATCAACGACTACAACCCAGTGATTTTGTCCATGTGGAATGCTAACATGGATATTCAGTTCGTTGCTGACAACTCTATTGCTGTTGCTCGATATGTGACGTCTTACATCACAAAAAAAGAAAAGACAGAACTGAAGGAAATGTGGGAGGACATTTCACATGAAAAGAGTCTAAGCAAGAAATTATACAGTTACAGTCTGAAGATGTTGTCGCATCGAGAAATTGGAGCATATGAATGTTCTGATCGATTGTCATCAGCAAGTCTATATGCCAAATCTAGAACCATCATTTGGGTGAGTCTAGGTCTTGCTGCAACACGAAACCGAGTTTTGAAATCTGTACAAGAAATAGAGTATTCTGCGGAGAAAGAACCAGAAAGTACAGATATTTTGAAGACCAACATGTTGGATACATACTATCCAAATAGAAGTAGTCATCTTGAGAACGTTTGTTTGTATGAAGTTCTGCAAAACTATATTTATAAGAGAACCATCAGAGAAGATATTAACAATGGAATATATGCTATCATTGGGTGTGAAGGATGTCTAGTGAGACAGAAAAAAGGCCATTTGATTAATCATCGAAAATTGAGTTGCGAAAATCCAGAGAAAAGGTAATTTTACTATTTAGCTCTTTTGCAACTCTTTAAGCCATGGCGTACAGAAGAGGAACAAGCAATAAGAGAAAAGTTCCCTCCTCGGCCACAGTTATTCCAAATATGTATATATCATATTCCTCATATAAAAGTGACAAATATGCACCAACCACATTTTTTTTGTTTTTTTCAAAAAATATATATCATTTATTTTTTTATTTTATTAGATTATTCTTTTGAGTGTTAGCATTGCTCTCAGAAATACAGTACATAGTTCATTATTAGAAAACACAAGAAAAAGCTAAATCACAAAATCCATATAGCAAAAAGGAATTTTTTGACACAATACATCCAAAAAAGAGAAAAAGACCAACATTTACAATGACATTACACAAAAAAAGTTATTTTAAGTCTAAAACAAGAAATTATTCATATACAGAAGAGAGACAATTCATGTGTCCCTAAAGGTTCTCACCCACACAAGCAACAGACACACTCATGCATACACATTCACATGTACTACAAATGTAAAAAAGGAAACTGGGTACTAGTGAGCAGGGAGCCCCCTGTCACTAGAACGGTCTCAAACAAAATTGTGAGACCCGCACTCTGGTAGTCGACGCGCGTTTCGGCGGCTCAAGGCCACCTTCCTCAGGACCTTTTTCCAGATGAACAGCAACCCAGTGAGACCCAAGGGGACCTAAAAGATATAATAACAGTGGTTGTAGGCGCTGCCACCAAGCATAATTGCAAGAACCCACAAATTATTAACAAAATAAAAAATGATTGTTGACACCAGACCCAAACCAGTGACGCGCCATTGTCAAACTCCGCACCAAAATACATTTACTGTCAATCTAAATCCTACGTAGGCCACAATACTCCAAAGATGTAATATCAAAAAACATGTCGGTCTTGTAATATATCGACCCCTAATGCACATATATCAAGACATGTTCAAAAAATCCACAGTCGGAAAAGATAACAGAGAAAAAGTGGAAAAAAAACTCACACTGTACAATCTTGGTATATATTCTAGTAAATGGCTGTACCACAGGTAGGAAGACTCTCTTTCTATTCATACCCTATAACAAGGAGAGAATCAGGGACGTCTATTAAATATCACAGTCCAATAGTCACTATGAATGTGACTCCTGTGTGACCCAACCAAGGGCCATCCCTTACCTCGTTGTCTAAACATGGTTGTCTCTCCAAGAAAACCAAATTTATGTAAACATGATGTCGCACATATATGAGGCTTGGTCCGTGGATTACTGAGATGAACTACACGAAATAGAAGAAAAAAATAGAAATGGACCGTTAACGGTCTCTATATACAATCAAACCACGAGGGGGCCATAGATTACATATGTCTAAGAGCAAATGGTATCCACCTTTAGTTCGTAAATAGGGTTGCTTTTATGCTATAACAGGAAATTCCTTAATTTGTTAGACAAGAACGTGTCTATCCGTTTCCGACCTGAACACCCACAATGGAGGATTCTATAAACAAAAGATAGGATGGAAACCTTTTTTAAGTGTGCAGTCTCTTTCTAGACACGCATATCGACCATGTTACTATAAATGCGATAAATAACCCCTAGAACGAGCCATCGGGTTTCTACAACAGGACTACGTCATGACGGCCAAACCCATGTCCACTGCATGTAATAAAATAGCCTATGGAAAATGCCGGATAGTATTTTCAACATCCTCAAGATTATCGCAAAGCCAACATACTGTTTCTCAGGGTGAAAGCATCCGACATATTTTAAACACGCGGAAAATGAAATATCCGCCGAAGCTAACTTAGCATAAAATATGGAGATGGTCATAACGTTGGTTCTTAGATACCCCTGCAAGTTCTATATTACACGTAACCTAAGGTACCCTTGCCGAGTGTGTGCAAAACATGCACGGTCACACAAAAAACGCCATGGAGACCGGCGCCCTCAGACATTGTACCGATACAACCCGTGAGTATATATGGGGGGAGGTTATATTATCTAAATGCGTGGTAAATATACTAAACGCCAGAACTAACTTTACATCAGATGCATGGTTCGAAAAAACGTAAGTTCTAAAAATTCTCTTACTCATTCTATACTACACGTAACTTAAGGTACCCTTACCGCATGTGTGCACAACGTGCACGGTCAAACAGGAACACCACGGCCACCAGTGACATCAGACATTGCCCCGATGAAACCCGGAAGTATTTGTAGGGAAAGGTTGAATTATCGCGATATCTCAAGAAGTAGGCAGATCAGGAAGACAGAGGCTGGACTAGACCTAACTCCTCGCCATTATGCGGACACGTGATGTAAACACAGCGCAGTTATAAACAGGGAAGGCGGACTCTTCCATATGATATAACTCGGCGTCCACAACGGCATAAAACCTGCGCCATTTTGGAACGATGTAATACTGCTCAGGAGATACATTAAAGTTGCAGAAAACCGCTCAAGTTGTGATCACCATCGCCAGACTATTCCCAATATGATACACCACCTTAAAGTGAAAAACTCATTTACAAAAAAATTTTCTTTTAAAAACCAATATGAAAAGCCAATGTGAAAAATATTGATTGAAAATTAATAACGCAACAAAACTGTTTATGCTGTCCTCCTTACCATATGATACAGGAGTAAGGACGGTCCGAAAGGGACAATACCGCTAGTTATGAGTGTATGTAAATCAACTAGGGACTACAGTAATATTGGGAAGTCACAAGGGCCACACAAAGCTAAGGATGAATTCGCTATAACCTGAGCTATATATATGGACAGAAATCCCTTACCGGGTGATATACCAAGAAATTTCCTCGTTGAGGCCGTGTCTCACACAGTCCAACTGGTATATCCAGAAGGTTTCTCGTTTCTTGCGTGTAATTTCTGTCACTTGGCCTAATTTAGGTTGCACTTTTTCCAAGATGCACCATTTGATATCTTGTTCATCATGGTTCATTTCAAGGAAATGATCCACCAAGGGTGCTGACGTTCTCTTTGTTCTAATCGCAGATTTGTGCTCACTGAAACGTGTCCGAAATTCTCGGCCGGTCTCACCTACATAGGCAAGTCCACAACTGCAGAATAAAATATATACGATATTTTTACTGCGACAGTTGGTCAAATGACGCAGCCTGATACTCTTGTTGTTATATTCCACAGTTTCTGAAACAATAGCAGAATTACAAGCGTGACAAGATTAGGAACATCATACACAAAAACTGGAAAATCTTGAATGTGGATGATCAAGTTCCAGCTTTGCCACTGCCCTTATTGGCATACAGGAGAAATCAGAATTTGCGGGATATGTTGGTGCATACCCGACAAATTAAAAGATCTCCAACAGAAGGGCTACGTCCCATTTCGGGGCTCCCCATCATACTGGGCAATCACAGGTGTGGCTCCTGTCACGCTTGTAATTCTGCTATTGTTTCAGAAACTGTGGAATATAACAACAAGAGTATCAGGCTGCGTCATTTGACCAACTGTCGCAGTAAAAATATCGTATATATTTTATTCTGCAGTTGTGGACTTGCCTATGTAGGTGAGACCGGCCGAGAATTTCGGACACGTTTCAGTGAGCACAAATCTGCGATTAGAACAAAGAGAACGTCAGCACCCTTGGTGGATCATTTCCTTGAAATGAACCATGATGAACAAGATATCAAATGGTGCATCTTGGAAAAAGTGCAACCTAAATTAGGCCAAGTGACAGAAATTACACGCAAGAAACGAGAAACCTTCTGGATATACCAGTTGGACTGTGTGAGACACGGCCTCAACGAGGAAATTTCTTGGTACATCACCCGGTAAGGGATTTCTGTCCATATATATAGCTCAGGTTATAGCGAATTCATCCTTAGCTTTGTGTGGCCCTTGTGACTTCCCAATATTACTGTAGTCCCTAGTTGATTTACATACACTCTTAACTAGCGGTATTGTCCCTTTCGGACCGTCCTTACTCCTGTATCATATGGTAAGGAGGACAGCATAAACAGTTTTGTTGCGTTATTAATTTTCAATCAATATTTTTCACATTGGCTTTTCATATTGGTTTTAAAAAAAAAAAAATTTTGTAAATGAGTTTTTCACTTTAAGGTGGTGTATCATATTGGGAATAGTCTGGCGATGGTGATCACAACTTGAGCGGTTTTCTGCAACTTTAATGTATCTCCTGAGCAGTATTACATCGTTCCAAAATGGCGCAGGTTTTATGCCGTTGTGGACGCCGAGTTATATCATATGGAAGAGTCCGCCTTCCCTGTTTATAACTGCGCTGTGTTTACATCACGTGTCCGCATAATGGCGAGGAGTTAGGTCTAGTCCAGCCTCTGTCTTCCTGATCTGCCTACTTCTTGAGATATCGCGATAATTCAACCTTTCCCTACAAATACTTCCGGGTTTCATCGGGGCAATGTCTGATGTCACCGGTGGCCGTGGTGTTCCTGTTTGACCGTGCACGTTGTGCACACATGCGGTAAGGGTACCTTAAGTTACGTGTAGTATAGAATGAGTAAGAGAATTTTTAGAACTTACGTTTTTTCGAACCATGCATCTGATGTAAAGTTAGTTCTGGCGTTTAGTATATTTACCACGCATTTAGATAATATAACCTCCCCCCATATATACTCACGGGTTGTATCGGGACAATGTCTGAGGGCGCCGGTCTCCATGGCATTTTTTGTATGACCGTGCACGTTTTGCACACACTCGGCAAGGGTACCTTAGGTTACGTGTAATATAGAACTTGCAGGGATATCTAAGAACCAACGTTATGACCATCTCCATATTTTATGCTAAGTTAGCTTCGGCGGATATTTCATTTTCCGCGTGTTTAAAATATGTCGGATGCTTTCACCCTGAGAAACAGTATGTTGGCTTTGCGATAATCTTGAGGATGTTGAAAATACTATCCGGCATTTTCCATAGGCTATTTTATTACATGCAGTGGACATGGGTTTGGCCGTCATGACGTAGTCCTGTTGTAGAAACCCGATGGCTCGTTCTAGGGGTTATTTATCGCATTTATAGTAACATGGTCGATATGCGTGTCTAGAAAGAGACTGCACACTTAAAAAAGCTTTCCATCTTATCTTCTGTTTATAGAATCCTCCATTGTGGGTGTTCAGGTCGGAAACGGATAGACACGTTCTTGTCTAACAAATTAAGGAATTTCCTGTTATAGCATATAAGCAACCCTATTTACGAACTAAAGGTGGGTACCATTTGCTCTTAGACATATGTAATCTATGGCCCCCTCGTGGTTTGATTGTATATAGAGACCGTTAACGGTCCATTTCTATTTTTTTCTTCTATTTCGTGTAGTTCATCTCAGTAATCCACGGACCAAGCCTCATATATGTGCGACATCATGTTTACATAAATTTGGTTTTCTTGGAGAGACAACCATGTTTAGACAACGAGGTAAGGGATGGCCCTTGGTTGGGTCACACAGGAGTCACATTCATAGTGACTATTGGACTGTGATATTTAATAGACGTCCCTGATTCTCTCCTTGTTATAGGGTATGAATAGAAAGAGAGTCTTCCTACCTGTGGTACAGCCATTTACTAGAATATATACCAAGATTGTACAGTGTGAGTTTTTTTCCCACTTTTTCTCTGTTATCTTTTCCGACTGTGGATTTTTTGAACATGTCTTGATATATGTGCATTAGGGGTCGATATATTACAAGACCGACATGTTTTTTGATATTACATCTTTGGAGTATTGTGGCCTACGTAGGATTTAGATTGACAGTAAATGTATTTTGGTGCGGAGTTTGACAATGGCGCGTCACTGGTTTGGGTCTGGTGTCAACAATCATTTTTTATCTTGTTAATAATTTGTGGGTTCTTGCAATTATGCTTGGTGGCCGCGCCTACAACCACTGTTATTATATCTTTTAGGTCCCCTTGGGTCTCACTGGGTTGCTGTTCATCTGGAAAAAGGTCCTGAGGAAGGTGGCCTTGAGCCGCCGAAACGCGCGTCGACTACCAGAGTGCGGGTCTCACAATTTTGTTTGAGACCGTTCTAGTGACAGGGGGCTCCCTGCTCACTAGTACCCAGTTTCCTTTTTTACATTTGTAGTACATGTGAATGTGTATGCATGAGTGTGTCTGTTGCTTGTGTGGGTGAGAACCTTTAGGGACACATGAATTGTCTCTCTTCTGTATATGAATAATTTCTTGTTTTAGACTTAAAATAACTTTTTTTGTGTAATGTCATTGTAAATGTTGGTCTTTTTCTCTTTTTTGGATGTATTGTGTCAAAAAATTCCTTTTTGCTATATGGATTTTGTGATTTAGTTTTTTCTTGTGTTTTCTAATAATGAACTATGTACTGTATTTCTGAGAGCAATGCTAACACTCAAAAGAATAATCTAATAAAATAAAAAAATAAATGATATATATTTTTTGAAAAAAACAAAAAAAATGTGGTTGGTGCATATTTGTCACTTTTATATGAGGAATATGATATATACATATTTGGAATAACTGTGGCCGAGGAGGTAACTTTTCTCTTATTGCTTATTTCTCTCCCCTCTGTTCCCTGGCCTATACTTACCTTTTTGAGGGGGTCCCATCACTTTCGCTTTCTGTACAGAAGAGGAACTACTTGGAGATTTTCTCTTTTATGAAGATTCTTTTAATGCAACCAAGGATACCATAGAATCTCCTGTTTTTCCAAATTATCTGCAAATGTTGAACGAAGAAATAGAGCAAGAAGCCACAATTGCTGCAGAGATTGCTAGAGACAGTTCTCAAGACAGTCATAGTTCTGCTTCATTGAGTCAGGATCCACTTGGAGGACCAATTATCCAAAATGAAGCTGCCACTGCCATGGATGAGGTGGAAAGAGCGATGGAACAAGCTCAAGATGATGAAGTTAACTTAGAAGATTTGGTGAAACAACTAAACCTTGAGCAGAAACAGATATATGACGAAGTCACAGAACAGATTGAACATGGATTCAGTCATGAGAAAAGAGTGCTCATGTACATCATTTAAGCCTGTCCAACTGTACGTGAGTGGAGAAGCGAGAACTGGAAAAAGTTTTCTGATTAAAGCAATTGCAACTTATCTGCAGAGAAGGACTGAATCACCGCTGTCTTGTGTTGTTACCGCTCCAACTGGGCTGGCAGCACATAACATTAAAGGGATTACTTTACATCGTTTACTGATGCTGCCAGTGGAGCATGATAACAAATTGGAGTATCACAAGCTATCTGGAGATGCGTGTTCCAAAGTTTCGAGAGTCCTGAAGAAAATGAAACTTCTTATCATTGATGAAGTAAGCATGGTGTCAAATATAATGCTTGCTTTTGTGCATTTGAGAATGCAAGAAATTCTTAGAACAGACTATGATGTCTTATTTGGAGGAAAACATATTATTGTTTTTTGGATATCTTCTGCAGTTGACTCCAGTGAAAGGACAACCTGTGTTCAAAATGCTCACGCATGAAGATACCAGGAAGTGCTTAGGGAGCATTGGAAACGTTAATATATGGTTAAACTTCAAATATGCAGAACTGCTTCAAAATATGCGGCAGGCAAAGGATGAAGATTATAAAAATATTCTACAAGATGTAAGGATCGGAAAAGTAAGTCAGCAAGGGAAAGAAGCTTTACATGCACGATTAATTTCAAATTTGTACCCAAATGAAAACATTCTTCCAGAGAACATTTTTAAGAAAATTAACGAGAAGAAATCTGGCATATGTTTGATGCCAACTCTGAAAGAATGTTCCATGTTCAACAACAAAATGTTACAGTTAGAAAATGAAGAGATAGTGAAACTGGAAGCTACTGATAAAATAGAGCATATGGGAGCAACAATTATTTTGTCTGAAAATGTGGAATCAAAATAGGATTCATTAGAGAAGACTATATCTAAAACTGCTGGTTTTGAAAAGACTCTGAATGTGTGTTTGAATTGTCGTGTCATTTTAAGAAGGAATTTAAATGTTGAAAGAGGTCTGGTAAATGGAGCAATGGGTCATGTTGTTGGTTTTGTGAATTACAAAAATAGAGATGGAATTGAAATTTTAAAAATTAAATTTGATGGCATTGATGAAATAGAACAAATTTGTCATTGTTCAGCTAGATTTTTGCTCGTGAAAGACTTATATGTTCTCCGAAAACAGTTTCCTATTTCTTTGGCATATGCGGTGACAATTCATAAGTCTCAAGGTTTAAGTGTAGATAGCGCTTTGGTGAACATTGGAAGTTCTGTGTTTAAAGAGGGTATGGCATATGTGGCATTATCACGAGTCAGAACTTTATCAGGATTTTATTTGATTGAGTGTGATGAAACAAAGATTTGTGCAGATCTAGATTGTGTAAAAGAATACAATAGGTTAAGAAGAGAGTATGCTCCACATTTGCCTCAATATCCTCTGATTAAAAAACGTGTGGTAGGCCGAAAAAGAAGAAATGAGAGTAATTGCAGTGAGGTATCAGCAAAAAGGCATAAAGTAGATAAAAGTGTAATTGTAAAGAGAAACAAAAAGGATTCTGTTGAAGATGTTGTTGGATTTCAGTTTGAAAACAGTTCTGGTGTCAACTGCTATGCTAATGTAGTAGTTAATGTTGTTTTTTTCTTCAAAATTTACAAAAACCGATTGTCGAAAATCGGGAACAAACATTGTGCTGTTTATTGAATTCTGTGTTAGAGAAATGTAGTAGTGATAGAGCAAAAATAGAAAGTGTTTCAGAAATTAGAAATCTTCTAGACATATGTTCAGGTCAAAATCAATTTTCACAGAATATTCAGCAGGATTGTCAGGAATTTTTAATGTATATGTTTGATGTATTGCAAGATGAAGGAGTAGATATAAAAAATCTATGTGGCCTTTCTTATCAATGGCAACATGACTGTGATAACTGTGCTTCATCAAGTACTACTAGAATAGACACTGAAATATTTATATATTTGACTTTACCAGACTGCAAATCAGCGCCTTTTAATAATCTAGTTAAAGCAGCGGATCTTAATATGGTGTGTACCCAATGTAAGTCTGCAATGCTGTCCACATTATTTCTACAAAATGATGGTCAATATGTCATTTTAATATTCCAACAATGTAGACCTGATGGAACTAAATTGACAACTTCTATTAAAAATTTCGTGGCTTCTCAGTTATCGATATCAGGAAGAACCTTTGCAACTGTAGCTATTATTTTTCATGACGGTCCTTCTACAACATCAGGGCATTACACATGCTATTTAAAAACTTCTAAAGGTTGGACCCAATGTAACGACACTCATTTGACTTTCAAACAACGTTTGCCTTTTGGCTTTATAAATTCATACCTAGTGTTTTTACAGCCAAAATTTAGGTAAAGGTAATTGGCCTATGAAGACGGGAGGAGTACTCATATATACTCATACGTCTGACACTATTTGGCCAAATGGAAAGGTGCAAGAATGAGTAAAGAGTCATGACTGAAAAAAAGGAGTATATGAAAATATTGAAAATATTTCAGATGTTCTTGGAGCTTTTCTTGTAGAAAGTCGATGAAATGGATTTCTAAGTGAACAGCAAAGTACTTTGCAACGAGAAAAGGACCTCCATGATATACTATTTGGCCTCAAGGAAAAGTAAGTCAATCAAAGATTAGCGTACATTTGTCATTTGTCAGTATCTAAGAGTTTTTTTTAAAACAAAATCTTTTAGATTGTGTTTTTTTTCCCGCTGTGATATGATGAGTAATTTGAACTCACTGTTTTAAGTGAAATTCAATATATTCTGAGAACAGCAAAAATAAACTATGTAACATGTTGTAGAAGTTAATCTATAGTTTGGATTGTGTAAATTAAATTGTTTTCCCATTCTCTGACACTCACTTTCTTTTTTCCATCCTCTTTCACCTCTTTTTACTCACTTATAATGTCTTTCTCTCACTCTCTGTAACCCCCGTTCCTTTACTCCACTACTTTGACAACCCCTCATTCTCATTTCAACTGTCTGCATGCCCTCTCTCCCTTGCATAACTATTCAGCTTTCAGTCTGTCTGCTTTACTTCTCTTTTCTGTATTTTCCTCTTTTGCTCTTTTAGTAATTCCTGTTTACTCACTCAGCAGTATTATTGCACTCACCCACTCTCCCTCGCTTATCTTTGTTTGCTCCTTACTTTTGACCTCTTCTCTCTATTTTTCGTTCACTACTTCTATGTGCTCAGTGCCTCACTCTACTTGTGTTATTTTCACTTGTGTTTATCTACCTTCTATCACTTCTTTTAAAACAACTTCACTGCTCCTCTCTCATCGTTCTTCATCCCATTTCTTTTACTCTGGTTCCGTTACCATCCATCATTTCCTTTCTTTCAATGTCCTTCTCTTTACTTTCATCACCAAATTATTTTCTCTCAGTACCACTGTTTTAGTCGTCTTCTCCTCTCTTTCCTTTTTTTTGCTCACTTACTTATTTTCTTTTCTCACTCATTGTACTCCACCTCACTCAGTTTTTCTCTTAGTGTGTCTACCTTATAACTTCCTCAGTCCATTTCCCTCAATCGTTGTATATTATCCTGTCTCCCTTCATCCTTTCACTCTATGACTGTTCTTCACTTACTCTCAGTTATCTTCTATTCCTCATTCTTCTAAATGCATCCTTAATTAGACTGTTTTCTGTCTCAGTCATTATCTTTTTACTTACTTCTGTTTCCTGATTTAGTTTTGCTAACTCACATTGTTTTAGTATCTTTCTTACCTTCAGTTCATTTCTCTGTTCTTCTCTCTCTTTTTGTCAGTGAATCTATATGCCTTACTCTTTGTAATTTGCTCTCCTTCTATTTCTTTTTCTCTCTTTTTGTCCTTCTACTTTAGTTTATTTCGCTTTCTGTGTCCTTCACTCTAACTTTATTTCTAAATAGAGTGTTATGATTTTTAACCTCTTCATTTATATCTTTTAATTTAAAATACATATTTTACTAATTATAACTTATTTTTTCTTCTCTCTTTCACAGATACCAACTGTAGTAAAAAAAATGTAAGTTACATTTATTATATGGTAAGTATGACTAAAAAAATGTAGTTTGTTATCACCCTTTGCTTTAAGGTCACTAACATTTTCTCAATCTACCTCACTCCTGTGTTTTTACTCTGCTTCTCTCACTTATTCTTATTCTCCATGTTTACTCCCCTTTCCCTATTTACCCTCTCATATTCAACTTCTTTTGATCCCTATTCTTTACTTCACTTACCCTCTGTTCCCTTCCTTTGCTTCTTCACTCATTCTCTTTTTCTTAATTATTTACCTTACTCCTACACATACACCTCATCCCCCTCCCAACACATACACACACCTGTAACATACACCCCACACGCACACCACACACACCTCATACACACAAAAAAACCTCCCACACACACTCCTCAAAAACACACACACACATTCCATACACACACATACATCGAACACATATACACCCCACACTCATACACTTCTCACACATATTTCACACACCCTCACCTCTAACCACACCGAAACACTCCACACAACCACACCCACAGACACACCTTACACACCCACACTCCGACCTACACCCACTGACTCCCTGTAAGTCACACACACTGCAGTACTTATCATTTTTTGCTGTTTTACTCAAGCCCATTCAGGTACTGTTTCCTATACTCTCTTTGTCCTCTCTCTTTGTCACTCCCCATGTGTTATCCTAATTCAATTTTTCTCCCTCTTTCACCCCTCTTTACTTATACTATCTGGTCTTTTCTCATTTTCCCTCATCGTTCTTCATTTATCGTGGTTCCGCCACTACCCTTCATTCTCCATTTTTTACTGTCCTTTCTTTTTCTTTTAACAGCCAATCACAGTCTCACACTATCTCTACTTTAGTGTTCTTACTCTCTCTTCCTTTCTTTCGCTCCTTTAGTCATTTTACTTTTCTCACTTTCATCCAATTACACCTTCTCTATTTTTTACTATGTAATAAACAATCCCTTTGTGGTCATCTTTTAGCTCTTTTTCTCTTAACATAACTCTCTTTGTGTCCTTCCCTCATGCTAACTGCTTCATTAGATTTTTTTTTTCTATTTTTTTGGGGGGCGCGCCCTGGTACGCGTACCCTAAGGACAAAAAATTGACATAGAACCTTTAAAAATATAGGTTTAATTTTATAAATGAAAGGTAGTTCTGAAAAGAACTTTTTTTTATTGTTTTATATTTTTTTTAATGTTTTTTGAACATTTTGTACTTTTTTTGGCTTTTCAAAACATTTTTATATTTTTTTTGTATTTTTTATGGGAAGAAACAAAGAGAACGGGAATTGAAAATGGCTCAACTGGAGCACAAAACCAAAAAACGAAAACAATTACTTCTTTTTTTTGGGGCAATTGTGATTCTCACCAGCAAGGACGATCAGCTTTACGCTTTTTTCACCATAGGCGATGAGCTTGCCACATTCAGTACAAGTGATTCTAAAAGTACCAAATTGTTGCTGAATGCAAGGCATCGTCTCCGTTGTTTCTGGGTCCAATTGACTGGGTTGCTTTCTTTTTGAGCTGGTTCTTGAACACTGGGGGAGGTGACTGGCCAGTTCCCTGATCTCTGCACGAGAATAGTTAGCAGGATGCTTCCGGGTCATATGCCGAATCATGGTATGATTCCCAAATGAATATTTTTTATCTGGATTGCCCCTTGAGAGTTCTGCACCACAGATTCGACATGTTACCTTGGCCGCATTAACTTTTTTCTTGCCTTCTGGAAGAGAAAAAAACTCCCATACAATGTGTTCTTTTGGCTTGTATGGGGTAATTTCTTCTGGCAGCCATCTGCTCCCTTCCTCCTCTTCCTCTTCCTCCTTCTCCTCTTTTCCACCAGCAATATATTGTTCTGGTGGTCCTCTTGGTGGTTGTGGTGGTGGTGGTAGTGCAGATGCCCCAGCTGTTGCTGCTACAGTAGCCATTTCCAAGTACAAAAGAATTGTCTCTGTAGATGAAACAGGTCTTTCTCAGTCAAAGGAAAAAGTCAGAGTAAGGAAGAAAGGTGGGGTTTTGTATCATTTGGAAAAAAAAACTGTGCTGAACCAATCAGAAGTGTTATTTTCAGGTCACAAGACCCAGACTGGTCACAAGACCCAGGCTATACTCATTTGGAAACGAAAACTGTTCTGCACCAATAGAAAGTGTTATTTTCAGATCACATGACCCGTTGCGCTTACGCTACGCGCCCCGGGGCGCGCCCGTAGTCGCGCTCCGGGGCGCGCCCGCGGGTGCGTAGCGTAAGCGTCTCAGGACGTTTCGCAATCGTATGCGATCGCGTGCTTTCAGTTGCGATTACGCTGTGCGTCATATGACGCATCACGCGGTTACGCCAAACGTCACAATGTTGTTTTCGTTCAAGAGAATAGCGCTAACGGGACGCTCCCCGGTACGAGCCCCGGGGCACGCCGTAACATTGCGCTTACCCGTGCGTTCACCGGTACGCGCCCCGGGAGCGCCCCCGGGTTACAAATAAAAATATATATATTTTTTTTTTTACATATTTATACAATATACAATTCGTTTTAAAATGTTTCACTTTCTATACCTATTACGATTTGCTATTAAAAAACATTGAAATTCACTTAAAAAAACATAGGTTTCACACCAGTTATAGTTAGGAATTAGCATTTAAAAAACCTAATAAATTCACTGAAAAAACCATAGGTTTCACACCAGTTATAGTTAGCTGGAAATTTTACTCGCAATAAAACCATTAAAATTCCCACGTTATAGTTAGTTGGACTCACTATAACTTGCGCGTGCAATGCACTGCTGATGACGTCACATATTACATCACTCATGACATGGTCAGTGACATCACTCAAGACATCACTGATGACACCATCCAGTGAATGTCTGTTTTTCTGAAAAATAAATATTAGTGAGTAATTCCTAACTATAACTGGTGTGAAACCTATGGTTTTTTCAGTGAATATATATATATATATATATATATATATATATATATTACCTACTGGCGGTCGCCAGTAGGTAGTTATAGTTAGGATCTACTTTCCATAGGAAATCCGCAACATTCTATTGGGAATAACTTTGGCGCCGGTGGACGAATCTTCGCGAATTTTTTCAAAGAAGATGGCCCGCTCCGCTCTGCTCCTTCCCTGAAAGTTTGGGGGGGATTCGTCAAGCGGGGGCCGAGATAAAAGGAGGGTCTCAAAATGTGATTTCCCCATGTTAATAGGGCGGTTGGACTCACTTTTAGCCCGAACGGCTGAATGGATTTCCACCAAACTTGGCAAAATTGTAGGGACTGGTAGCCCGATGTGCCTTTGCTATGTCTCAAGATATGTGCGCCAGTGGATTTTGAGTAATTTAGGTTAAAAAATATATATATATCTATAAGCGCGCCCGGTACGCGCACCAGGGCGCGTACCAGTGCGTTACGCGAGTTCGCGAGCGGAAAGCATATTGGCTCTCGGGTGTCTGTTAACATTCCAAACAGTCTGGAGCAGCCGCCATCTTGTGTCTCGGTAGGATCGAGATACAAGAGGTGGCAAAAACAAAGGGGGAAATTACCAAAAGGGGGCAGGGTAGACCCCCCTGACCCCATAGGTTTGATGTGGGGGCCATAAAAGGGCTTCGCGGGTCAAAACATTTTTTTTTTCACTTTTCGCGGGGGGAGCGCCCGTTACGCGCACCGGGTAGCGTACCGGGGAGCGTACCATGGGGAAAACCCAGTGAAAGTAGAGTTGTTGTGTTGTGTGGGTGATTTAAGTACCAGCATGTAGGTACTAATACAGAGTCTTAAATTCAATGTACACCGTCTCCTCTGTAGATAATTTGCATGTTGTTACAGAAGTTATTCTGGTATATGGAATCTATACCATAGTCTGTCAAGAAAGCAGAAACAACATGGAGACAGGAGATGAAAAAGAGATGTCAAATACTCATTGGAGATAATATAGTGGGAGAAAGGAAGTAACTATGAGCAAAATTACTATGTAACACAAAAAAGTTGCACAGTATACTATAAGTCTCACTTTATAATATAATCATTTTGGTACTATTTCATGAATTACATATAAAAATGAATAATGTCTCGAACAATTTTAAATGATTAAATATAAATTTATTGTTGAGATTGTTCATAATTTAATAACACTTCCAACATTCCATTATCAGGAATCTCCTCCAAATTTGTATTGCATAATTCCCTATTATCTAAACACTCAATGAATTGTTGGTCATGAGACTCATCCATGAAGTCAAGAAAATCTTCTTGAGGAATCTCCTCATCTGTAATTTCGAAAGAAATATTGGTAGTCTGTTGTGTACCTTCCATTTTCTGGCTGTAAATTGCATAAAAAATAAGTATATCAGTAGAGTTAGGGCACTGTTGGGTTTAAGTTCAGACAGGTACTTCTGAGTTTTTAACAGTCAAGTTATCTTTGGGCAGTGTATGGTATCAGGCAGGAAGTATAAATATAAAAAAGTGCATGTGATGAAGCCTAAGTAAATTCATAATTATGCCAGAGAAGCCTAACTTAATCCATAAATATCAAGTCAAGTCAAGTAAAGTCAGAATTTATATAGCGCACTACATACCCAGAGGGTCTCAAGGCGCTTGAGGAAGGGGGGGGAGGTTTACTTGTTGAAAATCCAGGTTTTAAGCTGTTTTCTGAAGGCTAGGTGGTTTTGAGTAAGACGGAGGTGGATGGGAAGGGAATTCCAGGTTTTGGCCGCTAAGTAGGAGAAGGATCTTCCCCCCATGGTGGTTTTGTGGATGCGCGGAACAGCGGCGAGGGCTTGGTTGGACGAACGCAGCTGGCGGGTGGGGGTGTAGAAGGAAAGGCGCGTGTTGAGACAATCAGGTCCAAGTTCGTATAGTGCTTTGTGTGCGTGGGTGAGTAGACGGAACGTTATTCTCTTGTTGACGGGGAGCCAGTGAAGGTCTTTCAGGTGAGCGGAAATGTGGTCTGTGCGGGGGATGTCTAGAATAAGTCTGGCTGAAGCATTTTTGATGCGTTGGAGTTTTTTCTGCAGTTTAGCGGTGGTACCGGCGTAAAGGGTGTTTCCGTAGTCCAGACGGCTTGTAACCAGTGCGTGGGTGACCGTTTTTCTTGTTTCGGTGGGGATCCAGCAAAATGTTTTTTTGAGCATGCGTAGGATGTTGAAGCATGATGATGAGACGGCGTTGACTTGTCTGGTCATCGAGAGTGAGGAGTCCAGGATGATGCCCAGGTTCCGTGCGTGGTCCGTCGGTATGGGGGCTTTTCCTAGGGCCGTTGGCCACCAAGAGTCGTCCCAGGTGGAAGGGGATGAACCTAAGATGAGGACTTCCGTTTTGTCCGAGTTCAGTTTCAGACGCTGTGCTTCATCCACTCGGCTACTTCTTTCATCCCTTCATGTAGGTTGGCTTTGGCGGTGATTGGGTCTTTGGTAAGTGAGAGGATCAGCTGAGTGTCATCAGCGTAGGAGATGATGTTAAGGTTGTGTTGGCGTGCGATGGTTGCGAGGGGGCTCATGTAGACGTTGAAGAGGGTGGGGCTGAGTGATGATCCTTGCGGGACGCCGCAGATGACTTCGGTGGCCTCTGACTTAAAAGGGGGGAGGCGGACTCTCTGAGTTCTTCCAGCGAGGAACGAGATGATCCAGTTCAATGCTTTTCCTTGAATTCCGATGTTTCTGAGGCGTTGTATCAGGGTGCTATGACAGACTGTGTCGAACGCTGCGGAGAGGTCAAGGAGGATGAGGGCGAATGTGTCTCCGTTGTCCAGTAGTGTTCGAATGTCGTCTGTTGCTGCGATGAGGGCGGTCTCGGTGCTGTGTTTTGCTCGGAAGCCAGACTGTGAGGAGTCGAGTGATTTGTTGGTTTCGAGGAAGGCGGCGAGTTGATTGTTGATGGCTTTCTCAATGACTTTGGCAGGGAATGGGAGGAGCGAGATGGGGCGGTAGTTTTTGAGTTCGGTGGGGTCAGCTGTGGGTTTCTTCAGAAGGGCGCTGAGTTCGGCGTGTTTCCAGCTTTCTGGGAATGTGGCGGAGTTGAGGGAGCAGTTGATGACGTCTCGGAGATGGGGTGCGATAATGGAGTCTGCTTTGTTGAAGATGTGATGGGGGCATGGATCTGTAGGGGATCCTGAGTGGATGGAGTTCATCAGGCGAATGGTGTCTTCTGTAGTGATTGGGTTCCAGTCAAAGAGGTTATTCGGAGGAGGTACAGATTCGGATGTGAGTGGGGTGGACTGGTTTACGGGTTGGTTGTCAAAGCTGTTATGAATGTCGGCGATTTTGTCATGGAAGAATGAGGCGAGGGAGTCGCAGAGGACTTGAGAGGGGGTGATGTTGTTAGCGCTGGCGGTGGGGTTGGTGAAATCTTTGGTGATGTTGAAAAGTTCCTTGCTGTTGTGGGCGTTGTTGTCTAGCCGGTCTTTGAGTGCTGATTTCGTGGCTGTCCGGATTAGTTGGTGGTGTTTGCGGGTGGTGTTTTTGAAGGCGGCTTGGGTGATAGTGTTTGGGTCTTTTTTCCAAGTTTTCTCAAAGGAACGACAGAGCTTCTTGGATTTCTTAAGGTCATCGTTGAACCAGGGGGTGTTCTTGCTTCCTTGTTTGATTTGATGTTTTTTCAAGGGTGCTAGTTTGTCGGCGGTTTGGGTTAACCATTGTGTGAAACATATATATATATAACAGTGAAGCCTATCTCAATCTATAACTATAACAGAGGGACAGTAAATAATTATCAGAAAACGTTTTTACAAATTAACTTAAAGTGCCCCTTACAAATTAACAACTTACCTTACAGAAAGGTGAAGAAGAAAAATGAGAAAATCCTTTCAAGATGTACCTCGGGTAGTTGTAGTCAAAATGGCTGTGTTTCCCTCTCATTTTTAATTTATATTCATGTACATAACCAATCAAATGTCAGGAAATAATAGTAGAAAATGAAAGTAACATTTTAATTGGTTGTAAATTCTAACACTTTATATGTGTTTTTGTCATGTAATTTACCTCAGGATATTTAGACAGGGCTACAGGCCAAATGGCTCAATGGAATTCCACCAAATTTGTGAAAATGGTAGGGACTGGTATGTAGTAGGGCCTATTCTATATTTGGTGAAAATCTCTACAGAGGTTTTTATGTATATTAACTTTAAAAAAAATTTAGGAGCGCTTACCGGTGCGCGCCCCGGTACGCGTACCGGCAGCGCTACAGGAGTCCTCCATCTTGTGTTTCGGAAGAATTGAGACACAAGATGGAGGACAAACAACGTTGGGACTGGGTAAAAGGGGGCATGGTACACACCCCCTGACCCCCTAGGTTTTCTGAGGGGGGCTTAGGAGGCCCATATAGGCCAAATTATTTTTATTTTTTTAAAATTTTCGCGGGGGGAGCGCCCGGTACGCGCACCGGGGAGCGTACCGGGAGCGTACTTTGGTGAAAAACAGTGAAAAAAGTTAGAGTAAAGAAATCATTTTGAGTGATCAGAGGTAGGGTAGCCCTGAAAAGAGCTTTTGGGTTCTGTGGCTGATTTAGGTACCTACAAGTAGGTTCCAATGCACAGTCTTAAATTCAGGAGGAATATTCTATTCCCCTCATCTGAGAAGTGCACACCATCTCCTCTGTAGATATCTTGCATGTTGTAACGCAAGTTATTGTTGAAAATTGAACCCATTCCATAGTCTCTCATGTAAGCAGAAACAGATGTATTCACATGTTTCCGTGCTTTCTCAAATTGTGGACAAAATTGGTTGGACCACTTCCATTTCTGTCTTTGGCATATATTGGAATATACCAAGGCAGTTTGTGGAAAAAGTGTCATCAATTGCCCAAAGGTGTCCTTTAAAACCATTTCCAGACCTACCCCAGTCAAAGTGCCTAGGTCATTTCCACCACAATGCAAAATTATAAGGTCAGGGTGTGGCAGATGGTGAAAGGTTTTCACCAATGGTATCAATTGATGACATCTCAATCCTCTTTGGCCAATCCACTTGATGTGCACATTTGGTAAATCAAGGTTGTGAAAATGTCTGAGAGCTGCATACCTTTGAACCCAGTGGATGTAGCTATGTCCAATAATCCAGACAGAATACATGGTGAGAGGAGGTTCTGGTGCAGTCAGATGAAGTGTAGGAATAAAATGGCAGTTGGAACAATAGGAGTTTTCCCCAAAAAAACTGTTGAGTTTCAGTGCATGATTGGTGGATTCAGATAGTTGAAAACTAAAAGTTAGGGTGCATGGTTCTGTTCTGTGAAAGAAGTAATTTGAATGGATAAGAAAAAGTCATTTAAAGAAACATTGCAACTGATAAGCTGGTGTATTGAGAGGTCAAACATCCTTGCTGAGTTCATTTGCAACATTGTAGAATAAACTTTTAAACCTGAGAGGTCAGTGAGGAGGGAGTTGCTATGGTAACAGGTAGAAAGGGCTGAGTGGGGGGAAGGGTGTTGGTTTGAAAATAGAGAGGGAAGAGTTTTGATTGGTTAACATGAGGGATATGTGTGTAGAATTAGGGATTTTCTGTGCCATTCATGGTTGCAGTGCCTGTAGTACATACCTTTTGCTCTGCTAAAGAAATATTGGTGTGTGTATCTGACACTGTTCTCAATCTCCCAAAGCATTTGTAAAGGTGAGTAATGATTCATTTAATGTAGACAGAGACTTGTATACTCTATGGTGAAGATTTGGAAGCAAATTGTGGTTTTTTAATGTTGCTTTGTGTCATGTTTTTAGAAAATGCTTGATAAAAAGTTGTCGCTGGAAAGAGGAATTGTATTTTGTAAAATTGTGAAGTTTCAGTAGTGACCTGGAATGCTTGTACATAGGACCTGCACTTTGTTTCTAAAATGTTATTTAAAAAACGATTTTGGGGCAAATCAATGGGTTTTACATTTTTGAGAATGAATAAATAGTGTCTGCATGATCAAATAAATATATTTGAACCTTTCACAATGATGTCACCTGTGTTACCTCAGATTAGGAAGCACATTGAGCTTCTTTGCTGTTGGTTTGTGTCATGTTTTTTGATAATGCTTGGTACCAACATTTGCAAGATAGAGGATTTGTATTTTGTGAAATAGTGAGGTTTCTGTAGTGAAATTGAATGCTTGTACATAGGACCTGCGCTCTGTTTCTAAAATGTTATTTAAAAAACGATTTTGGGGCAAATCAATGGCTTTTACATTTTTGAGAAGGAATAAATAGTGTCTGCATGATTAAATAAATATATTTGAACCTTTCACAATGATGTCACCTGTGTTACCTCAGATTAGGAAACACATTGAGCTTCTTTGCTGTTGGTTTGTGTCATTTTTTTGGTAATGCATGGTAGGAATGTTTGGAAGAGAGAGGAAATGTATTTTGTAAAATAGTGAGGTTTCAGTAGTGAAATGGAATGCTTGTACATAGGACCTGTGCTCTGTTTCTAAAATGTTATTTAAAAAACGATTTTGGGGCAAATCAATGACTTTTACATTTTTGAGAAGGAATAAATAGTGTCTGCATGATAAAATAAATATATTTGAACCTTTTACAATGATGTCACATGTGTTACCTCAGATTAGGAAGCACATTGAGCTTCTTTGCTGTTGGTTGGTGTCATGTTTTTTGATAATGCTTGGTAACAACATTTGCAAGATAGAGGATTTGTATTTTGTGAAATAGTGAGGTTTCAGTAGTGAAATTGGATGCTTGTACAGAGGACCTGCGCTCTGTTTCTAAAATGTTATTTAAAAAACGATTTGGGGGCAAATCAATGGCTTTTACATTTTTGAGAAGGAATAAATAGTGTCTGCATGATTAAATAAATATATTTGAACCTTTCACAATGATGTCATCTGTGTTACCGCAGATTAGGAAGCAGATTAAGCTTCTTTGCTGTTGGTTTGTGTCATGTTTTTTGATAATGTTTGGTAGGAATGTTTGCAAGAGAGAGGAAATGTATTTTGTAAAATAGTGAGGTTTCAGTAGTATAATGGAATGCTTGTATATAGGACCTGCGCTCTGTTTCTAAAATGTTTTTTTTTAATTGATTTTGGGGCAAATCAATGACTTTCACATTTTTGAGAAGGAATAAATAGTGTCTGCATGATTAAATAAATATATTTGAACCTTTCACAATGATGTCACCTGTGTTACCTCACTTTAGGAAGCACATTGAGCTTCTTTGCTGTTGGTTTGTGTCATGTTTTTTGATAATGCTTGGTAGGAATGTTTGCAAGAGAGAGGAAATGTATTTTGTAAAATAGTGAGGTTTCAGTAGTAAAATGGAATGCTTGTACATAGGACTTGCGCTCTGTTTCCAAAATGTTATTTAAAAAACGATTTTGGGGCAAATCAATGACTTTTACATTTTTGAGAAAGAATAAATAGTGTCTGCATGATTAAATAAATATATTTGAACCTTTCACAATGATGTCACCTATGTTACCTCAGATAAGGAAGCACATTGAGCTTCTTTGCTGTTGGTTTGTGTCATGTTTTTTGATAATGCTTGGTATCAACATTTGCAAGATAGAGGAATTGTATTTTGTGAAATAGTAAGGTTTCAGTAGTGAAATTGAATGCGTGTACATAGGACCTGCGCTCTGTTTCTAAAATGTTATTTAAAAAACGATTTTGGGGCAAATTTTGAGAAGGAATAAACAGTGTCTGCAAGATTAAATAAATATATTTGAACCTTGTACAATCATGTCACCTGTGTTTCCTCAGATTAGGAAGTAGATTGTGCAGATGAGGTGAGGCATGTCCAGGGGTGCAAAGGAGATGAAACCTGTGTCCATGAGTGCAGTGGAGAGGACTCACCTCCTCTGACCCTTAGACAAGCCTTACCTCATCTGTGTCCCTTGGACAGGCCTTAATATATTGGGTATAATTGATGGTAACAGGGTGCAGATGAGATGAGGCGTGTCCAGGGGTGTAGATGAGCTGAGGCCTGTCTAGGGGTGCAGATGAGTTGAGGTCTATTCAGGGTTGCAGATGAGGTGAGTATTGTCCAGGGGTGCAGAGGAGGTGATGCCTGTGTTTAAGAGTGTAGTGCAACAGAGGTCTGTCCAGGGGTGCAAAGGAGGTGAGGGCTGTGTCTAAGAGTGCAGTGGGGGATAGGCTTCATGAAGTCCAGTCCAGTGCACTCTTAGACACAGGCCTCACCACCTATGCTCCCCAGGAGAGGCCTCTCTCCCACTACAGTCTTGAACACAGGCCTCACCTCCTCTGTACCTCTGGACAATCCTTAACTCATCTGCAACCCTAAATCATTTTTTAAAGAGGCCTAAGTGAATTGGGTATAATTTATGGTAACAGGGTGCAGATGAGGTGAGGTCTGTCCAGGGGTGTAGATGAGGTGAGGCCTGTCCAGGAGTCCAAATTATGTGCCCTAAATCGATTTTTAAATAATATTTAAAAAACAGAGCACAGGTCATATATAGAAGCATTTCATTACACTACTGAAACCTTATTTTTATACAAAATACATTTCCTCTATGTAGTAACATTTCTTTACCAAGTATTATCAAGAAATATGACACAAAGGAAGAATAAAAAAACGTAATCTGCTTCCTAATCTTAGAAAACACAGGTGACATGTTTGTGAAAAATGCAGATATATTTATTTAATCATGCAGACACAATTTATTCCTTCTAAAAAATGTAAAAGCTATTCATTTACCCCAAAAACATTTTTTAAATAATATTTAAGAAACAGTACGCAGATCCTATGTACAAGCATTCTATTTCACTACTGAAACCTCACTATTTTACAAAATACAAATCCTCTATCTTGCAAATGTTGATAGCAAGTATTATCAAAAAACATGACAGTAATCAACAAGAAAGAAGCTCAATCTGTATCCTAATCTGAGGTAACACAGGTGACATCATTGTGAATGGTTCAAATATATTTATTTAATCATGCAGACACTCTTTATCCTTCTCAAAAATGTAAAAGCCATTGATTTGCCCTTTAATCGTTTTGATATTAACATTAAGAAAACTGAGTACAGGTTATATGTACAAGCATTCCATTTCACTACTGAAACCTCAGTTGTTTACAAAATACAATTTCTGTATGCAGCAGAAAATTTTAACCAAGCATTAAGAAAAAAAAATAACAGAAAGCAACAATAAAAAAACACAATGTGATTCCTAATATGAGGAAACACACCTGACATGATTGCAAAAGGTGCAGAGGAGGTGAAGAAAGTCGAAATGGCTTTCATGATTGTGAAATTTGCTGAGGAGATGAGGCCTGTGTCTAAGAGTGCAGTGGGAGAGAGGCTTTATGAAGTCCTGTCCACTGCACTCTTGGACACAGGCCTCACCTCCTCTGCTCTCCTGGACAGGCCTCACCTCATCTGCACTCCTGGTTAGGCCTCCCCTTATATGCATCCTGTTACCATCAATTATATCCAATACATTGAGGCCTGTCCAGGGCGCACGGAGGAGGTGAGGCTTGTCCAAGGGTCAGATGAGGTGAGTCCTGTCCATTGCACTCTTGGACACAGGCCTCACCTCCTCTGCACCCCTGGACAGGCCTCACCTCATGTGCACAATCTGTTTACTAATCTGAGGAAACACAGGTGACATGATTGTGAAATGTGCTAATATATTTTTTTAATCATGCAGATACTATCTAATCATGTCAATAATGTAAAACCAATTCATGTGCCTGAAATCTTTTTTTAGAATAACATTTAAAAAACAGAGATAAGGTCATATATATAAGCATTTCATTACAGTACTGAAACCTCGCTCATTTACAAAATACAATTCCTTTATGCACCAACATTTCTTTACCAAGTATTATCAAGAATGTATAAGTCTCTCTTATATTCTCTTCCTGACTTACTCTATTTTTCCACCAGTCACCTTCTAACAGCCTCCTTCTGACTTATTCCTTTTTACATCCTGATTGTGTGTTACACTGTGTTACACTTTCTCTTTGACTTACTTTCTCTTATACCACGTCTTTGATTTATTCTCTCTCTCTCATTACTCCTTGTTACATCCTCTCTCTGATTTAGTTCCTCTTACACCCTCTCTCAAACTTACTCTCTCTCTCTACCTTTTACAGCCTCTCTCTGTTTTAGTCTCTTTTACATCCTCTCACCTTCTTACACCCTCTCTCTGTCTTACATTATTTTACACCCTCTCTCTGTCTTACACCCTGTTACATCCTTTTTTTGACTTACTCCCTTTCTTTGAATTACTCCTTTTCTCTATTACTCCTTTTTCTGTTTTAGAATATATTATACACTCTCTCTGTCTTACTCCTTCTCTATGTTTTAGTCTCTCTACCTTTTTTTGTCTGATTCTCTCTGTCTTTTTGTGTTACTCACTCTAGCTCTTTTTCTCTGTCTTACTCCTAGTTACATAGTTGCTGTGGTATAAAATTAGATATGTTGTAAACTAGTGTTTATATTGTTTGCTTATTGTCATTGCTTTGTTGTTTGGTAATAGTGGTCTATGATGTGTTTTTTTTGGTTTACCACAGATTGAAATCAAGATCTCAATAGTAAGGAAATATGCCCTCAAGGCAGAGGAGAAGGAAAGATGCCAAGCGGAAAAAATCAAAAACAGCAACGGAATTAAAGCAGTCTCCTACAACAAATACTTAAAAAAACGCGAAAAAAGCTCTTGGTAAGACAGCAAAGTCTTTTTTTCGGAACATATGTAGATAAAAAAAAAAGTTAATGGAAATGTGAATATACAGAAGGAGAGAGCAAATTTGAAGAGGAAGGAAAGGCCCCCCAAAAATGTTACTACTGCAGCAGAAGACAATAATATGTATAGGAATAGAAGGCAAAACCAATTCAGGGACATTCATAAACGAATGTTTCGCAATAGGGTAGTTTTAAATTTGTTAAAAAACGTTAAAAAGGGTAAACAGAGAGCTCCTTTTTACAAGAAAAAGAAAAATGTAGAGAAGATTGTTGATCAAGCTTTTGAAGTTAAGAAAAAACTATTTATTTTATTAATTATTAGAATTAGGACACTTAACAAGACAATTGATATTTTCAAATCAAACAGTAGATGCAAAAGAGTAATTAATCAAACTAATTTTTGTAAAGTTTTTTCTGGAGAATGGATGCATAGTTCAAGTTGTGAGCCATTTTTTAATGAGGAGAGTTACTTCCAGGAGAATGATTTGGTGCATGCAGTTGACACCAGTGGTCGAGCATATGAGGTGAAAGACGGTTGTCCGATTGAAAAAGAGAAACTTGTGTCTAGAGATGCAGAAGAGGTGTTAACTGATGAAGTTTTAGGAAGACGTACTAAGGGTCCAGTGTACACTTGGAAGTGTAGTAGTATTTGTAGTGTGCGACAGGATTCAATCGATTTGCTTCGTAATTTCTCATGTACATATAGTAAGAAAAGTCTAAAACAGAAAATGAAGATGTTGCAAGACTTAGATCCTTGCAGAGCGAGAGAAAACACAGATTTGCATGGGCATTCACTGGCTTGTCTTTCAAGAAAAGTATGTCAGAGTGTTTTTCATCATTTTAGGATGTTAGCAGTGCATCATAACAAAATGAGGAAATTAGTGAGAAGGTTGTATTATGCAAAAAGTCCAGCACTTAAGCTTAAACAGTTAAACAGTGCTCTTTTGCATGGAACTGAATTAGATGTGAAGAAGATTTGTGAAGAAATTGAGATTTGTTATTTTTGTGAAAAAGAGGACAGTCTAGAAATTGACACAGTAATACAAGGTAATGTGGAAGACACTGTACAGATTTCAAGTACAGAAAAGTTTGACCAGGAAATTACCAAGTTTAAGGTGAAATCAAGTGAAAGGCCTAATTTTACTTGTGTGTGGTGTCGACTGACTCATTATAAGATGCAGACTAGGTTAGTTGATTTATATGCAAAAAGTGAAATGGAAAATAATAGTGAATGGAAGAATTTTGCAACTTATTTGTTGGTGGAGAATTCTTTTGATTTGAGTTCTGATCAGCGTATTTGTAAATATTGTTATATTAAATTAAATGAAAACAGAATGACTGCTAGAGCTGTTCATAATAATCTTGAGTTGGTACACATTCCTGCTGAATTGATGGATTTAAATACATATGAATCTATTTTGATTCAATGTGTCCATCCTTTTCAGGCTATTGTTCGCATGGAGCCTAAGATAGGGAAATTGCCTCCTTCAGATTTACAGAGAGGATTAAAGGGAAGAGTTGTTTATTTGCCTCTAGATTTCAAGAAAAATATTGATACAATAGGTGTAGAAAAAGTGGAAGAGGAACCTTTAGTTATTCTAGTTAATGGGGTTCCGACAAAGAGTAAGAAAATCTGGCAAGATTTAGTGGATGTTAGGAAAGTCAAAAAGGCAACGTTGTATTTGGTCAAAACCAATGAGTACTACAAACATGTATGTGTTGGAGCAGAGGAAATAGCTGCAGAAGAAGACAGTGATTGTTCAGCCGGCCAAATTGAAAAAGTTGATGTGTCTAGAAGTGATGAAATATATGAAAATTATACTGTTCATCCTTTGCATTCCCAAGAAGTAATGGGGAATGCAATTGACTTGTTTCAAATGAAAGCAGCAAAAGGAAGTCCCATTAGTGTATGGGAAGAAAGTTTGGAAGCTCGTTCTTTTCCACAGCTATTTCCAACAGGTCGAGGTGGACGATATGACGATTGACCAGTTCAAATTCCTGCATCTGAATACCGGACTTTAAGATCATATGCTGAAGATCCAAGGTTTCGTCAATGCATTCCATATTTGTTTCATCTACTGTATGAAAGTGACTTGTCTGGGCTTTCTTATGCAGTAAATCATATACTGAAAAGTGGAGCACATCTGCAAAATGTTTCGGCGAGGGACTTTATGGACAAAGTCAATCTGCAAGATAATATTTTGGAATCTCATCTAATCAATCTCATGGCATGTCAGCGTGGTACAAACACGTATTGGTACCGTCGTCATGGGGAATTGAAATGTATGTTAAGAAACTTAGGAACTCCTACATGGTTCCTCACTCTTAGCTGTGCTGAGTATGCCTGGGACGACTTACTTCAATTTATACGCGAGGCAAATGCAAATATACAAAATATAGAATTCAAAACACCTGGAGAACTGTGTTCTTTGGATCCAGTGAATGTATGCAGATATTTCAATCATAGATTTGAAGCTATGATGTCTTTTATTACCAACAAAAAAAATCCTCCCCTTGGAGAGGTTTTGGATTTCTTTTGGAGAAAGGAGTATCAAGCGAGAGGTGCTCCTCACATACATATGTTGTTGTGGATTAAAGATGCACCCACATTTGGAACAGATTCGGATGAAACAGTAATGAGTTTCATTGAAGAGCATTCAACATGTTCTGTTCCGAAAACTACCGAAGAAAACAGTTTCAGGCAACAAGTTTTACGCTTTCAATCCCATCGTTGTGGGAAGTACTGCTGTCGAAAATTCAAAAACAAGGAAAAGTTCTACACAAAATGTCGTTTCGGCTTTCCACGGCCAGTGATTTCTAAAGGAAGAGTAAATAATTTGATGTCTTCTCTACGACATACTGTGACGAGGAAATCACCAAAAAATACATACAATTTAAAAAGAAACGAAGAGTCCAAGTACATCAACGACTACAACCCAGTGATTTTGTCCATGTGGAATGCTAACATGGATATTCCGTTTGTTGCTGACAACTCTATTGCTGTGGCTCGATATGTGACGTCTTACATCACAAAAAAAGAAAAGACAGAACTGAAGGAAATGTGGGAGGACATTTCACATGAAAAGAGTATAAGCAAGAAATTATACAGTTACAGTCTGAAGATGTTGTCGCATCGAGAAATTGGAGCATATGAATGTTCTGATCGGTTATCATCAGCAAGTCTCTATGCCAAATCGAGAACCATCATTTGGGCGAGTCTAGGTCTTGCTGCATCACGAAACCGAGTATTGAAATCTGTAGAAGAAATTGAGTATTTGGCAGAGAAAGAACCAAACAGTACAGATATTTTGAAGACAAACATGTTGGATACATACTATCCAAATAGAAGTAGTCATCTTGAGAACAGTTGTTTGTATGAAGTTCTGCAAAACTATATTTATAAGAGGAACATCAGAGAAGATATCAATAATGGAATATATGCTGTCATTGGATGTGAAGGATGTCTAGTGAAACAAAGAAAAGGTCATTTAATTAATCATCGAAAATTGAGTTGCGAAAATCCAGAGAAAAGGGAATTTTACTATTTGGCTCTTTTGCAACTCTTTAAGCCATGGCGTACAGAAGAGGAACTACTTGGAGATTTTCTCTGTTACGAAGATTCTTTTAATGCAACCAAGGATACCATAGAATGTCCTGTTTTTCCAAATTATCTGCAAATGTTGAACGAAGAAATAGAGCAAGAAGCCACAATTGCTGCAGAGATTGCTAGAGACAGTTCTCCAGACAGTCAGAGTTCTACTTCATTGAGTCAGGATCCACTAGGAGGACCAATTATTCAAAATGAAACTGCCACTGCCATGGATGAGGTGGAAAGAACTATGGAACAAGCTGAAGAGGATGTAATTAACTTCGAAGATTTGGTGAAACAACTAAACATTGAGCAGAAACAGATATATGACGAAGTCACAGAACAGATTGAACATGGATTCAGTCATGAGAAAAAAGAGTGTTCATGTACATCATTTAAGCTTGTCCAACTGTACGTGAGTGGAGAAGCGGGAACTGGAAAAAGTTTTCTGATTAAAGCAATTGCAACTTATTTGCAGAAAAGGACTGAATCACCGCTGTCTTGTGTTGTAACCGCTCCAACTGGGCTGGCAGCACATAACATTAAAGGGATTACTTTACATCGTTAACTGATGCTACCAGTTGAGCATGATAATAAATTGCAATACCACAAGCTATCTGGAGATGCGTGTTCTGAAGTTTCTAGAATCCTGAAGAAAATGAAACTTCTTATCATTGATGAAGTAAGCATGGTCTCAAATCTAATGCTTGCTTTTGTGCATTTGAGAATGCAAGAAATTTTTAGAACAGACTATGAAGTCTTATTCAGAGAAAAACACATTATTGTTTTTGGAGATCTACTGCAGTTGACTCCAGTGAAAGGACAACCAGTGTTTAAAATGCTCACGCATGAAGATACCAGGAAGTGCCTAGGAAGCATTGGAAACATTAATATATTGTTAAACTTCAAATATGCAGAACTGCTTCAAAATATGCGACAGGCAAAGGATGAAGATTATAAAAATATTCTACAAGATGTAAGAATCGGAAAACTACGTGAGCATGGGAAGGAAGCTTTACATGCACGATTAATTTCAAACTTGTATCCAGATGAAAACATTCTTCCAGAGAATATTTTTAAGAAAATTACTGAGAACAAATCTGGGATATGTTTGATGCCAACTGTGAAAGAATGTTCCATCTTCAACAACAACATGTTAAAGTTAGAAAATGAAGAGATTGTGAAACTGGAAGCTATAGATAAAATAGAGCATATGGGAGCAACAATTATTTTGTCTGAAAATTTTAAATCAAAATTGGATTCATTAGAGAAGAGTACATCTAAAACTGCTGGTTTTGAAAAGACTCTGAATGTGTGTTTAAATTGTCGTATCATTTTGAGAAGGAATTTAAATGTTGAAAGAGGTCTGGTAAATGGAGCAATGGGTCATGTTATTGATTTTGTGAATTACAGAAATAGAGATTGAATTGAATTTTTAAAAATTAAATTTGATGGCATTGATGAAATACAACAAATCAGTTGTTGTTCAGCTAGATTTTTGCTTGTGAAAGACTTATATGTTCGCCGAAAACAGTTTCCTATTTGTCTGGCATATGCGGTGACAATTCATAAATCTCAAGGTTTAAGTGTAGATAGTGCTCTGGTGAACATTGGAACGTCTGTGTTTATAGAGGGTATGGCATATGTGGCATTATCACGAGTCAGAACTTTCTCAGGATTGTACTTGACTGAGTGTGATGAGACAAAGATTTGTGCAGATCTAGATTGTGTTAAAGAATACAATAGATTAAGAAGAGAGTATGCTCCACATTTTTTTTTTTTTTTTTTGAAACCTTTATTGGTCATTATTATAAAGTACATTGCCTACTTCCCACATCCTCCCCTGCGAGGCCAGAAGCTGTGTCGTATCGTATAATGATGCTTATGCGTATCTAGCAAGGGGTGGACAGTTAACACAGCATGTTGCCTACAACCCGTTCTGGCCGGCCGCGTTGCATCTAACCGTGGTCCATCTGGGAATCTTTATTTAATCAACATAAATACATTGCAGTAGTGTAGGCAATAGAATCTTGAGGTTACTTTTTCACTTAACTTTCAACTTCATAACATCTAAGTCACATTAACTTCCCCTAATGGGCCCACCATACACAGTATGTGGTGTGATGGATCATACAGTATGGAGTACCAGTAAAGTATAATGTAGCAGTATATAGTGCTAAGTTCTCATAATGGTATAGATTCGCACTCCATAGACGTTGTTTATTCTCAGGGAACGTGTAATTCTTGCCGTCCGAAGAGTTCAATGTCGTGTCGTGCCATAGGTATGTTGTAGGTAGTATGTCATGTAGTCATACAGGATGTGGAGCAACAGAACTGGGGGGGAGCTGGGAGCATCGCGGTCCATGTCTCCCTTGTAGGTTCTGGCCTTAGTGCATGAGTATCATGAAAGGTGTGCTATGTGCTCAGTCACGGGGGGTGGTGAGGCTCGCAGTGTCTGGGAGGGGGGGACAGGTTAGCGGGTATGCGCTGGAGTTAGTCTACCGCATTACGCAGGGAAGTGCGACCAGGGGGGGGCGACGGCGCGGACATTATCACTTGTTCCACCGTCACCCTCCTCCTCGGATTCATCGGTGTTTCGTGTTTGGAGTAGATACGCAACAAGGGGGCCCCACAGGTCCTTGGGACGCGATTTACGTGGTAGCAGCTCAGCGTAGTAGTGGAGTTGTTCCTGCCACGTGCTCATACTATTTAGCCAGTCCTTAAATTTAGGAGCTCTCCCCCTACCCCATCCACATGCCACCTGCCGTTTAGCCAACAGGAGGCTTAGTGCGAAAAATAGTTTATGTGTTTTTAATGTTGGGATAGTGTGTCCTAGCAGAGCTAATTTGGGACAAGGGTCCGTGGGTATGCCGATCATCGCAAAAACAGCCTCAAACACCTCTATCCAGTATAGGGCCACAGCTCGGCACTTCCACGCTAAGTGCATGAAGTCCGCGCCAGGTCTACTACATCTGAGACAGCGATCATTGTCTCTGAGCCCCAGTCGGTGTAGCTTAGCAGGCGTGAAGTAGAGTCTATGCAGGAATTTATAGTGTACTAACCGAAGACGAGCGTTTCCTGTCACTGCTTGGGTATGAGAGCAGCTCAGCTCCCATTGCTCGTCTGTCATGGAGCAATCAAGATCCTCATCCCAGTCTCGTCTAGCCCTGAGCGGAGGAGGGGATGGAGCTATTTGAACATGTTTATATAGCATAGAGACCACATGCCTTGGGGTATCCGTCTGGAGTAGGGAATGAAGTGGGGCCATGGTTTCCGGTTCGTCCGGGAAGTTGGGTGTAATGGATTTAATGTTTTGCCGAAGCCGAACATATAGGAATGTGTCCATTATTGCAGGGGTGTGATCTCCAAAGAACTGCTGTGCAGTGCGAAAGGTACCCTGGAGGTATAGTTTTCCCCAGGTGTGGATAGCTAGTTTCGCAAGGAACTTGCGCCCTATTTCTTCCTGTGCAATACTCACACGGGGATCGTTTGCTAGTGCCATCAATGGTGAGTAGAAGAAGTGTACTTCCATATGTTTTGCTATACGATTCCAGGCCCTGACAGTGCAGTCTACAGTAGTGGGGTCTTTTTCTCCATTACCGACAGTCGTGTAAAGGTATCCTGAAGGCTGTTCCTGTCTCATGTAACCGTCTTCAACCGCCAGGTGGGCCATGAATGGTGGGGGGTGGAACCAATATGAAGCAAAGTGCCCTTGGGCACAGTCATAGTATTTGCGGAGGTCTGGGACCTCGAATCCCCCTTGGTGGTAGGGTAGCATCAGCGTCTTCAAACTGAGTCTGGCCTGTTTGCCGCCCCAGATGAGGCGTGACAGTTGAGAGTCGAGGGCGCGGAAAAAACATGAGCCAGGGTGATAGGGTATGTTGGTGAAGAGGTACAATAGTTTGGGGAGTACCACCATTTTAATCAGGGAAATGCGGCCCGCCATGGACAGCGGGAGGTGTATCCATTTAGTTATGGAATCTGTCAGTTTATCTAAGGTAGTTCCATAATTGGCCCTGATAAGAGCCTCGCGGTTTCGGGTGATGGTGATTCCTAAGTATTTGACTTCGTCAGATTCCCACACCAGAGGGTAGTCTAGGGGAAATTTCGTAGTCTTGTCAGTCAAGGGGAATAGGGCCGATTTCGCCCAGTTTATTTGCACTCCTGCTATTGCCCCAAACTTAGTTATCTCCCGAAGCAAGGGATTTAGATTTTCCTGAGGTTTGTTGACATAAAGGGTTATGTCATCTGCGTATAACGCAATCAGCAGTTGTCGTGCCGGGTAGATAAGGGAGCGATGGTTGTGGTGCTGACGGAGTTTAGCAGCCAGGGGTTCGATGGCAATCGCAAAGAGTATTGGGGACAAAGGGCAGCCTTGCCTGGTTCCCCTACGAATCTCAAATGGAGCAGAACGGGCCCCATTAAGGAGCACCGTTGCTTGGGGTTTATGATACAATAACCGAATCCAGTCAATAAAGTTAAAAGGGACTCCCATCCGTGCGAGCAGTGCAAAAAGGTAATCCCATTCCAGGGAGTCGAACGCCTTTGTGGCGTCTAGGAATACGGCAGCTGCCTCGCAACGGGGGTTGATATCCTGCAATACTGCTTGGAGGGTGCGTAGGTTATGTGATGTGGAACGGTTAGGGACGAATCCCGCCTGATCTGGTAGTACGAGCCTTTCCATAAGGAGATTGAGACGCGTCGCGAGTATTTTTGCTAAGATCTTACAATCTGTGTTCAACAGGGAGAGGGGCCTGTAGGAATCGCAGTGATCTGATGGTTTGCCTGGTTTCAGCAATGATGTTATTAATGCTTCCCGCATTGTGTGCGGGAGTGAGCCTTCCTCCAGTGCTGCATAGAAGACTTGTTTCAGTATGGGCGCTAGTATGTGTATGAAGTGTTTATAAAATTCGATCGGCAGGCCATCCGATCCGGGCGCTTTACCAGACTTCATGGCCATGATCGCATCTTTAATCTCGTCGAGTTCAAGCTCATGGTGGAGGAATTTTTGTTGGGATGGCCCTAACCAGGCAATGGCGGTATCTTCTAGGTAATCCTGGAGGTTAATCGTGCCAGTGCTGTGTGAGGTGTAGAGCGATGTGTAGTGGTCAGTTAACACTTGGAGCTGTTCCGGGAGGTCTCGTTGTGGTATGTCATGCCTGTCGAGTAACGAGGGGACATAGTTTTGGTACCGAGGGGTTCTAGTCGCAGCCGCCAGCGCTTTGCCTGGCCTGTCTCCCTCCCCATACATCCTAGCAGTGAAGGGCCTCCCCAGGAATTTACATTCTTTCTCTGCCGCCTCTGAGTATTCATTCAGTTTTTCCCTAAGCTGGGCCTGGGTTGCGCCATCTCTATCCCCCTGCGCTAATTCCCGTTCTAGCTGTTTAATCTCAGTTTCCAGTGTGCGTATGCCTTGTCGCAGTGTCTTTAGAACTCCCCCCCCTTTGGCTATGCAGGTCCCCCTGATCGTCACCTTAAAGGCCTCCCAAACAGTAGTGAGACTAGAGACTGAGTTGATATTTCGTTCGAAGAACTCAGAGACATCTTGCTCTAGTTCAGCAGCAAAGGCAGTATCAGTGAGGTGTGCGGGGTTAAGGCGCCAGTTTAGGTAAGGGGCTACAGCGATGGGCACCTGCAGGGAGAGAAGGACCGGCGAGTGGTCCGAAAATGTTCTCGCCAGGTGTTGTGCTCTGATTAACCATGGGGCCAGTCCTACTGACAAGAATATATAGTCCAATCGGGCCCATGTGGAGTGGAAAGCTGAGTGATGAGTACCTTGCCTGGCAGAGGGGTGCAGGTGTCGCCACGCGTCTACCAAGCGGTGATCTTTCACTATTCCCAACAGTGAACGTTGGGTATTCGTGTAATGAGAGGCCTGCGGACATGACCTATCCATCCCAGGAATTAAGGCAGTGTTGAAGTCTCCTCCCAGTATCACGTGAGCAATCCCCAAGGCCTGTATTTTCCCCCACATCGTGAGAAGAACATTAGGATCATCAATGTTAGGACCATATTAACATGCAATCAATATCGTATGTGCGTGAAGTTTCCCCCATATCATACAGTAACGTCCCTCAGAATCTATCTCCGTCCCGGCAAGAGTAAAATTAGTCCCCCTCCGAACTAGAACCGCCACCCCTCTTGCATAGTTAGAATAGGATGAAAACACCTTGCACGAGGACCATTTTGAGGTGAATGAAGGGGAACCTTGCGGGAGTAGATGTGTCTCTTGTAGCATGGCAATGGCAATCCCATGTCTGTCCAAATACCCCAGAATCTGTCTTTTCTTCCTCGGGTTATTCAATCCACATATATTCCAGGAGACTACATTGAACTGCGAGGCTGGTTGCGTTTCAGTTAAATCCCCCATGTTACAATCAGAAAATATATATACCTAGGGTCTACAACATCCATGTGTGTATAACGTACGGCAACGAGTGTGTGATACGATCCCGAACTTCTACCGTGACATGCCCAACATCTAGAATGACTGTCAATTAGTCCGCTCAAGTATGCAACATGTTGAAACATTACCCCACCCACACCGGCATCCCCAACCCGCCGGGTATACAGAATCCCTCCCCCCAAAGACATCCCTCCCTCTCCCCAACTTGGAAACAAAAGTAAAGACAAAGTCTCCCCTAGTCTGCAAGCAGAAGGGGTATTTGGGGGTTCGCCCATCGGGGATCAACTCTAGGGGGCGCCCAACCTGTCCTCCACCTCCCTACTTGCACCCACACGGAGCCAGGCATGCCCCCGGACTCACTACGTGGGACGGAGGTGGGTGATCAAGCACCAAAAGTTGCTTAAACCGGGTCATGTAATTGCCTGAAAGTGTACCTCACCGGGTTACTGAAGTCTTGCTCGTTCATACTCATCTTGGATGTGGTAGACGCCACTGCAACAATTCAGTCTTGGTGGTTCATAGGCGATGCGGATCTGGAGCGTTGTTTTTCAGCACTCCTCTTATCCTTGTCTTTCTTGTGCTGCTTGAGGAAATCTTCCACCTGCTGAGGATTGTGAAAAAAGAGTTGGTTGCCTTGGTAGGAGATTTTTAGTTTCGCCGGATAAAGCATGGCGTATGGCATCTCTTGTTCCTGAAGTTTTTTCTTCACTCCCGCAAACTTCTTTCTAGCCTCCTATACTGCCGGGGTGAAGTCAGGGAAGAAGGAGAGCGTGGTATTGCAGTATCCTACAGTGCCGATCTCTCTTGCCCGTCTTAGCACCGCATCCCGGTCCCTATAGTTTAGGAATCTCGCGATGATGGGGCGTGGAGGGGCCCCCGTTGGAGGGCGCGCGGCCAGGGACCTGTGGGCTCGCTCAACTATTAGGTGCGGGGAGAACGACTCCTTACCAAAGAGTTCGGTAACCGGATTCTCGATAAATACCTCCATTCTTCCTGTGTTTGTGGTCTCCGCCAGGCCCGTGATGCGAACGTTGTTGCGGCGGGACCTCGCTTCTAAATCCTCATTCTTCTCAGCAATGATTTTCAGGAGCTTGTCCATTTGGGACATATGTCTGCCCGCCGAGGAGGCCCCATCCTCCAGCACAGAGATCCTTTCCTCCGCATCGTTGATTCTGGAGTCGTGGCTTTCCAATTTTGAGACCACGCTATCCATGCGAGTGTTGATGTTGTCAATCTTGGAGTCAATATTGGACAGACTCTGTTGCATGCTAATCAGCAAGGCTTTCCAGTCTTCGTCTGGGGGGCCACAGGCCCCAGGACTGCCCTCCGGGTCTTGTGTGTTTTTGGGGGGTCTTTTAGCCTCAAAAGGTATCTTGGATTGTTTGGCGTCGTTGCGCCCCATGTCGCGTCTTGGTGTCCGCGAGGTCTACGTGGCGGCTGGGGCCCGGGCGTTTGGAGGAAGCTGTTGGTCCAGTGGCCTTAGAGTTATTGGGGCTGGTTGGTGTAGCGGCCTTTGTGTGTCATGCGAGAGTGGGCGCAGGCCTATTCTGCACGTGGACCTGAAGACGGAGCGCGAGTCTGGCAGTGGCAGCGGCAGTGATAGCAGATATGCTGGCGGACACAGCAGAGCAGCTTAGTCCTCCTCGTCACCAGTAACCCGGGCAGGGAAAGGCCGCGTTCCAAAATATGGCGCGTGATGACACTGTGCGCTGTGAGCTAAGGTAGGGTGCGGGCCGCAGCAGCCAATGGTCCCAGAGGAGAAGGTAGTGACACAACTGGCATGTAGCGAAGTCTACATGGGGAGAGAAGCAAGTCCGCCGTTCGTCGCAGTCACCGGCAATCCGCGGTCTCAGCGACCACCCGGTGACCCCTCAGGCGGCTAGGGGTGACCAGTGCACCAGCTGTTCTTGGCCTGCGGGCGCCCCCCCCCGCAACACTCGTCCAGGCAGGTCGCACTTGCACCTTCTACCTCACGGGTGTAGTCTCCTCGTCCGCAATCGCCGAGAGGCGGGAAGGCCGCAGCTGATGGGCAGGTAGGCCCCGCTGTCCGTAGGGTGATGCGCCGGCCTCCTCACGAGAGCAGCGAGCCGCGGGGGGGTCGCGATCCAGCAGCGGGAGGGTCCAGCACCAAGGCGTAATCCACTGGGGTGCTTGGGATCAATTTGGCAGGCAGTGCTGTTTGCTATGCGGTAGGGCGCCGGCCGGTATACAGTCTCGTTGCCGGGCCGGACAGGCCCCGCAGCCGTTCCCGCCAAGGGATTCAAAAGACGCGCTGCAAAGTTGCCGCTTCCTCCCAGGCAGGGCTCACCTCGTTCCCGCAGGGGTCTTCCAGCCACGCCGTCGTCTCCCCAGGATGTCCAGCTGCGCCAGCAGCTTCCGTAAAGCACAGGGAATGCCGCCTCGACCAGGCCTCAGAGCCCCGGAGTTTCCTGGCGCACCCAGCCGACCAGTCAGCAGGTCGCAGTCCAGCGCTGCAGTCCGGTCCCAGAAGATGGGTCGGTATCTCCTCTCCCGCTCAGGCGTTTTGTACGTGTGTACCACCGCTGAGATCAGGGGGCCGCCACGATCCCAGTTCCGAGGTGTCTGGGCAGTTTTTTCCGGTCAGGAAGATCTGAAGGATGAACTAACGGCTCGATCTGACGAGAGCCTCACTACAGTGCGGCCATCTTGGTTTGGCGCCACCTAGCGCCCCCGTATGCTCCACATTTGCCTCAATATCCTCTGTTTGAAAAACATGTGGTAGGCCGAAAAAGAAGAAATGAGAATAATTGCAGTGAGGTACTAGCGATAAAGACATAAAGTAGATGAAACTGTAATTGTAAGCAGAAAGAAAAAGGATTCTGTTGAAGATGTTGTTGGATTTCAATTTGAAAACAGTTCTGGTGTCAACTGCTATGCTAATGTAGTGGTTAATGTTGTTTTTTTCTTCAAAATCTACAACAGATTGTTGAAAATCGAGATCAAACATTCTGCTGTTTATTGAATTCTGTATTTGAGAAATGTAGCAGTGATAGAGCAAAAATAGAAAGTGTTTCAGAAATTCGAATCTTTTAGACATATGTTCTGGTCAAAATCAATTTTCACAGAATATTCAGCAGGATTGTCAGGAATTTTTAATGTATATGTTTGGTGTATTAGAAGATGAAGGTGTAGATGTAGAAAATCTATTTGGCCTTTCTTATCAATGGCAACATGACTGTGACAATTGTAGTTTATCAAGTAGTACTAGAATAGACACTGAACGATTTATATATTTGACTTTACCAGACTGCAAATCAGTGTCTTTCAAAAATCTAGTTAAAGCAGCTGATCACAATATGGTGTGTACCCAATGTAAGTCTGCAATGCTGTCCACAATATTTCTACAAAGTTATGGTCAGTATGTCATTTTAATGTTCCAACAATGTAAACCTGATGGAGCTAAATTGACAACTTCTACTAAAAATTTCGTGGCTTCTCAGTTATCAATTTCAGGAAGAACCTTTGCAACTGTAGCTATTATTTATCATGACGGTCCATCGACAACATCAGGGCATTACACATGCTATTTAAAATGTCAAAAAGGGTGGAAGCTGTGTAATGATACTCATTTGACTTTCAAACAACGTTTGCCTTTTGACTTAAAAAACTCATATCTAGTGTTTTTAGAATAAAAATTGAAGTAGAGGTAATTGGCCTATGAAGACGGGAGCAGTTAATAAAAGTTAGTTTACTGTTTAAAATTATATTCTGAGTAAAAGTGATCAAGATAATATAAAAAATTGAGTTGTCATATAGGTACTATAAGTGGATCTCATAGTAAGTGATATCAGTATCATACGAAATGTTGAACATGAGTGAGCCAGAGATGGAATTATGAATATTTTAAATATTCTGAAAATGTTGTATGAGCCTTTCTTTCAGAATGTCGGGAAAACGGTAATTTCAGAGTTTCTTTTAAGTAATTTGAAAATATACTGATACATCTGACACTATTTGGCCTTAAGGAAAGGTGAAGGAATGAGCAAAGAGTCATGACTGAAAACAAGGAGTATATGAAAACATTGAAACATATTTTAAATGTTCTTGGAGGTTTTCTTCTAGAAAGTCGATGAAATGGAATTTTTAGAGAACAGCAGAGTACTTTCCAACTAAAAGGACCTTCATGATGTACTATTTGGCCTAAAGGAAAAGTAAGTGAATCAAGGATTAGTGTACATTTGTGATTTTTAAGTTTATATGTTTTTTTTTAAACACAATCTTTTAGATTGTGTTTTTTTTCCCGCTGTCATATGATGAGTAGTTTGAACTCACTATTGTTAGTGAAATTTAATATATTCTGAGAACAGCAAAAATAAACCATGTAACATGTTGTATAAGTTATTCTATAGTTTGTATTGTGTAATTTAAATTGTATTCCTATTGTCTCACACTCACTTACTTTTTTCCACCCTCTTTCAGCTCTCTTTACTCAATCATAATGTCTTTCACTCACTCTCTTTCACCCCTGTTCTTTTACTCCACTTCTTTCACAACCCCTTATTCCCATTTCAACTGTATGCATCCCCTCTCTCCCTTGCATCACTTTTCAGCTTTCATTGTCTCTGCTTTATTTCCCTTTTCCGTCTTTTCCTTCTTTCCTCTTGTAGTAATTCCTCTTTACTCACTCACCTCTTTTGTCGCAGTATGTCACTATAAATCACCCACTCTCCCTGACTTATCTTTCTTTGCTCCTTTCTTTTGTCCTCTTCGCTCAGTTTTTCGTTCACTACCTCTATGTCCTCAGTCCCTCACTCTCCTTGTGTTATGCTCACTTGTGTTTATCTACCTTCTATCATTTCTCTTAAAACAACTTCACTGCTCCTCTCTCATCGTTCTTTATCCCCTTTTCTTTTACTCCGGTTCCATTACTACTTCTCATTTCCTATTATTCAGTGTCCTTCTCTTTACTTTCATCACCGAATTACATTCTCTCTGTTCCACTGTTTTACTCCTCTTCCCCTCTCTTTCCTTCTTTTGCTCCTTTACTCATTTTCCTTTCCTCACTCATTGTATTCCACTTCACTCAGTCCTTCCCTTAGTCCCTCTGTCTACTAACTCCCTCACTCTTTTCCCTCAATCCTTCTATGTTATCCTCTCTCCCTTCATCCCTTCACTCTGTGACTCCCCTTCACTCACTCTCAGTCATCTTCCATTCGTCATTCTTGTAAATGCATCCTCAACCAGACTCCTTTCTCTCTCAGTCATTCCCTTTTTACTTACTCCTGTTTCCTGATTTAGTTTTGCTAACTCACATTCTTTTAGTATCTTTCTTACCTTCAGTTCATTTCTCTCTTCTTCTCTTCCTCTCTGTCACTGAACGTATCTGCCTTACTCTTAGTAATTTGCTGTCCTTCTATTTCTTTTCCCTCTTTTTGTCCTTCTACATTACTTTATTTCCCTTTCTGTGTCTTTCACTCTTACTTTATTTCTTACTACACTTTTATGATTTTTAATCTCTTGACTTGTCTCTTCTATTTTAAAATATATATTTTACTAATTATAACTTATTTTTTTTCTCTCTTTCACAGATACAAAGTGTAGTAAAAACATGTAATTAAATTTACATTAATTATATGGTAAGTATGAAAAAAAATGTAGTTTGTCATCACCCTTTGCTTTAACCTCATTACTATTCTCTCACCCTACCTCACTCCTGTTTCCTTACTCTGCTTCCCTCACTTATTCTTATCCTCCATGTTTACTCTTCTTTCCCTACTGTCCTACCACATTCAACTTCTTTCAGTCTCCCTGCTTTACTTCCCTTACCCTCTGTTCCCTTCCCTCGCTCCCTCACTCATTCCCTTACTCATTTACTTCACTCCTCTCACTCCTTCTCTCAGTCCGTCTGTCCTCACAGTTCCTCACTTCCGTTCCCTCACTCCGTCTCTCTTACCGTCGCTGTCTCTGTCCCCTCACTCTGTCACTACTCTTTCTTCATGCTCACTCCCTACAACTCACCCAAACTCCCTTACTTACCTTTCTTTGCTGCTTCACTCAGACCCTTTCAGTCACTCCTTCCTTTACTCTCTCTGTCCTTTCTCTCTGTCACTCCCCATGTCTTACCCTTATTCACTTTTATCCACCCTCTTTTACCCCTCTTTACTTACACTCACTGCTCTTTTCTCACCCTCCCTCACCGTTGTTCATTTATTTTGGTTCCGTCACTACCCCTCATTCCCCATCCTTTACTGTCCTTCCTTTTACTTTCAACACCCACTCACATTCTCCCAGTACCTCTGCTTTAGTCTTCTTCCTCTTTCTTCCCTTCTTTTGCTCCCTTATTCATTTTCCTCTTCTTACTTACACCCTATTACACCTTCTCTCTGTCTTAATATGTAATAAACAGTTCCTCTGTGTTGCTCCCTGTACCTCTCTTTCTCTTAACATTACTCTCTCTGTGTCTTTCCCTCATGCTCACTCCTTTATTTTCTTTTTTTTTTTGGTGCGCGCCCTGGTGCGCGCCCCGGTGCGCGTACCGGTACACGTACCGTGGAGAAAAAAGAATGACAGAGTTTTTTAAAAATGTTGTTTTTTTTATATAAATTGGAGGTAGTTCTAAAAAGAACTGTTTTTTAATTCTTTTTGTTGTTTTATATCACCAGCAAGGTTGATGAGTGTAATACTTTGATCACCATAAGTAATTGTTTTGCCACAATATATACAAACAATTTTGTATCCACCAAACTTGGTTTATATGTTTGTAAGCATCTGCCTTGCCTCTGGACCCGATGGAGTGGGTTCTTTGGTTGTTGAGGTTCTGGAAGATGATTGGGGAAGGTTCCTGCACACTTCTCTCACCTCTGCTGCAGAATAGTTATTGGGGTGCAAACGTTGCATGTGGCGAATCATTGTGTGATTCCCAAATGAATATTTTTTTGCAGGGTTCCCCCTGGATAGCACAGCACCACAGATGAGACAGGTCACCTTTGCAGCGTTTACTTTTTTTGCACCCCTTGGGATTTTAAAAAACTCCCATATAAAGTGCTCCCTAGGTTTATATGGGGGATTGTCTTCAGGCAGGAACTGCCTTCTCTCCTCCTCCTCCTCCTCTTCTTCTTGACCACCAATGTGATGTTGTGGTGGTCCTTGTGGTGGTGCAGATGCTCCAGCTGCTGCTGCTACTGTAGCCATTTCTCTAGCAATAGAAGCAGGTCTTCCTCACTCAAACAATAAAGTGAGAATGAGGAAAAAAGGTGGGGGCTTTCATCATCTGAAAAACAAAACTGTTCTGAACCAATGAAAAGTGTTATTTTCAGGTCACATGACCTGGGCTTTCATCATTTGCAAACCAAAAGTGTTCTGAACCAATGAAAAGTGTTATTTTCAGGTCACATGACACGACGCGCTTACGCTACGCGCCACGGGTCGCGCCCGGGGGCGCGTAGCGTAAGCGCGTCGGGTCGCGCCCGGGGGCGTTTACGTAGCACGATCATATGCGCTCGGGTGCTTCCGGGTGCGTTTACGCCGTGCGTCATAAGACGCATCACGCGGCTACGCGATACGTCACAATGATGTTTTCGTTCGCGGCAATAGCGCTAACGGGACGCTCCCCGGGAGCGCTCTGGGGAAAAAAAATAAATAAATAAATAAACATAAAAAAATAGTATTACATAAATATTCAATATAAAATTCATTATAAAAAAGATTACATTTCATGCCTATAGAGATTTGCTATTAAAAACCTTTGAAATTCACTGAAAAAACCATAGGTTTCACACCAGTTATAGTTAGGAATTAGCATTTAAAAAACCTATTAAATTCACTGAAAAAACCATAGGTTTCACACCAGTTATAGTTAGCTGGAAATTTTACTCGCATAAAACCATTGAAATTCCCACGTTATAGTTAGTTGGACTCACTATAACTTGCGCGTGCAATGCACTGCTGATGACGTCACATATTACATCACTCATGACATGGTCAGTGACATCACTGATGACATCACTGATGACACCATCCTTGTGACAGAGTGACAGACCTCCTTTCACTGTAATGTAACCCTTGAAACACATATTCAAAAATAGAAACTACAATTTTCAAAAAAATGGAGATACCCATACCAGTTACAACAACCAATTCAGTAATTCCACCATGTATATACACATCCACTCATTCACCAACAGTTCTATATAGTCACTCATACATATACTCACTCATCATATATAGTGATACACCTATATATCCTGTTACACAACGACAGTCATCCAAAAGTTACTCATACACATACTCCACACATGCAAATAAACTATTGAACATCCATTTATTTGCATATACAGCTATACACACACTACCACCTTACTTTTAAGGAAACTTACACATATTTACTCTCTTAAACGATCACTTATAGAAACACATACTTATTTAAACAGGAACTCTTACAATCTCTTACTCTCACATATACTCACTTATATACATCAATATTCACATATACTAGATTAAAACATATGTAGTTACTGATAAAGACACTAGTGAGATAGTCATTCACTCACTAACATACACATATACACACTCAACCACCCATACAGTCCTGCATATATGCAGTCTTCAAAACACATACAAACAGTGAGTCAGTCATTGATGCATTTATGTGCTAAGTAATACCCCCACCAAACCATACAGACACTCATACTGATACTAAAAAAAATTAATAACCCATATACACACACATGTAGCTACTCACCAACCCATGAAGCCACTTATATACAAAGTGAAACACTGATACATATATTTAAATATTTAAACATTACTCGCTAATATATGTATTCACTATGATACACTTAATAAGCCAGTTAACCAATCAAATTTTTTTTTTAAAACAGCCATTTAAACACTTATTTAAACATATATTCTTCCATCGACCTTTATATATACATATATAAAACATATTTATTTTTCAGAAAGACACACATTCACTGGATGGTGTCATCAGTGATGTCATGAGTGATGTCACTGACCATGTCATGAGTGATGTAATATGTGACGTCATCAGCAGTGCATTGCACGCGCAAGTTATAGTGAGTCCAACTAACTATAACGTTGGAATTTCAATGGTTTTATGTGAGTAAAATTTCCAGCTAACTATAACTGGTGTGAAACCTATGTTTTTTTCAGTGAATATATATGTATATATATGTATATATATATATATATATATATATATATATATATATATATATATATATATATATATATATATATGTATATATATTACCTACTGGTGGTCGCCAGTAGGTAGTTATAGTTAGGACCTAGTTTCCATAGGAAATCCACAACATTCTATTTGGAATACCCTTGGCATCAGTGGACGAATCTTCGTGAATTTCTCCAAGAAAATGGCCTGCTTGGTTCCGCTCGTTCTCTGAAAGTTTGGAGGTGATTCATCAAGCGGGGGCAGAGAAAAAAGGGGGGTCCCAAAATGTGTTTTCCCCATGCAATTTTCCATAGGGACCTTTATCCAGGGCTACAGCCCAAACGGCTGAACGGAATTACACAAAATTTGGCAGAGAGGTAGAGTTCGGTTTGCAGATTGTGCTTTTTTTTTAAATGGTGTAAATCCTTTCAGTAGTTTCTGAGAAAATTGCAAGTAAAATCATAGCGATATCTAGAGACGGAGTTAAGCACGTGTACAGAAATCTGTTCAATTACGAGCGCGAGCTGCATGCTGATTGGCTGTGAACTGTCTGTCAACACTCGAAACCAGGAAGTGTTGGCGGCCATCTTGTTCCTCGCTAGAACCGAGTCACAAGAAAACAGTAAAACAAAGTTGAGAAATAAGGGAAGGGGTAGGCTAGAAACATTCTGACCCTCTAGGCTTCCTCAGGGGGTCGTACATGGATGTTTAGGCTCTATTTTTTATTTTTATTTTTTTAAAGGAAAATCGCGGCCTACGCGTACGGAAATATGTACAATTACGAGTAAGAGCTTCATGCTGATTGGTTGTCAATACTCCAAAACAGGAAATGTTGGCAGCGAGAGCGGAGTCACAAGGAAACAGTAAAACAAAGTTGAGAAATAAGGAAAGGGGGCAGGGTAGAAACATTCTGACCCTATAGTCTTGGTCAGGGCGGTGGTACATGGATCTTTAGGCTCAATTTTTATTTTAAAAAATATAAAAAATGGCGGGGTACTCGTGCAGTACTTGTACGTGGTGGAAAAGGTTAAAAAAAAAACTAGAAGTCCGTTTTGTTTATTAGGTCCCGAAGGGAGAAAATTACGGGGGCAATTTTTAGAGCTATATTTCTATGACAGTATGTAAAACTTTCCGTTTTTTTCCTGCATCAGTTGTACTCTCTATGCATGCGCAGCCTTGTTTGCAAGTGTACTTTTTTCTTTTTCTTCAAGTTCGCCAAGCAAATCTCTCCTGATTTTAGGTATAAATTTGCCGCTTTCTTTTTCTGGGTCATGTGTGTCATCTGGTGCTATACTTTTGTAATATATTAATAAACATATTGTTTTGTATATTTATTTGAAATGTAGTTTCGAGGCGCCAAACGTTGATTACATTCTCCGTCTAACTGCCATGTTAGTAGTTTTCCTACGTTATTTTTATTATACCTGTTACTTTCATTTTACCCTGCGCATATTTTCTCTGTGATCGATGAGATTTCGTGCCACAGATACCACGGTGTTTGTCCTTGGCCTCCGATCTTATCACACTTGGTCACACGTATACCTAGAAACTAATTTGAAGGACGTAAGGCACAGGCATTACAACATGTGTTGGTCAACAAAAAAAACAATATTAAGATTATGCATTTATCATGTGTGGTAAATGCATACTAGTTGTAAAAGCATGTGTGGAAAAGCGATATGCGTGCTAATGGTTTTGTGGTGATGATCACGCGTGCTTATGAACCGGGTCTGGGCATGGTGAAGTCTAGGGCACCAGGCGGAGGGCCACGCAGCTCTACTCATACAATATAGAAGTAATATAGGATTTTTAAAACTTAAAAAAAAATATTCCATAATTATCCTAGATTAAGTCTTCTGTTAGTATGTTCATTAAATACATGATTATATGTTTTTAAACAATTAAAAACATTTGCGTCTTTTTTGTACGGGGCGCCGTACATGACGTTACACGGAAGCTTTGACGCGACGTGTAATGTCAAAAGGTATTCGTAGCGTATGCTGAGAATGATTAGCAGTACAAATTATGGTGTGTTCATTCTCTCACTGTCAAATCATAGCACAGGGCGCGCTATGAGAATGGTTAGAAGTGGTCACTCATTGGAGATCCAATTCAGGTGTGTGGCTTATCCACAGTATCATAACATTATTTTTTAACCTGGTTAAGTTTGAGGTTTGCATGAAATACTATGCTATAGGCAGATATGGATGTTTAGGGAGCGCTTATCTGCATGAAGCTTTGTTATTACCATTTACATATAGGTGTCTGAGGGAGGGAAAAGAAGTCTATATGAATGGCGAGGATTGCACAATAGTACCAGATCACTCTTTAATTTGTAGACACATACAAATGCATGGCTCTTGTATACAAGATTCGCCTAATTTGGACTGAGTTTTGTAAGGTAGTCCGACACCTGCTATCATAACAACATTCAGTTTACTGGAAACGGGAGTTATTTACTTTGAAATAATGGAGATTGTTGTCCAATGTTAGCAGGCATCGCTTACATGATTACGGTAACTGAGCGTGTGGTTTGTTTAAAAAAAAGTTGTGTTAACTCCTCTGCATGGGAAGCTGGATGTTTCCATCTGGCTGTCGATTTCAACCTTGAAAGCAGAGTCAACCAAATGAGTCGTATAAGAGCGCTATTGTCTCAAAAAGAGGTCACTCTTATATCTGGTACAGAAACATTTGTCCTTCATGTAGCAAACACCCGCACAGAAGTGCATGATTTATTAAATACAGACGTGCTCTGGAATTTTGGGGAGTTAATTTAGAGTATCTTTAATGTGTCCTTGACTATGGGGTTACGTTACTGTTTTAAAGTTAGAAGCAGTGGCCTTGTGACCTCTGTAGAAAGTGTATTTGGTGTCTTTTGGGATTTTTTCATTCGATTTTTTCCAGCATCTTTGGTGGATTGCGCTTAATACTCGCATTAGGTGCCGGTGTGCTTTTATTACTTTGTTTACATAAATATGGATGCACATCCTGCAGCAGACGATAATATGTCCTGGCTGTTGCTGCTTCGCAACAAAAAGATTAGTTATCATGGAGCGCCGCCTTTGGCTACATTGAGTGCAGCTTATGGAATATCGTTTAGATTTTCCTTTTTCACATGCGTTCAACCTGTGTTCCATTGCCTGAGATGTGATTTCGACTGAGCCCTGGATTTGTGTCTCTGCAGAACGGTGTCTCCCAACGTGGATTATGACCAGCTGATGAGCCCCTTACTGGTTCATGACGTGCTCTGTTCTGGCGGCGGGATTATGGCTTTAGCAGCGACACATGGAATAATGGGACGTTGGAATGTTTTGCAGCGGCGCTTGAGTTCTTGGCACGCAGTTACATTAAAGATGACCCGCGTTATCCGAGTCTCCGGTCGTTGAGGAACATGTATGTTCATTCCCACTATTGAATTGGATGGCTGAAATGTTTTCAGATGAGAACAATGACTTCCTGTTGGAGGCTGTTGCTGCATACTGTGCTTACACGCAGTTGGATTAAGACTCTTTGATTTTTCTACGTATTCTTTATTATTTAGTTACTGCTTTCTATCAAAGAGCCAATAGATTTTTGGGGAAACGTGAACTTGACTCTGCTTTTTAGGCTAGGAGTCTGCATTCCTAATTCGCCCACGTTTATATCACGTACTTTGATCAAAAAAGGGTGCCATGGGCTGAGCATTGCACTCACACCCTGTTAAGTTTTTTTTTTGTATTTTTTTTGTAAGACCTTTATTGACACAAAGCAGAGTACACAGCATGAGCCTACAACCCTGGGGCCGGCTCGCTATTTCAATGCAATCAGTTAGTAGTTATCAAGCGTGTAATGAAGCAGAGCATTTAATCTGTAGGTACTACTACCCTCAACATCTTATAGAGGACTCGTTGCTGACAAGTGACGTGAGTCTTACATTTTAACCTTTTATATAGAAAAACAACATACCCCAACTTAAGACCTCACAGCATCATTCCATACGACCTAGATATTCATACAATCATAGCTCCAGGGCCTACCCTGTGTGTGCCTCCTTTCGATCTGTACCTGTGCACCAACATCCCACCCATGAGATTGAAACAGAAGATGATCTAATCCTCCTCACTGTCCTGCAGTGAGGTAAGGTATTCTGTCAAAAAACACCATACATCCTTTGGTCTCGACCTCGCTGGCAATTGCTCCTCATATGTTTGTAGTCTGTCCCGGCAGATGGACATATCATGAAGCCATGTTTTCTTCGTCGGTACCTTTTGGCTGTGCCAACATTGTGCCACCTGTCTTTTTGCCAACAATAAAGCAAGTGCACAAAACCTGCGTTTCAACGCTCGGAATTGAGGAACTATTCCCAGTAAACAGATCTTGGGTGTGCACTGTACCTCTTCCCCTAACATGACAGCTAGTGCAGTAGTGACCTCCCCCCAGTACCCCGCCACCTTTTCGCAGTCCCAGGCCAGATGTGCAAAATCCGCCCCCTCCCTATTGCACCTCTTGCATCTGTCTTCCTCCTGTAGGCCAAACCTAAGCAGTTTGGACGGTGTGTAGTAGATCTGGTGAATACATTTAAAATGTATGATTCTTAAGTTGCCGTTAGGCGTCAAAATCTGTGTTAACGCGCAAGTGCTATTCCATTCCTCATCTGTTAACGGATCTTCTAATAGCGCATCCCACCGCCCCTTAGCCTTCTGAGTGTGTCCCGCCAGTTCCGATTGTGCAGCTGAGTATAATCTGGACACTAGATGGGAAAGATCAGTAGTAGTAATCAGTAGTTGTAGTGGTGTAAGGCAGTCTGGTTCCGTTGGGAATGTTGGGTAATGTTCCCTCAACGCTCTAGTCAACCTATAGTACGTGAAGCGGAACATGGGAGTCTGGTTTTGGATATAATTCAATTGGTCTAGGCCTACGAACGTTCCGGCTTGAAACACATCTCCTAGCTTGTCAATACCAGCTCTACTCAGCAAGGACATTCCAACCTTTGCACCAGTGACTGACAGCGCCTGGTGATGTTGCAAATGCATGTCCGGTGCATATAGCGGGGTCTTGTGGGCCAGCTGTCCAAGCCTGTGCCACGCTCTGACCGTGGTGTCCACTGTGTTGATGTCCATTGCATGCAGTGGCGGCCTCGAGTGTGATATGATCGCAGCGAGGGGGATGGGGTGAGCATCACCCTCTTCAACGGCTGTATGTGCAAGATATGGGACCTTGTGGTACCAATACGCCGCATACTGTGCCTGCGCGCAGAGGTAATAGAGGAGAAAATCAGGCACACTGAAGCCGCCCCTCGCAAATGGAAGCGTTAGAGTCTGCAAATCAATACGAGCCTGTTTGCCTGCCCATATCAAAGTCCGCACCATGGATTTTATGCGGCGGAAGATCTCACGTGTCGGCGTGATTGGAACGTTGTTAAACAGGTATAATAGTTTGGGTAATACGTTCATCTTGACGATTGCGATTCTGTCGGCTAGCGAGAGTGGCAGTTGAATCCAACGTTGGATCTTGTCTTCAAGCTTAGAGAGTACCACTCCATAGTTCGCTCGCAGGACCTCTTCCGGATCTCTGTGGAACGTGACCCCTAAGTAGCGAATCGGTTCCTGTTGCCAGTCCAACGGGAAATCCACGTCGAAGGGCAAAGTGGTGTCAGTCAGAGGTATTATGGATTTGGACCAATTAATCGCCAACCCCGAATGGCCGCCGAAGCGGATGTATTCTCTGAGCAGCGGGTTTAGATGGATTTCAGGGTCACGGACGTATAATAACATGTCGTCCGCGTAGAGTGATATGTGAAGTGGCCTGACTGCAAATTGCAGTGCCGACTCTTTGTAGTTCTGGCGCACTATGCACGCAAGGGGCTCCAGCGCCAGCGCAAATAACAGAGGGGATAATGGGCAGCCCTGTCTAGTGCCACGCTCAATATCGAACGGGTCTGAGATATAGCCGTTGATCCTAATCCTAGCGTGTGGTTCTGTTTAGAGCAAGGTGACCCACTGTACAAACCGTTTAGGGAACCCCATTCGGTTCAGAACGATGAGCATATACCGCCATTCAATGGAATCGAACGCTTTCGCGGCGTCAAGCATGACAGCCGCAGCTTTAACCGAAGGTTGAAGGTAATGTGAAAGAGCAAACAAAGATCTAGTATTATGTGATGTGGATCTAGTCGGTACAAACCCTGATTGATCCGGAAGGACCAGACGGGTCATCAAGGGGGACAGTCGACCCGCTATCAGTTTTGCGAGGATTTTTGAGTCCACGTTAATCAGGGATAGAGGTCTATAGGAATCGCATTCCTCCGGATCTTTGGATGGCTTTAGAAGAGCAATGATCATGGCTTCTCGCAGAGTGGGGGGGAGTAACGATTTCTCGAAGGCAGCGCCATACATGTCCACTAAATAGGGAGCGATAATATCCGCAAACTGTTTGTAAAATTCAGAGGTGTACCCGTCAGGGCCCGGCGCCTTGACATTCGTAAGCGAAGTGATCACTTCTGTCACCTCCTCCACTGTGATGGGCCTAGCCAGGTATTCCCTATGTGCATCCGATAGCCAGCCAATCGCCACATCGTGTAAATAGTCATATGTGTCCTCCGCCGGTGCTGTGGGTTGCGACTGATATAGCGTGCCAAAGGTGTCAACAAAACATTTCAAGATATCTTCAGAGTGCGTTTGTGGTACACCTTCCTTAGAGTTTACTCTGAGTATCGCTGTGTGTCCCCGTCCCTCACAAATTTTACGTGCCAGTACACCCCCTGGCCTACCCCCCTCCCCGAAGGCTCTAGCCACTTGTGGGCGATCTAAGTACTTTATCTCGGACTCCAAAAAGTCTGCATGTTCCGTATTCAATGCACGCAGGCCTGGTAAATGTGAAATATCCTGTGTCGTCTCATACAACAATTCCAAGTCCCTCATTTGCTTCTCACAGCGACGAATTTGGCCCCTGATGTCCCTGAGTATCCCTATGGTGGTGCTTAAGCAGACTCCCCTGATCGTAGCTTTGAATGCCTCCCAGAGAAGGCACGGGTCTTCCGTTGTTTGCGCATTATTAGCAAAGTAGTCTTTGATAGCCTTTTGTATTGTGTCAACATAGACTGTGTCTGAGAGGGCACGGGCATTGAAACGCCACTGAAAGGGGGGGGTGTGTAACGTGGCAGCTCCACCTGTAGCATGACAGGGTTGTCGTCTGATAGTGTGCGGGGCAGCACCTGTAACTTACGAACCCACAGAGCCATGTCCCTAGAACCTAGCCAGTAATCTAGCCTGGACCAACTATTGTGAGACGCTGTGATGTGTGTAGCGCCCGGCATATCAGTGTGTTGCAACCTCCAGAGATCCGCTAAGGCCAGATCCTCCATCATGTGACCCACCATTTGTCGCGACTGCTTGTGCTGTTCTAGCGAGTGAGAGGAGCGGTCTAGCCCATCCCGCAATGTGACATTCCAGTCCCCCCCGCAGAGTATGTGTGTGCTAGCATGTGTTTGTAAGTGTCCCCATATTTCCCGGAAGAATTCGGGAGCATCCGTGTTTGGTCCATAGACGTTCAAGAGTGTCACTCGTTGGCCCCTTAGTGTGCCTGCCAGCGGGATCATGCATAACGTGCCGCTCCTCAAAGTTGACCCCTTTCCTGATCAAAATAATCACCCCGCGGGAGTAGGAAGAATAAGAGGCCCTATATACTGATTCAGCCCACCTCTCACCCAAATGTGCGTGAGTGTGCGGTGCGAGGTGCGATTCCTGTATGAACGCTACATCTATGTTCCATCTGTTAAGACTAGCAAAAACCTGCCTGACCTTCTGAGGTCTAGAGAACCCCCATATGTTCCAAGTAAGAACGTTCAAGCATAGTCTGCCCTCCTCCCTAGAACCCATTGACATCTGCGAATGCGATATACTCCATCCCTGTATATACCAATCCTGCATGTGGTGCCCCTCCACCCTCAGTGTAAAGAACAATCACAACAATGACAGCACAGTCCGGTGTAGAACCTAAGAAGCAATATATTTGCAATGTTGTCGGTCTTTGTAAACTTTCAATCATCCCCCCTCCCCTAATCCCACCCACTCCAGCAACCCCAACCTGCCGAAGCCATATCCCCTCAGAGCACAATTCCCCCAAACATTTAACCATCAACACAGTGCCCATACTGAGAACACTTAGTGGGTAATACCCTTACGGAGGTCCACTAGGAGCACAACTCTACACCCGGTGGTCGGGTTCCGGCGATACTGTAACAACTGTATATATGCATAATACATGTGATCAATTACCCGCCCCCCCTCCACTTCTCCAGTACCTCGGCAATATTATACAAGTAATAGCAGTGCCATAGGGGCATCACAGCAACCACCCGACACCATCCGATGTCAGTGGCCGGCAACAACCTCATCACGCCCCTCGTACCTGTCGCCACCTGTATTAAGTGCGATGCAGCCAGTGGGTGGCTCCGTCAACATACATGCAAATGGGCTGACAACAGCTGGAGTCTGTACCACAAGTCAGTGTACCTCATTATGTGAGAGTCACCGCGCACTGGTGGCTCTCGAGTGGAAGAAGTCCTTGCTACTGCTAGGGGTGGGAGCCTGTCAGCCGCCTCAGGCATCAGTTATTGCAGCAGCCAGTCACGGCTTCGTGAACAAATGTACTGTGGGGCGAATAGTTTAGCATGGGCCAGCTACAGGGAAATGCAAAAATCAAGAGAAAAACAGAATTGTATTGTAGCCCCCACCGTTTCAATGGACGGCAGCCTCAACGACATACTGCGAGTGTCTTAAAGCGACATTGACCACCCCCAGGAGTACGGCCCCGAACGGAGCCGTCCAATACAGCCAACAGTGGCCACGTGGCCATCCATGGCGCGAAACAGTACAACAAAACTCACCGCTGTATGACGAGAGACAACGTCAATGGCTTTAATCCGAGTCTCTGTGCTGGTCATTTTGCGAGTCCTCTCTCGACTCACGCTGTGCCCTTTTAACAAAGTCCTGGCCTGCCTTGGGTGTCGCCAGCACGATTGCTTTCCCCTTCCACACCACACGAAGCCGCGCTGGATATAACATGGAGTAGACAATGTTCAAATCACGCAACTTGGCCTTCACGGATGAGTATTCCTTACGTGCCTGTTGAACTGCAACCGTGTGATCTGGGTAGAACTCCAGGGAGTTGCCTTGATGGTTGATTTTGCCCTTTTCCTGTGCAAGCCGGAGGATCGTGTCTCTGTCCCGGTAGTTGAGAATTCTCGGCGGCGGCTTGGGGCTAGCGATCTATGGGCACGCTCTACTATGAAGACCGATGATAGGGCCTCCGCGCCAAAGAGATCTTTACACAGATTTTCGACAAATTGCTCCATCCGCCCAGTGTTGGTTGTCTCCGGCAGGCCCGCTATTCTAACGTTATTGCGCCTCGAGCGCGCTTCCAACTCCTCCTCCTCCGCTTTGATCACCTCCAAGAGACGTTCCATTCCTGTGCATTTCGTGGTGGAGGTCCGCGCTTCATCTTCAACGGCGGAGATCCTGGTCTCCGCCTCATCCAGACGTTCGCCATGCTTCTCCTGACGGGTGGCCATACCATCCATCCTGCATGTGAGGTTGTCAAGCTTACCATTGATGTCTTGCAGATTTGATTGGATCGCCAACAGTATCTTCTCCATGTTGGTACTGGGTAGGGGTTCGGCCGCGCCGCCATCCTCCACCGTCCCATCCACCAACCTCGTCGTCTTTTTAGTGTCGAAGGAGATCTTTGTCTGTTGTTTGTCAGGTTTCCCCATGTTGGTGGAGGGGGAAGCCGCCTTCCTGAGTACGGGCCCAGATGCCCTCGTGGCTCTCACCGCTGCCGCCGTGATGCCCCGGTACAGATAGTAAGCAGTCTTGCGTGATACAGTCCTTGCTTCTAGTCGCTCCTCATCAGACAGTGCGATTCTCAAGGGGGGGACGTGGTCGGTGCCAACCCACCTCAGTCCGCTGTGACGCAGTCAACAATCGCCTGCACCCCTGTCCGGGGCCCCTCAGCATGCAGCAGAATGCGGGATCGCCTCTCACTGTGTGTTACCCTCCGATGTTGGAGCGCGTAGTCTGGCCGGCCGGACTCGCGCCAAAGCGGCAGTGCAGGCGGCGACAGTGATTCTGGCCAGGGCAGTCAGCACTCGAGTGTGCACCGCGGTCCGCAGTTAGACGGTGATCCCCCTTGAGCCCCCAGTCCAGTTCAGCAGTGTCTGCGTGTTTTGACGCGAAGGCGGCTATCTCGGCACTTCGGAGTCTCTCGCCGCCATATTGTCAGGCACTCGGGTCCAGGCGCCGGCACAGCTCTTTGGTCGGAGACGGGGGTGAAGGACAAAGCCATACATATACACGGTCCCTGAGCGCCGATCCTCACCTCCGTGTGCCGAAGTTAGTACAAGAGGCCGATTTTAAGCCTAGGCACCTCGCATGTCAGGGGTCCGCAGCCTGATGGCGGCCATATTGTCAGGCAGGCAATCGCACTCCACAGCAAACACGGCCAAAAGTTAATGTTTCCAGAGTGTTGGTTGAGATACACCCCAACCGCCGACGCACCTCATCTTCCCCCGATGTTTGATGGTCTCGGAGAGTGGATTAGTGGGGTGAGGGCGGCATCCGACCACTTAGATGGTGATCGCCCGGCGGAGCTGCGGTTCAGGCAGCCATTCCGCTGTGCGCCCCCTAGCGCCTCTCTACACCCTGTTAAGTTAGCATGGGTTTATTAGAAGCTTACACGCTATTTTTGCTTTCCTGCTCTGCTTTGCACATGACACGTACTTGTGATATTGTTTAGAGAAGGCTGAGTGTTTTGCTTTATATGAGAATAATTTGGTATGCTAGATTTGTAAACTGCCTCGCTAGTTTTGTGTGTATAGTGAGAGCATGGAACATCAAGGTTATCTTGATTACTGTGTCTTTTATTCAGAATGATCCTCGCACGTTCGAGCCATAATACATATGGAGCTGTGGCCAGCCCTGATACTTGCGCGTTTCATAATCCATTGTGGAGACAAAGTTACACACAGTTGGAGAACATTCATATCTTGACAGTTTGTGGAGCACTGAATGTGATCCACTACTGCTGAGTACCAGAGGTTTGGATCTGCCCATGTAATCCTATGAGACTTTCTGTAGTTATAATCTAATCTGCAAGGTAGGGAGGGTGAAATGTAGGTATATTTTAAATTTGTTTACCTTTAGCATTATAGAATGCTTTTTCCGTTTGTATTTCATAGAATAGTAACAATGCTGACAACCTTGTTTCTGATAATATGTTTGGTTGTATTTTCTAAGGTACTGTGCATGAGATTATGGCATTAGAAATAAACATTTCAAAGTTGCACGTGTCTTTATTTACATCTTGTTTTGGACTGGTGTAAGACTATATTGAAAGAGTGTTTTTGTTATCCACTTTACTTCATGTAATCTAAGTCGCATGTTCTGGGTTGACTAGTCATTGGTGTTTTTGCTCTAGGGCGAAGAACCAATGAGTCAGTGATTGCTAGTGTGGTAAGGGGGTTGTGTAGTAAGGTGGGTTTTGGTACACCGTAATTCACTGAGGTCCTAAGTCTTTATGCACAGTTTTGTGTATGAGCAGAATTCCTGGAACAGTAGTTACAACAAAAAGGCTCGATAAAGGGCTTGCACTTTGAATTTGAATATAAAATAGAAGATTAGTTGATAATCACAGCTAAGGAATGCAGCAATTAGATGTGTGTAGGTGTGGATGATGTGTAGATTGAGTGGAAGGTGAAAAACTTGAAAAATAAGAAAGGTTGGAGAGACCCAAACTACCCACTGCATTGTCAGTGAAGTGGATCTTTGGATTTCCAGGTCATTACACAGATAGGGTGTTGGATTCCGCAGTGGGAGCAAGAGAAACTAGTACAACAACTAAGGAAGAAAACTAGTGCATAAAACACACACAGTTGGGCAGATTTACAAGGTTGTGGGAAAAATTATGCAAAAGTGGCGCAAGGGGCTTGTAAACCTGCCGCAGTGTGTGGTAGAAAAGACGCAAGAAAGGATGGAAGTGTGCAAATTACGCACTGCTATTCACGGGTAGTAGTTACCAAGAAGGCTGAATAAAGGGCTCGCACTTTGTATTTGAATTAAAGAAGAATAATTGATAAGCTTAGGCAAGAATAGTAGCAAGTAGGTGTGTGTATTTGTGATTGTTGTGTTGATTGAGTGGAAGATGACTAAGGTGAAAGAGGTTCCAGATATGCAAACTTTCCATTTCTTTGTAAATGAAGTGGGTGTTTAGTTTTCCAGTGCATATATATATATTCACTGAAAAAACAATAGGTTTCAGGCATGTTATAGTTAGGAACTAGCATTTAAAAAACCTTAAAAATTCACTGAAAAAACCATAGGTTTCAGCCACGTTATAGTTAGGAATTAGCATTTAAAAAACCTTAGAAATTCACTGAAAAAACAATAGGTTTCACCCATGTTATAGTTAGCTGGACATTTCTCTCATACAAAACCATTGAAATTCCCCTGTTATAGTTTGTTCAGCTAACTATAACTCGCGCTCCCGCAATGCACTGCTGATGACGTCACATATTACATCACTCATCACATGGTCAGTGACATCACTGATGACATCTTAAATGACATCACTGATGACATCACTGATGACATCTCAAATGACATCACTGATGACATAACTGATGAAATCATCCATGTGAAAGAGTGGCAGACCTCCTCTCACCCTAATATAAAGTATAATACACACATTCAAAAATAGATACTAACATTTTCAAACAAATGGAGATACCAATACCAGTTACAACACCTATTCAGTAATTCCAACATCTACATACACACCCACTCATCCACCAACAGTTCTATTTAGTCACTTAAACATGTATTCACTCAACATATGTACTCATACACCTATACATCCTGTTACACACCGATACTCATCAATAGAGTTACTCACACACATACTCACACATGCAAATAAACATCCATTTCTTTGCATATACAGCTGTACACACACACCACTACACTTACATTTACAGAAACGTACACATACCTACTCTCTTAAACAATCAGTTATAGAAACACATACTTATTTATACCGGAACTTTTTCAATCTGTCACTGTCATATATCCTTACTTATAATCATCAATACTCACATATACTAGTTTAAAACATATGTACTTAGTCATAAAGACACTATTGAGGCAGTCATTCACTCACTAGCACACCCATACACACATTCATCCACCCGTACAGTCCTGCACACATGCTGTCTTCAAAACACATACCAACAGTGAGTCAGTCATTCATGCATCTGTGCCCTAAGTAATACCCGCCACCAAACCATACAGACGCTCATTCTGATACTCAAAAAACAACTAATACCCATATAGACCCTCGTGTAGCTACTCACCACCCCATGCAGCCACTTTTACACAAAGTGAGACACTGATACAGATATTTACATATTTAAACATTACTTGCTAATACGTGTATTCACTAAGATACACTTAATAAGTCAGTTATACAATGAAATTTACAAAAAAACATCCATTTAGACACTTATTTACCCATTTATTCTTCCATCGACCTATAGATATACATATATAAAAATATTTATTTTTCAAATAGACACACATTCAGTGGATGATGTCATCAGTGATGTCACTGCCATGTGAGGAGTGATGTAATATGTGACGTCATCAGCAGTGCTTTGCGGGTGCGCGAGTTATAGTTAGCTGAACTAACTATATCGGGGTAATTTCAATGGTTTTGTATGAGAGAAATGTCCAGCTAACTATAACATGGGGGAAACCTATGGTTTTTTCAGTGAATATATATATATATATATATACATATATATATTACCTAATCATGGTCACCAGTAGGTAGTTATAGTTAGGACCTAGTTTCCATAGGAAATAGGCAACATTTTATTTGGAATTACTTTGCCGCCGGTTGACAAATCTTCACAAAATTCTCAAAGAAGATGAGGCGCTCCGCTCAGCTCCTTCCCTGAAAGTGATTCGTGAAGCGGGGTGAGAAAAAAATGGGGTCCCAAAACGTAATTTCCCCATGCAATTTTCCATAGGGCCCTTAGGGCCCTTTAAGTGAGGCTACAGCCCGAACTGCTAAACGGAATTACACCAAATTTGTCAAAAATGTAGAGTTTGGTTCCAGAATACGCTTAAATCCGTTCAGTAGTTCCTTAGAAAATCAAAAGTAAAATCGTAGATATGTATTCGAAAGTGATACCATGTGCGTACCGTCGAGGACAGTACGTGTACCATTACGAGCACGAGCTGCATGCTAATTGGCTAAAAACTGTCTGTCAACACTCCAAACCAGCAAGTGTTGGCAGCCATCTTGTGCCTCGGTAGAACCAAGGCACAAGAAAACAGAGAAGGAAATGCGAACAACACGAAAAGGGGGCAGGGTAGAAACACCCTGACCCCCTAGGCCTGCTTAGGGGGTCCCACAACGACCCCGAAGGCCCCCCAAATTTTTTGGGGGGGAACAAATCACAGGGTACGCGTAGTTACGCTTACCTTGCCGATAAACAAAAAAAAACATTTTTTTTAGCCTCCAGGGGGGCCAAATCCTGGGGACAATTTACTCTTTCTACAGGGGGGCCCAGAGGGCCCCCCCAACGCCGGGGACAACCACTCTCCGGGGCTTATTTTAATAGGGTGGGGGGCTCTGAGGCCCCCCAGCCCCAGGGACCGCCATTCCCCGGGGCTTCTTTTTTTTAATAATTTAAGAGGGGGCCAGAGGGGCCCCCCGGCCCCGAGAATCGCCACCCCTGGGGCTTTAATATTTTGTATGCGGGGGGTTCGTGGCCCGCCCGCAGCCCCGGGGACCGCCACCCCCGTGGCTTCTTTTAAAATAAAATAAACCTGTGTGGGGGGGACTGATCCCCCCACACGCCCCAGGGACCACCACCTCCCTGGGGCTCTAATATTTAAATTAGGGGGTCCGTGATAGACCCCTCAGCCCCGGGGACCACCACCCCCTGGGGCTTTACAAATGATGGGAGGGGGGGCCACGCGGCCCCCCTCCTGGAGCCTTTGATGGCCCTGGGGACCGCCACCCCCCAGGGCCGGCTCCTGGAGTGTCCCAGGTTGCCTACCCCGGGACACTGCTGTTTGATATGGTAGGACGGGAGCCTCACGGCTCCCACCCTACCATAGCAAATTACTTTCCTATTTGAACGAGAGAGCAGGTTAACCTGCTCTCTCTTTCAAGTAGGAAAGCAGATTGCTTTTCATCAGGGAGAGCAGCATGTAAGCTGCTCTCTCTGACGAAAAGCAATGCCGGCTCCCGAAGGACACGGGGATGCCGACTGGGATTGTGGAGGTGTTGGGGCTCCCCCCATGGTCCCCAACGTTTTATTTGAGCCCCGGGGGAAGGGGTCCCCGGGAATAATAGAAATTAGTGCGGTCAGATGACGTACGGTGCGAGTTTCCTAAGTCGTCCCGTAGGCATACCTAAGCAAGAAAAAGAAAAATATTTTTCAGATATTCATCAAGTTTATGTGTTTAGATGTTGGGTGGCTCTAAAAAGAGCCCTTTTGTTTATTGGGAGATTTTACTACCTACACAAGTAAGTACCGATGCAGAGTATAAAGTTCACGAGGAAGTCTCTGTTCCCCTCATCTGTAAAATGTACACCATCTCTCCCATAGATGCCATCCATATTGAAATGCAGATTGTTGTTGTAAATGGACCCCATTTTATAGTATCAGGGAAAAGCAGAAACAGATTTGTTCACATGTTTCCTAGCTTTCTCAATCTGTGGACAAAATTGATTGGACCAGTTCCAATTCTGCCTTTGGGATATATTAGAATAGACAAAGGTAATTTGGGGGAAAAGTGACATCAGTTCTGTAAAGGTGTCCTTCATAAACATTTCCAGACCTACCCCAGTCAAAGTGCCTAGGTCATTGCCACCACAGTGCACAGTTATGAGGTCAGGGTTTTGGAGATGTAAAAAGGATTGAACCAATGGCATCAATTGGTGCCGCTTGAACCCTCTCTGTCCAATCCATTTAATGTCTACATTTGGTAAACCTAGGTCTTTGTGAAATCCTTTCTGTTCTGTGTACCTCCAGAAAATATAGATATGTCCCACAATCCACACTGTAAGCATGTTGAAGAGAGGTCTGGATGCACTCAGATGGTCTCTGTAAATGAAATGGTAGTTTGAAAAGTAAGATTTTTCTAAAATGGGGGATTAGTGTAGTTTTGAAAAAAGCAAAGAAATGATTGGTTGTTTGGAAACATTTTACACAGAAAACTAGGGTGCAATTTTCTGGTTTTTAAAAGCTTGATATTTATTGGTGAACAAAAAGTGATAGAAGAGAACGTTACTTAAGATAAGCTGGTATATTGACAAGTCAATCACACTTGCTGTTTTGATTTGCAACATTGTTCGATGAACTTTTCACCTGTGTGCTTAGTTAACTGTTCCCTGAAGTGTTTCTATGGTAACAGGCAGAAAGCAGAATGGGGGTAGCATTGACAGTTTAGTCAGTTGGAAAGGGTTCAAAAGTTCAAGGAATAGAAAAGTGTGTTTCATTTTGATTTAATGTGGGAATAAATGTGATTTGTTATTTATTTGTATATGTATGGAGATTGAGTGTGTAGATTGACTGGAAAAGTTTATTTGCTATAGGTCTTCCTGATCCCCTAGGTCTGCTCAGGGGTTTCAAAACGAACCCCTATGGTAGGGCGGGAGCCTTGCGGCTCCCACCCTACCAATAGAAATGTGTGTTGGTTTTGAATTAATGTTTGAAGCAATTTGATTTGTTATTAACCCCTTCAGTGCTGCGCGAATTTCGCTGCAGTGCGGAAGGGTTGAAACCGTATTGGCTCATGACGGAAATGTTCCGTCATCAGCACCAGAGTACCGACGCTGATGACGGAACCGTTCCGTCATGAGCATGCAAGGGGTTAATATGTATATATGTGTAAATTGAGAGGGAAAATGTGCCATTTTTGGTTTTGCTGCGTACACTAAAGTAGAGAGATTCTTTATAAGAATGTCTACTGTGTGACTGGCATTCTTCTTAATCTACAAATCAATTTGAAAGGTGAGTTTATAACTTGTAAGGGAATGTATGTGGTGCATTTTGTTTTTAGTAAGAGTAATGTGTTTATCCTTCTAAAGTGTGTAGATTCACATTCTGAGTTTGTCTGCATTTGGATAACTATTGTGATAAAACCATTTGGTAAGTTAATGTGTTTAGTGAGTAAGGTTTGAGCAATAAAGTGCAGTACTAAAAAATGTAGAATGTGTGCAGTCACTTTTTCAGTTGTAGAGTAGTTAATAGTGTTGCTTGTTTAGAATTAGGCTTGTGCTTTAAATCTACAATTTTCCAGTCAGTATACATACACTATTGTAAATTCTCTGGGATATATTTACAAGCCTCTTGTGCATCTTTGTGCTGCCATTGCGTTACTTTTGTGATGCAATGTTCGCACAAATAATGCAGCAAATTGTTAATGTATTTGCAAAATGACTCATGGTTGTACAGTAAAATGCAGTAATTATATTTCTGTAATGTGTGCACCCATATTAGCCCTTTAAGAGTAATTAATTGTGTTTCTTGCCTAGAATTGGACTTGTGTTTTAAATCTACAATTTCACAGTTAGTATACATACACTGCTGCATATACTCTGGTGCAGATTTACAAGCCCCTTGTGCCTCTTTGTTGTTGCATTCTGTTACTTTTTTGATGTAATGTTTGCCCAAAAAATCCATCAATATGCTTATGTATTTGCAAAATGAGTCAGGATTAACCACTGAAATGTAGTAGTTATATACATGAAAAGTGTGCAGTCACTTAAACGTTTGTAGACTAGTAAATATACTTTGGTGAAATGCAAGGTGTATTATTTTATGTCTAGAATCACACTGTGCATCTGTCTGCATTTAGTAATTGTTCCGAGAGAAGCATTTTTGTATGTATTGTGTTTTCAGATACATAAGTGCTTATCAAGCTATCTTTTTTCTAGTTTTGATAGAATTAAAAAGCGGTTATTGGTTTTGTATTTTGTGTTTTCGGAGACATAAGTGCTTAAATATCTATCCTTTTTTGAAGTTTTGATAGAAATAGAAACTAGTTATTGTTTTTGTATTTGCAAAATGACTCATGGTTGTACAGTAAAATGCAGTAATTATATTTCTGTAATGTTTGCAGTGATATTAGCCCTTCAAGAATAATTAATAGTGTTTTTTGTCTAGAATCAGACATGTTTAAAATCTACAATTTCCCAGTCAGTATACATACACTGCTGCATACACTCTGGGGCATATTTACAAGCCCTTGTGCCTTTTTGTTGTTCTATTATGTCACTTTTTGGATGTAATATTGGCAAAAAAATGCAGCAAATTGCTTATGTATTTGCAAAATGAGTCAGGGTTGTCCACTGAAATCTCGTAGTTATATACATGGAATGTGTGCAGTCAGTTAACTGTTTCTAGACTAGTAAATGCGTTTGTGCGTTTGTGTGCATTTAGCAATTATATTTGCCAATTTTTCCACATTCTCCTCTCTTTCTCCTTATACTCCCTTCTCTTTCCTCATACACACCCCTCTCTTTATACTCTCTCTCCTCACACTCCCCCTCACTCTCCTTATAGTCTCCCTTCTCTCCTCATACTGTTACCTCACTCCTTAAACTCCCTCCTCTTTCCTCATACTGTCTACTCTCCTCATACTCCCCCTCTATACCACATAGTCCCCCGTCTCCTCATACTCCCCTCTCTACTCATATTTCTCCTTTCCTTATACTCCCCCCTCTCTCTTCTTACCCCCTTAACTCCTCATACTCTCCCATATCCTCATACCCCCCTCTCTCCTCATAGTACCTCCTGTCTCCTCATACACCCTTTCTCTTGTTTTACTCTTCTTTTGTCCACATCCTCCCCATTCTCTTCATACTCTCCCTTCTCTTCTCATACACACTCCTCTCTACTTATACTCCTCTTTTTCCGAATACTTGCCCCTCTTTTCACATAACCCCTCTCTCCTTATACTGTATCTCTCTGTGCTCATACTCCCCCTCTCTCGTCATATTCTTCCTCTCTTCTCATTCTTCCCTCTCTCCTCTTACTCCCCCCTTTCTCCTCATGCACACCCCTCTCTCCTTATACTCCCCCTCTCTTCTCACACTCCTCTTCTCTCTCCTCATACTCTCCATTCTCTCCCCATACTTCCACCTCTCTCCTCATACCCACTTCACTCCTCATACTCCTCCATCTTCTCATATTCCTTACTCTCTCCTTATAGTACCCCTTCTCTTCTAATACATCCCCTCTCTTCCTATACTTCCCTTTTTTCCACCTTCTCTTCTTATACTCTCCCTTCTCTACTCATACATACCCCTCTCTGCTTATAGTCCTCTTTTCTCCTCATACTCGCCCCTCTTTCCACATACTCCCCCTTCTCTCCTCATACTCCTTTCTCTCTCCTCATACTCCCCCCTCTCTCCTTACACTCTCTCTCTCTCTTCTTATACTCCCCCCTCTTTCCTTACACTCTCTCTCTCTTCTTATACTCTCTCCTCTCTCCTGATATTTCTCCTCTTTCCTCATTCTTATCTCTCTCTTCTCATACCCCCCCTGTCCTCATACTCCGCCCTCTCTCCTCTTACTCCTCCCTCTCTCATCATACCTTCCCCATAACAATTCCGCAGTTACTATACATACACTGCTGCATACACTCTGGGGCAGTTTTACAAGCCCCTTGCGCCTCTTTGTTGTTCTATTGTGTCACTTTTCTGATGTAATGTTGGCAAAAATATGCATATGTATTTGCAAAATGAGTCAGGGTTGTCCACTAAAATGTAGTAGTTATACACATGGAATGTGTGCAGTCACTTAACCGTTTTAAACTTCTCTTCTCATACATACCCCTCTCTGCTTATACTCCTCTTTTCTCCTCATACTTGCCCCTCTTTTTCATACTCCCCCCTCTCTCCTCATACTCCTCCTCTCTCTCCTCATACTCCCCACTCTCTCCTCATATTAGTCTTCTCTCTCCTTATACTCCCCTCTGTCACCTGATATGCCCCTCTCTCTTCTCATACCCCCTTCTTCTCATATTTCCCCCTCTCTCCTCATACTCCCTCTTGCTGTTCCCTCTCTCCTTATACTCCCTTTCTCCTCATATTCCCTTTTCTCCTCATACACCCCATCTCGCCTTATATTTATCTTTTCTCCACTTTCTCCCCTCCTCTCCTCTTACTCCTCCCTCTCTCTCATACCTCCCTCATTCCTCATACTTCCCCCATCCTTTCATACTCCTTCCTCTCTTCATATTCCCTATTTTCCACAAACTCCCACCTCTCTCCTCACACTCTCCCTCTCTCTCCTTATACTCCCCCTTCCTCCTGAAATTCCCGCTCTTTCCTCATTTTCACCTCTCTCTCCTCATACTTCCCCTGTCCTCATACTCCCCCCTCTCTCTTCGCACTCCTCCCTCTCTCCTCATACTTCCCCTTCTCCTCATATTCCCCCTGTCCTAATATTCCCCCCTCTCCTCATACTTCTTGCTTTCTTCCTATAGTACCCCCTCTCTCCTTGCACACCCCCTGTCTCCTTATATTCCTCTTTTCTCCACATTCTTCCCCCTCTCTGTTCATATTCCGTCCTCTATCCTCATACACACTCTTCTCTCCTTATACTCCTCCTTTCTCCTCATACTCGCCCCTCTTTCCACATATTCCCCCTTCCCTCCTCATACTCCTTTCTCTCTCCTCATACTCCCCCCATTTTCCTTACACTCTCCCTCTCTCTTCCTATACACCCTCCTCTCTCCTGATTTTCCCCTCTTTCCTCATTCTCACCTCTCTCTCCTCATACTCCCCCTGTCCTCATACTCCACCCTCTCTCCTTTTACTCCTTCCTCTCTCTTCATACCTTCCCCATAACAATTCCACAGTTACTATACATACACTGCTGCATACACTCTTGGGCAGATTTACTAGCCTCATCCCTCCTCATATTCCTCCATCTCCTCATACTCCTCCCTCTCTCCTCATAGTACCCCTTCTCTTCTAATACACCCCCTCTCTTCTTATACTTCCCTTTTTCTCCACATTCTCACCTTCTCTTCTTATACTCTTCCTTCTCTCCTCACACATACCCCTTTCTTCTTATAGTCCTCCTTTCTCCTCATATTTCCCCTCTTTTTCATAGTCCCCCCTCTCTTCTCCTACTACTCCTCTCTCTCCTCATACTCCCCCCTCTCTCCTCACATTCGTCATCTCTCTCCTTATACTCTCTCCTGTTACCTGATATTCCCCTCTCTCTCCTTATACTCCCCCTTTTCTCATATTTCCTCATACCTCCTCTTACTGTTCCCTCGTTCCTCATACTCCCTTTCTCCTCATATTCCCCTCTCTCCTCATACACTCCCTCTCTCCTTATATTTCTCGTTTCTCCACATTCTCACCCCTCTCTCCTTATACTTCCTCCTCTCTCCTCATACACACTGCTTTTTCCTTATACTCCCCCTTTCTCCTCATACTTGCCCCTCTTTCGACATACTTCTCTCTCTCCTCACACTCTCCATCTCTCTCCTTATACTCCCCCCTGTCCTCATACTCCCTCCTCTCTCCTTTTACTCCTCCCTCTCTCCTCATACCCTCCTCATTTCTCATACTTCCCCATCTCGTTATACTCGTCCCTCTCTCCTTATAATCCGCTCTCTCTCCTCATACTCACTCCTCTCCTCATACACCTCCTTTCTCCTCATCCTCCCCATCTCCTCATACTCCTCCTCCTCATATCCCCCTGTACTTATACTCCACCTCTCTGTGTTCATACTTCCCCCTCTCTCCTCACATTCCTCCTCTCTTCTCATTCTTCCATCTCTCTCCTTATATTCCCCCTGTTGTCATACTCTTCCCTCTCTCCTTTGACTCCCCCTCTCTTCTCATACTCTCCCCTCTCTCCTCATACACATCCCTCTCTCCTTAAACTCCCCTCTCTCCTTACACTCCTCCTCTCTCTTCTTATACTGCTCTTTTCTCTTAATACTTGCCCCTCTTTTTCCATACTCCACACTCTCTCCTCATACCCCCATCACTACCCATACTTCCGCCATCTCTTCATACTCCTCCCTCTCTCCTCATAATCCCCTCTCTCTCCTCATACTCACTCTTCTCCTCATACTCCTCCTCTCACCTCATACCCCCCTTTCCTTATACTCCCCCCTCCCCTCATATTTCGTCTTTTCCTCATACTTCCCGTCTCCCCTCATACTCCCTCTCTCTTCATTTTCCTTCTTTTTTTCATAATCCACCCTTTCCTCATATTCCCTCCAATTCTCATACTTCTTACTGTCTCCTTATACTACCCCCTCTCTCCTTATACACCCACTCTCTCCTTATATTTCTCTATTCTCCACATTCTTCTCCCTCTCTCCTCATACTCCCTCCTCTCTCCTCATACACACTCCTTTCTCCTCATACTCATGCCCCTCTTTTGACATACTCTCCCCTCTCTTCCATACTCCTCTCTCTCTCCTCATACTCCCCCCTCTCTCCTCACACTCTCCCTCTCTCCTTATACTCCCCCCTCTCTCCTGATATTCCCCCTCTTTCCTCATTGTCACCTCTCTCTCCTCATACTCCTTCCTGTCCTTATACTCCCCCCCTGTCCTCATACTCCCCCTCTCTCCTCTTTCTCCTCCCTCTCTCCTCTTACTCCTCCTTCTCCTCATATTACCCACTGTCCTAATATTCCCCCTCTCCTAATACTTCTTATTGTCTTCTTATAGTACTCCCTCTCTCCTTAAACACCCCCTGTCTCCTTATATTCCTCTTTTCTCCACATTCTTCTCCCTCTCTCTTCGTATTCTGTCCTCTCTCCTCATACACACTCTTCTCTCCTTATACTCCCCCTTTCTCCTCATACTCGCCCCTCTTTTCACATACTCCCCCTTCTTTCCTCACACTCCTCTCTCTCTCCTTATACTCCCCCTTCTTTTCTCACACTCTCCCTCTCTCTTCTTATACTCTCCCCTCTCTCTTCATATTCCATCATCTCTCCTCATACACACCCTCTCTCCTTATACTCCCCCTCTCTCCTCACACTCCCGGTCTCTATGCTCATACTCTCACTTCTCTCCTTATTCTCCCACCTCTCTCTTCATACTTTTCCCTCTCTCCTTATACTCTCCCCTCTCATCATACTTATCTTCTCTCCTCATACTCCCCGTATCTTCATACTTCCCCTCTCCTTATATTTTCTCCTCTCATCATACTCCCCTCTCTCTCCTCATACCCCCTTCACTCCTCATACTCCCCCATCTGCTCATACTCCTCCCTCTATCCTCATACTTCACCCTCTGTCCTCATACACCACCTCTCTTCTTATACTCCCCTTTTCTCCACATTCTCCCCGTTCTCTTCTCATACTCTCTCCTCTCTTTTTAGACACACCTCTCTTCCTTTATACTACTCTTTTCTCCTCATACTCGCCCCTCTTTCCACATACTTCCCCCTCTCTCTTTATACTCATCCTCTTTCTCATCATACTCCTCCCCTCTTTCCTCATACTCCCTCTCTCTCTTCTTATACTCCCTCCTCTCTCCTCATACGTGCCCCTCTCCTCATACTCCGCCCTCTCCTTATACTCCAAACATTTCTCCTCATACCCCCATCTCTCCTCATACTCTCCCCATCTCCTCATAGTCCTGCCTCCCTCCTCTCTCCTCATACTATCCCCTCTCTCCTCATACACCCCTTCTCTCCTTATACTCCCCCTCTTGCCACATTCTCCCCTCTCTCTCCTCATACTTGCCCCTCTCTCCACATAGTCCCCCTTATCTCCTCATACTGCCATCTCTCTTCTCATACTCCGTCCTCTCTTTCCCCTTGTACTATTGTAGTGATGCATTTAGTAGCATGTACTAATCCATTATCTGCTCAAAAGTTCAACTACTGATAAATTGATTAATGTACTCTTCTTCCAGATGTAGTTCTTGAAAGTTTTATGCAGTATGTATGCACTTCTGTTATCAGTTACTCAGTTGTTTTTATACTTAGTCATTTTACATTGTATTTATTTAGTAATAGAATAGTATATTTCATATATTTATTTTTATAATGTTACATATATTTTTTTATAACAGATTCTATTTATCAACACTAAAAGAAAGTCATCATGCCTTCAAAAAGTGAAAAGAGGAAACAACATAATAAAGCTTAATATTTAAAGAGAAGTCATCCACAAGATTTACCTGAACAACAATGTGTGAAGAAAAAGAAAAAAAACTCCTGGTAAGACAACGAATATTTTTTTGAAGTACTCATCAAACACTAGGAGTAGCGTGGACAATGTCAAAAATACACATAGTGTATCTGCAACTAAAAATAAAAACAAGAGAAAAGAGAAAAACGATGGGAAATTATCTTTTAAACAAACACTGTATAGTAAAAGGAGGAAGAATCAATTTCAGGAAATTAGAAAAAGAATGTTTTATAATAGAGTTGTGTCGAATTTGATGAAGGAAATGAAGAAATGTAAAAGAAAAACTGCATTTTTTAGGAATAAGAAACGTATAGAAAATATAGTTGAGAAGGCTTTCGAATTGGAAAACAAGTTGTTTATTTTAGTAATCAGTAGAATTCGATCACTAGATAAGCCAATCCATTTAATGAAGGCCAAAAGTAAGAGGAGAAGAGTAATTAACAGAAGTAATTTTTCTGATTTTTTTGGGGTGAATGGGAACATAGTTCAAGTTCTGAGCCTTTTTTTAATGAAGAGAGTTATTTACAGAGTAATGATTTGTTGCAAGCAGTTGACACCAGTGGTCGTGCTTATGAGGTTACAAATGGTTGTCCTATTGAGAAAGAGAAAATTGTTCCTAGAAATGCAGAAGAGGTGTTAGCTGATGAAGTGTTAGGGAGACGTCGTAAAGCTCCAGTGTACACTTGGAATTGCAGTAGTATTTGTAGTGTACGGCAGGAATCTATTGATTTTTTACACAATTTCTTACGTGAGTATACTAAGAAAAGTGTTAAACAAAAGATTAAGATATTGCAAGGACTAGACCCTTGCAGAGTGAGAGAAAATACTGGTTTGCAAGGTCATTCTCTTGCTGGTCTTTCTAAAAAAGTATGTTGAAGTGTTTTTCACCATTTCAGAATGTTAGCAGTACATCATACTCAAATTAGGAAATTAGTCAATTCAATTCAATAGAGACTTTATTTCGGTTTTGATTCAAACCATAAAAGTACATATTCAAAATAACGGTTTAAAAAAATAAAAAAATAAAAATACATTATAAAAAATAGTAGTAAAGTGCCAATAGTGCAAAGCTCAAATATATACATACAGTACAAATGACATGGCATGTGAGATATCAGTGATCATGGAGCATCACTGATCCAAACAATTTCGCAGCTTTATACAAAGTTTAAAAAATTCGGTAACTTGAAGGATACTGTCCTTATGCAAAAGTTGTAGATAAATAAGGGCTGGTCTGATGTGATTAAAATGAAGTCTTTTTAAAAGAACAACCAGATAGCGTTTGCGAGGATATTCATAAAAACCACATAAAAACATAAAATGCAGCAAATCCTGTGGAGACTTTCCGTCGCAGCCACAGGGCGCTGCGGATTTGTTAAAAATGTCACTTTTTGGTCTAATAAGCAGATGATGAAACACGTTCAACCTAAATCTGGTTAGCAGAAATTTCTCATTAGAGGACAGTGAGCCAGACAAATATGGCTCCATTGATTCACATGTTTTAAGCATGGCAAATTTTCTTACGGTTGGTTTTTGGAGCTCCACGCATTCCCTTTGTGAGCTCCTGTCCATAAAGAAAGCCCGTTTGATCGCCTTCACATCCCCTTTAACAATCCTGGTTGGGTAATCAAACAGTTCCAGACGACCGAGCCGGGAAAAGCTAGATTTCAGGAACTTTAACCAAGGAGTATCCAGTGCCTTATCCTGATATAAAAAGTCTTTCATAATCAGATGAGTCAGTGGAATTTCCTCGTTTAGCCATAAGTTTAGCCAACAAGTCAAAGGTCGTAGGGAAAAAATGTCACTTAGATATTGTGCCCCTAACTCTTCATGTACAGCATAGTTTGAGGTACCAGCTGGGACACACAATAAGCGCTTCATAAAAGTATTTTCTGCAGTCTGCAACTTCCCCCCACCGACATAACCCCACAGTTAACTGCCGTAAACAGCAGTGGCCACTGATTTTGCATTATATAATTTCATCATGGCACTAGTAGGTTTTCTACCTAATTTGGCCGCAAAGTTAAAAATGGAGGCATTCACCCTGGCCAATTCACCTTTCTTCTTGGCGAGATGAGGTCCCCAACTAAGTTTGTTATCAAAGGTAACCCCAAGATACGTGAATGATTTCGATACAGGGATCACTACGTCATCTAACTTAAACAGGAAATTTCTACTTGGCTTTTGACCAACTTGCATTATAAAAGATTTAGAATTATTGATTAGTAAATCTCTATCAGATATAACCATTTTGAACGCATTAAGTAAAGTTTGCAGTCCCCTCTCAGTTCTAGAGATTAGAACCGCATCATCTGCGTATAAAAGAACAGGGATACCCCACCTGCCAACTCTGGGACAGTCCGCATGTATGTTCTGCAGATCACTATCTAAATCGTTGATATAAAAATTAAAAAGAAAGGGGGCAAGGATACAACCTTGACGCACCCCCTTTCTAATGGTAAAGTTACTAGTTACGCCCAGATCCTGAGAATACCTTACATTGGCACTAGTATTACTATGTAGATCTTCAAGGAAGTTAACAATCCCAGTATCAACCCCCTTTTCCCTCAAGGACTGCCAAGGCCTTCCCCTGTTGACACAGTCGAAGGCGGATGACAGATCCATGAAGGCAAGGTGAATTGTACCCCTCCTTACTACAGTATACTTACTTAAAATTAAGAAGAGGTTAAGGGACTGTGTTATAGTTGAGCGCCCACCGCAGAAGCCATACTGAGCCATAGACATGATGTTATTAGCTATTGCCCAGTCTGACAGTCTCTGCAGTATTATCCTTCCTACTATTTTGACCATAGAATCTATTAATGCGATTGGCCTATAGCAGAGTGGGCTGCCCCTGTCCCCTTTCTTAAAGACCGGGACAATTGTGGAAACCCCCCATGAGTATGGGCAGCCAGCTGATGCAGCCGCATTAAAGACCGCCTCCAAGATGGGTGCCCAAAAACTAGGATCCGATCTAAACAAATCAGGGGGAATCCCGTCCGGACCCGGCGCTTTCCCAGCTGTCAGTCCTGATATTCCGTCCAGAATCTCACCTCTTTCAAAATTAATGATACTGACCCTTTCACAGTGTGAAAAATTAGGGGTTTCTGGTGATGTGCAGCTATAAAGGCTTTTAAAGTGGTTTACCCACTCATCCTCCATTATACAGCATTCCAAGCCGTCCCCAGGGACCGTGTACCAGGAACGGTTTCTTTACCAGTGCCCAGAATCTGGAACTACACTTTAAAGTATCAGGGTCAAGGATCTCGGACCAAGCTTCTTGTCTTAAGATGTCCTTGCGTGAGGCAATAACAGATTTGTAATTTTTCCTACATTCTTGCACAGTCCCATTATCTCTGGGATTGGCTCCCAGAGCCAACCTTAAATTACGCGCTGCTTTAGAGCAGTCCTGGTTAAACCATCTAGGACCCCTGTCCTCTACCTTTTTGGCAGGGGTTGTCATCAGCTCAGAGACTTTGTGCGACAAGTTTTGAAATGCACCCAGGACTCTGGTTGGTTCACTCCCAGCTACAGTGCAGATCTGGATTTCATCTGCGCAGATGTCTGTTATATTATTATACAGCCGCTCGACGTCGATCATCGACCATCTAAGACGATGTCTTCCGTCGGTTGTACTAAGCCTTCCAGGGACACCCTGCCGTGTTTTCTTGGCTACCCAAGGTCCATTCAGCCGAATGGTAAGGGGATTATGATCACTAAATTCACTGTTGCTAATGGAAAAAAAGTCCACAAAGGACTGCATTGACAATGTGAATAGTATATAGTCAATAAAAGTTCCTCGTCCATGCCCTTTAAATGTGGGGATATCAAAACACTTGGTAGGATCCCTCAATTCCATAGCTACTGTTAGATTTAGGTAATTCAAGAAATCATTAAGTAAATCCCCTTCGGTAGTGTGTTCCATATGTAAACCCTGTGAACGTATACATTGCATATCCGAGATACGTTTTAACAGAAGATCCCCACAGGGATGAACATTAAAGTCCCCCATGATCAAAAGGTTATGAATACATCCATACATAGAAGCTGAGATAAAAGCAATTAGTGCCTCCACTTGGCTAGGAGCTGAGCATAAATTTGTACCATTATAAAAATTAACCAGACCGGCCACACAGTTATCTTTAGTTAACAACAAACCTATAAAGCCTGGATTATCTGTTTGAACTCTACGTATATTACAAGGTAAATCAACAGAAATAAAAGTAACTATACCCCCCTTTGGTCTACCCCTGCTAGATGGAAACGCAGGAACATAAAATGATTTATAGCCTTCAAGGAAGAAGCCACATTCAGTTGCCCAGGTCTCTTGGAGACAAATGATCCGATATTGTTTAATAAAACTAATCCAGTTACAATCTCCCATCTTTGAGGCTAAGCCCGCAATGTTCCAGCAGATTACATTACTACTGTTCCTTGTATCCTCAAAAGACCCTACATGACCTTCATCTGCTACTTGATCATTGTCCTGCCCCACGCACCCCTTACGTCAGTCACACGCTTCCAAGCCAGAAAGCAGATCAAATCTGTTTCGAGTGGCCACATTGAAACCATTCCCACAAAGAGTACCAGCATTATGACTAGTGGATAAATCCCCAATAGGGACATTCCGTCGGTGTGAATTAACATTATACAAATAAGCAGTCTTGGCTGCCGGAATCAGGGACTGGGGCTGTAATCTAATTTGCCTAGGTGCTGAGTGAACTGCATTCAGGTGTGCATAAAAATGACCAAGAGGCCGAACGCGAACACTGTTTGAATTATATACTAGAGAGGCCGCCCTTAATAGTACTGTTGCCACGTGTTGCGGGTGCCTGAAGTTAACCACAATACAGACCCCGCTAGTGGTCTTACTAGACGGCCCAATCCAGTTCACTCTACGCCTTGAAAGAATTTGATCCGAAAATGTAGGTGGAAAGCCACTATTTTTAGAGAATCATGAGACTCCCCATATGGCTGGGCAGAAGAGTCATCAATAGGCGGGACATTCGTTAGAACCACCACATAGGGAGCACAATCAGGTGGCAGATTAATATAACGTCTATCCTTGGTTGAATAAAGTCGGGCCTACCCTCAGACTCTGCTATGGGTTGTCTAAGCTGTTCAGATACTAGTGATACTAGAGGTTGGGCAAGGGAAACAGTTTCATTAGCAGATATTTGATTGGTCTGCTGCACTTTCTCCCTCACAGCACTCTGGCCCTTATCCATTGCCTTGGGTGGAGCAGCAGTGGCAGTGGTCAGAAATGTTGAAACTAAACCATCCAGTCTATCCACTTCTAGCGACACAGCGTCCAACTTGGTGTTGAGTGGTCTCAGCATCTCTGCTATTTTAGCCTCCAATTTTGCTACTGTTGAAGTCATAAGTAGGGTAAATTGTTCCAAATCTATAAGCGTACCCCCCTCTTTATAACCATTCTCAGGGCAGGAACCCGGTGGAGCACCGTTACAAGCAGAACGTGGAAGATCAGCTTTCTTTTTACTATTTTCCCCCCTTGTTTAGATTGCTGTTTTCTACAAAGTCTCACGGGTCTAGTAGCTGGTAATGTCTGTTCCGAATCTCCCAAGGAGGTATCAGACAGAACGTCCGGGGTCTCCCTGTGTACCTGTGCTACTGTTGATATAGTAGCCTTGTCCCTTGCAACTTCGCTGTTACCCAATAAAGAGACCCCGGTCAGAGGCGAAACCACATCAAATAACCGAGGTGGGCTTACTAGGCCCAAAGAGGCCCTTCTTTCATTATTAATTTGGTTCACCTTTTTGACAAGGAAATTATACATAGTGCCCACACCAGAAGCTGGCTTATCTGGTTTGGATTTAGACATTACCCACACTTGTCCTTGCACAATTAAGAGTATAAAACAAAATAAATATAACCACCCGGTTTAGGCACCTTACACGATAGTTAAAATAACATTAAACATCTAACACCAAAGTCTCACAACAATCAGCGAAATAGTAGTCAAGTCCATACCAGGGTCTGTGGCCCAGCCCAGTCTCCTCCGGCCTCTGAGGGCCACAGAGGGCCCGCCCTTTGCCCGGGCTTAGCCCGGCGCCGCCAGCGCGCGTCCCGCGTGGTGGGAAAAGGTTGATGTCTTTAAGGATGTGACGATATGGGGGTGGAGCTTCAATAGCGGTGTTGGCCCTGCGGTCTCCTGGGCCTCAGAGTCCTGCCAAAAGTTCGTTATGCTGCCCCCAAACGTTGCGCCTGGCCACAGAGGCAAAGCGTCTCCCGCAAAGCGGGAGGCGCAAGTAGTTTTTAAAGCCGCCCTGGTGAAAAGGGGGCGGAGCTTCAATAGCGGTGTTGGCCCTGCGGTCTCCAGGGCCTCAGAGTACTGCCAAAAGTTCGTTATGCTGCCCCCAAACGTTGCGCCTGGCCAACTAAGGAAATTAGTCAGAACATTGTATTATGCAAAAAGTCCAGCACTAATGTTAAAAAAGTTGAACAGTGCTCTTTTGCCTGGATCTCTAACAGATGTAATGAACATTTGTGATTAAATTCAGGTTACTTACTTTGGTCCTGAGGAAGACAGTGCAGAAACTGATACATTAATCGAAGGAAATGTGAAAGAAAATGTACAACATTGTACTACAGAAAATTTTGAGCAAGAAATTACGAAGTTTATGTGGATTTCAGGTGAAAGGCCAAATTATTCTTGTATTTGTTGTCGACGAACTCATCATAAAAATCAGACCAGGACTGTTGATTTGTATTTAAAAATTGAAAAGGAAAACAATAATGAGTGGAAGGATTTTGCAACCTATTTGTTGGTAGAGAATTGTTTTGATTTGGGTTCTGATCAACTTATTTGTAAATATTGTTATAACAAATTAGACGAGAATAAAATGCCTGCTAGAGCTGTGCATAATAATCCTGAGTTGGTAAATATTCCTTCTGAACTGATGGATTTAAATACCTATGAGTCTATTCTTATTCAATGTGTGCATCCATTTCAGGCTATTGTACGTATGGAGCCTAAGACAGGGAGATTGCCTCCTTCCGATTTACAGAGAGGAAAAAAGGGAAGAGTAGTATATTTGACTCTAGATTTAAAGAAAATATTGAAACAATTGGTGTAGAAAATGTAAAGATGAACCTCTAGTTATTCTTGTTAATGGTATTCCTACTAAGAGTAAAAAAATCTGGCAAGAATTAGTGGATGTTAGGAAAGTGAAAAAGGCAACGTTGTTACTGGTAAAAAATAATCAATACTATAAAAATGTGTATGTGGGAGAAGAAGAAATAACTGTAGAAGAAGATAGTGACTCGTCAACTGGACAAATTGAAAAAGTGGATGTGTCCAGAACTGAAGAAATCTACGAACATTACAGTGTTCATCCACTTCATTCCAAAGAAGTGATGGGGGATACTATTGAGTTATTCTAAATGAAGGAAGCAAAGGGAAGTCCCATTAGGGTATGGGAAGACAGCTTGGAAGCTCATTGTTTTCCTCAGTTGTTTCCAACAGGAAACGGAGGACGATATGATGACCGACCTGTGCATATTCCTGCATCTGAATACCGGACATCAAGATTGTATGCAGAAGATCCAAGATTTCAACAATGTATTCCGTATTTGTTTAATCTTTTGTTTGATAGTGACTTGTCTGGACTTTCTTATGCAGTCAACCATATATTGAAAACAGGTGTACATCTGCAAAATGTTTCGGCAAACAAATTTATGGATAAAGTACAGCAGAAAGATAATGTTTTGGAATCTCAGATGATTAATCTCATGGCATGTCAGCGTGGTACTAATGAGTACTAGTACCGTTGTCATGGAGAACTTAAATGTATACTAAGGAACTTAGGAACCCCTACATGGTTCCTTACTCTAAGCTGTGCTGAATATGCTTGGGATGATTTACTTCAATTTCTTCGAGAGGCAAATCCAAATATAGTAAATATTGAATACAAGACACCTGGTGAATTGTGCTCTTTGGATCCATTTAATGTATGAAGGTATTTTAATCATAGATTTGAAGCTATGATGTCTTTTATCACCAATAAAAAAAATCCTCCTCTTGGAGAGGTTCTAGATTTCTTTTGGAGAAAGGAGTATCAAGCGAGAGGCGCTCCTCACAAACATATGCTAATATGGATCAAAGATGCCCCCAAATTTGGAACAGATTCGGATGATACTGTGTTGTCTTTTATTGAAGAATATGCTACAAGTACTATACCCAGAAGCACATAGGAAAAGGATTTAAGACAACAAGTCTACAACTTAAGAAGAAATGAAGAGTCAAAATACATAAATGACTACAACCCAGTTATATGGTCCATGTGGAATGCTAACATGGATATTCAATACGTTGTGGACAATTCCACTGCTGTTGGTGGATATGTAACATCCCACATAACAAAATCAGAAAAGATGGAATTGAAGGTAATGTGGGAAGAGATTTCCCACGAGAAGAGTCTGAGTAAGACATTATATAGTTACAGTTTGAAGATGTTATCTCATCGAGAAATTGAAGCCTATGAATGCTCGGATCACTTATCATCTGCAAGTCTATACTCCAAATCTAGAAGAATCATTTGGGTGACTCTAGGTCTTGCTGCAACACGAAATTGAGTACTTAAATCTGTACAAGAAATTAAATATTTAGCTGAAAAAGAGTACAGATATTGTGAAAACAAATATGTTGGATACATATCATCCAAAAAGAAGTCATCATCTTGCGAATATTTATCTCTATGAAGTGCTGCAAAACTGTATTTTAAAACTGAATATTACAGAAAACATCAATAATGGTATATATGCCGTGATTGGTTCTGAAGGATGTTTGATGAAGCAAAGAAAATGACATTTGATTAATCACCGTAAACTGAGTTGCGAAACTCCTGACAAAAGGGAATTTTACTATTTAGCTGTTTTGCAACTCTTCAAGCCGTGGCGTTCAGAATTGGAATTACTTGGAGATTGTGAGAGCTATGAAGATTCGTTCAACGCAAGTAAAGATACTATACAATGTCCTGTTTTTGCTAATTATGTGAAAATGTTGAACGACGAAATTGAGCAAGAAGCTACAATTGCAGCTGAAATTGCTAGAGACAGTTCTCAAGACAGTCAAACCTCTGCTCCGCTGAGTCAGGATCCACTAGGAGAACCAATTGTTCATAATGAAGCAGCAACTGCTATGGATGAGGTGGAAACAGCAATGCATCAAGCTCAAGAAGATGTAACAAACTTAGGAAACTTAGAAGAACAACTAAATGTTGAGCAGAAACAAATATATGACCAAGTGAGAGAACAGATTGACCATGGATTACTTCATGAAAAGAAAGAGTGCAGTTGCTCATCATTTCAACCTATCCGAATGTACGTGAGTGGACAAGCTGGAACAGGAAAACGTTTTTTAATTAAAGTAATTAAAACTTATCTACAGAAAACAACTGAAATTTGTCTTGTGTTGTCACTGCTCCAACTGGGTTGGCAGGACACAATATTAAAGGAATTACTTTACATTGTTTATTAATGTTACCAGTAAAGAATGAAAACAAATTGGAATACCACAAGCTATCTGGAGAAGCTTGTTGTGAAGTTTCAAGAGTCTTGAAGAAAATTAAACTGCTCATTATTAATGGTATCAAACTTAATGCTTGCCTTTGTGCATTTAAGAATGCAGCAAATTCTTAAAACAGAGTATGACGTATTATTTGGAGGAAAACACGTCATAGTTTTTGGAGATCTACTACAATTTACTCTTGTAAAAGGACAACCAGTGTTTAAAACACTGACGCATGAAGATACCAGAAAGTCTTTGGGGAGCATTTGAAATGCTAATTTTTGGCCATATTTTGAGTATAAGGAACTTATTACAAATATGCGACAGGCAAATAATGCTGATTATGGAACTATTCTTCAAGATATAAGAATTGGAAAAGTGACATGAACATGGCAAACAAGCGTTACAGGGAAGATTACTTTCCAATTTGTTTCCAAATGAAAATATTGTTCCTGAGAAAATATATATAAGAATAGCGGAAAACAAATCTGTAATCTGCTTACTGCCAACACTGCGTGAATGTTCTATTTTCAATGAAGAAATTTTTAAGTTGGAAAATGAAGAAATTATAAAATTGGAAGCTATTGATAAAATAGAGCATGAAGGAATCACTATTATTTTGACAGAAAAGTTGAAGAGGAAATTGGATTAGTTAGAGAAATCGATAAGTAAAACTGCTGGTTTAGAAAAGAATTTCTATGCATGTGTAAACTGTAGGGTAATTTTACGACGTAATTTGGATGTGGAAAAAGGTTTAGTAAATGGAGCAATGAGTAAAGTTGTTGATTTTGTTAATTACGTAAATAGAGATGGTATTGAATTTTTGAAAATCAAATTTGATCAAATTGAAGAAGTACAACAATTTAGTCGTTGTTCAGCTCGGTTTTTGCTTGTAAAAGATTTGTTTGTTCGCAGAAAATAGTTTCCTGTTTCTTTAGCGTATGCAGTGTCTATTCATAAATCTCAAGGTTTAAGTGTATATAGTGCTTAAGTAAATACTGAAAGTACTGTGTTTAAAAAGGGTATGGCATATGTTGCTTTGTCTCAATCAGACATTTATCTGGATTGTACTTGATTGATTTTGATGAGAGAAAGATTAGTGCAGATGCAAATTGTGTGAATGAGTATAATAGGTTAAGAAGAGAATATGCTCCCAATTTAGGTCAATATCCAGTATTTGATAAGCGTGTGGTAGGTAGGAAAAGAAGATATGAGAATATCTGTAGTGAAGCTGTAGAGAAAGAAAAAAACCAAGATGAAGTTGTGATTGCAAGCAAAAAGAAAAAGGATACCGTTGAAGAGATTGTTGGTTATCAGTTTGAAAATAGTTCTGGTGTCAACTGCTATACTAATGTAGTTCTTAATGTTGTTTTTTTTCTTGAAAGTTTGCAACAGCAAATTGTTGAAAATTTGGAAAAAAGATTTTGTTTGTTGTTGTATTCTGTTTATGAGAAATGTAGTAGTGATAAAAGTAAAATACAAAGTGTTTCTGATATTTGAAATGTTTTGGACATATGTTCTGGTTCTACTCAATTAACGCAGAATATTCAGCAAGATTGTCAGGAATTTCTAATGTGTATGCTTGTTGTATTGGAAGATAAAAGGTACAGATACCTGAGGACCTACTATCTTTGAACATATATTTAAAAAAGCCAGAGACTTTTATTATAGAGATTTTTAAAATGAAAGATGGCTTCAGAACAGCTTTCTGCAATGTACCAGTATGATATTGAATAGAAAGACATGCTTGACTAGTAGAGACCAGAGAGTTTTAGGATTAAAAGAGATCATATTATTCTCCATAAAATATGTCACAGTGAGTGTTTTCAAATACTCTTTTATGTGTAGAAGGACAGGATAAGTTTGTGTGTGTAGTTTTTCTCCTCTATGTAAACATGTCCTCATCCTACACAATACTTTGTGTTGAAGTGTTGTTCTATACCTGTTGCTGTGAGTATTTTCAACTTATATAAGGAATCACTACTTTCTTGTTATGTTAAAAGGTGAGTACTGGATAGGTCTTTAAGAATTATTGTGTGTGAAAACACATGAAGTATTCAAAAACTAGTGTGATAATGGTACCTAAATATACACAGATACACAGTGTTATTCTGGACAACCAACAGCATTCCTTGCCTTTTACTAAAACACATTTACTAGTTTTGAACGGGTAAGGTGAATAGACATATTCTACATTGTTTAGTACTGCATTTTACTATAACAGCCTGAGTCTTTTCCTATAGTCATAAGGAGTGGCTGGTTTGAGAAACTTAAGAACAGGATATCCATATAAATAATTATATTTACATAACCTTATAAAGTACTAAAACTCTAATGTTGGAATGCTATTAGACACTGGTATTTATATAATATTTCTTTAACGCCAAAATAGTTGCTAAAGCTAGTTTTGTGTTATGTATTAAGAAAACTGATCAAATTGAGTGTTCATGTTTTTGCACAAGGACCTACAACATAAGAAATTGATTATGGAAAGAGAACAGAACAATATCGAGGACAGTTTGGAAATTAGCCACAGTCTCATAGAAGAACTAAACGTGTCTTTCACAGGCAGCAAGAGTGAAGAAGAAGAAATTAGTGCTGCAGATATGAGCGGTGATTTCCAAGACGAAAGCTTTGATGCTGATTTTGTGGAAGCATTAGATGATATCAAATTTTTTGTACATATAAATTCCGAAATTGCTAACCAGGAAATTGATGTCAATGAAATACCTGATGAAATTATTTTAGAAGCTCTGTTAAATTATGAGATGTTAGAAGAATACATACATTGTTTTATAATATTAATGGTTTGAGTACTATTTACTAATGCATTCACTGTACTAAAAGTGACACACACACACCATGGCGCATCTTTTGCACCACCGCTGCGTCACAAAAGTGATGCAACGGTGGTGTATAAGAGGCACAAGGCGGTTGTATATCTGCCCCTAACACTCACAAATTCACCGAGGCAATTTCACCAGCAGTGCATAGGGAGGCAAAGACATGTAACATATTTATGCACATATGTTACATTCAAGTGCTTCGGAAGAACTACAGTATACCATAAGTAAACACCTTATAGATTTATGCTGTAGCACTTCCTTATAGTCCTGCACTTTCACTTTCACCATACACTACTAATGTATTCATTCATTCATTTATGCACTACACATTCATTCAAACAAAGTTTTACACACTATCATAGAAATATAGCTCTTTTTTTGACCAGTGAAGGCAGTTCTGAAAATAACTGTTTTTTTGTCTTTTTTTGAAGTTTTGTATTTTTTTTTCTGAACAATTTTTTTTTTCAACAGGAAAAAAAGGGAGCTGGAGAAACAAAACAGTCAAAAACTAGAACAAAAAAAGAAAAGAAAATTGATGGTGGGAGCAATGGTGATTCTGTTTCCGTCTGCAAATTAAGTCTATTGATTGCTCACCATAACAAAGAGTTTCTTTGCAGAATTTACACAAAATAATAAGGTCAGCAAAATCAGGGCGAATATCTGGGTGAGGACTTGATTCTCCAGCAGATGATGTAGTTGCTTGAAATGTTGGAGTCTCTTTACGTAAAGTGCTGCATGCAGTAGGAGCATAGTTGTTAGGATGCATATTTTTTACGTGCCTCACCATACTCGCTGTTCCAAATGAATAGTGCTTAGCAGGATTTCCTCTGGAGAGCACTGTTGAACAAATTTTACACGTCACTTTTGCAGCATTGACTTTCTTTCCTTCTGGAAAAGATAACATTTTCCAGATAAATGACTTCTTTCTCTTGGGGGCTGGATCCTCCACCAGAAATTCTTCACCTGAACAGAGATGTCTTCAGGTTGCTGTGCAGCCATAATGAACAATCTCAGAATAAACAGCTCCTTCTCAAAAAGATGTTTCTTCGTTGAAGAACAGAGAAGAATGATTAAAATGGGTGGGGTCTTTTAACAGTTAGAATGGGAAGTTTTATGAACCAATCAAATCTGTTCTTTTAAAGTCACATGGCTTTGCGTACGGTGCGCTTACGGTGAGCGTACGGACAACGTACAGCCACAATTTGCGTAATTGCCTTTAAAAGTAATATACGCTTATTAAAAGTTAAAAAAACATATTTTCATGATTATCCCAGATAATATCGTCCCTTAATATTTAGAAACTTTCGCGTGGTACGCGTACGGGGCACCGTACAAACGTACGTGACATCACGTGGAAGCGCTAATGCAACGCGTTCTGTCAATATTTGTAAAGTATGCGCGGGTACACGTACAGTACAAGTACAGGTACAAAGGATGGTACAAGCACCGTACGCATACCGTACAATTACCACAAAAAAATTAAAAAAGAAAATATATAGAATTTAATTTTAATATATTGAAAAAAAGTCAAAGTAATTTAAAAATTATTTATTAATTCTGTTTTTTTTATTATTTTACACTAAAAATATATAAAGTAACTTAAAAAATGAAATAACTAAAAATAATTATTATAAAAATTTAGGAAATTAGTATAAAAAGAAAGAAATATAATAATTAATACATTTAAAAATTATCATTTACAAAACCTTTAAAATTCACTGAAAAAAACCCACCAGCCACGTTATAGTTTGGAATTAGCATTTAAAAAACCTTTCAAATTCACTGAAAAAACCATAGGTTTCAGCCACGTTATAGTTAGGAATTAGCATTTAAAAAACCTTGCAAATTCACTGAAAAAAACCATAGGTTTCACATACATTATAGTTAGGAATTAGCAATTTAAAAACCTTAGAAATTCACTGAAAAAACCATAGGTTTCACACATGTTATAGTTAGCTGGACATTTCACTCATACAAAACCATTGAAATTCCCCCGTATTAGTTAGTTCAGCTAACTATAACTCGTGCGCCCGCAATGCACCGCTGATGACGTCACATATTACATCACTCATGACATGGTCAGTGACATCACTCATGACATCACTGATGACATCACTGGTGACATCACTGATGACATCATCCTTGTGGCAGACCTCCGCTCACCGTAATTTAACCTTTGATATACACATTCAAAAATAGAAACTACATTTTTTTTAAAAAAAGGAGATACCAATACCAGTTACAACAACCTATTCAGTAATTCCAACATCTACATACACATCCACTCATCCACTCATGCACCAACAGTTCTATATAGTCACTCACACATGTACACACTCATCATATGTACTCATATACCTATACATCCTGTTACACACCGATGCTCATCCATAGAGTTACTCACACACATACTCACACATGCAAATAAACTATTAAACATCCATTTACTTTCATATACAGCTATACACACACTACTACACTTACTTCTACAGAAACGTACACATGCTTACTCTCTTAAACAATCGCTTATAGAAACACATACTTATTTACACAGGAACTCTTCTAAACTCTCACTCTCACATATACTCACTTTTATACATCAATACTCACATATACTAGTTTCGAACATATGTAGTTACTCATAAAGACACTATTGAGACAGGCATTCACTCACTAACACACCCATACACACACTCATCCATCCAAACAGTCCTGTACACATGCTGTCTTCAAAACACATACAAACAGTAAGTCACTCATTCATGCATCTATACGCTAAGTAATATCCCCCACCGAACCATACAGACACTCATGCTGATACTCAAAAAACAAACTAATAACCCATATACACACTCAAGTAGCTACTCACCAACCCATGCAGCCACTTATACACAAAGTGAGACACTGATACAGATATTTAAATATTTAAACATTACGCGTTAATACATGTATTCACTAAGGTACACTTAATAAGTCAGTTATACAATCAATTTCACCCAAAAAATCCATTTAGAAACGTATTTACCTATTTATTCTTCCATCGACCTTTAGATATACATATATAAAAAATATTTATTTTTCAGAAAGACACACATTCAGTGGATGATGTCATCAGTGATGTCATTTGAGATGTCATCAGTGATGTCATGAGTGATGTCACTGACCATGTCATGAGTGATGTAATATATGACGTCATCAGCAGTGCATTGCGGGCGCGCGAGTTATAGTTAGCTGAACTAACTATAACGGGGGAATTTCAATGGTTGTGTATGGGTGAGGAGGTGCATCAGATTATCACATGAATGATGTCAGCAGTGATGTCATCAGTGATGCCACTGACCATGTCATGAATTATGTAATATGTGATGTCATCAGCAGTGCATTGCGGGGGCGTGAGTTATAGTTAGCTCAACTAACTATAATGGCCGAACTTCTCTGGTTTTGTATGAGTGAAATGTCCAACAAACTATAACGTCCCTAAAACCTATGTTTTTTTCAGTGAATTTCTATGGTTTTATAAATGCTAATTTCTAACTATAACGTCCCTGAAACCTATGTTTTTTCAGTGAATTTCTAAAGTTTTTTGAATGCTAGTTTCTAACTATGCCTACAGAAGTAGGACGTGAAGAAAGAGGAAGAAAAGCACCGAAAGAAGCAAGAGAAATGCAGAAACAACTATGTTAGGTTTATCAAGCCATGCAAGGCTACATTGTGGGGCCCTGAGTGGCTTGATAAATCTAGAGTAGCGCATCACAAATCGTTGTGTTACTCTGCCCCAGGGAGCCGTTTCATGGGTGGAGCGTGGGTGGAGTGTGGGTGGAGCGTGGGTGTTCCCACGCATCCACCCATGAATTTCGGTGCATTCCCAGATTTTCCCATTACTGGTAGACCTGGGAATGAGTCAAAATGCTATGTATTTCCTGGAGAGGCGTAGCAAGGAGACATATCTTTATTTCTTCTCTTCTTTTCCGCTTTCTGTATGTACTGCAGTCTGCAGCACACATAGAAAGAGGAAGATGCCTAAGGGAGTTGTTTTTCTGCAGAAAGGAGCCCCTTCCTGTACGAAAACAATCTTGCTTACAACGCATGCACCCTCGCACCATGCTGCAAGAGTGCCTACATTGTCACTAGGTAGCACATTGTGCACCAGCGCAAGAAAAAGACAGGAATGTGCTGTATTATTTAAATACAGTGCATTTGTTCCCTTTTCTTATCATGCTTTTATAAACATACCCCAAACATTTTTTTGACAATAATTCCTGTGAAAATGGCACGCCCATTTTAAGACTTGTGAGGAACTATTGGCACTCGAAAGAAAATGTTTCCAGTTTTTGTGAAAAACACATGTCTGCAGGAAACTCTGCGAGGTGCTGGTAGGCCAATAATCTTGGTTTACACAGGACTATGGTCACTTACTAAAAATTTGCACAATAATCTGTGGTCAGCTGTGGAAGTTCATGCTATGGCTTCTCCTACTTTGAACATTAGAGCTTTTCTGCTTTTAATCCATTTCAGGGAAATCCTGGCACTTTTAGCCTGGGAAATCAGGGGTACAGTGATTAGAATGAGTGAAACAGCCCTGCTCCTCTCCTATAGGTCATAACCAGAAGCAGTAACAGCACATGAAATATTCTCCCATCAAATCATGACTGAAATCACTGCTCCAGTGGCATGAGGAAGACAATGAAGCTTTATGATAGAAAGTCATCAAGTTGAATGTTGGTGGGTTCGCTCAACTGCTCATGCTTCTGAGGTTGATAAAATCAATACCACTGGGAATCCTGAAAATAAGTCCTGTCATTATACCATTGCGCGATTCGCGTGTTTAAGTGCAAGCCAGAAATCTGATATTAAACCAATTATGCATCGGACAGCAATAATATACTTGTTTCTGGGTACTTTAGAAAAACACTCAATCCTGAGTGCAGAGTACTGGTGTATGGAAAAAAAACACATACGTGTGATAGTGCCTCTGTAGTTATTGTTAAATTTCACTTCACAAAGGAAAGGGCTTATTTGATTTCCTGCATATTTCTGTGATGTTAATAAGTCTATACGTAATTAATTAATGATGACTTTCCAGATCTATCTATCTATCTATCTATCTATCTATCTATCTATCTATCTATTTGAAAGACGGATGAGCTATATATCTAGAGACAGAATTTTAAAAAAGCAATGTTATATATCTGTTTGTGTGTCTCAAAAAAAGCAGAACGAAAATTTGCAAACTGAAAAATTCAGCTCTAGCCGGAAAAAAGAATCCTTTCACTAACGTCACCAGTCGTGCACTTGTCACTGGTTCTCACAAAATGTATGCCCAGAAACAAATCCCGTTTCCCAAATAAAATGGGCTTTAAGCGTCAGGTAGAACATTTAAAAGAAGTGAGGCAAAATGGAAAGATCTTGAACAAACTTTAAAATAGACTTGTTTATTCTCACCCTCTCTTCGTTTCGAACATACGTTTTTATTTTTTGCAGATATATATAGCGCAAACTCGACCCAGAGGTATTGGAGCACCAGTTACGTTACACAAGGACACATTCATTATATTTTTTGGTAGGCACTGGAATTTGCCCATAATCACTGGATGTGGACGCGACCCCGAGGCTCGAACCTTGGTTTCCCAGCTCCAAAGTCGGCAGTCTAGCTGTGAGACCACATTCTCTACCAACGCCTCATGTTCAGAATTGCTAATGGTTCTCCGAAAGAATGTGGGTGCCTGATCTTGTATAACGTTGCAGTCTCAACAGATATGTCCTCGAAGACCCTTTTATAAAGTGTTACAAGTAACAACTGTTAACCGGGAGCCCTTGCACAAGAGAGAGAATGTAGTACCTGCACTTAAATCAAAACCACATTTCTTGAAAAATACATATACTAGAGCTCACTTTTAGCAACTCGCATGTATGTTTCTATTTTGCACAAATGATGTAATGTGTGCTAACTCTCATGTTACACTTTCTCTACTGTGATAGTTATATTTAGTAAAAGTTGTGAAATGGATCATCTCAAAATTTTTACCCAGTGAACGTGAAAACTCCTGTGGTGGGTGCCATCTGCTGGTCAGATTAAAGGGGTCCTCAAGTGAAAAGAAACATGCCCACTTTTTTCCTTTAAACTGTCTCAGCAAGGTCCTGGGAGTGCTTTGGGTCCTAATGCAAGCAAATAATATGGACCCCTTGAAACTCTGTTGGAGGCTTATAAAATATGATCAGATGCAGAGGGCCCCTGTCCCGCCCTGGGCACCGGTGCAATGCTCCTGTTGCACTATCATAGCTACATCCTTGCACAGTCCACATTCGCCAGCCTTTACCAACAGTAAATACCCCAGAGTGTCCATCCCTATGATTTTGTCTTTCTAGGATTGTGGTATTATTCACTAGAGGCCACCCTTAAAGTCGTCTTACCCCCCCACGTCATGGTCAGCGGCGGTTCCTCTAGTGGTATCAGTGCCCGCTGCAGACACGTCGTGCCAATTTGATCCAAGGAACAGGCCAGCACGTGTCCTAAGCCCCAACATAAATGTCACCCGACTCACATTCTGTGACTGGTGGATGTCGATTTCTTGCACAGTGATTGTAGTTCCCATTAGTGCAGCAGGGCTAGTGGCGCTGGAGTACCGGTGTGTAAGGTGTAAGCCTGGGCGGAGTTCTCAGAGTTGCACTACGCGAAGCTAGGCGAAGCTACGCGAAGTGCAAAAAAAACTCAGTCGCACTACACGGACCTCTGCGAGCGAAAGAGTACAGTAGAAAAATGCTGTTCACTATGCTTTTCGGCACTGTGCAATCATTGTTAACAGCACCATGCACAGTGCAAGATTAACATTTCTGCCACTCAGGTAGATTTTTACTCGAGCGGCAGCTTTCTCAATGTGAACGGGCAGTTCCTCAACACGAGCAGTCGCGAGCATACGCAACCACTCGCAATGAGAAACCTGACCCTCCCGCGTTGAGAAATCTCAGCGGGAGATGGATTTTCCTTGCTTGCACTCTCCAATTTGACATTGGTGACCGCAAGCGAGGAAGAAAACTCTGCTCTGCTGCCCAAAGCTGAGTTTTCCGGAACTCTGCGAGCTCTGTGTAATGCGGAGTGCAGGAAACTCTGCAAACTCCACGAGTGGAGCGGAGTTCACCACCCAGGTTAGTAAGGTGCCATCCTACCCCAGTTTTGGATGATTTGACTTCCCAAACTGTGGAGGGGTGGGTTTGAGTTAGAGCCCATGTCACCCTTGCACCCAGTGTATACCTCGCGCCCTCATCCACAGCAGGTTCCAAATCTGACCGTTGATCCCTAGGAGAGGTCTCAGTTCTGATTGGCAGAACACGTTCCAAGCTTAGTCAACATCATTCGACACAGGGGCATGTCTGGTCGATGTCAGGCTATGGCTGATCTACGCCGCAAATGCACCATACCTCACACCTTAAGCACTCAAGCACCATGTTCCATTCACTAGATGTTTGTGCACTAGGCGATCATGCACTCTGCCCAGACAAACTATGCAATAGTGCCCTATACACAGTGCCCACTGGAGCATGCAGTCACACATCCCACATTTGTTTACCATGAACTGTTGTAGTATGTGCTTGGACCTGCCTCGTGCAACTACAAAGATACAATGTGCGCTCCAGCGATCTAAATCCAACACTGCTGGCGGCTTGATAAAGGCCTTCAAATGGCCTTCGTACTGGAATGTTCTATATTCTGTGGGGAGTGCTTCTCAGCACGTGCCACCAGGATTTCTCCACCTCAATTCGACAGTACTAGCACTTCTTAACAGGGCTGTCTCACTTTCCAGAGGCAGTACCAACTCTTTTCGACATGGCTGTGCGGATTTCTTTGGGCAGTGCCAGTACATCTCAACAGGCTTGCTTCACGTTCTATTGACAGTGCCTACACATCTCAGCAAGGCTTCTCTACTTTCTGCAGTCAACACCAGCCCTTCTCAGCAAAGCTGCAATGTTTGTGGTGCTCAGAGCCAACACTTCTCAACAGGGCTGCTCTATCTTCTGTGGGCAGTGACAACATTTTGCAGCATGACGGCGTGACATTGTAAAGGACATGCTGAAACCCCAGCAGGACTGTTCACTTCTTATGGGCAATATTAGCAATCCCCCGATGAAAGCTGGTAAATGAGACACAATTGAGAGGTACGCCCAGGTCTCAGGGTACAAACTTAACAAGGACAAATCAGAATGCAAGCCCCTAAACATCCACACAACAAGGACAGTACTTGGCACGTCCGGCCTAGCGTGGCAAAATAAACCTATTAAGTATCTAGGCATTCTCTTCGAGAGAAACTTGAGCACAACACTGGAACATAATGAACAGGTTATAATCCAGAAAATCAAGGCCAAGGTAGACGGGTGGTCGCCCAAGTTCACAACATGGTGGGGGAGGGTAGAGACAATAAAAATGATGCTCACACCAATGGTCAACTATATGCTAGCCATGTTACCCCTAACCAACACAGAGGACTTCCACAAAAAGATAGACAAGATACTGAACGATTTCCTATGGAGAGGGAAGAGGGCCAGAATAAGTATGCAAAAACTCAGATTATCAAAGGAACAGGGGGGGCTAAACATAACAAACTTCAAACGATTCCACGAGGCGTGCCTAGCTAGACAGGGACTGCACTGGCTAGACCCAAGACAGGACTACACACCGGCATGGTTAACACTAGAACAGGGGTTGCTAAAAGGTATGAAACCCATCGCCCTCCTCACGGCCACCAAACACCCGGCAATAAAAGACAACCCGGTACTCAGAAACACAAAACGAGCTCTGCTTAAAATTGACAAACTTCTAAACACGAGCGTCAAAGGAGGGCCCTTTGAAGCAATCTGGCACAACCCATCGCTAAAATACAGGGGCAAGGTCCTAGACATGCACGACTGGTATAGCCAAGGGATATCGACAGCCAGGGACCTTAAGAACAAGGGCGCTGACGTAACATTCGACACCCTGAAAGGAGAGTACAACCTAAACAGCGTAGAACTATACAACTTCCTGAAGATAAAAGTCGCAATAAGGAAGGCGAACCTCAACACCCAGACACCCTCGATAATACAGCTGGCTAACAGCCTGAACACGCTAGGACACCAGGTAGCACACCTTTACAAGATCCTAGGCCCCAAGCACACCAAACTCAATGACAAGGTCATAAACTTCTGGGGGGAGGCAGCAGGTCAAGCACTCAGTGAGGAAGCGAAAACAGAGCTATGGAGGTCCACGAGTCGGAAAAAAGTGACGGCCACGCTGAACCAGACAAAATTCTGGCTGATACACAAGGCATACTGGACACCAGCCCGATTAGCCACCGTAGGCATTAGAGACAGCGACGTGTGCTGGAACTGTGATAAAGAAAGGGGAGACTTAGAACACCTCCTACTAAAATGCCCAGAAATCAAGGACTTCTGGGGGAAGATCAGAACACTTATCTACGAGATCACAGGCACAGACATACAAACAGACCTCACAGGCCTAGCCCTAGGGTTCACGTCCCAGGCAATCACAAAGACGGAGGACCGAGACCTCATAGATCTCATGCTGACAGCCGCAGTCAAAGTAGTCCTAACTAACTGGAAGGACACATCAAAGGCGGCCCCACAGGCGTGGCTCAACTGGGTCACGTTCCTGAGGGGGGCGGACAACATAACAGCAAAACACACACCGAAGACGCACAAGCAGTCGACCATGTGGGGATCTTTAGACCACTACCTGTCATCACACAAGCCGCCGTAGGCGTGAACGTGATACATCTGTGGTCACGGGCTGAAACAGGCTAGTGCCAACAGAGCACCGTGTACATCTCCTACTTAACCTATAACCTATATCTCTCTCCACTGTCCCCCGGGGTGGCGCGGGGAGCAAGATGCTTGGTCACAAACGCCAAGGAACACCAATTGACGCAATATGGACTATGAGACTATGAGACTTTGGGACTATGAGACTACGAACTGGCGAATGATCTCAGGAGTACGGAATGCCCCCCCCCCCCTTTTTTTCTTTTTTTTCTTCTCTCTCTTCTTTTCTCTCTTTTCTTCTTTCCACTCATGTATAAGCCTCTTCCATGTATGTAAAATTATATTTTTCTATATACAATAAAGAATTTCGGAAATAAAAAAAAAAAAAATCGTAACTCTACTCTCGGAATTGTCTTGATACTTGCAAGAGATGGTACTGGAACGGTCCAATCATTGGCGAAAGATCACTCTGTCTTGGAACTGGAGCGGTACGAACCTGAGACAAGGGGGCTAGAGTTAGCCAATCATGGGACGGGAGCAGCAATGTCACGGGAGGAGACCTGTCGGACAAATATACGGGACTGTTCTCTCTGAGACTGAAGCTGGCAGATTGCGGGGCAGGGGAGCCTTAAGATGCAACAGGTGCCTTCATGAGGTGGGAGGTAGGCAACTGATGGGAAGGTAACGGGTTGGACACTCAAATTACATTAAGATGAACACTGAATTGCCCCGGGACCTGCCCCACCCAGGGGCTTATAGATAAAGAAGCGCAGGAGTCTGCGCTTAGTTGGGGGGGGGGGGGTTATGGCCGGATTCATGCACCCAGCATGAATTTGGCCGATTTATTTTTTTACCAAAAATCTTTGGCCCTGGGGTTTCTTGTGGGACCCCACGAGCTGGCCTAGGGGCTCAGGGTGTTTCTACCCTGCCCCCTTTTCTTTATTTCTTACTTTTCCCCCCTTTTTTTCTTGTGACTCTGTTACTGAGTCACAAGATAGTTGCCAACACTTCCTGGTTTGGAGTGTTGGCAGCCAATCAGAGTGAGGCTCAGGAAGAGTCGCGGCTCATCCTCGGTGCTCAGATATCAAGCGTTTTCTTTTTTAATTACTCAGGAACTACTGAACGTATTTAAACCATTTTAAAAAAAGGTCACTTTCTGAACCAAGAGCTACATTTTTGCCAAATTTGGTGTAATTCTGTTCAGCAGTTCGGGCTGTAGCCTGTTCTAATTTTTCCTTAGGAAATTAACATGGGGAAAACGTGTTTTGGGCCCCCCTTTTTTCTCGGCCCCTGCTCAATGAATGACCCCGAAACTTACAAGACAGGAGCTGACCGGAGCGGGCCATTAGTTTTGAATATTTCACGAGGATTTGTCAAACGGTGCCAAAGATATTGGCAAAAGAAAAAATGCTTTTTGAATAAAAATGAGGTCCTAACTATAAATACCTACTGGTGACTGCCAGTAGGTACTATATATATAACACTCTCCAAAAAACTTCCCCACAATCCGAGGACTTAGAAAAACCAGCACAGGCAGGCACCAGTGACTATGAAAGTAGTCCTTACTTTATTTAATTCTCATATTTCATCCACCAACAGTGCAGTAAAGACAAAAACGCATTTCGGCGAAACCTTCAACAGGGTCATAGACTTTCAGTGTATAGACAATACATTTAAAGAGAAAGCTCCCTCCAGAATAACCTCCACAATTAAAAGGGACACATACATATTTTCTACATATTTTTCTTGCATGTTTTTCAATACACAGACAAGTTTACTTGCAGGTATTTAATAAACTCCACATGGTATCTCACGGTGTATTAATATCATGCTCATAACAATGTTTGTGTCCCAGTAATCTGGGTAGTTCATACCATACTGGATTTCTCTGTCAGTCTAAATGACAGTGCAATACCCATAACCAACAAGTTCACAACAATAAAATGTATCTATTCAATTTATATCTCAGAAAAATCCACTGTAAAGTGTATACACGTTTAACCAGTGTGATACCGCAATTTATTGCCCAATCATACTATGATGTTCTCGATGTATTTGGAAACGAGTGAAAATAAAGTATTCAATTGATACATCCCCTGCTTACCAGAGGGGAATGTATAAAGAGTTGGTGGAGAAATAGTATTTCGTTATATATACTCACACAAACATCAAAGGTTACGCAGACTTTATAGATAGGCTGACATTTCACTCATACAAAACCAGAGAAATTCAGCCTTTTATAGTTACCTGAAATAACTATAACTTGCGCCCCGCAATGCAACACTTATAATAATAATAATAATAATAATAATAATAATAATAATAATAATAATAATAATAATAGTAATAATAATAATAATAATAACAGTAATAATAATAATAATAATATTAATAATAATACAGACACTTATAAAGCGCAACAGCTACCTCAAACAGAGTACCGACAGTAGTGCAATGCTGGACAGCTCAAACGTCAGGCCCTCGGGCTCTTAGTCTGCCTTAAAGCCAGGTTTTAACCCTTTTCCTGAAGAGGGTCTCTGTCTTTACGGTGCAGAAGTTACTCGACAGGAAGTTCCACAGGTTTGCTGCCCGAGGGTAAAGGATCTGCCCCCATTCGAGCCTTCCTAAAACAGGGAATGCACATTATGTTTTGGGAATTTGACCTGACATATTACATTACTCATGACATGGTCAGTGACATCACTGACAACATCTCAAATGACATCACTGAGGACATCATCCAGTGGCTCTGAGTGCTTTTAAAAGGTTTATGAGTGTTAAATAAATATACCAAGGTGTATTGGTGAATCAGTGGGTGTATAAGTGCCTATATGGATGTTTCAGTGGGTGCATGACTAACTGTATAAGTGATTGATCAGGAGTTTCAGTGAGGTATGGGTGAGTGACTGGTTGTGTGGCAGTGTGAATGTCTTTATCAGTCTGTCAGACGGTGTCTAAGTGGCTGTATGGGTGTGTAAGTGGGCATGTCAGTTTCTGTATGGGTGAGTGATTGGTTCTCTGAGTACCGGTATGGGTGTATGAGTGTCTGTGTGGGTGGGTGAGAGAGTGTGTGAGTACCTGCATGGACGAGTGAGTGGGAGAGTCAGTTAGTGAGTATGTAGGAAAAGGGCTGTATAAGTGACTGAGTGTGTGTATGGCTGTGTCAGTGAGTGAATGAATGTGTCAGTGGTATATGGGTGAGTAACTGCATATGTGGAAGGCAGTATAGGTGAGTGTTGGAGTATATGAGTGACTGTGTGTTTATGAGAGTGGATGTATGGGTGAGAGTATGCTTGTATCAGTGACTCTATAGGCCGATTGAGTATGTATTAGTATCTGTAGGAAAGCAGGATCTGCTTCTTTTGGTTACCCCCACTTTTGGCTTGATGTATTGCTGTTTTTGACTAGTCTGACTGTGATCCTGTTAATCAGGACCCCAGTCTATCTGCTTTCTCCCTAAACTATTTTATATGTACTTAAGTACACCCCAGATTGGATACTGAGGTACTCTTGTTAGTCCTTAGTATATGGTACCCATTTACCCAGGGCATAGGTACCCCAGAGGTCTCCCAGGGGCTGCAGCATGCCTGCTCTCCCCTCTGACCAAGTTTGCAGCAAGCAGCTTGAGTGGGTATTGCAATAACCAAACCCCTGTGTACAACATCACCTTTGCAGTTGCAAAAGCCTGTTGACATCTTTGCAAGAAGATCTTTAGGCTCCAAGTATCCCCAGCCTGAGCACCTACTGTGACCAGAATCTTTGGCCACACCACGTCGTGGGCATTGTGGCCTGCATCTTTTGGTGAGCTGCTTGAGGCCCTCTTGCGACTATTGTGCCATCGGCCTGTGGGTCCATTTGAGGGTCATCTTTGATTTCCTTGGGCTCCCCTGATTGCTCAGGGCCATCCCTGACTCTCCTGCTTGTGGTGAGTATCCTGGATCTCGCTGGTCCCGAACCGTACACTTTCTTGACCCCCTGCATGGGTTGCTTTTGCCAAGGCTTGTTGGTGCTCCCACTGTACACCAACCCCTCAGCTCTCAACTTACTTCATGCAGATAGCTTGTATCAGGTTTTCCTCAGCATCGCCTGGTCTCCGTAACTGCAGAGTCATGGTCACCGTCAAATATCCTGAAGCACCTGACATCAGTGGGCATTTGTCTACCGAGCCCCTGGTCACTCCCAAGTGAACCAGACTGTGTCCTCTCTGTTTTCAGGCATGGTTCACCAGGAATTGACATTTGGATTCCTCCAGACACTTTCTTCTCTTCCAGCAGCAGCACTTTCCTGAAGTCCTCCATTGGGTTCAACAGCGGTTTCCAACGCCACTTCACACCTATGCACTCGGTTTCCCTGGGATAGGTAACTTGGGTAGCTTGGTATCCACGGGTGGGATGGCACTCTAATCCACAGGGGTTCTTCAAGGTCCAGTGGGAGGGGTCCCTAATCTTAAAAAAATCTAACTGCGACTTGCACATAGACTTGTAAGGAGCATGCAGTTGTGGTCACACACTGCACATGTACTCCATGGGGTCCCTTTTTACTCACCTTGGGTTGTTCCTTGGGGTCCCAGCAATTCTATGTTCTCTTGACATGGTCCTGACTCGATTCCTGGTTCTTATACCATTTTCTTAGTGTGGTTCCCGCTTTGTTCCCCCGCTCTCAGTGTGCACGAGGTTCCCGCTTTGTTTGCCCAAACCACCAACGCCTTAAGCAAACTATTTTTAGTTCATCCTGTAGGCATAAGGGGCAACGCAAGAGGTGGACCCAAGGGTATTGCGGGCTGGTTCTCCCCTGCCTGTCGCACTGCCAAAAGTGATCTAATTAAGGCGGTGAAAGCCAAGGATGTAGGTCTGATTAGTATTGCAAGGAGTAATTACAGAAGGGCAATATCTAAGGCCAAGGCTGAACACGAGAATCAGTTTTGGCATGACCTTAAGGTGGCAAGCTCAAAGAAGGACTCGAAGGTATTCTGGGACTTAATAAGAGCTAGGGTCAAACCCGTGGACTCGCTTTTAACATGCAATATAACAGAAGGTGCATGGTTTAATCACTTCTCCCAACTCTACACTATGGCTTTGGGCACTGAGGTAACTCCGACTGAACAGTCCCCCACAGATTGCATTGAGCTTAATGAGGAACTCCTGTTCACATCCAAGGAAGTGGTGGAGGCGTGTAAACTTCTTGTCCCCAACAAGGCAGCGGGCCCTGACGGTCTACCGGGGGTCCTGCTCCGCATCAATCCAGATGAGTGGGGGAGACTCATTGCTTCCTTACTGAATGCTGGCTTGGCTGGTACAGATCTCCCGGATTCATGGAAGGGTGCAGTGGTCGTCCCAATTTTCAAGAAAGGGAGCCGGGAGGAGCCAGCTAATTATCGTCCTATAAGCCTCCTGGACTCCACACAGAAGGTAGCAGGCAAAGTGGTTTTAGGAAGGGTTTTGCAGTGGGTAGAGGAGAAGCATATCCTTTCTGACTACCAGGCGGGCTTCAGACCAGGTATGGGGACAATAGAGCAATCATTCCGGCTTATGATGCTTTATTGGAAAGTGGTTCTACTGGGTAAAGGCAGTCTGTACCTAGCATTTATAGATCTACGTACTGCCTTTGACCTGGTCCCACGTAGCCAACTCTGGAGTGTTCTCGATGCACTGGGAATTCCCCCATACTTATTAAGCATGCTGATAAAGCTGCATGCTGACAACTTTGCACAGATCAGGTGGGGTAACCAGGGCCAAAAAACATCACGTATTCCTGTAAATAGAGGGGTCTGCCAGGGATGTGTGCTAGCCCCCACTCTCTTTTCTTTGTACGTCAACGGAGTGGTGGAGCTCCTGCTACAACACCCTGCACACGCACCATCCCTGGCTGGCAGGAGAATACCCACCCTCCTATTTGCAGATGATACCCTCCTGATCTCCAAAACTCCAGCAGGCCTGCAGAATCTCCTAACTAGCTTTAAGTCCTTCTGTGATTCTAGGGGACTAGTTATCAACACAGGGAAGACCAAGTACCTAGTCCTAAACCCCCCGAAGAAGACCGTCAAACCCCCTATCCTTGACTCAGTTCCACTCGAGAGGGTCAAGGAGTTCGATTACCTCGGTATTCGCCTCTGCGACTCCATGAGTTGGAAATGTCATTACCAAAAGATGCTGCTGACCCACAAGAGGGTGGTGGGGGCCCTCCTTAACGAACAGCGTGCCTCAACCCTCAAACCCATTGCACCGGTACTTGACATCTATAGGGCAAGAGGTGTCAGTGCAGCTCTTTATGGGGCGGAACTCTGGGGTGTGGAGAATGTGGACCAGTTGTCCCGGTCAGAAAATAAATTCCACAAGGACTTAATGGGACTCCCCTATAGTACGCCAACTCTACCACTTCACTAGATATGGGTACTCGGCCTATTAGTGACCATTCGAGGTTGCGCCCTCTTCTTTTGTGGGCACATATTTGGAGAGTCCCGGAAATGTCCAGCTATGTGGAAGGTCTAAAAGAAGTTCTTTCAATGCCTGGCTGGTCTAAGATCCGCTGGTTAAGGGAAGTCAAGCACCTTCTTGCAGACCTGGGCCTTGAAGTCGCTTGGACTACCAGAACTGCCTCGCCCAAGCCAGCTTTGAAGAAGTTATACTGGAGTTGGGTGTTTGATGGCAGAAATAGTAACGCTAATTTGTGTAGGTCCACTATGGATTTCCTCTTGGTCAAGGAGGTGCATTTCTGCGAGCCATATCTGGATATCATCCTAAAACCCTGGGACAGGGCTCTATATTTTAAATTTAGGGTAGGCCTAGTCCCAGTTGGGAACCTGACCGCCAGGTGGAAGGTCCCGGCACAGACAATTCCCTTCTGCCCCTTCTGTGTGACCAGGATAGAGTCAGTCCCCCACCTGTTGTTTGAATGCCCGGTCTATGCAGCTCCTCGCCGCAGGTAGTTGAAACCACTCTGCAGAGAGCTCGGGACTAGATCCCACAAGGAGGCCCTACGAATTCTGAAAACTGACCCGCGGCCCCTGTTTGCATGTGGAATGGCGAAATTTCTAGGTTGGGCATGGCGTATTAGATCCACTAGGCTTTTGCACCTTGTTTAATATGTATTTTTAGACTGTTCTTATGTAATTTATTTGCGCCATTTGTAATATGAATTATATGCCTTTTATTTACGCATTGGCTTTTCAATTGTTTTTATCTATTTGTAATGCTTTTTAAGATATGTACCATATTGAAATAAAGCCTAACTGACTGACTGAGTATATGGTTTTGTCCCCCCCAGGGGACCGCTGTGTATTAATGCTATTTACTGTGATTTATTTGATAAAGTATTGTGTGCTTTGAGTCTATCTCCATGTGTGAGACACTGTTATGTACTAAATAGTGTTATAAAATAAGTAAATATTTTTATAACTACTGTGTGGTTCTCTTTTCATTTAATCTATACTATAAGATCACATTATGCTAAACAAGCTGCTTTACATTCCTTCAAGGCTAAGCCTGAAGAGTGCTCTCCACAGCTACCACTTGGATCGCTTTCTAAGGTTGTCTGAGACCTCTTAAATCACCATAAGGGTTGTCTGGACTGGTGCAAGAGGCCCATTTCCATTAGTGGACATCATATACCAGGCCAGCCTCCCACAGTATCTGTATGAATACATGAGTGGTTGTGTGTATAACTGTATGGGTGAGTAAATGGCTGGTGATGGACTCTCAAGGTGAGTGATTAGGTTTGTTAGTAGCTCTATGAGTGACTGACAATGTGCAAGTGGCTATATGGGTGTATGAGTGGATATGTCAGTTGCTGTATTAGTGAGTGGCCATGAGTGACTGTATGGGTAACCGAGTGGATATGTGTATAGACCTATTAATCAGTGAGTAGGTGTTTAAGTACTGGTATGGGTGTGTCAATGGTTTTGAGAATGCTAGTGTAGAAGTTGGATTGGGTGTATGAAAAATTATATTGGGGTGTGAGTACATTGGAGATTCTGTGGATGATGTCATTAGTGATGTCATTAAAATATCATGAGTGATGTAATCAGTGATGTCACTGGCCATGTAATGAATGATGTAATATGTGAGGTCAAAAGCAGTGGATTTCAGGGGCGTGATTTATAGTTAGCTCAGCTAACTATAACTGCTGAAATTTTCTGGTCTTGTGAAATATGAGCCTAACTATAACATCACTGTAATCTTTGGTTTTGTAAGTGAACTTCTATGGTGTTTTAAGTAGCAATGGTTTTTGCAGAGTTGTGGGAAAAGCAGCAGGCCCTCTGATAAGCTCTCATGAACCCCACTGTGTAGAACTTTCAGAAAATATCAGGAGGGCTTCTTGGTCCCCAGTGTCCCTTAGCATCAATAAAAAAGTCAGGTTGCATAGTCAAGTAATAATTATGCCACACACACACATCCACTCACACACGCCCACCCACAATTTTGATGTAACAATGATTTCTTTCTTTCTGGTATTCTGAATTTACAATGTATTCGCTATGAGGGTTGATTTGTTTCTTAAGATAATTGTAGGCTTTGGACATATAATGTTGCGATAATGTCATGACATGGGTACAGTTGAGAATATCTCATTAATCTGGATTTTCAGGCGGTCTATATAGGCCGCAATTGCCGATCCACGGCAAGATATTAATCATACATGATTGTAAATTTGACACGTATTGTGTGGATAACGATGTTTTAATATTTCCAACATCGTAAATTCAGTGATGAGAGACATCTCGTTAACCCATGTATAAACGTTACTGTGTATGTCACGAATCTGATGTGGACTTTTGCCGATACACGGCGGGATGACATTGTGGTGGCTTGTGATAGAGATAACATGTACACTCAAAGATGGCGCTCAACTGAACTGTTTGAAGCAGTCCTATGTTTATGTTCACCACACACAACAGATGTATTTAATGATGCCGCGCAGCGCGTTCGTTTGTAACACTGACGAAGGGAACGCGTTTGTTTTGGTAATAAAACAACCTTTTGCTGATTATTGGAACTCCGTGAGTGCTGTATTTCTTCTAACCCGGCTGGGTATGATTCAAAGAGACCGGAGCAAGCATATATATATATATATATATATATATATATATATATATATATATATATATATATATATATATATATATATATATTACCTTCTGGCGGTCGCCAGTAGGTAGTTATAGTTAGGACCTACTTTCCATAAGAAATTCACAACATTCTATTTGGAATAACTTTGACGCTGGTGGACGAATCTTCGCAAATTTCTAAAAGAAAATGGCCTGCTTGGTTCCGCTCCTTCCCTGAAAGGTTGGGGGTGATTCGTCAAGTGGGGGCTGAGAAAAAAGGGGGTCTCAGAATGTGTTTTCCCCATTCAATTTTCCATAGGGACCTTTAGCCAGGGCTACAGCCCGAACGGCGGAACGGAATTACACCGAATTTGGCAGAGAGGTAGAGTTCGGATCGCAGATTGTGCTTTTTGTTAAATGGTGTAAATCTGTTCAGTAGTTTCTGAGAAAATTACAAGTAAAATTAGTGATATCTAGAGATGGAGTACTGCACGCGTACGGAAATCCGTACAATTACGAGCACGAGCTGCATGCTGATTGGTTGTCAACGGTTTGTCAACACTCCAAACCAGGAAGTTTTGGCAGCCATCTTGTTCGTTGCTAGGACCGAGTCACAAGAAAACATTAAAACAAAGTTGAGAAATAAGGAAAGGGGGCAGGGTAGAAACATCCTGACCCTCTAGGCTTGCTCAGAGGGTAGTTCATGAATTTTTAGGCTACATACTTTTTTTTTTAAATAGAAAAATCGCGGGGTACGCGTATGGAAATCCGTACAATTACGAGCACGAGCTGCACGCTGATTGGCTGTCGACTGTCTGCAATACTGCAAACCAGGAAGTGTTGGCAGCCATGTTGTTGGTCGCAAGAACTGAGTCATAAGGAAATAGGAAAACAAAGTTGAGAAATAAGGAAAGGGGGCAGGGTAGAAACATCCTGAACCTCTAGGGTTGCTAAGGGGTCGTTCATGAATTTTTAGGCTATTTATTCAAATAAAAAAAAAATAGAAATCGCGGCGTACACGTACGGAAATCCGTACAATTATGAGCATGAGCTGCATGCTGATTGGCTTTAAACGCTACAAACTAGGAAGTGTTGGCTGCCATCTTTTAATGAAGTATGTGGGGGGGCATGGCCCTCGTACATGCCCCGGGGACCGCCACCTTCCTGGGGCAGTAATATTCAAAAAAGGGGGGTCCGTGACGGCACGGACCTCCCAGGCCCAGGGATTACCACTTTTCCGGGCTTTTTAATGTTGGGAGGGGGTTGCGTGGTCTCTGTCCTGGGGCTCTTGATAGCTATGGGGACCACCATCTCTCAGGGCCGGCTCCTGCAGTGTCTCAGGGTGTCTACCCCCGGCACACTGCTGTTTGGTATGGTAGGGCGGGAGCGTCGCGGATCCCACTTTAGCACTGGAAACCGGTTTCCTATTTGAAAGAGAGAGCAAGTTAAGCTGCTGTGTCTTTTAAGTAGGAAAGCAGATTGCTTTTCGTAAGAGAGAGCAGCATATAAACTGCTCTCTCTGACAAAGCAATGCCGGCTCTCGAAGGACGCGGGGAGCCGGCTGGGACAGTGGGGGTATTGGTGTTCCCCACACGGTCCCTAATGATATTTTTTGAGGGGAATGGGTTCCTTTGCAGCTCCTTAAACATTTGTACATTTAATTTCTGTAAAATCCTTTTATTTATGTTGGGGAACAGAGTATTCCTCTAATGACTTTGTCATCCATGTATGTTTTTTAATTTTTCTTTATTTGAATTCCATTTTATTTACAGTATGTTTCTACCTCTCTTAAGAATGATTTCCACAGCGTAGCGTCCGTTGCAGTGTTTTTAGCTTTTTCATTCTTTTGCTTACTTACCAGTTTGTGTTCAAGATTCGGTGTCCTATTTGTGTAGCTTTCCTTTGTGTATATTTTGTGCAGCCTTCTTTTGTATATGTTTTTTTAATCTGAGTTTTTTAATTCAGTGCTTCATCCAGTGTTCCGAATATAGCAGTACATCTGTAGACATGTACTTTAATCCTTTTCTTTGCTTCCCTCCACCCTAATTGACAACATAATGGGGAGAGTACAAGCATGGCACTGGTGTCGTCACTGTTTTAAGTTTGCAACACAGTAGGTAGGATAAATAAATAAAGCACTTAACACATAGCAGAGTGACACTCGTTATTGTATTTTATTTTTAAATGTTTTCAAAATAAAATACACTCATGTAAAAAATATTGTTGCTTTATTTGCAAGATAAATATTTAATATAATTAATATCAATCACCACATATGCTGATATTACAGTAAAGATAAAATGAAGTGTTTATGTTTTTGTACAAGGAGCTACAACATAAGAAATTTAGTATGGAAATCAACAAAATAATTTGGAAGACAGTTACAGTCATGTGCAAAATATTGTTGCTTTATTTGTAAGATAAATATTTATTATAATTCATATGAATCGCCACATATGCTGTTATTACAATAAAGATAAAATGAAGTGTTTATGTTTTTGTACAAGGACCTACAACATAAGAAATTCAGTATGGAAAATCAACTAAACAATTTGGAACACAGTTTCGAAATTAATAAAAGTGTCATAGAAGAGCTGAACATACTTTTTACAAGTAGCGAGAATGAAGAGGAAGATATAAATGCTGCAGATATTAGCTGTGATTTCCTAGACTAAACCTTAGATGTAGATTTTCTGGAAGCATTAGATGACATTGAGTATGATCATATGAGTTTCGAAATTGATAATCAGGAACATGGAATACATGATGAAATTATTTCAGAAGCTCTATTAAGTTATGAGATGTTATAAGAATACATTTATTAAAGTGGTTTGAGACATTCTTGTTGCAGAATTGTAATAATTTAGCTAGTACTGAAGTACTCATGTTGCAAAGTGGGCCTTAGGGCATGGACTGCTTGAAACCCCTTTAGACTATGTATGCAGTTTTTCATTGACCGGCAAATTTGTATTTTATACCTTTAATTGCCCAGTCAGTTTCCTTACACTTCCAGGAAACACTAATACACTTCTAGAAGGCAGTAAGTGTGCAAATTTTGTACAGCCTTCGGCTGGGGTGGTTGTTACATCAAAAAGGCTTGATAAAGGGCCTGCAGTTTGAATATGAATATGAAATAGAATAGTTGATAACCATAGCCAAGAAAGGCAGAAAGTAGGTGTGTGTGTACGTGTAGATGGTGTGTTGATTGAGTGGAAGATGAATAATGTAAAAAATAAGAAAAGCTGCAACTGTGCAAATTACCTACTGCCATTTACGGGTAGTAGTTACCAAGAAGGCTCAATAAAAGGCCTGTACTTTGAATTAGAATAACAAACAGAAGAATTGATAACCATAGACTATACTGGCTTTTTTTTAAATATTGGTAGACTTTTATTAAGCTTTTTATTATACATGAATGGCAGGAAGTGTGCGAATTACCCACTGCCATTCACGAGTAATAGTTACCAAGAAGGCTCAATAAAGGGCCTGTACTTTGAATTTGGATTACAAGAAGAATAATTGATAACCCCAGCCAAGAAAGGCAGCAAGTGTGCAAATTTCTCAGTGCCTTCGGCCAGGGTAGTAGCTACAACAAAAAGGGCTTGATAAAGGGCCTGCACTTTGAATAGGAATATGAAATTGAACAAGAGTTCATAACCCCTGTGAAGAAATGAAGGACGTGCGCAAATTTCCCACTGCTTTCAGCCAGTGCAGTATCTACATAAAAAAGACTTGATAAAGGGACATGATTTTGAATTAGAATATGAAATTGAGGAGTAATTGATAACCACAGCCAAGAAAGGCAGGAAGTGTGCAAATTTGCGATTGCCTTCGGCCGGGGTAGTAGCTACACCAAAAAGGCTCGATACATGGTGTTGAGTTTGAATCAGAATATGAAATAGGTGTTATACTTAGTTTAGTTTCCACTGAGTTAGTGGTACCTGAAACAACAAGGTTTATGGAGCTTGCGAAGATGTGTGGTCCGGACAGGATGTACTACTAGTAATTTTTCTTGGTCTTGTGAATTCTGGCTTAGTAAGGGCAATTGGCGATTTTGTGTAGGTTTGAGGTAGATTACTTGATTTGGTACTGTACTTTATACGTAATGAATGAAGAATCAGTTAAATTCTGGCTGAATATGTACTTGTGGTGTTGGTAGGAGGTAGCGGTTACCAAGACTACATGACTACGTGTCATGGATTACAGCTGCACAATATTGGTAATTTAGTGTGTTTGAATGCAACGATGATAAGTGGTGGAATGGGTTAGTGGCACCTGAAGGAACAAAGTTCTGTGAAGCCTGTGATTATGCGTGGTCCAAGCAGGACGCATTGGTAGCAAAGTCTTTAAAATCAAGTTTTTTTAATCAATGTTGGTTGTTCATTCACAGAAGTTGAACTATATCTCCAAAAAGTAGGATTTTTTGTTGTTATAAATAAGTCATGTTATTCAATACGGTCCTGTGTTGATGATTTCTGGTGCACTGAGTTAGTAATACCTTTGGCGCTGAGGTTGAACGTACCCTCTGCTGATACATGATTGGGGGGTAGGAACAGTAATTGAAGTAATGTCTTTTGTCCATTGAATTCTGCATCAATTTCATTTAAAAGGAATAGTATGTTTCACTATAACATAAAAGTGTTCACGCTTCTTGGTGATTATTTATGGTGGAGTGAGTAAGTAGTATCTTTGGCGCTGAGCTTGTACGTTCCTTGCGGAATGTAGATTGAAGGCAGTTGTTGACACAGAGATAGACGAATGCTTTTTGTCAGTTATTTAAAGAAAATGTGAAGACATATAGTAGAATTCCCTCTGCATTAAATGAAGGCTGAATTTCCTACTGTTCAAACATTAAGAAAGTCTGACGACAATGTGCAATTGTCTCTGTTTGAAATAAATCAAGATTGTATTGAATGTTTTCTGTAGTGCTGGCGGTCTTGGTATCTAGTTGTTAACTGTACTCAGTGCTGAAATGATTGAAAGCTGTTGTCAGCACAGATACTGAAGAGAATTTTACATCCAAAGCTGATTTGAAGTTGTGAACCCTGCTGTCTGCAATGTAGATTGAAGGTACTACTCGACACAAACATGGATGAATGCTATTTTGGACAGTTAAAAGAATCTGAGGACATAGTACAATTGCTTCTGCTTTAAATAAATCGAGAGTAATATGTCATACTCTGTTTTAAGAATTTGTTGCATTCTTAAATGCATAAAGGCAAGCATTAAGTTTGATACAATGCTTAGGTCATGAATAAATAGAAGTTTCATTTTCTTCAAGTGTCTTCACAACAAGCTTCTCCAGATAGCTTGTGGTATTACAATTTGTTGTCATGTTCTACAGGTAGTATAAGTAAATGATGTAATGTAGCATTGAACATGTTAACATTTGGTCATATTTTGAATATAAGGAACTTATTATAAATGTGCAACAAGGAAATGATGTTGACTATGGAACTATTCTACAAGAAATAAAAATTGGAGAAATGACTGAACATGGCAAATAAGTTTTACAGAGACGATTACTTTGAAATTTGTTTCCAAAAGAAAATATTGTTCCTAAGCTGGTAGCTACTTTTAAAATAATTGAGAACAACAGTAAAGAAAAGCAGCAAGTGTGAAAATATCCTACTGCCTTCGGCCAGGGTATTAGCTACAACAAAAAGGCTCGATAAAGGGCCTTGACTTTGAATCAGAAAATGAAATTGAACAATAATTGGTAACCCCAGCCAAGAAAGGCAGTTAGTGTGCAAATTTCCCACTGCCTTCGGCCGGGGTCGTAGGTACAAGAAAAAGGCTCAAAAAAGGGCCACGAGTTTGTATCAGAATATGAAATTCACAAATAATTCATAACCCCAGCCAAGAAAGGCAGCAAGTGTGCAAATTTCCCACTGCCTTCAGCTGGGGTAGTAGCTACAACAAAAAGGTTCAATAAAGGGCCATGAGTTTGAATCAGAATATGAAATTCAAGAATAATTGATAACCCAGACAAAAATGGTAGCAAGTTGGTGTGTGTTATGTGTACATGATGTGTTAATTGAGTGGAAGATAAAAAAGGTGAAAAATTAGAAAGGCTGCAGGCGTGCAAACTTTCCACTGACTTGTCAGGGAAGTGGATCTTAGGATTTCCACCTCATTATACGGATAGGGCGTCGAATTTTGCAATGGGATGCTAAGAAATGGCTATCACATCGAAGGAAGCAATGTGAGTGCATTAAGTTACCACTGTGGGTGTAAGGCTGAAAAATTACAACACCAGGCCCATTTTAGGGACTGTAGTTTGAATTAGAATAATACTTGGCAAAGGCTGCAAGAAAGTTAGCAGGTAGGTGTGTTTGAGCTAGTGGATGCAGAATAAGGTGAAAAGGAAGAAAGGTAGCGGATGCGGAAAGAACCCACTGTCTTGTAAAGGAAATGGGTGTTCGGTATTTTTTATACTATTATTTCGCAACTGTATTACTGTTCATTACCCCTTTGATTATTGGTGGAAAGGCACGAATTCCAGCGAGCCACTCTCCATCAATCTATGAATTTGCATTGGGAGAGGAGTGCCGTGGCTGTCTTCTTAAAAACATAGAGCCAAGCTATTATAAAAAAAACTAATTTCAAGATCTTGAAAGCGCTTACAGGGTATGGAAATTAAATAAACGTCATTTAGGAATACAGAAAATTTTGCTATATACACCCTTATCTTCATCAGGTAACTTTCCCCCGGTTTTTCAAGACCATATTATGATCAGATGGCGTAATTGTGGAATCTATTCTGTGGGTGATTTGTGGCAGAATAATCAACTAATTACTTTTTCAGAACTTAGAGATAAGTATAATCTAACAACCCAGGATTACTTTAAGTATTTTCAGATACATAGTTTTTTAAAAACTCTTCAACCACAGGCCCGTTCTGGGTTGTGTCAGATTCCTCTTATTGACTGCATGTTCTCTAAAAAATCAATAGGATATTATTATAATCTGCTCATCGCTGCATGTCTAGATGATCTAGAGTTTCAATCTATTAGATTGGCAGAAAAACTGGGCTGTAATGATATTCAGATTGAGGAATCCATTTCACTGGCAAACTCGATTTTGATTACTGGAAGATCACGCACACAGCATTACATGGTTTTATTTGATTTATATTATACACCCTTAAAAATTTCTATATGGGGGTCTACTGCGGGTACATCGTGTAGTAGATGTGGGCTATTCTCAGCCGATGCATTACATTTGTTTTTTACTTGTCCCCAGCTATCATTATTCTTTGCTGCAATTCAGTCATTTTTGACACTCCTGTTTGGCTCCACAGTTACTCTTACTGGGGAATTAGTCCTAATAGGGGTAACCATCGATTCACTACCGGCTGGGGAAAAAAATCTATTATTTATTTGTATGGCATTAATAAGGGCATGCATTTCCCAAGAATGGATTAATACACTCTCCCCCTCTTTTGATGCATGGAGAGCACGTCTTTTAGCTTCATATAACATAGAAGCCGCTATATATAAAACTTGCCAATACCGGCCTGTTGGGCCGCAACGAGATATGCATTTTTGTCAGTTTCTGGGTATAGTTTATTATCATGCACCTTGTGAGCCACTGGAATGACTGTGGGTATTTTCATTTGGAAATTAACATATATACTGGGTCTGCGCGGTTATTTGTCCGCTATGACAACGTTTTCAATATAACTTTATTGAAAAACTGCCAGCGCATTTTATTTATCCCTTGTGTGTGAGATATAGTGACATGTGGGCTTCACTTCTCATGCTAGGCAAATATTTGGTTCGCCTGCAGGTTGACACATGTTTGCTGGCACAGTACGCGCGTGCGAGAACCGAGCGTTGTACCAATTAAGATGGATACATCAAAAATATGTTAACAGGAACGTTCTTTGCTGTAATGGTCAATGAACTGTGAATATGCATTGTGAATCAGGCTATTACATGAAAGATAGAACTATTGTGGATTCCAAACTGTTGTGAAAATATGAGTATCTATGGTGAACAACGTTATTGATTTGTGTAACTTTTGTTTAACCTATGTTCAACTATATATACGTGAGTCCTGTTTTGATGCCCATTGCCTCACATTATTTATGTTTGCCTGTATTGGCTGTTCCTTTCACATGATCAAGCCTTTGGATAGGTGAAATGCGTTGTGATTTAAACAGCAGCAAACTTGATGCACTTTGGGTCTGTTTTTCCGGAGAGCACATTGATTGTGAAAGTGACAAAAAGAATTGGAAAGTGCCGGACTACTCCGCCATCGTGCTCGCTCGCCGCTCTCAGAGGGTCCCTTGAAGTCCAGTAGGAGTATCTCACTGTATGATATATATATATATATATATTCACTGAAAAAATCATAGGTTATAGACCATATATAGTTAGGAATTAGCATTTAAAAAACCTTATTTTACTCACACAAAACCATTGAAATTCCATATATAGTTAGTTGCACTAACTATATATCGCGCACCCGCAATCCACTGCTGATGATGTCACATATTACATCATTCATGACATGGTCAGTGACATTACTGATGACATCACTGATGACATCTCAAATGACATCACTGATGACATCACTGATGACAACATCCAGTGACTGTATGTTTCTATAAAGTTAAAATATGTCTTACATATTGAAGAATGAGTAGATGTATAAGTGTCTGGACGAAGGATTTAGTAGGTGCATGACTGAATGTATGAGTGAGTGATTAAATGTGTCTCACTGAGTGCATGGGTTAGTGACTAAACTGTCTTAATTTGTGCATCATTATGTCTTTTGTTCTGTAAACTGCTGCATGTGTTGATCAGTAGCTATATGACTAACTATATGGGTTATTGATTGATTGTCCAAGTATTTGAATGGGAGACTGAGTGTATGTGTGGCTGGCTGGGAGATGTGTGACTCTGTGCAGATCAATGTGTTCTTGTATCAATGATTGTATAAGAGAGTAAGTATGTGTTAGTATATGTTTGAAAATGTAAGGTACTCTATGTTTAACTGTATAGATTAGAAAATGGAAGTGTGATTGATTCTTTACAGGACTGACTAGGTGTGTGAGTAACTCCATGGATGAGTGGCAGAGTGTGAGTGTCTGTATAGGTGTATGAGTGCATATGATAGTGTTGTAAAGATGAGTGATTGTATGTATAAATGATTGTATGGGTGAATGAGTGAATGTGTGTGTAGACGTAGGAATCAGTCAGGGCGTATGTAGTAACTAGTATTGGTGTGTCAATGGTTTAAAAAATTATATTCTGTATTTAACACTGGGTGTAACAGAGATTATATGAAAGTGTGAGGAGATGCATTGTATTGTCACATGAATGATATCATCAGTGATGTGACCATTGATGTCAAATGAGATGTCATCAGTGATGTCATCAGTGATGTCATTTGAGATGTCATCAGTGATGTCATCAGTGATGTCATTTGAGATGTTATCAGTGATGTCATTTGAGATGTCATCAGTGATGTCATCAGTGATTTCATTTGGGATGTCATCAGTGATGTCATCAGTGATGTCACTGACCATGTCATGAATGATGTAATATGTGACATCATCAGCAGTGGATTGCGGGTGCGCGATATATAGTTAGTGCAACTAACTATACATGGAATTTCAATGGTTTTGTGTGAGTAAAATAAGGTTTTTTAAATGCTAATTCCTAACTATATATGGTCTATAACCTATGGTTTTTTCAGTGAATTTTCAATGTTTTGTAAATGCTAATTCCTAACTATATATGGTCTATAACCTATGGTTTTTTCAGTGAATTTCATTGGTTTTTTAAAAGCTAATATCTGTAGCTGTAAAATTTATTCTTCTTTAAATCCAAAAATATATTTTATATGTTTATTAATAATTTTTTTTTTTTATATTTTTTTTTCTTCGCTCCCGCTTCGCGAATCGGGAAGTTTCCCGTTAGGTGACCTTGATGCCGCGAAATAGTCTGCGAACCGGTAAACGTTCCTTTAGCGCAACTGCCGCGTTAGAAAACAACATCGTGACGCCTCGCGTCCGCATGACGTTTCGCGTTGTCGCGTGATACGTCATATGACGTGCTACGTTAGCGTACCCGAAAGCGAACCGAGGCGCGAAGCGCAGGTTCACGGAAGCAAACCGGGAGGCGGCGCAAAGCGCGTAACGTAAACACAGCAGGTCATGTGACTTGGTAATAACACTTTTCATTGGTTCATTTCACTTTTGGTTTCCTAATGATGTAAGACTAGGTCATGTAATCTAAAGTTAACACTTTTCATTGGTTGAGAACTATTGTTTTTCCCAAATGATGAAAACCCCTCCTTCTTTCCTCACTCTGACTTTCATCTTTGTGAGAGAAAGACCCTTTGTTAGCATTGAGCAATGGCTTCTTTAGTAGCTTCAGCTGGTGCTTCCCCACCACCTCCACCACATCCAAGGAAGAGAGGACCACCTGCTGAAGTTATAATTCAGCAAGAAGAGGAAGAAGAGGAAGAGGAGGAAGAGCAGGAAGAGAGGCAGTTTTTGCCTGAAGAGCCCAGGAGGTCTCACCGGAAAGAAAACTTCATTTGGCAATTTTTTTAAATTCCCAAAGGCCAGAAAAAAGTAAATGCAAGATACGTAACTTGCCTTATATGTCAAGATAGACTGTCCAGAGGGACCGAGAAGAAATACAGTTGCGGAAACTACACAATGCATCGCCATATGACTAGGTGGCATCCTAACAACTACAGTGCTGCACAGTTTCGTAACGATCTAGATAATCCCCCTATTATGGCCAGAAGATCTGTTGTACCGGAAGTGACGGGACCAGAGGGCAGGGAGATGGTGCCAAATATACAAATGAGATTTGGGGAAGTAAAAAAAATCTGCGTACATTGCAATGGATTCATTTGCTACAGAGAAATTAGCATCACTCTGATCAACAGAGCTATTGACAATCATCTTCCAGTTTGTCCGAAACGCCCCAAATAATAAATTCTTTTTTTTTTGTTGCTCCTGTTGAGCCCTTTACAATGAATCGTTTTCGTTTCCCCCCCCCAAAAAAACCCAAAAAAATATAAAACCGTTCGGAAAAATTCAAAAAAAGTAAAAAAATGTTCAGAAAAATAATAAAAAAAATATAAAACAACAAAAACAATAAAAAAAAAGTTCTTTTCAGAACTACCTCCCCGTTATTAAAAAATTGGTAGAATATTTGGAACTCTGCCAACCTCTATTTCTCTTGGTTCGCTTCCCAGTTCGCTCGCCGGTACGCGAACCGGGAGCGAACCAAAATTTTTTTTTTTTTAAAAAGAACAGTAAGTATAAGGGAAGGAAACAGACAGTTATGTTAAAAGAAAGACAGCTATAGGGGAGTAAACTAGAGATACTATTACCCGTAATCCACTGCTGATGATGTCACATATTACATCATTTATGACATGGTCAGTGACATCATCAGCAGAGGATTACAGGTAACAGTATCCCTAGTTTACTCCCTATAGCTGTCTTTCTTTTAACATAACTGTCTGTTTCCTTCCCTTATACTTACTGTTCTTTTAAAAAAAAAATTTTTAGATCAGTCAGAAACAGTGAAAGTAATAGAGACAGAGTGAGTGACCAAGAGTGAAGAAGTATGAGAAGAGAGGGACTAAGAAAAATAGTGAAGGAGTAGAGTAATTAAGTAATAGAGAAAGGAATGAGGGAAGTAGCAAAGGCAGGAAAGTGATTCTTAAACAAATGAAGCAGTGGAAGTAATAGAAGTTAAATGTGATAGAAATATAACAAAAAGAGTACAAAACATTTACCTTATAATTGTCTTTAACTTAGTCATTTGTTCTTTTTATACTAAAAAACTGTGAAAGAGAGAACAAACATTTGAAAAATATTAAAACATGTTTTTAATAAATTAGAAAAAACAAGGGAAACGATTGAAGGACAAATAGTTTTTCAAGAACTTTGACACTTACAGAAGCCTCTGCTTCTCCATGCCCCTACACAGTCCTAAAAATATACATTTTAAACTAATAGTATCTTGATGCAGATGAAGTGAGTCCTATCTTGCAACATTGTGCACCTTTTGCATGACTGCTGCATCGGTTTCGTGTGGCATTGTTTTTTTACAGCATGACACATCTGCCTAGATTCATCATTTTATAATTTTGTCCCCTCATAGCAAATCTTTTCAACCGCGACTGCGTCACAAAAGTGACGCACAGTGGCGCAAAAGAGGCATACACCTATCATAAATCTGTCCCTAACATGTTAAATAATTGATTCAGGATGACAATAAGGTGTGGCCTATCCAGAGGTTTGTTTAAGGTGAGGCCTACTCAGGGTTGCAGATCAAATTTACACTTATTGAAGAATACAGAGGAGATAATACATGTGAACGCCTACTAATGAAGTAAGTCATGTCCACTTTACTCTTGAACAAAGGCTAGACCTCTTCTGTGTCCGTGGACAGACCTAAACTTCATCTGCACAATGTCATTCGTAAACTTAGGAAACACAGGTGATGTAATTGAAAAATGTGGAGTTTATTTTCCTCATTTCACAATCACATTACCTGTGTTGCCTTTGCTTAGGTATCTCATAGTGGAAATGTAGTCTATCATATGAAAGACTACGTAGAATATGAGCACTGTATGCAACAACTTTGACACTTACAGAAGCCTCACCTTCTCCATGCCTCCTACACAGTTCTACATGTACATCATGAATGCAAACAGAACAGAATTAATTATACATGTTAAATGGTTTATTTTTGCTGTTCTCAGAATGTATCAAATTTCACTAAAAACAGTGACTTGAAGGTATTCATCATATAACAGCGGGGAAAAAAACACAATCAAAATGATTGTGTTTAAAAAACCCATACAACATAACAAATCAGAATTCAGAACTCCTTAAAGTTAACTTACTTTCCATGACGGCGAAGGATGTCCTATGAACAGCTTACACTCTGTTGTGCTGTTATTACTTTCAACCCGCCACTTTCTGAAAGAAAACCTCCATCGTTTTCAAAAACATGTTACATACAATAAATGACTTCTCGCTCTCTACCACACGTTTCCATAAGGCCAAATCGTGTCAGAGCCATTTATAACTCTTGGAATTCTTGTAAGCCAATCCCGTCATGTTGTATTTCCGCAACTTTCAGAATTAAAATGTTGAAGATCATTTTCACAATCCTGGATTACTAATATCTTACCTTTCTTGCTCACTCATGTTCTACATTTCCTATGACACTGATACTGCTTACTATAAAGCAGACTTACACTATCTCTATGACTACTACAATTATTAAATTCTCTGCATCACTTTTAATCACAAAGCAATATAAAACAGTAGACAGCATTGCAGACTTACATTCCCTCTACTCCATGTTTTGATTGGCTGCTTGAATTTGCTTATAAAAAGAAACAGTTTTTCTGAATTCATTCAAAGTGCAGTTATTTCAACATGACGTCCAGTGTTATGGTAAGAAGTTATGTCTCTGTACTACACTTATCCTCAAGGCCAAATCGTGTAGGAGCCATTAGAACTTCTTGAAATTCCTCAGAGCACATCCCGAGATTCTTTCCCTAAAATTTTGGTTTTAAAAACACCAGGTAAGAGTTTTTAAGGTCATACGGCAATTTTTTTTAAAATTAAAACAGAATCATTGCAGAATGACCAGCCGTTTCTAGACTTTAAATAAGCTGTGTAATGTCCTGATGTTATTGAAGGACCGTCATGATATATAATTGCTGCAGTTACAAAAGTCCTTCCTGATATTGACAACTGTGAAGCCACAAAATTTTTAATTAAAGTTGTCAATTTTGTTCCATCAGGCCTACATCGTTGGAACATTAAAATAACATACTGGCCATATGTTCGTATAAATAATGTGGACATCATTTCAGATTTACATTGGCTACACTCCATGTTGTGATCAGCTGCTTTTACTAGTTTATTAAAAGAGACTGATTTACTGTCTGGCAAAGTTAAATATATAAATCTTTCTGAGTCTACACTAGTACTACTTGATACCCTACAGTTCTCGCAGTCATGCTGCCATTGATAAGAAAGCCCAAACAGGTGATCTACATCTACACCTTCAGCATGCAATACATCAAGTATATACATTAAAAACTCCTGACAATCTTGCTGAATATTTTGAGAGAATTGTGTTTGGCCTGAACATCTGTCTAACAGATTTCGAATTTCAGACACACTTTCTATTTTTGTTCTATCTGTGCTACATTTCTCTAACACAGAATTTAACAAACTGCAAAATCTTTGATCAGAATTGACCACAATCTCTTCTTTTACATTTTCTAGAGAAAACAAAACATTAACCACTACATTAGCATAGCAGTTGACACCAGAACTGTTTTCAAATTGAAAACCAACAACATCTTCAACAGAATCCTTTTTGTTTCTGCTTATAATTTCAGGTTCATCGACTTTTCGTCTTTTTGCTGCAACCTCCCTAGTATTTGTCACATTTCTTCGTTTCCGGCCTACCACACGTTTCTCAAACAAAGGATATTGAGGCAAATGTGGCGCATACTCTCTTCTTAACCTATTGTATTCCTTAACACAATCTAGATCCGCACAAATGTTTGTGACATCACACTCAATCAAGTACAATCCCGATAAAGTTCTAACTCGTGACAATGCCACATATGCCATACCCTCCTTGAACACAGAACTGCCAATATTCACCAATGCACTGTCTACACTTAAACCTTGCGATTTATGGATTGTCACCGCATATGCCAAGCAAACAGGAAACTGCTTACGGCGAACATATAAGTCTTTTACAAGCAAAAATCTAGCAGAGCAACGACCAATTAGCTGTACTTCCTCAATGCCATCAAATTTAATTTTTAAAAATTCAATTCCATCTCTATTTCTGTATTTCACAAAATCAACAACATTACCCATTGATCCATTTACCAGACCTCTTTCAACATGTAAATTCCTTCTTAAAATTATACGGCAGTTCAAGCACACATTCAGAGTCTTTTCAAAACCTGCAGTTTTAGATATAGTCTTCTCTAATGAATCCAATTTTGATTTCAAATTCTCAGACAAAATAATTGTTGATCCCATATGCTCTACTCTGTCAATAGCTTCTAGTTTCACAATCTCCTGCTTTTCCAAATGCAACATTTTGTTGTTGAATTTGGCACATTCTGCAAGAGTTGGCATCAAACATATTCCAGATTTCTTCTCAGTAATTTTCTGAAAAATATTCTCAGGCACAACATCTTGTTCTGGATATAAATTTGACAGTAATCGTGCATGTAAAGCTTCTTTCCCATGCTCGGTCACTTTTCCAATTCTAACATCTTGTAGAATACTCTTGTAAACTTCATCCTTCGCCTGACGCATATTTTCATGCAGTTCAGCATAATTGAAGTTTAACCATATATTGACGTTGCCAATGCTCCCTAGGCACTTCCTGGTATCTTCATGCGTGAGCATTTTGAACACAGGTTGCCCTTTCACTGGTGTCAGCTGCAGAAGATCACCGAAAACAATGATGTGTTTGCCACCAAATAACACATCATACTCTGTTTTGAGAACTTCTTGCATTCTCAAATGCACAAACGCAAGCATGACATTGGAAACCATGCTTACTTCGTCAATGATAAGAAGTTTCATTTTCCTCAAGATTCTTGAAACTTCAAAACAAGCATCTCCAGATAGCTTGTGATATTGTAATCTGTTGTCATGCTCCACTGGCAGCATCAGTAAACGATGTAAAGTAATCCCTTTAATGTTATGTGCTGCCAGTCCAGTTGGAGCGGTGACAACACAAGACAGCGATGACTCTGTCCTTTCCTGCAAATAGCATGAAATTGCTTTAATAAGGAAACTTTTTCCAGTTCCCGCTTCTCCACTCACGTACAGTCGGACAGGCTTCAACGACGTACATGAACACTCTTTCTTCTCATGACTTAATCCATGATCAATTTGCATGGTAACTTCGTCATATATTTTCCTCTGCTCAACGTTGAGTTGTCTTTCCAACTCTTCTAAGTTAACCGCATCCTCCTGAGCATGTGCCATGGCTCTTTCCACTTCATTCATAGCAGTGGCAGCTTCATTTTCGATAACAGGTCCTCCTAGTGGATCCTGACTCAATGAAGCAGAACTCTGACTGTCCTGAGAACTGTCTCTGGCAATCTCGGCTGCAATCGTTGCTTCCTGCTCAATTTCCGCATTCAACATTTCTACATATTTGGGAAAAGCAGGACATTGTATGGTCTCCTTGGCAGCATTGAAAGAGTCTTCGTAACAGAGGAAATCTCCAAGCAGTTCCTCTTCTGCACGCCAAGGCTTGAAAAGTTGCAAAAGTGCTAAATAGAAAAACTCCTTTTTTTCAGGAGATTCGCCACTCAATTTTCGATGGTTTACCAAGTGGCATTTTCTTTGCTTGACCAGACATCCCTCACTTCCTATTACAGCATACACTCCTTTCTCAGTATCTTCTTTGATGTTCCTCTTGAATATGTAATTTTGAAGAACCTCATACAGACAAACATTGTCGAGGTGTTTGCTTCGATTTGGATAATATGTATCCAACATGTTGGTCTTCAAAATGTCGGTACTGTTTGGCTCCTTTTCCGCCAAATACTCAATTTCCCGCACAGGTTTCAGAACTCGATTACGCGTTGCAGCAAGACCAAGACTCGCCCAAACGATACTCCTGGACTTGGCATAGAGACTTGCTGAAGACAACCGATCAGAGCATTCGTAAGCTCCGATTTCTCGATGCGACAACATCTTCAGACTGAAACTGTACAACTTCTTGCTGAGGCTCTTTTCATGTGAAATGTCCTCCCACATATCCTTCAATTCTGTCTTCTCTTTTTTGGTGATGTAAGATGTCACATACCGAGCCACAGCCATACAGTTATCAGCCACAAACTGTATATCCATGTTAGCACTCCACATGGACAAAATCACCGGGTTGTAGTCGTTGATGTACTTGGACTCTTCGTTCCTCTTCAAATTGTATGTGTTTTTAGGTGATTTCTTCATCACATTATGTCGCAGCGAAGACATCAAACTGTTTACTCTTCCTTTAGAAATCACAGGTCGTGGAAAGGCGAAACGACATTTGGAGTAGAACTTGTCCTTGTTTCGGAATTTACGACGACGGTACTTTCCACATCGATGGCTTTGGAAACGTAGAACTTTTTCTCTTAGGCTTTTCTTCTCCTTTGCGTTTGGAACAGCACACGTAGAATACTGTTGTATGAAACTCATCACTGACTCTTCTGGATCCGTTCCAAATTTAGGTGCATCCTTGATCCACAGCAGCATATGTATATGAGGAGCACCTCTTGCTTGGTACTCCTTTCTCCAGAAGAAATCCAACACCTCTCCAAGAGGTGGATTCTTCTTATTCATGATGAAAGACATCATAGCTTCAAATCTATGATTGAAGTACCTGCATACATTGACTGGATCCAAAGATCACAGTTCTCCGGGTGTCTTGAATTCGATGTTTTCGATGTTTGCATTTGCCTCTCGTAGAAATTCAAGTAAGTCTTCCCAGCCATACTCGGCACAGCTCAGAGTGAGGAACCATGTGGGAGTTCCTAAGTTCCTCAGCATACATTTTAAATCACCATGACGACGGTACCAGTACTCATTAGTACCACGCTGACACGCCATGAGATTAATCAGGTGAGAATCCAAAATACTGTCTTGGACATTGACTTTATCCATAAAGTCACTTGCCGACATGTTTTGCATGTGTATACCACTTTTCAAGATGTGGTTCACTGCATATGACAGTCCAGACAGATCGCTTTCAAACAGGAGATGAAACAAATAGGGAATGCATTGTCGAAACCTAGCATCTCCTGCATACAATCGCAAAGTCCGGTATTCAGAAGCAGGAATTTGATGAGGTCGCTCATCATATCTTCCTCCCTGACCTGTTGGAAAAAGCTGTGGGAAACACCGAGCTTCCAAACTTTCCTCCCAAACACTAATGGGACTCCCTTTGGCTTGTTTCATTTGAAACAACTCAATAGCATTCCCCATGACTTCCTTGGAATGCAAAGGATGAACACTATAATGTTCATATATTTCTTCACTAGTACAGGGTTCTACTTTCTCAATTTGACCAGCACACAAATCGCTATCCTCTTCCTCACTTACTTCCTCTTCTGCAACATATACATTTTTATAGTATTTATTATTTTTTTTCAAATACAATGTTGCCTTTTTGACTTTCCTAACATCCACTAAATCTTGCCATATTTTCTTATTCTTTGTCGGAACCCCATTAACTAAGATAACCAGAGGTTCCTCTTCCACTTTTTCTACTCCAATTGTGTTAATGTTTTTCTTCAAATCTAGAGGCAAATAAACAACTCTTCCCTTTAATCCTCTCTGTAAATCTGATGGAGGCAATTTCCCTGTCTTTGGCTCCATTCTTACAATAGCCTGAAAGGGATGGATACTTTGAATCAAAATAGATTCATAAGTATTTAAATCCTTCAATTCAGAAGGAATCTCAACCAATTCCAGATTATTATGAACTGCTCTAGCAGGCATCTGGTTTTGATTTAATTTGTTACAACAATAAGTACACACACGTTGATCCAATCCCAAATCAAAACAATTTTCTACCATCAAGTATGTTGTAAAATCCTTCCATTCACTATTATTTTCCCTTTCACTTTTTGCATATAAATCCACTAACTTAGTCTGATTCTTATAATAAGTGCGTCGACAACACACACAAGTGAAATTTGGCCTCTCACTTGATTTCACCTCAAAGGTTGCAATTTCCCTCTGGAAATTATCTGTACTGGAAACCTGTACACTATCTTCCACATTACTCTCTTCTTCTTGGTCAATTTCAACATTCTCCTCTTTACTTCCAAAGTAACAAAACTCAATTTCTTCACATATATTCTTCACATCTATTTCAGAACCATGCAAAAGAGCAGCGCATAATTGTTTAAGCATAATTGCTGGACTCTTAGCATAATACAACATTCTAAGTAATTTCCTCACTTTATTATGATGCACTGCTAGCATCCTGAAATGATGAAAAACAACAAGCCAGTGAATGCCCATGCAAACCTGTCACTTCTCTCACTCTGCAAGGATCTAATTCTTGCAACAACTTCATTTTCTGCTTCAAACTTTTCTTATTAAATGACCGTATAAAATCACAAAGCAAATTGATGGAATCCTGTCGTACACTGCAAATACTACTACACTTCCAGGTGTACACAGGACCCTTAGGACGTCTTCCTAAAACCTCATTACCTAACACCTCTTCTATCTCTGTTGTCACAAGTTTTTCTTTTTCAACTGGACAACCATCTTTCACTTCATAAGCTCGACCACTGGTGTCAACTGCATGCACCAAATCATTATCCTGGAAATAACTCTCCTCATTAAAAAATGCTTTAGAGCTTGAACTATGCATCCATTCTCCAGAAAAAACTTCACAAAAATTACTACGATTAACTATTCTCTTCCATCTACTATTTCTTTTGAAATCATAAATTGCCTTGTTTACCTTCCTAATTCTATTGATTATCAAAATAAATAACTTACGTTTAATTTCAAATGCCTGATCAATGACTTTCTCAACTATTTTTTTTCTCTTATAAAAAACCACTTTCTGTTCACCTTTCTTAATATTTTTTAACAAATTGCCAATTATCCTGTTGCGGAACATTCGTTTACGAATGTCCCTAAACTGTTGTTTCCTTCTACTATCATGCACAGAGTTATCTCTTGCTCTAGCAGTAACATTTTTCATTGGCCTTTCCTTTCCGTTTGAATTGCTTCTCCTTTTCTGGACTGAAACATTTTCTGTAGTAATATTTTTTTTACTACAGATATTTCTTATGAATGTTTTTGTACTCTTACCCGGTGCTTTCTTGGTGACTTGACAAATATTTTTGTTAGAGGACTGCTGCTTTTTTCATTAACCTGCTGTCTTTGACGTTTTGCAGCCTTTCTCAGTCTTTCTTTGGTTGGCATGCTGAAATCTTCAAATGATCTGCAGTTGAATCTGTGGTAAAATATAATAAAAAATGTTATTAACCACTATTACCCAACAGTAAATCAATAACAGTCATCAAAAACTTAACACACTACTTAACATTTTTACATAGAAGATTTTTTAGTGCTTGGCAAATTTAGATTACAGAAATAGCAGAAAAGAAATGGAATTTATATTCATTTTACCTGTGCTGTTTTATATGTGAATCTGATCTAATTTTATGAGCATATTTTAATATTTTATTGAAGACACTACACATAACCTGTTTTTGAAGGTGTCTTTATTTTTAAATTAAACGGTTTACATTTTTACTTTTTATTTGTTATAAATGTTTTAAATAAATGTTTATAGTTCCATAGGCTCCAGCACGTCAGCTTCCCATCCTATGTCATACAATTCTGACAAATCTGCATCCTCATCACGTTCTTCTTCATCCTCAGGATTTAAATCATCCAAGGGATCAACATCCACTGATGTTTCAATTACGAGTTCATTGATGAGGTCGAAATCAACTGATTGCTGATTGTCGCTCATGTTGATGTTGTCTTTATCTTTAAAGAAAGATAACAACAATGAGATGTTGCAGAGTAAGAGACAAATCTCAGAGATTATAATAGTAAAATTGTTTAACAAGAGTAACATTTTGCAGCTATTATTTAGCCATGTCCAGCGATGCTGAGGAGGTGAAGCCTATGTCCAATTTTTCAGTGAACAGGACTCATCTCTTCTTAACCTTGGATAAGCCTCACCGACTCTGTGTCTCCTGCACATACTTAAATGTAAAGGAGCAGATTGATATTAACTAGCACATCCCCAGGAATGCACCAGTTAACGTGCACCGCTGCTCTGCCACCCATGGTGTGCCGCATTTACAATCAGATAGGACAAAGCTGCCTCAAAACCCTGCGCCTGGTTGAAGCAGGCATACGTCTTGACGCACGTAGGCTGAAAGCTAAAGCAACAACTAAGTGTCGTGTGCAGAAGTTGCAAAAAAGGAAAAATGGCGTTTAAACCGGTAATGAGCCCATGCTAACTTAACACGGTGTAAAGATATCCAGGATCTACATCAGTTTGGGCTTCACAAACCTGGCAGGTACAAGGCACTGAGGCTTTGCACCATGCATGTCTCATCCCGAATCATATGTTGTTTCTGAATGAAACAATTTCCCAGACCACATGCTTTGGATTGGCTACTTCTAAAAAATTAAACACCCCTACTATCCCGGAGTTAGAGGAATATGATGGTTGGAGTAATTTTACTCGGTTGTCCATTAGTGATTTACAGGCCCTACTCCGTAATTCTTCCTTTAACATTTCCAGTATAAATCCAAAAGGTTGGCTGCTTTGGCAACGTAGTTCAGATTCTTGCAATTTGCTTGGACCCTTCAAACTCTGAAAAATGGTAAAGTTCCCTAGGGATACATGAACGTTTCTTCTTTATTTGCCCCATTCAATTTGACTAACAAACAACGCTTGCTGTCAATGCGTGATGCTTCCTTTTCAATGTTACATATTGAAAGGTTAGAATCTTTGCCTTTTTCAGTGGCAGAGGCCAATGCTGCAACGTGCCTTATCCACGGTTTAATAACGCTGCGTTTTGCTTTATATAAGTTTTCAAATTGTATGAAATATGTACCAATAGGTCGTTATGAACCTTTAGGTAGTGGTTTTCTTCATGAGGTCTGGTCGCTTCCATACACATACAGATGTTTCAAAGATGACCAAGAAGTTTATCTGAATGGACAGGAATGCACTGAGACGCCACATCATTCACTAATGTGTAGGCACATACAGTTACACGGTTCATACAACAAAGACCGACCAAATATGGCTTGCGTGTTGCAAGGCACGCCAGTTCCTGCTATCATCCCCACGTTCAAGTTGTTGGAAAATGGTAGTTATTTGATGCTCAATAATGAAGATTGTTGTGGGTTAATTACAAGTATTCCTTTTATCGTAACAGTAAGTGAACGGGTTATTTGCTGCAGAAATGTTCTATTTCCTCCCACACATGAACATAGGGAGTTTTCAATCTGGCCACAAATACCAACCTTGGGTGCAGATTTCAACGGCATGGCAAGAATAAGGGCTCTTTTGTCTCAGAGAGAGGTGGCCTTGAGTTCGGCCCGTGAAACTTTCGTGCTTCACATAGCGAACACCCGTACAGAGGTGCAGGCCCTTTTAAATACTGATTCGCCTTTGCATTTCACCGAGATGGTTCGGACTATCTTTAACGCGTCCTCCACAAAGGACCTGGCACATTTTTTTAAAGTTGTTAGCAGTGGTCTCGTGACTTCATTTGAGAAAATCTTTGGAGTCATCCCTGCTTTCTTTCATTCTATTTTTTCCACTTTGTTTGGTGGATTCCCAGTTTTACTTGCATTAGCAGCGGGCGCTCTTGTGGTTTTTTACATTTTTATATATGGATGTCCTTCCTGTGCAAGGTCCCGCCCTGCAGCTGCTGACGCTGTTCCGCAATCGCATGCTTGAATATTATGGCACAATGCCGTTGGCGATATTAAGCACGGCATATGGATTATCTTTTCGATTCTCCTACTTCACCTGTGTCCAGCCTGTATTTCACTGCCTAACCTGTGATTTCGATTGGGCCATTGATTTGTGTCTCTGCGGACCGGTGTCTCCTGACGTCGACTTTAATCAGCTGATGAGTCCTATCATTACTCACGAGTTGGTTTGTCCTGGCGAAAGGATTATGGCTGTGGCATTGATGCATGGACTAATTGGTCCCTGGAATTTACTGGCGGCAACACAGTCTTTCTTGGAACAGAGCTTTCTTGAAAACCCACCGAGCTGTCCTCTGATGGTGATAGAGGATCCGGTGCTGGGAGAGCACGTATGTTCTTTTCCGCTTTTAAGTTGGATGGCTGAACTGTTTTCGGATGAAGACGGTGACTTCCTATTGGAGGCTGTTGCAGCTTATTTTGCATACACAGTTATGTCATAGACCTTTTTCATGTTTGATATGCTGAGTACTAGCATTTCATTGACAATTCATTTACTTATTTGTCAAGTTTTTATTATTTAGCTTGCCTATTGGCTTAAGCCTCGATAAAGTAGTTGGCTGTTTTATTTTTTTTAGCATTAAATTTTGCTAGTTTTTAATGTTTTACCTTGTGGACCGTGCACATATAAAGTTGCAATCTGCTCTCATGACATGGCACTTCTATTATCTTATTCAGTTCGTTTCCGGATCATGGTGGGGTGTCATGTAGATCCTGGATATCTTTACACCGTGTTAAGTTAGCATGCGCTCATTACCGGTTTAAACGCCATTTTTCCTTTTTTGCAACTTCTGCACACGACACTTAGTTGTTGCTTTAGCTTTCAACCTAGTAGTTCATCGTGGTTTACATGACAATAATATGTTATTGCTCTACTATATGCTTTGCTTGTTAAACTATATCTGTACAGCGAGTGCTGAAGTTTCAAGAACAACACGATACAGAATTGTTATGAGGTCTGATCTCCACGACTTCATAGTCATAACATAAGTGCAGCTTCTGCCAATTCTGGGGATGAGGCGCGTTTTATATTGCTTTGCCGAACACACACACACAACACTTGATGCGGTTCACATGAAGAGAGAGCTGGTGTATGCTGATGTGATTCCTTCAAATCTAGAACACTAAGGTATGGGCCCGCCCTAAACCAACCCAAAGAGACCTTCTTAACAAATAATATAATATGTGTATTAGGGAGGGTGAAATATAAGTGTTGCTAACTCTTATTCATTTACAGCATGTTAACATACTGTCACCATTCGCTTTTGATGTACTAGTAACTATGCTGGTAATTTTGCTACTGATAATATGTGTACTTGTATTATCTAAGATACTACGCCTGAGAAGACGGCATTAGTAAATAAACATTTCAAATGCACATGTGTTCTTCTTAACTCCATGTTCTTGTTTGTAATGAATATATAACGACCGAGTGTTCATGAGTTCCACGTATCCTGAGGTACTGTAAGTTCATGTTCTGAATTGTCTAAAGATTGGGAGTTTGTTATATCCAATGTGACACTGTACCTAGCTTGTTAGGGGGTTTTTGGGTACTAAGGTCAGTTTTGGGGCACCCTAATTCGCCGAGGTTCCAATCCTCTGTGCTTAGTTCTGTGTGAGAACAGAAACCCTACGACAGGGGCACCCCTGAGCCTTGCTGGAGCTTCATCACACTTGCGATACAACTCCAGCAATGCGCCACCTTTACGGCACAGATGCGTCACGCATCTGTGGTGTTTTTGCCCCATGGTGCGCCGCATTGTAAATGCAGCACACCATGGGTGTCGGAACAGCGACGCAGGATGACTGGCACATCCCTGGTGATGCGCCAGTCATCATAAATCTATCCCTAAGCTTCTTATCTTGTTAGAGATGAACCGCCATATGTATCATCAAAGTTTTTTGCATTTCCTAAATAGCGAACTTTAAGGAATAAATAGCGGTTCTTTACCATTCCTAATTTGCGATGAGCAAATTGCTAATTGCAAATTACCCATTCATTTCCATGGAGCAGGAGACCCATAGGAATGAAGGTGCAATTTGCGATTAGCAATTAGCTCATCGCAAATTTGGAATTTTTTCGAGGGTGCAGGGGTCTCTCAAGAACACCCTGCTGCACCCCTGAAAAAGAAATTTGGAGGCATATGGCGCACATAAATTTTAAAAACATTCCTTTACCTCAAAAACGATTTTCAACTCATAATTTGAAAACACTGCCCACGGGGAAATGACTTAAAATGTCCTCAAGACACATGAAAGTGTTTTTTTAAAGCCTTTGCAACTTTTTTGGGTCACTTTTAACATGGCTATGTAACTCAAACAGTCAAAATTTAAATTTACCATGCACAGGTGGGAGCATATTTACAAGGAATTTGCTCCACGGGGAAAGGTCTTTTAATTTAATATTGGAAAAATATCTTCAGAGACACTGAAATGCCTTATAAAGAAGCATACACCATTATGTCCTTGTCATAAATATTAAAACCATTCCTTTTCCTCAAAAACGTTTTACAAGTCATAATTTGAAAACACTCCACAGCTCCTATGCACATAAAAACCCTGTCAGTACTAATACTTCACATTTTCTCCAATTACAATTTCTCAAAGAAACAAAATCTATTTGTAAAACACTTGACACAAAGCAACATTTGAAAAACACAACTTTCTTCATAATTTTCTCCTTAAAGCACACTATTCTGTATCTAAATTAAAGAAATCTTTTCTCACCTAAGCAAATACTTTGAGTTTCAAAACAGTCTCAGAAACACACCAATTTGTCTTCAGCAGAGCAAAAGGTATGCACTCCAGAGTCTGCAGCTATCAAAAGCACAGAAATGCTGTAATTCTTCACACATATCTCTCATGTCACCCAATCAAAACTCTTCCCTCACTTTTTTTCAAATTAAAACCCTTCCCCCCCTCTGCCCTCTCTGCTTTTTTTGCATAGCAACCACCTCTTGGAAGACCTCTGGTGTTTGCAAGTTCACACAACAATGTTGCAATTGAACTCTGAACTCTCAGTGCACCTGCATATCCAGTGCATTCTTTCATTTAAGGATTTTTTCTTCACCACTCAAAATACATCTTTCAAAGAACTCATCCATGCACCCTAACTTTCTGTTTTCAGTAATCAAAATCCACCAATCACTCTTACTGCTTCATTAACACAGAAACTCCACAGTTTTTTTTCATTTTACACTCTTATTTTTTCAACTGCCATTTCATTGCCACACTTCATCTGACTGCAGGAGAACCTTCTCTCACCATGTTTTCTGTCTGGATTGTTGGACATAGTTACATCTATTGGGCTCAGAGGTATGCTGAGAACAGGAATTTACCTAACCTCAATTTACAAGATGTGGAAATTAAGTGGTTTGGCCACAGAGGATTAAAATGTCACCAATTGATACCATTGGTGAAAACCTTTATGCATTTGCCAAAACCTGACCTGTTAATTGTGCACTGTGGAGGTAATGATTTGGGCACTTTGACTGGGGTAGGTCTGGAAATGCTTTTAAAGGACACCTTTGAGCAATTGATGGCACTTTTTCCTCAGACTGCCTTGGTATATTCAAATATATGCCAAAGACAGAAATGGAGGTGGTCGAACCAATTTTGTCCACAAATTGAGAAGTCGAGGAAGCATGTAAACAAATCTGTTTCAGCTTACATGAGAGACCATGGAATGGGCTCCTTGTACAACAATAACTTGCGTTACTACATGCAAGATATCTACAGAGGAGATGGAGTTCACTTCTCAGATGAGGGCAACAGAATTTTCATTCTGAATTTAAGAATGTGCATTGGTACCTACTTATAAGTACCTAAATGTACCATAAACCCAAAAGCTCTTCTCAGAGCTACCCTACATCTGATCACTCACAATTATTATTTTACTCTAACTTTTTTCACAAATTTTCAACAAAGTACGCTCCCCAGAACGCTTCCCGGTTCGCGAACCGGACGCTCCCCACGCAAAAAAACAACATTTTTTTTTTTTGCCCTGCGGGGCCCTTTTAAAGCCTCCACATCAAACCTAGGGGGTCAGGGAGGATCTACTATGCCCCCTTATGGTCATTTACCCCTTCGCTTTGGCCTCCTCTTGTCTCTCGATCCTACCGAGAGACAAGATGGCGGCCGCTACGGACTGTTTGGAATGTTTACAGACGCCGGAGAACCAATCAGCTTCGCAAAGCTCCGTAACGCGAAAAGTACGCGAAGCGGAGCGCTGTTACAGATATATATCTTTTTTTGAACGTTAATTTCTCAAAATCCACTGGAGCACATATATTGAGACGTAGCAAAGGCACATCGGGCTACCAGTCCCTACAATTTTGCCAAGTTTCGTGCAAATCCATTCAGCCGTTCGATTATTATTATTTATTTATTTTTGCCCCGCGGTGCCCTTTTAAAACCTCCACATCAAACCTAGGGGGTCAGGGAGGATCTACTATGCCCCTTTATGGTCATTTGCCCCTTCGCTTTGGCCTCCTCTTGTCTCTCGATCCTACCGAGAGACAAGATGGCGGCCGCTACGGACTGTTTGGAATGTTTACAGACGCCGGAGAACCAATCAGCTTCGCTTCACAAAGCTCCGTAACGCGAAAAGTACGCGAACTGGAGCGCTGCCCGGTCCGCTGTTACAGATATATATCTTTTTTTGAATGTTAATTTCTCAAAATCCACTGGAGCACATATATTGAGACCTAGCAAAGGCACATCGGGCTACCAGTCCCTACAATTTTGCCAAGTTTCGTGCAAATCCATTCAGCCGTTCGGGCTAAAAGTGAGGCCAACCGCCCTATGGAAAACTCAATGTTAAAAACACGTTTTGGGACCCCCCTTTTTTCTCGGACCCCCCTTGACGAAACCCCCCCAAATTTTCAGGGGCTGCTCAAAAACAAAATGTTCCATTTTCCTGAAAATTTCAGCCAATTCCGTCCACAAACGCCAAAGTTATTAGACATAGAATTTTCAAAAATCCCTTAGAGAAAAAATCCTAACTATATATACCTACTGGCGACCGCCAGTAGGTAATATATATATATATATATATATATATATATATATATATATATATATATATATATATATATATATATATATTCACTGAAAAAACCATAGGTTATACACCATATATAGTTAGGAATTAGCATTTACAAAACCTTATTTTACTCACACAAAACCATTGAAATTCGCATATATAGTTAGTTGCACTAACTATATATCGCGCACCTGCAAAGCCTGCCAACACGGAATTAACACCAGGAGTTACAGAGACGGTTTCACTGATACACAGCACACAATAAACCAAGTGCTAACATGCAAATCAGAATTTGCAGTGTATATTTTACAGTGTCCCTGTGAAAAGAAGTACGTAGGCAGCACCAAGCATGCTGTGCACAGGAGAATCCTCCAGCACCTTCGCGCTATCAGCAATGGGGACAATACCTATCCGGTGGCCCGCCACTTTAGGGAATGTCACCAGAGCGACAACACCAATCTTAAATATTGGGGGATTGATGCGATTATTAACAGCAGAAGGGGAGGTGACAGGGAAACCAAGTTAAGGAGGCTGGAAACCAAGTACATCCTATTACTTAATACTAAGGCCCCAATAGGCCTCAACATCACGGAGGACCTATATACTTGCTTGCCCTGAATCTCATACTATTCATGTCTCCTCTACATGGTAGTCATGCGCGAGATGAACCCGGCCGGGAGAGTCTTGTGCAGGCACCATGAATTGGCTGCGACAAAATAGATTTTCCTAAACATGATCGACTTTAGCTGCTGCTTTCTGATGAGCCACTAACAATGATTATAAGAATCCACTATGCACTTGTTAACATTGTTTAGTTTATTTTTTTGGTTTTGGTAATCACTATATTTTTTCTATAGTAGCATGCACTAGGTTCATATTGCTTTCTAAATAATCTACAAGTAGTAGAACTACGATCAGAACATGAAGGTTGAATCTTACTTTGAAATATAGCACTAGATTAATAACCAATATGAGTTGAAAAGGCATAACGACAGTAGGTTTTGACAAAGTCTGACTACAGAATATGGGGGTTAGAGTTCCATTAGTAATATTGGTCCTTAGGAAGAGAACAATTAGCGTATTTTGCACATATTTATTGTAGATAGGTTATTGACATTCGCTTCATTTTGCACATTTCATGCTATTTGCACATGTTATTAGAATAGTCAATAATGTATATATATAATGAACTATGCACTTGCACTTTATTTCTTGTGTTCTTCCTATTACCCTCATATTTACAATCATAAGCAGACTTGTCATCTCTATGTATTTTACAGTGATTATTGTTGCCATTAAGGATTCGCTCATATGAATATGTGCACATATATCTATGACGTTGGTATCTACTTAAAGTATTTTACTGTTATGTAATGTATTTTATAAAAGTTAAATGCTACCATTCAGTAGCTGGAAGTATATCTTCAATGTCCATGCTAAGAATATTCACAGGTGATACTCATTATTTATCGTCACTAGCACTTTAAAAGGGCTGTCCCACTATCAAAACGTTGTCATGTGAACAAGGCTCCGTTGAGCCGAAACGTCTTTGACAGTACCTCTGCAATAAAAGGAAAAGCAGGAGCCCATTTGGTCCGTGTCCGAGTTTCTTTTGTTGGCTGGCGAGACTCGTTGCAGCGCAATTTGAAAGCGGCATTTCTGATATATAGCTGTTTTTTTCCGAACCAGCTTACACGGGACCCTTCTCAAGTTGGTCAGTGCTCAATCGGAAGATTTCTCGAACTTGTTTGGAGAAGATTGTAACCCCGGAAGGAGTACAGCACCTGACCCCCACTCAACCGGAAAAGGAATAACCAAAACTACGACGAACTGGTCGAAGAGGAGGCTTCTCAGGCAGAGAGCGCCCGGCTTGGGTGAATTACGATCCGGCGATTCAAACGCGACCAAGTAAGCATTACAATTGTGTTGAGTGGGTGAGGAGTACGGCTAGCAGGCGGGTTGCGCTATCGGACACAATACAAGACGCGAAGTGCAACAGCGCCTAAAGGATTTATTATTTAACGGCAGAGGGATGTCAGGTGACAACGTAAGGGACCGGGAAGCTTTGGCAGCATCATCGTTTTCCGACAGTGCCCCCCTTCCACAAGACATCCGTGGGAGACAAGGTAATGAAACTAGTGGCAGCAGCACCTCTGTCATAAAGGGACTATTTAAAACATTGGAGAAAAAATCCCGTCAGGAGCAAGCTAAATGGTGGGAATCAAAGTCGCTGCAGCGGTATATAGAGGTTAACCGAATACCTCGGGGGCTCAGAATTCTCACTGCTCCCACTTATGAGGATCCCAACCCTGAACTGATGAAGGAATGGGCAGAAATCAATCTAGAAGCATCACGGCAGCAAGTACAAGTATTAATCAAGTACGCTGACATTGATAGAGCTAAATTACTGACTGAGATAGCAGCTATCAATGAGGAAATCGAGGCGTTGGATGAGGAGGAGGAAAAAACAAGATTGGCTAAGATAATGAATGAGCGTCTAAAAAAAGAAGAGAGTAAAATCGTTGACAGGAAGGTTTATAAGTTTCAAAGAGACCGCAACGACTATGAATTGGGGCAGATATTTACCTTTTCACGAAAATTTGATGCTCTACGAAATAGCTTAGCAAAACCCCCACCCAAAACTAAAAGCACACGTCAACAGCAAAACAAAGAGATATTGAGTGGCTCTTCCAGCTTCTCCCTTAGCTCGGACCAAGAATCAGGTTCGGATTCGGAACGCCGCAGACAATTAGAAGGCGCCTCAAAACCATCCCCTGGCCAAGAGATACATTTTTTATGCCAGGAAAGACTGAAGACACTAAGATCACATACACGAAGGAGCAAAAAAACGAAGAACAAACTTCCGGAGACGCCAGAGATGGAGGGCGGCGAAGAGGAGGATTTCAAAAGAGGAGAAGAGGCGGGAGGGGACGGGGCTCCGTCGCCCAAAAGGAATAACAAGTACTATTAACCGCACTATCATTAATTTGACCTCTTTGGAATTAACAGCACAGGAGGAAGATATCCTTAAATTGGGGCTCACCTATGCAACACCTCGCAACTTTGACTATCCTAAAACTAGATGCGATATTTATAAAGCAGTGAGGAAACTGAAACAGAAAATTCTATGCCCAAAAGAAAAACTCTGGAGAAAACCAAATGAACAACAGCGGCAATAGCATCAATGCATCCCAAGGCACAAGAGTCATATCAGAACTATGGGAGACGGAGGGTCGGGGCTATGATAATACAAATGATGAAAAGAATGAAACAAATGAAATTGACCAATGGGGGAATAGAACCTCACTAATCACTAATTTCAGGCCCCCTTCCACATTCTACCCCATTATCCCACGAGACAATCTTGATATCTTTCATGAGAATGTGGTATCTGATTTGAAAGACCTGCAAAAAATGTGGGAAAGACCAAAAAACACTTTGACAACCAATCACCGCAGTACACTGCACTCACCAACAGATTGAGGAAAGAGAAGGATCTTGTGGTGAGGAAAAGTGACAAAGGCGGGAACGTGGTTCTGATGACCAAGGCCAATTATGACAAGGAAGCTTACATTCAGCTGAATGATCGGACATGTTATGAGCGCATCCACACACGTGTATTAACGGACATCAAAGAAGAATACCATCGTAAATTAGCAAAATGGAGATCCACTAAATTGATTTCAGAAGCTGAATTCAAGTATCTAAAAGTCCACAGTCCCATAACACCGATACTATATTTTATACCAAAAGTACATAAGGACCCTCTGAATCCACCGGGTAGACCTATTATATCTGCCAGAGGTAGCCTCCTTGAGCACACATCTGTGTACATTGACTACTACCTACAAGGTTATGTACATCAATTGGGCTCATATGTACAAGATACAGGGGACTTTTTGACTAAAATACAGGATATTGAGTTGTTGCCAGGAGATTGGCTGATAGCTTTAGATGTCACAGCATTTATACACGAGTATAACACACAAGGATGGCCTAAATGCAGTTCGCTATTATTTGTCAAGAAGGGGTCCAGAGTTTAAAGAACACAATGCTATGCTCCTTGATATGTTGGAATTTTGTTTGGTTAATAATATTTTTTTGTTCAACCAGCAAGCATACCACCAGTTGCAGGGAGTAGCCATGGGGGCCAGCTTCTCCCCAAGCTTCGCCTGTCTCCACATGGGAGCTTGGGAGGAGTTGGTCCTTGGCCTTGAATACCAGCACTATATACGCAATAATCTGGTGGCTTGGTTCCGCTTCATTGACGACCTGCTGGTCGTGTGGAGGGGAAGCCATGACGGAGCACTTGAATTCATTGACCAAATCAACGACAATGATCTGAATTTAAAATTTACTGCGACTCTTAGCCAGGATAGAGTCACATTCCTTGACACAGAACTGTATGTCAACGATAGCAAGCTGGAATCCAGAGTATACCGTAAGGCCACGGCTGGCAACAGCATTTTACATGCGGCCAGCTCGCACCCAGCACATTTGATCTCCAGCATTCCCTATGGGGAAATGTTGCGATTGAGACGAATTTGCAGCAATCCCCGAGATCTGGAACATGCGCAAAAAGAAAGCGAGGCTCGCTTTCTTGAAAGGGGTTATTCAATTCAAGTAATTAAGAGTGCCATACAAAAATCAATGGTCCTATCGAGGAATGAACTCTTGGTCAAGAAATCTGAATACCAAACGACATCTGTTGAGAGCTCTCAAGGTGAGGAGAAACCAGGGGCAAACTGTTTTAGAATAATAACTGGCTTTAATAAACAGCACACACAGATTCGTAAAATATGTGACAAACACTGGCCTATCGTTACCAAGGATAACGTTATAGGCAAAGACCTCCCCAAAAGAGTATCACTCACTTTCAGTAAAGCGCCATCTATGCGCGACCATATAATGGTAACCAATTCAGAGCCTTATGCAAAATCCCCATGGTGGCAGGAAAATAACGGTTTTTATAAGTGCAAAACTTGCAAAGCCTGCCAACACGGAATTAACACCAGGAGTTACAGAGACGGTTTCACTGATACACAGCACACAATAAACCAAGTGCTAACATGCAAATCAGAATTTGCAGTGTATATTTTACAGTTTCCCTGTGAAAAGAAGTACGTAGGCAGCACCAAGCATGCTGTGCACAGGAGAATCCTCCAGCACCTTCGCGCTATCAGCAATGGGGACAGTACCTATCCGGTGGCCCGCCACTTTAGGGAATGTCACCAGAGCGACAACACCAATCTTAAATATTGGGTGATTGATGCGATTATTAACAGCAGAAGGGGAGGTGACAGGGAAACCAAGTTAAGGAGGCTGGAAACCAAGTACATCCTATTACTTAATACTAAGGCCCCAATAGGCCTCAACATCACGGAGGACCTATATACTTGCTTGCCCTGAATCTCATACTATTCATGTCTCCTCTACATGGTAGTCATGCGCGAGATGAACCCGGCCGGGAGAGTCTTGTGCAGGCACCATGAATTGGCTGCGACAAAATAGATTTTCCTAAACATGATCGACTTTAGCTGCTGCTTTCTGATGAGCCACTAACAATGATTATAAGAATCCACTATGCACTTGTTAACATTGTTTAGTTTATTTTTTTGGTTTTGGTAATCACTATATTTGTTCTATAGTAGCATGCACTAGGTTCATATTGCTGTCTAAATAATCTACAAGTAGTAGAACTACGATCAGAACATGAAGGTTGAATCTTACTTTGAAATATAGCACTAGATTAATAACCAATATAAGTTGAAAAGGCATAACGACAGTAGGTTTTGACAAAGTCTGACTACAGAATATGGGGGTTAGAGTTCCATTAGTAATATTGGTCCTTAGGAAGAGAACAATTAGCGTATTTTGCACATATTTATTGTAGATAGGTTATTGACATTCGCTTCATTTTGCACATTTCATGCTATTTGCACATGTTATTAGAATAGTCAATAATGTATACATATAATGAACTATGCACTTGCACTTTATTTCTTGTGTTCTTCCTATTACCCTCATATTTACAATCATAAGCAGACTTGTCATCTCTATGTATTTTACAGTGATTATTGTTGCCATTAAGGATTCGCTCATATGAATATGTGCACATATATCTATGACGTTGGTATCTACTTAAAGTATTTTACTGTTATGTAATGTATTTTATAAAAGTTAAATGCTACCATTCAGTAGCTGGAAGTATATCTTCAATGTCCATGCTAAGAATATTCACAGGTGATACTCATTATTTATCGTCACTAGCACTTTAAAAGGGCTGTCCCACTATCAAAACGTTGTCATGTGAACAAGGCTCCGTTGAGCCGAAACGTCTTTGACAGTACCTCTTCAATAAAAGGAAAAGCAGGAGCCCATTTGGTCCGTGTCCGAGTTTCTTTTGTTGGCTGGCGAGACTCGTTGCAGCGCAATTTGAAAGCGGCATTTCTGATATATATATATATATATTCACTGAAAAAACCATAGGTTATAGACCATATATAGTTAGGAATTAGCATTTACAAAACCTTGAAAATTCACTGAAAAAACCATAGGTTATAGACCATATATAGTTAGGAATTAGCATTTACAAAACCTTGAAAATTCACTGCAAAAACCATAGGTTAGAGACCATATATAGTTAGCTGGACATTTTATTGACATAAAACCAATGAAATTCCATATATAGTTAGTTGCACTAACTATATATCGCGCACCCGCAATCCACTGCTGATGATGTCACATATTACATCATTCATGACATGGTCAGTGACATCACTGATGACATCACTGATGACATCTCAAATGACATCACTGATGACATCACTGATGACATCTCAAATGACATCACTGATGACATCATCCAGTGACTGTGTGTTTCTGAAAAGTTTAAATATGTTTTACATATTGAAGAATGAGTAGATGTAGAAGTGTCTGGATGAAGGATTTAGTAGGTGCGTGACTGACTGTATGAGTGAGTGATTAAATGTGTCTCACTGAGTGCATGGGTTAGTGACTAAACTGTCTTAATTTGTGCATCATTATGTCTGTTGTTCTGTAAACTGCTGCATGTGTTGATCAGTAGCTATATGAGTAACTATATGGGTTATTGATTGATTGCCCAAGTATTTGTATGGGAGACTGAGTGTGTGTGTGGCTAGCTGGGAGGTGTGTGACTCTGTGCAGATCAATCTGTACTTGTATCAATGATTGTATAAGAAGGTAAGTATGTGTTAGTATATGTTTGAAAATGTAAGGTGCTCTATGTTTAACTGTATAGACAAGAAAATGGAAGTGTCATTGATTCTTTACAGGACTGACTAGGTGTGTGAGTAACTCCATGGATGAGTGGCAGACTGTGAGTGTCTGTATAGGTGTATGAGTGCATATGATAGTGTTGTAAAGATGAGTGATTGTATGTATGAATGATTGTATGGGTGAATGAGTGAAGGTGTGTGTAGACGTAGCAATCAGTGAGTGCGTATGTAGTAACTAGTATTGGTGTGTCAATGGTTTCAAAAATTATACTCTCTTTTTAACACTGGGTGAAACAGAGGTTATATTAAAATGTGAGGAGATGCATTGTATTGTCACATGAATGATATCATCAGTGATGTGGTCATTGATGTCAAATGAGATGTCATCAGTGATGTCATCAGTGATGTCATTTGAGATGTCATCAGTGATGTCATCAGTGATGTCACTGACCATGTCATGAATGATGTAATATGTGACATCATCAGCAGTGGATTGCGGGTGCGCGATATATAGTTAGTGCAACTAACTATATATGGAATTTCATTGGTTTTATGTCAATAAAATGTCCAGCTAACTATATATGGTCTCTAACCTATGGTTTTTGCAGTGAATTTTCAAGGTTTTGTAAATGCTAATTCCTAACTATATATGGTCTATAACCTATGGTTTTTTCAGTGAATTTTCAAGGTTTTGTAAATGCTAATTCCTAACTATATATGGTCTATAACCTATGGTTTTTTCAGTGAATTTCAATGGTTTTTTAATAGCAAATATCATAAGCTGTCGAATGTCAAGTACGTGGTAAGTAAAAACATTTTCGTGTTTATGCACACTGATCTGCTTTGAATGCTGCCCCCCACCCCTCATTTCTATTAGGAGTACTCTCTCTTTGCAGATAGTGAAGGGTAGTTAACGCAGCCCTTTGCCCCCTTTGTAATCCGTCGTGCCTGCTTCTCTCTCCATTTGATTGATTGTTCTCTTTGGTTCATTCTCTATTTACAAACAAGCACAGAGTCGCAATACTCTGTTTAGTCTTTGCAGATAGCGAAAAATCGTGTAAAAAAACAAAAGGAATCGAGCAAAATCAGTAGGCCACTAATGGGATCTCTTTTTGACCTCGCTAAAATAGAAACATTAGGAACAACCTGTTGAAAATAGCAATGCGTATGTACATAAGCGGCGTTCATTTGTGTTCACAGTACCCCTTGTTGATTGTTTGAATTGAGCATTGAATTGTTCGAAGTTGGTTCTCTTAAGGATCTTCTCTGCCTGCAAACGAGGAAGAATAGGAATATTCTCTCTCCCTTTGCAGATAGTGAAGGGTAGGTAACGCAAGCCTTTAACACGTCGTACCTATTTCATTCCTCATTGATTGATTGATTGTCCGAACATTGACTGTTTGGGAATTAGTTCTTTTTGGAGGTATTCCCTGTTTGCAAATAAACGTAGGAAAATCTTTGCAAGTAGTGAAAGGGTACGTAATGCGGACCTTTCTCCCCCGTTGTAATCTGTCATGCCTATCTACTCCCCACTGATTGATGCACCTGCTTCACCCGGACCATTTACTAGAGATACCTCATCTGGCCCGACCAGAGAGCACCCCTAGTGAAAAGGACATATGCAATAATAACGAAGTGATCACTGTATCCTGTTAACAGAAACTTTAGCATGAAACAACCTGGAAAGAAAAGAATAGGAAAACGAAAATCAGTAGGCCACTGATGAACATGAACTTTTATTAAACAACGAACAAAGAAACGATAACATAACGTAATGATAAAACCTATTAATGTCCTAGAAACAAAAAAACGTTAAAATATGCCAGTGGTGAGAGACCAGAAAAACAGTAAGAGAAACCAAATCACCCCTCGCTGTCCCACCGCCTGCCACGCCAAAAAAATCGATAGACTAGGGAAAATGCAAGTCAGTAGAACATCCGCCCCCACTCTGGAAACTTCCAAGGTGGGGCAGGGTTGCGGCTACGCCCAGCCGGGAGCAGCCCATATAAGGCAGGTCCTGCTGCCACGCCTCGGCCAGGAGATCCTAACGTAGGGTGTAGCCGGAGGAGAGGCCGAGGCCAGCGGGACCCGGCCAGGGGATTGCCTTTACAACGCTGAACAGTTGCAGGGGGGGGAATGTCTCCTCGACCCTCCCCTCTCTCTCCCAGTCCGGCTGCGGTGGCCCTTGAGAGTTGCAGGTACTCCCGCCACATGCTCTTCCGGTCCGGCCACCAACGGTCGGGGGGCCGAGGCCGACGGGATCCGGCTGCAGCCGATAAACCAAGAAACCCGTTCATGGGGCCAGAGCCAGGGGCGTCCGGCCGACATCTACCGGAAGCCCGGCCCGAAGACGGACGGGACACTTCTTCTTTCATGAATAATGGCTGCGACAACACTGGGGGGGGATGTCTTGCACATGCCTCTGACCCCCCCCCCCTCGTCCTCATCGCCTGGTCCGGCCATAACAAATCTCAAGCGAGACGCCGTGGGGTGCACTGGGAGGGAGAGACGGTGCGAACAGGCCTCTCCCGCCTCCCCAGGTGGAGGCTTCCCAGCTGCACCCTCAGCGCTCCAGGCGCCCGGAAAAGGGTTCTTCCACTTTGGCCATGCTGCAACGTCTCGCCCGGCAGGGTGGAGCCCGTCCGCTCATTTGACCCCGCGATCGCCAGTAGCTACCGAACTCTCAAAATGGCGGTCGACCTGGCAAGAGCGGGCCCAGCATAAAGAAATGGCCCGGTCACTGGTTGAATCCACCACCGTACTCCTCCACGACCTTGAAGATTCTAGAGGAGCCGCGGGAGTCTCCGACCCCCGATGGGGAATGACTGCCATGATCGCCCGTGGAGTGACGAAACTGTATCCGCGGGACGTCGGTGCTCCCATGCTGGCGCCAGCCTCACTTTGAATTACTAGAATCCTGCAGACCTCAGTTCCGGTGAAAGCACAGTGTGACCCGGTAGGAAAAATTGTTGCACCCCCTCCCCTTTTTGACTGATAGTTCAAACCACCGATCCTTTCCTTTGCCCTTTTAACGGAACTTTGGACTGCCTCCCCCTCTTTTACATTTTCTACAGAAAACAAAACATTAACCACTACATTAGCATAGCAGTTGACACCAGAACTGTTTTCAAATTTAAAACCAACAACATCTTCAACAGAATCCTTTTTGTTTCTGCTGTGACCCTGCTACAGCACAGGCATTGTCCCCAGCAGTAATTCTGCAATGCCGGTAAGAATAGCTGTGGTGCCTACTGGACTCACTCACCCCCGCGGCGCCCCACGCCGTTATTTGCTGGGCGGCAACTTACTAGACATCACTTTCGTGCCATCTAGATTTCAGCGCGTTCTGCTGCCTTGGAACTATTCGCACAACAGACCGCTACTGACAAGAATATTTCATTATTGGTGCTGTCAATTTCAATAAATCTATTGGATAATTCAAAAGAAATTGCCACGGTCTCTTCGTTGTTTAAATGTTTTTACTGTTTTTGTTTTGTTGTATATATTTATATGTTATTAAAGTTTTATATTCCTACTACTTTGTTGGAGTGCTATATATTTTTAATGTGACACATAATTGTAAAAACTTTGATGTACAAAGAGTCATTCCTGGAATCTTCCGCTTCAGGCTCGGTCCCCTCCCCAATCACAATACAGGATGGTTTTCAGATAGTAGGAACACATGTGGTGTGACGGATCTCATCGGGTGTGGGCCTTGATCTACTATAACTCCTTTGAAGAGGGGTGATTCTTTACAGCTGGGGCCATAAACTACATCTGCAGGGCTAGGTGATAGCCTGGACAATCGGACACAGAGGAAGAGGAGTGTCAGAGGGTGCGGTAGTGAATAGGGCGAAAGGGAGGTGTCGGGCGGGCACAGAGTGTGATTCTCAGGGAAGAGCAGCGCAGATGGGGGGAGGTTTATTGCCCATGCATAAGACAGAGAGCGGGGGTGACCAGTGCCTGGGGAAGATGCTTGCGAGGGTGAGGAGCCATGCTACGAATCGACAGCGTGCAGAGAGTGGGTCTGGTCAAGGCATCTAAAATGGCTGCCGTGCACGAAAAAAGTGTGGCATTTCAAAAAAGGCAAGATGGCGCAGACAATGTTTTTCAACACTTCCTCATTTCCTTTGAATCGAACGTTAACAGACGTTGGGGCATATTACCAAAGTTAAGCGATATTTATCGCTAACGATGCTTACCAACGAATTTTTTACCGCTAAGCATCGTCAGAAATTATCGAAGATAAACCTTGCTATTATCAAGGTTTATCGCAAATGCGATAATAAACGGCCGCAATGCATGAATATCGCTAAAAACTCAGCGATATTCATGCATTACCGAGCTAATGCTCTTAGCCATGTTATCCACCTCCCATTGGATAACATGGCTAAGAACTGCTCAGGGCAGGTGTTACTTTTTGGAGATATTTGCGCTTAGCGCGAATATCTCCAAAAGTTGGTAATAGGAGATAGATATCTTGCATGTTGTAATGCAAGTTATTGTGGTATATGGAACTCATACCATAATCTCTCAGGAAAGCAGAAACTGATCCTTTTGGGACCGCCTAAAAAGGCCTAGGGGGTGAGGAGTACTCTACTTTGCCCCCTTTTCACGCTCCGAACTATTTTATTTTACTCTCTTCTGTAATTACACAAAATAGCAGCGATAAGATGCATCGGAGACACACAGTGAGAGAAAGGAGGCCGGAGATGAAGAAGAGATGTCAAATACACATTGGAGATAATATAGTGGCAGAAGGGAAGTAAATATGAGTAAACTTACCATGTAACATAAAAATGTTGCACTCTATACTATAAGTCTCATTTTATACTACAATCACTTCGCTACAACCTCATAAATTAAAAATAAAAATGAATAATGTCTCAAACAATTTTTGATTTCTAAATATAAATTTATTCTTCAGAATTTTCTAAATTTGAAAGAACTAGTAACATGTCCTCATCAGCAATTTCCTCATGAAAAGTCTGCAATGATGATTCTTCTAACTCTATGGTCTCCAAACATTCGATAAATTCGCCATCAACAGATTGATCAAAAAAATCATTCAAGTCATCTCCTCCTTGTGACAATATTTCATTATTGGTGCTGTCAATTTCAATCAATGTAGTGGAATCATTCAAGTCATCTCCTCGTGACAATATTTCATTATTGGTGCTCTCAATTTTAATCAATGTAGTGGAATCATTCAAGTCATCTCCTCCTTGTGACAATATTTCATTATTGGTGCTGTCCATTTCAATCAATCTAATGGAATCATACAAATCATCTCCTCCTTGTGACAATATTTCATTATTGGTGCTCTCAATTTCAATCAATGTAGTGGAATCATTCAAGTCATCTCCTTGTGACAATATTTCATTATTGGTGCTGTCCATTTCAATCAATCTAATGGAATCATACAAGTCATCTCCTCCTTGTGACAATATTTCATTATTGGTGCTCTCAATTTCAATCAATGTAGTGGACAATTCAAAAGAAATTGCCACGGTCTCTTCATTGTGAACCATTTTATTTTGAAATTGCTTGCTGTAAATTGCAGAAAAAAATAATCACTTTCATTTATCGTTTTTAGTAATACATAATATAAAACTAACTTTATCAAGTATTTAGTATAACAGAAGGACTGCAAATAAATAACAGAAAACATTTTTCAAATTATCTTCAAGTGTACAACATAGTTCCCCTTACAAATTAACAACTCACCTTTTTAAAAGTAGGAGAAGTGTTAGTACTGTGTAAATCAAACACCAGAAATTCACCACCAAAAATTCCTCACAAATGTACCTCAGACAGTAGTATCACAAAATGGCTGTGGTTTCCTCTCATTTGACATATATACATAACCAATTAACTTTCATCACACACAAATACAAAACCAAACTAACATTTTAATTGGTTCTAAATTTCAACACTTCAAATGTGTTTTCCCCATGCAATTTTCCATAGGACATTTACATACGTCTACAGCCTGAATGGCTGAACGGAATTACACCAAACTTGGCAAAATGGTACATCAAACCTAAGAGGTCAGGAAGGATCTACTATGCCCCCTTATGGTCATTTCCCCCTTCGCTTTGGCCTCCTCTTGTCTCTCAATCCTACCGAGAGACAAGATGGCGGCCGCTACAGACTGTTTGGAATGTTGACAGACGCCGGAGAACCAATCAGCTTCGCAAAGCTCCGTAACGCGAAAAGTACGCGAAGCGGAGCGCTGTTACAGATATATATCTTTTTTTGAACGTTAATTTCTCAAAATCCACTGGAGCACATATATTGAGACCTAGCAAAGGCACATCGGGCTACCAGTCCCTAATATTCTGCCAAGTTTCGTGCAAATCCATTCAGCCGTTCGATTATTATTATTATTTTTTTTTTTTTGCCCCGCGGGGCCCTTTTAAAACCTCCACATCAAACGTAGGGGGTCAGCGAGGATCTACTATTCCCCCTTATGGTCATTTGCCCCTTCGCTTTGGCCTCCTCTTGTCTCTCGATCCTACCGAGAGACAAGATGGCGGCCGCTACGGACTGTTTGGAATGTTTACAGACGCCGGAGAACCAATCAGCTTCGCTTCACAAAGCTCCGTTGCGCGAAAAGTACGCGTACTGGAGCGCTGCCCGGTCCGCTGTTACAGATATATATCTTTTTTTAAACGTTAATTTCTCAAAATCCACTGGAGCACATATATTGAGACCTACAAAAGGCAAGTCGGGCTACCAGTCCCTACAATTTTGCCAAGTTTCGTGCAAATCCATTCAGCCGTTCGGGCTAAAAGTGAGGCCAACCGCCCTATGGAAAACTCAATGTTAAAAACACGTTTTGGGACCCCCCTTTTTTCTCGGCCCCCCCTTGACGAACCCCCCCCAAATTTTCAAGGGCTGCTCAGAAACAAAATGTGCCATTTTCCTGAAAATTTCAGCCAATTCCGTCCACAAACGCCAAAGTTATTAGACATAGAATTTTCAAAAATCCCATAGAGAAAAAATCCTAACTATATATACCTACTGGCGACCGCCAGTAGGTAATATATATATATATTCATGCTCCAGGTGTCCCTTTCTTGGAAATGCACTCGCAGAGGTTGGTGTCACAATCCTTTATTAGGAACAAACATCTCCCAACGCTGTAGGGATTACAGCATGTCGAAAAGCCTTACGCGTTTCAAAGCAGATTGCTTCTTCCTCAGAGGCTCGACTGATGTAAAGGGACACACCCACATTTTTAACACATCCCACGCCCATCTCGGGGCAAAGCATTCTGGGTCCTGTAGTGTGTCCTGAAAAATAACACCCACAATTAGGCACATCAATGTTCACTTGCTGCCCTTTACAGTCCTTTATAAGAGCCCGCAGATGGGCCCCAGCGTGGCGATGCTCATGCGATACCAACCAAGTCCCACATCACAGGTCATATTAAGTCAGCCCGTGGCCCACAGTTCTTATGGTGGTGACATCACTGATGACATCTCAAATGACATCACTGATGACATCACTGATAACATCTCAAATGACATCACTGATGACATCACTGATGACTACATCCAGTGACTGTATGTTTCTGTAAAGTTAAAATATGTCTTACATATTGAAGAATGAGTGGATTTATAAGTGTCTGGATAAAGTATTTGGATTTAGTAGGTGCATGACTGACTGTATGAGTGAGTGATTAAATGTGTCTCACTGAGTGCATGCGTTAGTGACTAAACTGTCTTAATTTGTGCATCATTATGTCTGTTGTTCTGTAAACTGCTGCATGTGTTGATCATTAGCTATATGATTAACTATATGGGTTATTGATTTGTTGCCCAATTATTTGTATGGGATACTGAGAGTGTGTATGGGTGGCTGGGAGGTGTATGACTCTGTGCATAGATGTGTGAGCAGTTGATTCACTAGATGTATGGGTTCAAAAGTGCATGTGGAAACATCTGTATTGGCGGTTGACTGTGTGCATGAGTGTATTGGTGAGTGAATGGATATCTCAGTGCTACATGTCAAAGTAAGTACATATGTAAAACACAGTACATGTGAGAGTTGACATACATAAATAAATGTGCATAACAGCCAGTGAATGTGTGAATGGCTGTATGGATCATTGTGAACTTGTATCCAGGATTGTATAAGAGAGTAAATATGTGTTAGTATATGTTTGAATAAGTAAGGTGTGTATAACTGTATAGTTGAGAAAATGGAGGTGTGATTGATTCTTTGCATGACTGACTAGGTGTGTGTGTAACTTCATGGATGAGTGACAGTCTGTGAGTGTCTGTTTACACTGAGTGTATCTAAGGTTATATTAGAGTCTGAAGAGGTTCATCGTATTATCACATGAATGATGTCATCAGTGATGTGATCAGTAATGTCAAATGAGATGTCATCAGTGATGTCATCAGTGATGTCATTTGAGATGTCATCAGTGATGTCATCAGTGATGTCATTTGAGATGTCATCAGTGATGTCATCAGTGATGTCATTTGCGATGTCATCAGTGATGTCATCAGTGATGTCATTTCAGATGTCATCAGTGATGTCATCAGTGATGTCACTGACCATGTCATGAATGATGTAATATGTGACATGATCAGCAGTGGATTGCGGGTGCGCGATATATAGTTAGTGCAACTAACTATATATGCGAATTTCAATGGTTTTGTGTGAGTAAAATAAGGTTTTGTAAATGCTAATTCCTAACTATATATGGTGTATAACCTATGGTTTTTTCAGTGAATTTTCAAGGTTTTGTAAATGCTAATTCCTAACTATATATGGTCTATAACCTATGGTTTTTTCAGTAAATTTCAAGGGTTTTTTATTAGCAAATATTAAAAGCTGTTAAATGTATTCTTTTTTTAAAGGAAAAATATATTTTATATGTATTTAATATAATTTTTTTATGTATATATATTTTTTTAAATTTTTTTTTTTTGTTTCACTACCGGTCCGGGCACCGGGTAGCATCCCGTTAGCTCAATTTGTTGCCGCGACCCGGTCCAGGAACCAGTAAACGTTCGGTTAGCGCAACTGTCGCGTTACAAAACAATATCGTGACGCATCGCGTAAGCGCGACGTATCGCGTTGCCGCGTAATGCGTCTTATGACGCGCCGCGTTAGCGCACCCGGAAGTGCTCCGGAGCGCGAACCGAGGCGCGAAGCGCAGCTCCCCGGAAGCGATCCGGGGCGCGTCGCGTAAGCGCGACGTATCGCGTTGCCGCGTAATGCGTCTTATGACGCGCCGCGTTAGCGCACCCGGAAGTGCTCCGGAACGCGAACCGAGGCGCGAAGCGCAGCTCCCCGGAAGCGATCCGGGGTGCGGAGCGGGACGCGTAACGTAAGCATAACAGGTCATGTGACCTGTAAATAACACTTTTCATTGCTTTAGAACAATTTTTTTCCCAAATGATGAAAACCCCTCCTTGTTTCCTCACTCTGACTTTCATCTTTGTGAGAGGAAGACCTACTTTCTATTTTTTCTACAATGGCAAGTGTTGTAGCTGCAGCTGCTGGAGCCAATCCACCACCACCACCACCACCAAAAAAGGATGGACCACCTCCTCAGCTCATCCTTAATCAAGAGGAGGAAGAAGAGGAAGAGGAGCAAGGGAGGAGGCGTTTTTTGCCTGAAGAGCCAAGGAGGTCCCATGTCAAGGATAGTTATATCTGGCAATTTTATACATTTCCCCGGGGCCAAAAAAAAGTAAATGCCCGCTATGTCACATGTCTGATCTGTGACAAAGTTCTGTCCAGAGGGACTGATAAAAAGTACAGCTTTGGGAATTACACCATGCATCGGCACATGGATAGGTGGCACCCTATAAATTATAGTGCTGCGCAGGTACGTGACATGCAGGAAAACCCCCCTCCTGTGGCCAGTACATCAACCGAACAGGCAGTGACGGGACCAGAGGCGAGGGAGACGGTCCCCAACATACAGATGAACTCCGGGGTCGTGAAGCAAGTCTGCATTTTTTGCGGCCAATTAATTTCCTATAGGGAGAGTAGCATAAATCTGATCAACAGAGCTATTGAAAATCATAAATGTACAAAACGCCCCAGAAAGTAAATTATCTTTTTTTTTTGTTGCTCCTGTTGAGCCCTTTATAATGAAAGATTTTCGTTTCCCCCCCCCGAAAAAAAACAAAAAAAATATAAAACTGTTCAAAAAATACAAAAAAAGTAAAAAAATGTTCAGAAAAATAATAAAAAAAATATAAAACAACAAAAACAATAAAAAAAAAGTTATTTTCAGAACTACCTCCCATTTATAAAAAATTGCTAGAATGTTTAGCACTCTGGCAACCTCTATTTCTTTTGATTCGCTTCCCGGTTCGCGCGCCGGTACGCGAACCGGAAGCGAAACAGAACAATTTTTTTTTTTAAAAAAGGAAGAGTGAGTATAAGGGAAGGAAACAGAGAGTAATGTTAAAAGAAAGACAGCTAGAGGGAGTAACAGAGAGATACTGTTTAATAGATCTATTTACCAAAGAAAAGATGTAAGAGGGTATAATTGAGAAAAACAAAATAGATAAGGAAGTGAAAGAAAAAAAGGAGAGTAGAAGAATAATAAACAAGAGTTTCTTAGAGAATGTGAGTGAATGTTGAAATTAAGAAGAAAAACAGTAAAGGATGTGGAATGAGAGGTAGGGATAGAACCGGAGTAAAAGAACAATCCTGAGGGAAAGTGTTAAGAAAACAGTGAGCGAAAGTAAATAGGAATAAAACAAGATGTATGACAGTGACTAAGGTTAAAACATGTGGAATAACAGAGAGAAACAACAGAAAGCAGAAAAGAAGAAGTGACAGAAAAGGAATAATTGAAACAGCAAAGAAATGTACATAACATAGTGTGCTTGAACTACAGGGAGAAAGCATAATGAACAAGTAGTGAAAGAGTGATAAATCAGAGACAGTGAGAGTTATAGAGACGGAGTGAGTGAACAGGAGTGAGGAACTATGAGAACAGAGGGACTGAGAAAAGGAGTGGAAGGAGTAGAGTAAGTAAGTAATAGAAAAAGGAATGAGGGAAGTAGCAAAGGCAGGAAACTGAGGGTTAAAGAAATGAAGCAGTGGAACTAATAGAAGTTAAATGTGATAGAAATGTAACGAAAAGAGTACAAAACACTTACCTTATAATTGACGTTAACTTAGTCACTTGTTATTTTTATACTTTCAATCTGTGAAAGAAAGAACAAAAATTTGAAAAATATTAAAACATGTATTTAAAAATTAGAAAAGACAAGGGAAAAGATTGAAAATCATCCAATTTTACAAAGAAATAAAGTTAGAGATAAACATGCAGAAAAAAAGAGAAAAAACGGTGATAGACAGTCAGAGACAAAAAGAAATTGTAATAGAGTAAATTACTAAGAGAAAAAAAAGGAAGATACTTTCAGTGACAGAAAAGAAGGATAGAAGAGAAAACTAAATTGAAGTTGTGTAAGCTACTAAAAGAAAGTGAGTAAGGTAAACTATATAAGGAAAGGGTGAATAAGGAAAAGAGAGTGAGGGAGAGAGGAGACAGAGGAAGTGAAGGAAAGAGTGTCAGATACAGACTGAGTGAGGCAACAAAGAAAGATAAATGAGTGAGGGTGAGTTATACTAACTGATTGCACCAAAAAAGGAGAACCCAAAAATATTTAATTTAGAGAACAAAGGGAGGAAAGATGGAAAAGACAAGCGAAGCAGAGGGTCTAAAAGCTGGAAAATGGTGCAAAGGAGAAAAGAAAAAAGCAGAGTTGGAATAGGGAAACAAAGGTTGAAAGATAAGTGGAGTCAGAGAACAAGGGTGAAAGAGAATAAAACAAAAGGCAATGTGAGTATGTAAAGAGGATTGATAGAAGGTAGTAAAAGACGAGTGAGCATGAGACAAGACGAGTACAAATTAAAATTCACTATACAAAGTACAGAATTAATTATACATGTTAAATGGTTTATTTTTGCTGTTCTCAGAATAAATCAAATTTCACTAAAAACAGTGAGTTGAAGGTATTCATCATATAACAGCGGGGAAAAAAAACACAATCAAAATGATTGTGTTTAAAAAACCCATATAACATAACCAATCAGAAATCAGAACTCCTCAAAAGTAACTTACTTTCCATGACGTCGAAGGATGTCCTATGAACAGCTTATACTCTGTTGTGCTGTTATTATTTTCTGCCTGCCACTTTCTGAAAGAAAAGCTCCATCGTTTTGACAAATATGTTACATACAATAAATGACTTCTCGCTCTCTACCGCACTTCTCCTCAAGGCCAAATAGTGTAAGAGCCATTTATAACTCTTGGAATTCTTCTAAGCAAATCCCGTCATTTTCTTTTTCCACAACTTTCAGAAAGAAAACGTTCAAGATCACTTTCACAATCCTGTACTAGTAATATCTCATCCTTCTTGCTCACTTATGTTGCACATTTCCTATGACACTGATACTGCTTACTATGAGGCACACTTACACTACCTCTATGACTACTACAATTATTTAATTCTCTTGATCACTGTTAATCACAAAGCAATTTAAAACAGTACATAACATTATATCAAGTCCTAGAATCATTATAGGCCAGTTACCTATCCTAAATTCTCTCTTCTGAAAACACAAAGTAAGAATATTTTAAGTCAAAAGGCAACATTGTTTCATAGTCAAATGGGAATCATTTCCGAAACACCAGCTTTTTTTACATTTTAAATAAGCTGTGTAATAGGCGGATGTTGTCAAAGGACCATCATGTCATATAATAGCTGCAGTTACAAATGTTCTTCCTAAAATCAACGACTGTGTAGCCACAACATTTGTAATTAAAGTTGAAAACTTACTTTCATCAGGTTTATGTAGTTGGAATTTTAAAATGACATTATAACCAAAGGTTTGTACAAATAATGTGGACAGCATTGCAGACTTACATTACCTCTACTCCATGTTTTGATTGGCTGCTTGAATTAGCTTATTAAAAGAAACAGTTTTTCTGAACTCATTCAAAGTGCAGTTATTTTTCCATGACGTCAAGTGTTATGGTAAGAACACCGTTTGCTTTGGGAAATACTCTGTTGTCCTTTAACTAATCCGTGCCCACCACTTTCTGTAAGAAAACCTTCTTTTTTTTCAGGAACTACTTAAAACTCAAAAACAACTTTTCACTCTGTACTACACTTATCCTCAAGGCCAAATAGTGTAGGAGCCATTAGAACCTCTTGAAATTCCTCAGAGCAAATCCCGAGATTCCTTCCCTAAAATTTGGTTGTAAAAACACCAGGTAAGAATTTTTAAGGTCAAAAGGCAATCTTTTTTTGAAAGTTAAAACAGAATCATTGCAGAAAGACCAGCCGTTTCCAGACTTCAGATAAGCTGTGTAATGTCCTGATGTTGTTGAAGGACCGTCATGATATATAATTGCTGCAGTTACAAAAGTCCTTCCTGATATTGACAACTGCGAAGCCACAAAATTTTTAATTAAAGTTGTCAATTTTGTTCCATCAGGCCTACATCGTTGGAACATTAAAATGACATACTGGCCATATGTTCGTATAAATAATGTGGACAGCATTGCAGACTTACATTGGCTACACTCCATGTTTTGATCGGCTGCTTTTACTAGCTTATTAAAGGACACTGATTTACTGTCTGGCAAAGTTAAATATATAAATCTTTCTGAGTCTACACTAGTAGTACTTGATACCCTACAGTTCTCGCAGTCATGCTGCCATTGATAAGAAAGGCCAAACAGATGATCTACATCTACACCTTCATCTTGCAATACATCAAGCATATACATTAAAAACTCCTGACAATCTTGCTGAATATTTTGAGAGAATTGCGTTTGACCTGAACATTTGTCTAACAGATTTCGAATTTCAGACACTTTCTATTTTTGTTCTATCAGTGCTACATTTCTCTAACACAGAGTTCAACAAACAGCAAAAACTTTGATCCGAATTGATCACAATCTGTTCTTTTAAAGTTTCTAGAGAAAAGACAACATTAACCACTACATTAGCATAGCAGTTGACACCAGAACTATTTTCAAATTGAAAACCAACAACATCTTCAATAGAATCCATTTTCTTTCTGCTTATAATTTCGGGGTCATCGACTTTTCATCTTTTTGCTACAACCTCCCTACTATTAGTCACATTTCTTCTTTTCCGGCCTACCACACATTTTTCAAACAAAGGATATTGAGGCAAATGTGGCGCATACTCTCTTCTTAACCTATTGTATTCCTTAACACAATCTAGATCCGCACAAATGTTTGTGACATCACACTCAATCAAGTACAATCCCGATAAAGTTCTGACTCGTGACAATGCCACATATGCCATACCCTCCTTGAACACAGAACTGCCAATATTCACCAATGCACTGTCTACACTTAAACCTTGCGATTTATGGATTGTCACTGCATATGCCAAGCAAACAGGAAACTGCTTACGGCGAACATATAAGTCTTTTACAAGCAAAAACCTAGCAGAGCAATGACCAATTAGCTGTACTTCCTCAATGCCATCAAATTTAATTTTAAAAAATTCAATTCCATCTCTATTTCTGTATTTCTCAAAATCAACAACATTACCCATTGATCCATTTACCAGACCTCTTTCAACATGTAAATTCCTTCTCAAAATGATACGGCAATTTAAGCACACATTCAGAGTCTTTTCAAAACCAGCAGTTTTAGATATAGTCTTCTCTAATGAATCCAATTTAAATTTCAAATTCTCAGAAAAAATAATTGTTGCTCCCATATGCTCCATTCTGTCAATAGCTTCCAGTTTCACAATCTCTTGGTTTTCTAAATTCAACATTTTGTTGTTGAAGATGGCACATTCTGCAAGAGTTGGCATCAAACATATTCCAGATTTCTTCTCAGTAATTTTCCGAAAAATATTCTCTGGCAGAACGTCTCCTTCTGGATGCAAATTTGACAGTAATCGTGCATGTAAAGCTTCTTTCCCATGCTCGGTCACTTTTCAGATTCTAACATCTTGTAGAATATTCTTATAATCTTCATCCTTCGCTTGACGCATATTTTCACGCAGTTCAGCATAATTGAAGTTTAACCATATATTAACGCTGCCAATGCTCCCTAGGCACTTCCTGGTATCTTCATGTGTAAGTAGTTTAAACACTGGTTGTCCTTTCACTGGTGTCAGCTGCAGAAGATCACCGAAAACAATGATGTGTTTGCCACCAAATAACACATCATACTCTGTTTTAAGAACTTCTTGCATTCTCAAATGCACAAAGGCAAGCATGACATTGGAAACCATGCTTACTTCGTCAATGATTAGAAGTTTCATTTTCCTCAAGACTCTTGAAACTTCACAACAAGCATCTCCAGATAACTTGTGGTATTGTAATTTGTTATCATGCTCCACTGACAGCATCAGTAGACGATGCAAAGTAATACCTTTAATGTTATGTGCTGCCAGTCCAGTTGGAGCGGTGACAACACAAGACAGCGATGACTCAGTCCTTTTCTGCAAATAACATGAAATTGCTTTAATGAGGAAACTTTTTCCAGTTCCCACTTCTCCAATCATGTACAGTCGGACAGGTTTCAATGACGTACATGAGCACTCTTTCTTCTCATGACTTAATCCATGATCAATTTGGTTGGTAACTTCGTCATATATTTTCCTCTGCTCAACGTTGAGTTGTCTTTCCAAATCTTCTAAGTTAACCGCATCCTCCTGAGCATGTGCCATGGCTCTTTCCACTTCAATCATGGCAGTGGCAGCTTCATTTTCGATAACTGGTCCTCCTAGTGGATCCTGACTCAATGAAACATAACTCTGACTGTCCTGAGAACTGTCTCTAGCAATCTCGGCTGCAATTGTTGCTTCCTGCTCGATTTCCGCATTCAACATTTCTAGATATTTTGGAAAAACAGGACATTCTATGGTCTCCTTGGCTGCATTGAAAGAGTCTTCCTAACAGAGGAAATCTCCAAGCAGTTCCTCTTCTGCACGCCAAGGCTTGAAAAGTTGCAAAAGAGCTAAATAGAAAAACTCTTTTCTTTCAGGAGATTCGCCACTCAATTTTCGATGATTTACCAATTGGCATTTTCTTTGCTTGACCAGACATCCCTCACTTCCAATTACAGCATACACTCCTTTATCAATATCTTCTTTGATGTTCCTCTTGAATATGTAATTTTGTAGAACCTCATACAGACAAACATTCTCGAGGTGACTGCTTCTATTTGGATAATATGTATCCAACATGTTGGTCTTCAAAATATCTGTACTGTTTTGCTCCTTTTCCACCAAATACTCAATTTCCCGTACAGGTTTCAGAACTCGATTACGCGTTGCAGCAAGACCAAGACTCGCCCAAATGATACTCCTAGATTGGGCATAGAGACTTGCTGAAGATAACCGGTCAGAACATTCGTAAGCTCCAATTTCTCGATGCGACAACATCTTCAGACTGAAACTTTACAACTTCTTACTGAGGCTCTTTTCATGGGAAATGTCCTCCCACATATCCTTCAATTCTGTCTTTTCTTTTTTGTGATGTAAGATGTCACATACCGAGCCACAGCCATACAGTTATCAGCCACAAACTGTATATCCATGTTAGCATTCCACATGGACAAAATTACTGGGTTGTAGTCGTTGATGTACTTGGACTCTTCGTTTCTTTTCAAATTGCATGTATTTTTGGGTGATTTCCTCGTCACATTATGTCGCAGCGAAGACATCAAACTGTTCACTCTTCCTTTAGAAATCACCGGTCGTGGAAAGCTGAAACGACATTTTGTGTAGAACTTGTCCTTGTTTCTGAATTTACGACGACAGTACTTTCCACAACGATGGCTTTGAAAGCGTAAAACTTGTTCTCTTAGGCTTTTGTCTTCCTTTGTCTTTGGAACAGCCCATGTAGAATACTGTTCAATCAAACTCATCACTAAGTCATCCGGATCTGTTCCAAATTTGTGTGCATCTTTGATCCATAGCAGCATATGTATATGAGGAGCACCTCTTGCTTGATACTCCTTTCTCCAGAAGAAATCCAACACCTCTCCAAGAGGTGGATTTTTCTTGTTCATGATGAAAGACATCATAGCTTCAAATCTATGATTGAAGTACCTGCATACACTCACTGGATCCAAAGAGCACAGTTCTCCGGGTGTCTTGAATTCGATATTTTCAATGTTTCCATTTGCCTCTCGTAGAAATTCAAGTAAGTCTTCCCAGCCATACTCGGCACAGCTGAGAGTGAGAAACCATGTGGGAGTTCCTAAGTTCCTCAGCATACATTTTAAATCACCATGACGACGGTACCAGTACTCATTAGTACCACGCTGACATGCCATGAGATTAATCAGGTGAGAATCCAAAATACTGTCTTGCACATTGACTTTATCAATAAAGTCACTTGCCAAGATATTTTGCATCTGTACACCACTTTTCAAGATGTGGTTCACTGCATATGACAGTCCAGACAGATCACTGTCAAACAGTAGATGAAACAAATAGGGAATGCATTGACGAAACCTAGGATCTTCTGCATACAATCGTAAAGTCCGGTATTCAGAAGCAGGAATTTGATCAGGTCGCTCATCATATCTTCCTCCTTGACCTGTTGGAAATAGCTGTGGGAAACACCGAGCTTCCAAACTTAAACACTGATGGGACTCCCTTTGGCTTGTTTCATTTGAAACAACTCAATAGCATTCCCCATGACTTCCTTGGAATGCAAAGGATGAACACTATAATGTTCATATATTTCTTCATTTTTAGAGGCTTCTACTTTCTCAATTTGTCCAGCACACAAATCGCTGTCCTCTTCTTCACTTACTTCCTCTTCTGCAACACATACATTCTTGTAGTACTTATTGTTTTTCCTCAAAGACAAGGTTCCCTTTTTGACTTTCCTAACATCCACTAAATCTTGCCAGATTTTCTTACTCTTTGTCGGAACCCCATTAACTAAGATAACCAGAGGTTCCTCTTCCACTTTCTCTACTCCAATTGTATTAATGTTTTTCTTCAAATCTAGAGGCAAATAAACAACTCTTCCCTTTAATCCTCTCTGTAAATCTGATGGAGGCAATTTTCCTGTCTTTGGCTCCATTCGTACAATAGCCCGAAAGGGATGGACACTTTGAATCAAAATAGATTCATAAGTATTTAAATCCTTCAATTCAGAAGGAATGTCAACCAATTCCAGATTATTATGAACCGCTCTAGCAGGCATCCGGTTTTGATTTAATTTGTTACAACAATAAGTACACACACGTTGATACGATCCCAAATCAAAACAATTTTCTACCATCAAGTATGTTGCGAAATCCTTCCATTCACTATTATTTTCCCTTTCACTTTTTGCATATAAATCCACTAACTTAGTCTGATTCTTATAATAAGTGCGTCGACAACACACACAAGTCAAATTAGGCCTCTCACTTGATTTCACCTGAAACGTGGCAATTTCCTTCTGAAAATTATCTGTACTGGAAATCTGTACACTCTCTTCCACATTACCTTCTTCTTCTGGGTCAATTTCAACATTCTCCTCTTTACTTGCAAAGTAACAAAACTCAATTTCTTCACAAATATTCTTCACATATACTTCAGTACCATGCAAAAGAGCACTGCTTAATTGTTTAAGCTTAATTGCTGGACTCTTAGCAAAATACAACATTCTCACTAATTTCCTCACTTTATTATGATGGACTGCTAGCATCCTGAAATGATGAAAAACACTCTGGCATACTCTCCTGGAAAGACAAGCCAGTGAATGACCATGTAAACCTGTCACTTCTCTCACTCTGCATGGATCTAATTCCTGCAACAACTTCATTTTCTGTTTTAAACTTTTCCTATTAAATGTCCGTACAAAATCCCAAAGCAAATTGATGGAATCCTGTCGCACACTGCAAATACTACTACACTTCCAGGTGTACACTGGACCCTTAGGACGTCTCCCTAAAACTTCATCACCTAACACCTCTTCTGCCTCTGTTGACACAAGTTTTTCTTTTTCAACTGGACAACCGTCTTTCACCCCATATGCTCGACCACTGGTGTCAACTGCATGCACCAAATCATTGTCCTGGAAGTAACTCTCCTCATTGAAAAATGCCTCACAACTTGAACTATGCATCGATTCTCCTGAAAATACATCACAAAAATGTGTACGATTAACTATTCTCTTCCATCTACTATTTGTTTTGAATTCATAAATTGCCTTATTTAGTTTCCTAATTCTATTGATTACCAAAATAAATAACTTTCGTTTCATTTCCAAAGCCTGATCAATAATTTTCTCAAAATGTTTCTTTTTCTTATAAAAAGCCATTTTATGTTGACCTTTCTTTACATTTTTCATCAAATTTACAATTATCCTGTTGCGGAACATTCGTGTACAAATGTCCCTAAATTGATTGTGCCTTCTACCGGCACTCACAGAGTTTTCTCCTGCTCTACCACTAACTTTATTAAGGGGCCTTTCCTTCCTGTTTAAATTGACTCTCTTCTTCTGGACTAAAACATGTTCTGTAGTGATACTTTTTTTTCTGAAAATGTACTTAGGAAACATTTCGTTGTCTTACCCGGAGCTTTTTTGGTGACTTGACGAGTTTTTATTGTAGAGGACTGCTGCAAGCATGTAGCAAGCTGCTGTGTTTGACGTTTTGTAGCCTTTCTCCTCCGTTGCCGTGAAGGCATTTTTTAATTTTGAAATGATCTGCAGTTGAATCTGTGGTAAAATATAATAAAAAAATGTTATTAACCACTATTACCAAACAGTAAATCAATAACAGTCGTCACAAAATTAACACACTAGTTGTCAATTCTACATACAATAATTGTTAGTGCATTGACAAATTTAAAACTCACAAATAGTAGCAAAGAAATGGAATGCTTCTACATTTGACCTGTGCTCTTTTATATGTGAATCTGAACTAATTTTATTAGCATATTTCAATATTTTATTAAAGACACTTCACACAAGCTGTTTTTGAAATTTTATTTAATTTGAAATAAAACGGTTAACATGGTTACTTTTCATTTCCAGTAACTTAAATTTTTTTTTAAAAGTCTTTATAGTTCAATAGGCTCGAGCAGATCAGCTGCCCACCCTATGTCATACAATTCTGACAAATCGGCATCCTCATCATATTCTTCATCATCCACAGGATATAAATCATCCAAGGGATCTACTTTCACTGACGTTTCAATGACAAGTTCAATGATAAGATCGAGATCAACAGATTGCTCATTATCACTCATGGTTGATGTTGTCGTTATCTTTAAAGAAAGAGAACAACAATGAGATGTTGCAGAGTAAGAGACAAATCTCAGAGACTATAATAGTAAAATTGTTTAACAAGAGTAACATTTTGCAGATATTATTTAGCCATGTCCAGCGATGCTGAGGAGGTGAGGCCTATGTCTAAGTTTTCAGTGAACAGGACTCATCTCTTCTTAACCTTGGATAAGCCTCACCGACTCTGTGTCCCCTGCTCATACTTAAATGTAAAGGGGCAGATTTATGTTAACTGGCGCATCCCCAGGGATGCACCAGTTAACGTGCGCCGCTGCTCTGCCACCCATGGTGTGCCGCATTTACAATGCGGAGCACCATGGGGCAAAAACAGCACAGATGCGTCACACATCTGTCCCGCAAAAGCGGCGCATTGCAGGAATCACGTCGCAAGCGCGACATGACTCCTCAATGCACAGGGGCAAGCCACACATTGCATGGTGCGTCACTCCTTATGCCTGTTTCAAACAGTCGTAAGGATTTGATTCAGCAATGCCATAAAGCTGACTCAGTGAAATCTTGTAAATTTCACTGTGTTAGTTTTACAGGGCTTTCATGCAAGTGAACGCCCACCCTGCAACAAAACGCCCACATGAAACCTGACACAGGTTTCATGTGGCGCAGGACTTTACAGCGTGACACATCTGCCTAGATGCATCAAGTTGTAAATATGTCGCAACATGGCGCATCTTTTGCGCCGCCGCTGCGTCACAAAAGTGACGCAACGGCGGTGCAAAAGAGGCGCACGGCCATCATAAATCTTCCCCTAACATTTTAAATGATTGGTTCAGGATGCCGATAAGGTGTGGCCTATCCAGAGGTTTGTTTGGGGTGAGGCCTACTCAGGGTTGCAGATGAAATTTAGTTTTGTTGAAGAGTACAGAGGACATAATACATGTGCAGGCCTACCAATGAAGTGAGTCATATCCACTGCACTCTTCAACAAAGGCCAGACCTCCTCTGTCTCCCTGGACAGGCCTAAACCTCATCTGCACAATGTGATTCGTAATGTTAGGAAACACAGGTGATGTAATTGAAAAACGTGCAAATATTTTTGCTCATTTCACAATCACATCACCTGTGTTTCCTTTGCTTAGGTATCTCATTGTGCAGATGTAGTCTAGCATATCAAAGAGTATGCAGAAGGTGAGCACTGTATGCAACAACTTTGACACTTACAGAAGCCTCAGCTTCTCCATGCCCCCTACACAGTCCTAAATGTATACAATTTAAACTGACGGTATCTTGTTGCAGATGAAGTGAGGCCTATCTTGCAACATGGTGCATCTTTTGCACCGCTGCTGCATCACAAAAGTGACGCAACGGCGGCGCAAAAGAGGCGCACAGCCATCATAAATCTGCCCCTAACATTTTAAATGATTGGTTCAGGATGCCGATAAGGTGTGGCCTATCCAGAGGTTTGTTTGAGGTGAGGCCTACTCAGGGTTGCAGATGAAATTTAGGCTTGTTGAGGAGTACAGAGGACATAATACATGTGCAGGCCTACCAATGAAGTGAGTCATGTCCACTGCACTCTTGAACAAAGGCCAGACCTCCTCTGTCTCCCTGGACAGGCCTAAACCTCATCTGCACAATGTGATTCGTAATGTTACGAAACACAGGTGATGTAATTGAAAAACGTGCAAATATTTTTGCTCATTTCACAATCACATCACCTGTGTTTCCTTTGCTTAGGTATCTCATTGTGCAGATGTAGTCTAGCATATCAAAGAGTACGTAGAAGGTGAGCACTGTATGAAACAACTTTGACACTTAAAGAAGCCTCAGCTTCTCCATGCCCCCTACACAGTCCTAAATGTATATAGTTTAAACTGACGGTATCTTGTTGCAGATGAAGTGAGGCCTATCTTGCAACATGGTGCATCTTTTGCACCGCTGCTGCGTCACAAAAGTGACGCTACGACGGCGCAAAAGAGGCGCACGGCCATCATAAATCTGCCCCTAACATTTTAAATGATTGGTTCAGGATGCCGATAAGGTGTGGCCTATCCAGAGGTTTGTTTGAGGTGAGGCCTACTCAGGGTTGCAGATGAAATTTAGGCTAGTTGAAGAGTACAGAGGAGATAATACATGTGCACGCCTACCAACGAAGTGAGTCATGTCCACTGCACTCTTGAACAAAGGCCAGACCTCCTTTGTCTCCCTGGACAGGCCTAAACCTCATCTGCACAATGTGATTCGTAATGTTAGGAAACACAGGTGATATAATTGAAAAACATGTAAATATTTTTGCTCATTTCACAATCACATCACCTGTATTTCCTCAGCTTAGGTATCTCATTGTGCAGATGTAGTCTAGCATATCCAAGAGTACGCAGAAGATGAGGACTGTATGCAACAGAGCAATGTACATTACTCACCTCCCTTGACACTTACAGAAGCCTCAGTTTCTCCATGCCTCCTACACAGTTCTAAATGTATATCATTATCATCATTGTTGGAGGTGAGGCCTACTCAGGGTTGCAGATGAAATTTAGGCTTGTTGAAGAGTACAGAGGAGATACTACATGTGCAGGCCTACCAACGAAGTGAGTCATGTCCACTGCACTCTTGAACAAAGGCCAGACCTCCTCTGTCTCCCTGGAAAGGCCTAAATCTCATCTGCACAATGTGATTCGTAATGTTAGGAAACACAGGTGATATAATTGAAAAACATGCAAATATTTTTGCTCATTTCACAATCACATCACCTGTATTTCTTCAGCTTAGGTATCTCATTGTGCAGATGTAGTCTAGCATATCCAAGAGTACGCAGAAGATGAGGACTGTATGCAACAGAGCAATGTACATTACTCACCTCCCTTGACACTTACAGAAGCCTCAGTTTCTCTATGCCTCCTACACAGTTCTAAATGTATATCATTATCATCATAGTGACTATGAAACTCTAGCAGTACATATTGTGAAAACTAAATGTCTTAAAGTAACGATTTTTTAACCGACAAACAAGCAAATTATTCTCCCAGATTGATGGTGAGAAGTGATATATTTATTTAAAGAAGCAGACACCTTTTTGTCATTGTCATAAATGTAAAAAGTATTCCTTTTCTTTATGAACCATTTTCATGTCATAATTTGAAAACACAGCACAACTCCTATGTACAAGTACACCCTGTCAGTACTTAAATTTGCCAAGCACACATGCGGGCGTATTTACAAGAGCCTTGCACCACGGAGAAATGACTTAAATTTACCAAGCACTCATGAGGGCTTATTTACAAGAACCTTGCACCACCTTTCAAGTCACTTTTAACATGGGGAAAATGACGTGAATGTAGCTCATAAGCTTTGTAAATTTGCCCCCATGTTGACTATGAAACTCTTGCAGAACATATTGTGAAACCTAAATGACTTCAAGAAACGAGTTTTTAAACCGACAAACAAGCAAATTATTTTCCCATATTCATGGTGGGAAGTGAAATATTCATTTAAAGAAGCAGACACCTTTTTGTCCTTCTCATAAATGTAAAAAGCATTTCTTTTAAAAGAAAAACGATTTTCTGATCATAATTTCAAAACACACCACAGCTCCTATGTACAAACACACCCTGTCAGTACTTAAATTTGCCAAGCACTCATGGGGGCGTATTTACAAGGACCTTGCACCACGGGGAAATGACTTAAATTTGCCAAGCACTCATGAGGGAGTATTTACAAGGACCTTGCCCCACCTTTAAAGTCACTTTTAACGTGGGGAAAATGACGTGAATGTGGCTCATAAGCTTTGTAAATTTGCCCCCATGTTGACTATAAAACTCTTGCAGAACATATTGTGAAACCTTAATGATTTCAAGAAACGTTCTTAAACACATCAAGTAAGCAAATTATTCACCGAGATTCATGGTGAAGTGACTTAAAATGCCCTAACACACATGGGGGCATATTTACAAGGCCCTTGCACCACTTTTGTGTCACTATTAACATGGGGAAAATGACGTGAAAATGACTCAAAGGCTTTGTAAATATGCCCCAAGCAGGCTATGAAACTCTAGCAGTATATATCCAGAAACCTAAATGATTTCAAGAAACGTTCTTAAACACATCAAGTAAGCACATTATTCACCCAGATTCATAGTGAAGTGACTTAAAATGCCCTAACACACATGAGGGCATATTTTACAAGGCCCTTGCACCACTTTTGCGTCACTTTTAACATAGGGAAAATGACGTGAAAGTGACTCAAAGGCCTTGTAAATATGCCCCAAGCAGGCTATGAAACTCTAGCAGTATATATCAAGAAAGCTAAATGATTTCAAGAAACGTTCTTAAACACATCAAGTAAGCAAATTATTCACCCAGATTCATGGTGAAGTGACTTAAAATGCCCTAACACACATGAGGGCATATTTTACAAGGCCCTTGCACCACTTTTGCGTCACTTTTAACATAGGGAAAATAACATGAAAGTGGCTCAAACATGAGAGTGTATTTACAAGGCCCTTGCACCACTTGTACGTCACTTTTAATATGGGGAAAATAACGTGAAAGTGGCTCAAAGTCCTTCTAAATATGCCCCATGCTAGCTATGAAACTCTAGCAGTACATATCAAGAAACCTAAATGTCTTCAAGAAACGTTTTTAAACACATCAAGTAAGCAAATTATTCTCCCTAAATCATGGGGCAAGTGAAATATTTGTTTAAAGAAGCAGACACCATTATTTCCTTGTCATACATTTTAAAAGCATTCCTTTTCCTCAAAAACGATTTTCAAGTCATAATTTGAAAACACAGCACAGCTCCTATGTACAAGCACACCCTGTCAGTACTAATACTTCACATTATCTCCAATTACAATTTCTCAAAGAAACAAAATCTATTTCTAAAACACTTCACACAAAGCAACATTTTAAATACACAACTTTCTTCCTAATTTTTTCCCTTAAGCATACTAATCTCTATCTAAATTAAATGAATCTTTTCTCACCTTAGACACACACCAATTTTTCTTTAGCAGAGCAAAGGGTATGCACTCCAGAGGCTGCAACCAACAAAGGCACAGAAATACTGTAATTCATCACACATATCTCTCATGTCACCCAATCAAAACTCTTCCCTCGCTTTTTTCAAATCAACACCCTTCCCCCCTCTACCCTTTCTGCCCTTTTTCCATAGCAACTACCACCTGAAAGACCTCTCAAGTTTACAAGTTCACACAACAATGTTTCAATTGAACTCTGAACTCTCAGTACACCTGCATTTCCAGTGCATTGTTTCTTAAAATGTTTTTTTCTTAACCATTCAAATTTCATCTTTCAAAGAACTCATCCATGCACCCTAACTTTCTGTTTTCAGCAATCAAAATCCACCAATCACTGCTACTGAATCATTAGCACTGAAACTCCACAGTTTTTTTCATTACAAACTCCTACTGTTTCAACTGCCATTTCATTCCCACACTTCATCTGACTGCAGCAGAACCTCCTCTCACCATGTTTTCTGTCTGGATTATTGGACATAGTTATATCCACTGGGCTCAAAGGTATGCTGATAACAGAAATTCACACAACCTCAATTTACAAAATGTGGAAATTAAATGGATTGGCCACAGAGGATTGAGATGTCACCAATTGATACCATTGGTGAAAACCTTTTTGCATTTGCCAAACCCTGATCTGTTAATTGTGCACTGTGGAGGAAATGATTTGGGCACTTTGACTGGGGTAGGTCTGGAAATGCTTTTAAAGGACACCTTTGAACAATTGATGGCACTTTTTCCTCAAACTGCCTTGGTATATTCAAATATATGCCAAAGACAGAAATGGAGGTGGTCCAAGCAATTTTCTCCACAAATTGAGAAATCGAGGAAGCATGTAAATAAGTCTGTTTCAGCTTACATGAGAGACCATGGAATGGGCTCCATCTACAACAATAACTTGCGTTACTACATGCAAGATATCTACAGAGGAGATGGAGTTCACTTCTCAGATGAGGGGAACAGAATTTTCATCCTGAATTTAAGACTATGTATTGGTACCTACTTATAAGTACCTAAATCCACCACAGACCCAAAAGCTCTTCTCAGAGCTACCCTAACTATGATCACTCTAAACAAATTTTAAATGTAACTTTTTTTAAAATAATTTTCATGATTTACGCTTTCCGGAGCGCTACCCGGTTCGCGCACCGGACGCTAACCGTGCGAAAATTTGAAAAAAAATGTGGGTTTTTTTCCGCATATATGGGCCTCCTCAGCCACCCTCAGAAAACCTAGGGGGTCAGGATACGTCTCCCGTGCCCCCTTATACCCATTTCACACATTGTTTTTCCTCCATCTTGTGATTAAATTCGACCGAAACACAAGATGGCGGACTCCCGTTACGCTACCGGTTAGCTAACCGGTTCGCGTACCGGTAGCGCCTCTATCGTGAAAAAACAGATTGTTTTTTATTTTTTATTTTTTGCCCCGCGGGACCCTTTAATAGCCCCCTCATCAATCCTAGGGGGTCAGGAGGGGTCTACCTTGCCCCCTTTCATTAATTTCCCCCTTCGTTTTTCTTCACCTCTTGTCTCTCTATCCTACCGAGAGACAAGATGGCGGCCGCTCCGGACTGTTTAGAATGTTGACAGACACCGGAGAGCCAATCAGCTTCGCTTCGCGAAGTTCCGTTACGCGTCAGGTACGCGAACCGGGGCGCTAACCGGAGCGCTGTTACAGATATATATATTTTTTTAACGTTAATTTATCAAAATCCACTGGAGCACATATATTGAGACCTAGCAAAGGCACATCGGGCAAACAATATCTACAATTTTGCCAAGTTTCATGGAAATCCATTCAGCCGTTCAAGCTAAAAGTGAGTCCAACCACCCTATGGAAAATTGCATGGGAAAAACGCGTTTTGGGACCCCCCTTTTTTCTCGGCCCCCCCTTGATGAAACCCCCCCAAATTTTCAGGGGCTGCTCAGGAAACAAAATGTTCCATTTTCCTGAAAATTTCAGCCAATTCCGTCCTCAAACGCAAAAGTTATTCGACATAGAATTTTCAAAAATCCCATAGGAAAAAAATCCTAACTATATATACCTACTGGCGAAATTGAGAAATTAAGGTTCAAAGAAAGATATATATCTGTGACAGCGCTCCGGGCAGCGCTCCGCTTCGCGTACTTTTCGCGTTACGGAGCTTTGCGAAGCGAAGCTGATTGGTTCTCCGGCGTCTGTAAACATTCCAAACAGTCCGTAGAGGCCGCCATCTTGTCTCTCGGTAGGATCGAGAAACAAGAGGAGGCCAAAGCGAAGGGGCAAATGACCATAAGGGGGCATAGTAGATCCTCCCTGACCCCCTAGGTTTGATGTGGAGGTTTTAAAAGGGCCCCGCGGGGCAAAACAAAAAAAAATAATCGAACGGGTGAATGGATTTGCATGAAACTTGGCAAAATTGTAGGGACCGGTAGCCCGATGTGCCTTTGCTGGGTCTCAATATATGTGCTCCAGTGGATTTTGAGAAATTAACGTTCAAAAAAAGATATATATCTGTGACAGCGTCCCGGGTAGCGATCCGGGTCGCGTACTTTTCGCTTTTGCGAGGCGAAGCTGATTGGGTCTCCGGTGTCTGTAAACATTCCAAACAGTACGGAGCGGCCGCCATCTTGTCTCTCGGTAGGATCGAGAGACAAGAGGAGGCCAAAGCGAAGGGGCAAATGACCATAAGGGGGCATAGTAGATCCTCCCTGACCCCATAGGTTTGATGTGGAGGCTTTTAAAGGGCTCCGCGGGGCAAAAAAAAATATATATATATCGTTTTTTTTGGTGGGATGCGCCCGGTTAGCGTAACGGGAACGTACTACAAGGAAACAAGAATGATTGACTTTTAACTTATTGTATGTTTATAGACTTTTTTAAAACTTTTTTTTCTGCTGAGTGACGTCTCGGCCTATCTCCACGGGATGCAGTCCCTACCATCTCGGCGTTTAAGCCCAGGGGGACCGGTAGTGTGGGAGAGATAACGTCTGTTAACGTTCGATTCGAAGGAAATCAGGAAGTGTTGAAAAAAATTGTCTGCGCCATCTTGCCTTTTTTCAAATGCCACACTTTTGTCGTGCACGGCAGTCATTTTAGATGCCTTGACCAGACCCACTCTCTGCACGCTGTAGATCCTTAGCATGGCTCCCCACCCTCGCAAGCATCTCCCCCAGGCACTGGTCACCCCCGCTCTCTGTCTTATGCATGGGCAATAAACCTCCCCCCATCTGCGCTGTTCTTCCCTGAGAATCACACTCTGTGCCCGCCCGACACCTCCCTTTCGCCCTATTCACTACCGCACCCTCTGACACTCCTCTTCCTCTGTGTCCGATTGTCCAGGCTATCAGGTAGCCCTGCAGATGTACTTTATGGCTCCAGCTGTAAAGAATCACCCCTCTTCAAAGGAGTTACAGTAGATCAAGGCCCCCACCCGATGAGATCCGTTACACCACACGCGTTCCTACTATCTGAAAACCATCCTGTATTGTGATTGGGGAGGGGACCGAGCCTGAAGTGGAAGATTCCAGGGATGCCGCTTTGTACATCAAAGTTTTTACAATTATGTGTCACATTAAAAATATATAGCACTCCAACAAAGTAGTAGGATTATAAAACTTTAATAACTTATAAATATAAACAACGCAACAAAAACAGTAAAAACATTTAAATATTTTTAGGAAAAAAGAAGGAACAATGGTCAGTAGCGGTCGGTTGTGCGAATAGTCCCAAGGCAGCACAACGTCCTGAGTTCTGGACGGCACCCAGGTGATGTTGCCTGGGTGCCGCACTGGTTTTGGGAATCCTACAATGCTGCTCCGAATAACTGCGTGGGGCGTCCCGGGGGGTGGCTCGTCAGTAGCGGTCTGTTGTGCGAATAGTCCCAAGGCAGCAGAACGCGCTGAGATGTGGATGGCACCCAGGTGATGTCAAGTAAGTTGCCGCACTGGTTTTGTTAACCCACAATGCTGCTCCGAATAACGGCGTGGGGCGCCCCTGGGGGGGTGAGGCGGCGTGAACGGGCCTCCCCAGGTGGAGGCTCGTCTGCTGTAGTGGGGCGCCCCTTTACCGTTTCAGTTGCCATTCCGCCCGTTTTTGGTACACTGTGTCAAAATCCGCCATTCAGCTGAGTTGCGCCCACTCTTGCGGTGCAGCGATAGGCGGCTGCCACAGGACTCCCAAAATGGCGGCAGGCTCTTTCCTTTTTGGGCCTGGTCCACTGAAATGGCCCTGGGACACCTTGGAAATCGGACGCTTGTCTGCTAGGTCTTGGACCCCATTCTCGAAAGCGTCCCCTCAGCCTTGAGGATTCTACAAAAGTCTTGGGGGCCCCGACTCCTGCAGGCTTCCAGTGGGGAGCGGCTGCCATGATTGCTCGCGGAATGACCACGACGGAGCCACGAGATGGTGGTGCTCTCATGCTGACGCCAGCTTCAGTCTGAAACATCCAGAAACAAGGTGGGGCTTTCATCGTTTGGGAAAAAAAAAAAGTTTTCATCCAATGAAAAGTGTTATTTTTAGGTCATATGATCAAGCCTTCCATCATTAGGAAACCAAAAGTGAAATGAACCAATGAAAAGTTTTATAAAGAAGTCACATGACCTGTTATGCGGCATAGGGTATAAAAAAGCGTAGAAAATCCGTTGGCACGTGAGGCGGCGTCAGTAGCGGACCGATGTGCGAATAGGGCCAAAGGCAGCGTAACGCGCCAAGATCCGGATGGCAACGAGGTGGTGTCTAGCAAGTTGCCGCACTGGTGTGGTCATCCTACAATGCTGTGCCGAAAGTCGGCGTGGGGTGCCCCGTTGGCCTGTGAGTTCGCGTCAGTAGCGGACCGATGTGCGAATAGGCCGAAGGCAGCACAACGCGCCAAGATCCGGATGGCACCGAGGTGGTATCTAGCAAGTTGCCGCACTGGTGTGGCCATCCTACAATGCTGAAAGTCGGCGTGGGGCGCCCCGTTGGCCTGTGAGATGGCGTCAGTAGCGGACCGATGTGCGAATAGGGCTGAAGGCAGCACAACGCGCCAAGATCCGGATGGCAACGAGGTGGTGTGTAGCAAGTTGCCGCACTGGTGTGGTCATCCTACAATGCTGTGCCGAAAGTCGGCGTGGGGCGCTCCGTTGGCCTGTGAGTTGGCGTCAGTAGCGGACCGATGTGTGAATAGGCCGGAACCAGCACAAGCCGCCAAGATCCGGATGGCACCGAGGTGGTGTCATAGTTGAGAGTTCTGAGCAGCGGTTGTAACACTGTCTGAAGCTTATTTGCACCTGCTGCAGCTTCACTATTGCCCTGGTGTGGCCTAAGATCGCCCATGACATAGGCGGCCGCCTCCCGGGGTCCGGCGGAACTTTTTTCCTTTTCCTTTGTGCATCTTGTCCCACAATCCGTTTGACTTGAAGACACGACCAGGTCCACTAAAATGGCCCTGGGACACCTTAGAACTCGGACGCTCGAATTTTTCTTCATTTCCTCTACATGCAAAAAAGGTAAATGCCCGGTACGTTACCTGCCTCATCTGCCACGATGTACTCTCCAGAGGAACCGAAAAAAAAATATAGTTATGGTAACTATACCATGCATCATCATATGGAGAGGTGGCACCGATTAATTATAGTGCTGCACAAAAGAGAGATTTGGAGGAGAACCCCCGACCTGCCAGTACATTCACCAAAGAAGTGGCACTGACAGCATCAGAGGCAAGGGAAACGGTCCCAAATATTTAGAAGAACTTTGGAAAGATTAAAATGACATGTTTAGATTGTGGCAAATTAATTTCATGTGGACAGATGAGTGTTACTCTAATAAATACAGCATATGAACATCATCATAGTCGATGGTTGGTAGAGACATTTTGACTATATCCTGGACCTGCCCGTCCTCGCCCAAAATGGCGCCAGAATAAATGGGACTCGTAACTCGTTGTTGTGTACTGGTTGCTGAACCTTGAAATCACGAGATGCGTATGCAGTTTTGAAGCACATGGCGGGCGGGGACGAGAATTGATTGAATATTTCGACATCCCTATTGATATTAAGTTCTGATGTGTTATTGATTACTGTACTATTGAAAGTTCGAATTAACGTCACCCATGGTACTTGCCCGCAAAATGTATATCTAGATAATTTTTATTGTAACTGGCTCTGTCGTATTTTAATTATAAAATGTACGTCCACCGATTCCGCAACTGTTAGACACCTTAGTTCTTGCAACCTAATGGCCCGCCCGTTACGTTCCTCTACAGTGTAAATGTCTACTCATCATATACGATTACAGTTTGCTCCGTGGCCGGCCCACGTGGTTATAGGCCCGTATTTGTATACTGACATTTTCACAATAAAGGTTTTTAAAAGAAAACATGGGAGTAGTTTTTACATTGGTAAAGTTTTTAATAATAGTCACTGTTTTAGAATCAGTAAAAGGCAAGTGAAATAAAGCAGTCCAATTACATGAAGGGTAAAAGGTATAATACGCAGGAACGCAGTAAAGATAAATGGTCAAGGGCTGTTGTGTTTTCTACTCCTGCAACATAAAGTGATCGATAAGAATCTGATATTCAGGCGTATCGGCGACTAAGACAGCAGGCCGAGCCTCTTTTGCTCAACGGCTCCGTCATGGGACGAAGAAACGCCCTTTTTCTCGAAAAAGGAATATATTTTACTTGCAGGACAGTTGTAAATTTTCCGGGAAAGTACATTAGCCTGGAACATTATAACATATGTTTAAGAAAAAATAATGTTCGAAAGTAATAAAAAGCATAATTTTTAGGTCATATGACCAAGCCTTTCATCATTAGAATAAGAAAAGTAAAATGAACCAATGAAAAGTTTTATTAACAAGTCACATGACCTGTTATGCTTACGTTACGCGCTGCGCGCCGCGCCCCGGATCGCTTCCGGGAAGCTGCGCTTCGCGCACCGGAGCACTTCCGGGTGCGCTAACGCGGCGCGTCATATGACGCATTACGCGACAACGCAGGTCCAGAATATAGTCAAAATGTCTCCACCAACCAGCGGGCGGAACACAACCCCTTTCAGCAGGCTAAATAGTTCTGTTAAATGACAACAGAAGGGACAGGCAACAAGAACCATCAGTCAAAGAGGGGAGGGCAAGTTCTTCTCTACCGGGTCACGTTGGGGCGCTACCGGAACTGATCGAATTGGTAGTCTACAGTGTTTCTGGATGTTTCAGACTGAAGCTGGCGTTAGCATGAGAGCACCACCATTTCGTAGCTCCGTCGTGGCCATTCCACGAGCAATCATGCTAGGCGCTCCCCACCAGAAGCCTGCGGGAGTCGGGGGCCCCCAAGACTTTTGTAGAATCTTCAAGGCTGAGGGGACGCTTTCGAGAATGGAGCCCAAGCTCTAGCAGACAAGCGTCCGAGTTCCAAGGTGTCGCAGGCCCATTTTAGTGGACCACGCCCAAATCTGAAGAGCCGGCCGCCATTTTGAGAGTCCTGTGGCAGCCGCCTATCGCTGCACCGCAAGCGCGGGAGCAACTCAAGTACATGGTGAGCGAGACGCTGTAGTCGAAAGAGCGGGCGGTAAACAGCTGAATAGCGGAAGAGGCACAGTGTAGCAAAAGCGGGCGGAATGGCAACTGAAACGGAAAAGGGGCGCCCCACTACAGCGTGTCCTTAGGTGAAACGGATTGTGGGACAAGGTCAAGAATGGAAGAGTCACCAAAAGGCAAAAAGTTCCGCTTGACCCCGGGAGCCGGCCACCTATGTCGGGGGCGATCTCAGGCCACACCAGGGCAACACGACTTGGGGAGGGGGCCGGAGCCAAGCGCCCCCTCCGAGTCCGCGCCATGACACCGTCCCTCGGGGGCCTCCGTCAAGCGGTTCAGGGTGGCACCGCATCACATTGTTTTCAAATGCAGTCACGTCCTCAAACAGCTCCCACTTACATTAAGAATAGTGAAGCTGAAGCAAGTGCAAATAGGCTTCAGACAGTGTTACAAGCACTCCTCAAAACTTTGAACCATCAGAGTGCATGAGTTTCATGTTCGATCGATTGAGCTAGCCGGATCGGGCAACAAAAAGTATAAAATAGTTATGTAAATAGTTATTTAATAAAATGTTTTACCCTGTTACTTTGCTGGTGTATTGTATATATTTGTAATATTTGCATAGAGTTTATCGTTATTTTGGGCGGGGTGGGTGGCGGAGCCGAGCTGTCTTGCATACATCATGGTGTGGAGTTCAGTTCATCTCACTAGTTTCGTATTTCTCATGAGGGGTTGTTCCTAATGTTTCTATTTTAGTGAGGTCAAAAAGAGATCCCATTAGTGGCCTACTGATTTTGCTCGATTCCTTTTGTTTTTTTACACGATTTTTCGCTATCTGCAAAGACTAAACAGAGTATTGCGACTCTGTGCTTGTTTGTAAATAGAGAATGAACCAAAGACAACCAATTCTAAAATAGTAAATGCTTGGATAACAATCAATCAAATGGAGAGAGAAGCAGGCACGACGGATTACAACGGGGGCAAAGGCCTGCGTTAACTACCCTTCACTATCTGCAAAGAGAGAGTACTCCTAATAGAAATGAGGGGGGGGCAGCATTCAAAGCAGATCAGTGTGCATAAACACGAAAATGTTTTTTCTTACCACGTACTTGACATTCGACAGCTTATGATATTTGCTATTAAAAAACCATTGAAATTCACTGAAAAAACCATAGGTTATAGACCATATATAGTTAGGAATTAGCATTTACAAAACCTTGAAAATTCACTGAAAAAACCATAGGTTATAGACCATATATAGTTAGGAATTAGCATTTAAAAAACCTTTTTTTACTCACACAAAACCATTGAAATTCCATATATAGTTAGTAGTACTAACTATATATCGCGCACCCGCAATCCACTGCTGATCATGTCACATATTACATCATTCATGACATGGTCAGTGACATCACTGATGACATCACTGATGACATCTCAAATGACATCACTGATGACATCACTGATGACATCTCAAATGACATCACTGATGACATCACTGATGACATCTCAAATGACATCACTGATGACATCACTGATGGCATCTCATTTGACATTACTGATCACATCACTGATGACATCATTCATGTGATAATACGATGAACCTCTTCAGACTCTAATATAACCTTAGATACACTCAGTGTAAACAGACACTCACAGACTGTCACTCATCCATGGAGTTACTTACACACCTAGTCAGTCATGCAAAGAATCAATCACACTTCCATTTCCTCAACTATACAGTTATACACACCTTACTTATTCAAACATATACTAACACATATTTACTCTCTTTTACAATCCCTGATACAAGTTCACAATCATCCATACAGCCACTCACACATTCACTGGCTCTTATGCACAGTTATTTATATATGCCAACTCTCACATGTACTGTGTTTTACATATGTACTTACTTTGACATGTAGCACTGAGATATCCATTCACTCACCAATACACTGATGCACACAGTCAACCACCCATACAGCTGTTTCCACGTGCACTTTTGAACCCATACATCTAGTGAATCAACTGCTCACACATCTATGCACAGAGTCATACACCTCCCAGCCACCCAAACACACACTCAGTCTCCCATACAAATACTTGAGCAACCAATCAATAACCCATATACTTACTCATATAGCTACTGATCAATACATGCAGCAGTTTACAGTACAACAAACATAATGATGCACAAATTAACACAGTTCAGACACTAACCCATGCACTCAGTGAGACACATTTAACCACTCACTCATACAGTCAGTCATGCACCTACTAAATCCTTCATCCAGACACTTCTACATCCACTCATTCTTCAATATGTAAGACATATTTTAACTTTACAGAAATACACAGTCACTGGATGTTGTCATCAGTGATGTCATTTGAGATGTCATCAGTGATGTCATCAGTGATGTCATTTGAGATGTCATCAGTGATGTCATCAGTGATGTCACTGACCATGTCATGAATGATGTAATATGTGACATGATCAGCAGTGGATTGCGGGTGCGCGATATATAGTTAGTGCTACTAACTATATATGGAATTTCAATAGTTTTGTGTGAGTAAAAAAAGGTTTTTTAAATGCTAATTCCTAACTATATATGGTCTATAACCTATGGTTTTTTCAGTGAATATATATATATACAAACTTCAAGTTGCCCTGACACAAAAACGCCTCCAACAGCAAAGTGCTAAACAGCCTTTAATGTCAAAACCGGCAAATACAGCTCCGAGAAAAATGTTCTCCTTACGCGTTTCAAAGCTCGATGGCTCCTTCGTCAGAGGATGACAGCTGGTAAACTGATTCAAGCACCATTCGCTGCATGCATTAAATTTCAAGCCCCTCCTGGCTCTCTCAGGTGAGTTTCCCGTTTTCAGCATGCTGGTACATGTAGTTCGAAAGATCGAAAATGTTACCACAGTGGGCTCAGTTTAATTCAGTGTCCTTTTAAAATTGATTAATAGCAACAGAATCAGTGGGCTCCGGAGCAGAATTTTCAGTTCAATTAAGTGACCTTTGCTGTGCCAAAGGCTCCGACCTCTTCGAAGCCTCTGAGGCCCCCTTCACAACTCCAGGGGTGGGGCGCTCTTCACGGCCAGGCTGCCGTGTATTTAATCCAAACTTCAAGTTGCCCTGATACAAAAACGCCTCCAACAGCAAAGTGCTAAACAGCCTTTAATGTCAAAACCGGCAAATACAGCTCCGTGAAAAATGTTGTCCTTACGCGTTTCAAAGCTCAATGGCTCCTTCGTCAATGTATGACAGCTGGTAAACTGATTCATGCACCATTCGCTGCATGCATTCAATTTCAAGCCCCTCCTGGCTCTCTCAGGTGAGTTTCCGGTTTTCAGCATGCTGGTACATGTTGTTCGAAAGATCGAAAATGTTACCACAGTGGGCTCAGTTTAATTCAGTGTCCTTTTAAAATTGATTAATAGCAACAGCCCCAGTGGGCTCCGGAGCAGAATTTTCAGTTCAATTAAGTGACTTTTGCTGTGCCAAAGGCTCCGACCTCTTCTAAGCCTCTGAGGCCCCCTTCACAACTCCAGGGGTGGTGCGCTCTTCACGGCCAGGCTGCCGTGTATTTAATCCAAACTTCAAGTTGCCCTGATACAAAAACACCTCCAACAGCAAAGTGCTAAACAGCCTTTAATGTCAAAACCGGCAAATACAGCTCGGTGAAAAATGTTCTCCTTACGCGTTTCAAAGCTCGATGGCTCCTTCGTCAGAGGATGACAGCTGGTAAACTGATTCAAGCACCATTCGCTGCATGCATTCAATTTCAAGCCCCTCCTGGCTCTCTCAGGTGAGTTTCCGGTTTTCAGCATGCTGGTGCATGTAGTTCGAAAGATCGAAAATGTTACCACAGTGGGCTCAGTTTAATTCAGTGTCCTTTTAAAATTGATTAATAGCAACAGCCCCAGTGGGCTCCGGAGCAGAATTTTCAGTTCAATTAAGTGACCTTTGCTGTGCCAAAGGCTCCGACCTCTTCGAAGCCTCTGAGGCCCCCTTCACAACTCCAGGGGTGGGGCGCTCTTCACGGCCAGGCTGTCGTGTATTTAATCCAAACTTCAAGTTGCCCTGATACAAAAACGCCTCCAACAGCAATGTGCTAAACAGCCTTTAATGTCAATACCGGCAAATACAGCTCTGTGAAAAATGTTCTCCTTACGCGTTTCAAAGCTCGATGGCTCCTTCGTCAGAGGATGACAGCTGCTAAACTGATTCAAGCACCATTCGCTGCATGCATTCAATTTCAAGCCCCTCCTGGCTCTCTCAGGTGAGTTTCCGGTTTTCAGCATGCTGGTATATGTAGTTCGAAAGATCAAAAATGTTACCACAGTGGGCTCAGTTTAATTCAGTGTCCTTTTAAAATTGATTAATAGCAACAGCCCAGTGGGCTCCGGAGCAGAATTTTTAGTTCAATTAAGTGACCTTTGCTGTGCCAAAGACTCCGACCTCTTCGAAGCCTCTGAGGCCCCCTTCACAACTCCAGGGGTGGGGCGCTCTTCACGGCCAGGCTGCCGTGTATTTAATCCAAAGTTCAAGTTGCCCTGATACAAAAACACCTCCAACAGCAAAGTGCTAAACAGCCTTTAATGTCAAAACCGGCAAATACAGCTACATGAAAAATGTTCTCCTTACGCGTTTCAAAGCTCGATGGCTCCTTCGTCAGAGGATGACAGCTTGAGGAAAATGATATTTTGCCTGACCAAATATGTCCACTACATATACCCTATGTTACATGTCATGTGCATGTCACCCATGCATATTTCCCGTAGTGGCCTGAATCACTAGGCCTCTGCAAACATGTCCTGCAAGTCAAGTCATCAAGTCTCCCAAACGTTAAGCTAAAATGAAGGCCCATGTATTTGCATTTTGCATTGTGCTCTTTTAAATAAATATCGTACTGGTTGAGCCTGAAACCACTTTCTGAATTAATGTTTTCATGACTCTTGGCATACTGAGCTGCAGTCACGTCAGCAAGAAGCCTGCCAAGACAGTATTATGAATAACAGTTATCCGTCTGCTGTACAGAGTGGCATCCCTGCCCGGTGAAGAAGGTACACAGAACCCGTCCGAGGGAGATAGGGCCTAGCCATTCTGTCTCCATTTAAGTAAATCACAGTGCTTGCATCCATAGAAGAGCTCACAGCCCTCATGCAATGAACGAATAAATATGCCCTCTCTGTCTTTTAGTGATGAACAACTTGTGCTCCAGATAATACATCCCCTATCATATCAGATTGTACAAGACGTGCTCAAGTCGCCTTGACACAAGAGATCTCTCTACTAGGTTGAAAGTCAGCTTCCTCCCAGTTACACGTCAATTGCACGTCATGTCCAAGTTGCACACAAGTAGGGCAGAGTTCCAGCTGGTCATGCAAACTCCTCCTAAGTACCCACCCACCTATGACACCTACCTATCACCTACCTATGACTCATCAAAGTACACACCCTCATGTACACCCACATGTTCTTATCTCATTTTCTTTCTTGCTCTGCTTAGCCTATGTACAAGAAATGTATATATACTATGTTCAGTAAATATTGTTAGAAGACTCTTCCTGAACCTCAGAGGTGATGGAACATATTCTCCCTTTGACTCAAGTTATTGGAATAAAGCCCATTTTAACTCAGATACCACGGACTCTGCTTCTCACTTGATGCATGATACTTTGTTAATGCCTAGAAATTCTGCCAGGGTAATATTTTATTTACCACATAATTTGGCGCCCGAATAGGGACATATCCCTTTCCCCACTCGCCGGAGTTGTGGGTCTAGTCTTTGCCCCCTTCTGCAGCCGTGACGGACTTCAAAGTGCGCACGCCATCGGGATTTCCCGCTACTCCCTCAGGCCCAGGAGGAGGACGGACTGCGACCAGGCATCCATGTGAGGCAGTGAGGAACGCGGATCGTCTCAACCAGAGGCCCAGCCCGTGAGAGAGCAAGGTCCGAGGTCTCCAGAGGTCCACCTGTTCCAAGGCGCAAGCGTAGTCAAGTCAAGTTTCCGAGGCCTTCAAGTTTCAAGTTCTGCTTTCCCGGTGAGTACCACTATGGGGAATGCATCAAGTTCAAGACGGGCTCATTTTAAATGAGAACGGTCAAGACGGGCCCACGGTAAAACGTGGGACGGTCAAGACGGGTCCACGGTTAAACGTGGGCCCGGTAAAGACGTGTCTCAATTTTTTGGGACCGGCATGGTTGTACTGTATTTTCAGTGCACAAAATTGTTTTTCAAGTACATGTTTAACTCTCTGTAATGGTATCTGTTTTAGTGTTTCAGTGTTTAAATTGTTTAGTGTGAATGATTGTTGATTGTTACAGTCTATTTTTTGTGTATTGTGTTTCCATTGTGTTGATTTCAACATGCCACTGTTTTCAAAGTTGCGTCAGATAGGGACCAGAAAAGGTATACTAGAATAGACAGTTAATATCGGGCCTAGAGACACACCTGGTCATGATATGTGTTAAAAAGTCAAGACCCTCTCAGAAAGACGCTATTGAGTTATGGCGCAAAGAGTGACACAGGAGATCAGAGAAAGAATTCAATAAAGCAGAGAGAACTAAAACAAGCAGAGAAAAAATAAAGCCAAAGAAAAAGAACTACGGGATAAGGGGGAACGGGTCAAGACAGAACAGACTGTTAGAGAAAGAAATTCCGTCATTACTGGTATTTATCCCACCCTGTCAGAAGAACTAGTTCAAGTGACCACCTCAGAAAGACCCAGTAGGTAGAGAACGCCACCATCTGTTCCCTTTAGAGTATGTAAAATAAGTTGACAGCATCTGAAGCGTTCATTTCCTTGTATCTAGACAAGTCCCTTCTGGACTGCGAAAGTGCCTTGTGAGTAACTAGTTGGTTTATTTGTGAATAAGCGCCTTGTGATTAAGACTTGTGAGTAGTATGTTGAATTTTCCTAAGTATAGCTCCTTGTAAATATGCCTTGTGAATAGCGTGTCATTTTTTTGACTTGTTGAGCTTCTTGTAAATATGGCTTGTGAATAGCGCCATGTAGTTATGGCTTGTGCAGAGCATGTTATCATCAGGTCCCTAGCCATTACGTTAGGCAGGAGAGAGCTGGATCTCTTTCAAGTGCTTGGAGAAAATGTTTTGAAGATGTGCGTACGTGTTATGTGATAACGTGGAGAGATGAGTCCATGACTTTCCCATGTACTGCAGTCATTGGGGAATGATTGTGCTTCAGCTGCCAAAGAGTTAATATCTTGTACTGAGTAGGCAGTATTTGTTTTAACATGCTGTTTAACAAGGTGTTGAGGGATTTTGGCGTTTTTTGGTGTTTGCGGGGGGCGTGTTTTTGAGCGGAAATTCGTACCCGTTCCAGTAGAGGGATTTGGTTGCTTTTTGGTGAGGATTTAGTAAATAGCTTGGACTACTGTGATGCAAAATTTGAAAAGGATCCGAGCTGTGGAAGTGGTGGAAAAAGCATGTTTTGTGTGGAGGTGCGATTTGCCATGTTATCCAATGGGCGTATTTCTGGAAATGGAGAGTAAAGAAGTGTATTTGTAAGGGTTTTGCCTTGGAACACTTGATTTAATGTGTTTGGCTCAGAGGTCGGTAGTTGTAAATAAACCAGTCTAATTGAGATAAGGGTTTGCACCACGAAGAGTGCTTTAATGTTTTCACGGTTGAGAAGAAATTATAGAACAGACCCATCTTAGAATGTGCTTTTAAATTAGTGTAATGCAACAGTGTTTTTTGTTTAAATAGGAATGTTCCTACAGAATATTTTTCCCAATGCAAGCTGCCCTTTAGAATAGCGTAGTGACAGTTATTCCACTCACTTAGGAAAGTGGCTATTTGTAAATTAATGAACGTGGCCCTTTTTGATAGCTACAATACACTACCATCTTAGTGCATTGCTAAGAGTCCCCTACATTAGTTTGATTTGCATTCATTTAGTTTCAAGGCTCACCTATGTACTTTGACAGGCTGCTGATAGAAAGGTATAATGTTGCACGGTAAAAGCAGTGTTCATTAAACAAGACTTGGTAAATAGGATCAATCAATTGATATATGCAGAGAACAGTCCCAACCCAACAGTCCATGATAATTCGTTTTTTTTTCTCTCAACTGCAAAGTGCTTAGCATTGTGTGCAGAAGCAAACTGTCCCTTTTTGTGTGGTAATTTGCATGCTAAACAAATGCCCATGTTTCAAATGTCTTGCCTTCTAGCTGAATTAGTTAGACAAAAGTGTGTTTTAGAAAGTGGAGCTTTTAAGTAGCAGTACAGAATTATTTTAAATGCTAGCATGTCACTTAGTTACAGAAAAAAAAAAAATCTTTATTAATTTACTTTTTACAACGTTTTAAAAGTTTGCTTCAGTTAAGTTAGAGAACGTGGGTTAAGCTCTCTGTCCTGGGAACAGTTATGTTTTGAATTACTTAGAAAGTGTTTTTCGACCTTGAAGTGGCTGAATAACTTCTCCTGGCTGACTCCCAGGGACAGATGTTTATGTAAAGGGAGGGCTTTTTCCTCTTGGAGCGAGCAGTGCCTGTCTTGTTGATATTGGCCATACTCCAATTCTTTTCCACGGACAAGACCGAGCTCTGTCTTCAGTAACTTGGCAGCTGTTCTCAGCTCTCAGAGCCTCCGTGATGAGCCGCAGAGGAATGTTTATGTAAAGGGAGGGCTACTGCTCCGACTTACACTAGCTTCATTCGCATGTAAAGAGAGGAGGCTTGCAGCTCACTCTTTAAGGAACTTGGCAGACATTTGGCTCTTTCAATGAGCTCAGCGTTGGCAGCGACCCAATTTTAGAGAAGCAGAGACGAGTGAGAGGCTTGTCTCCTATTTTGTTATGTTTGACACTGAGCCAGCTCCTGGCTCTGAGGGGAGGGGTAGGTGAGCAAGGAGTGAGTTCGTAGCGAAGTTACCTCCCCAGCCCCTCTGACTTGTGTACAAATAGTTGCTCTTCCTTACAGATAAGTCACGCTTGCAAATGTATAGTTTAAAATAGTGTAAACAGAATAATTGGCAAGAGTCTTGCTCTTGCGATGGGTTCAGCATCTGGCAGTCATTCAATTTTAGATCACAGTGTAGCCCGACTTGGAATTGATTCAAAATTCCGAGCGCGAACATAATTCTAGAGGGAGGGGCTGCTTCTCAAAAGAGGTGAGGAGTGGCGAGGCTCTAGGCCTTCTGTCTATGACAAGAATACTTTGGTTTTATTCGAATACATTTAGAGAACATATTGTGGGTAGTATGGTCATACTATTCCCAAGATTTAGAGTAGGATTTTAGTATAAACTGCAGAGCTTTTGGAACGAGGCTCCACTTAACTTAGAGGTTAACAGAGGTTCGTGGGCGTTTGTTTGAGGTTCCCCCAAAATAAAAATTGTGGTTTTGGATTGAAAATTCATTTTTATTTATTTATTTATTTTTATGTAATTCATTTTTGCTGGATTGATGACATAGGGTCCTAGCATTTGCAGTCAAGCATTAAAGCGACAGCTAGTCAGTGTTTACATGCCTACCAACACAGCACTGATACAGTACATAAACGACATTCTAATTACAGCAAGATCAGAACCAGACTGTGACATTGCATCTCTGACAGTCTTACACTTTCTGTGAAAAGCAAGTGGTGTACAACACTTGCTTTCCAAGGAGGGTACACGTGGTTCCCTCTGTGAGCCAGGTATACAGCTAACATAACCATTTATTGGCCTTACTTCTTACTGCAGGCAATGGATTCCCCAGTATGCATATCTAGCCAAACCACTCATACAGTTAACTACACAGGAGGCAGCTACTCTGACTGTACTCCCTAGGACACAAGAACACACCTTGGCATTTGAGGAATTAAAAAGAGCATTATGTCAAGCGCCAGTTTTAAGCGACTCCATGTTACAGTAAACATGTTATGCTTTTTTAATTTTATTTATTTTTACATTTGACTGTAGCGAGACTGACAGGATATGGACTGACATTATTTCAACCACACATAGAGATCAGACGTTGTAACATTCTGAATCCTGCAACACTTTTGCCCTCAAGTACAGTAAATGCACCACCACATGACTGTGTGGAAGTTATGAATATAGTGACAAGACCAAGACAAGACCTGACAGATATTGTACTCCCAGACCCTGACCTGACACTCTATGTGGATGGTTCATGCATGAGAATGAGTGCAGGAGAATTAGTAGCAGCCTATCCTGTGACCACTGGAAATAGACACACTGTCTGCACAAGCAGCAGAGCTCATTGCTCTGACACAAGCCTGCATAAGAGCTAAGCACTTGAAAGTAAACATTTATACTGACTCACAATACGCTTTTGACGTTGTTCATGATTTCGGGGTTCTGAGGAGGAAGAGAGAGGTTTCTTGAGACCTCCCATGGGACCAAGATTCAGCAGAGCCAGCTTATTCAGGCCCTGTTAGAAGCCATACATTTACCTACAGCCATTCTATCCTGAAATACAAAGCTCACACCAAAGTTACAGACACCATTTCCCAGAGTAATGACCTGGCAGACCGAACAGCTAAACTTACAGCCCAGACAGCCCAGACAGCCCAGACACCAACAGACACGACAAGGACAGAGGTACCATTACTGACATAAAGTATGACAGTCAGGGACCCTACACAAGATGTACTCGACATACAGACATATGCCACCACAGATGAGATAAAGAGATGGACTTTACAAGGAGGGGTCCAGACTAACCAAGGTTGGATGACTAAGGGAAAAAGCACATGGTTTCAGATTCTATGGTACAAGTAATCATAAGCACAGCACATAGTCCCGCACACTTGGGAGAGAAGGCAATGCTAGACAGCTTACAGAACATTTGGTTTAACAAGCAGCGAACATGTATGATCTATTGCCAGTTCAATCCAGGAAAAGGCATTCCGTTGGAAGAAGGCGGATTTCATCCTCCTGACCACCCTTTTGAAGTTCTCCAGACGGATTATATCCAAATGGACAGATGTAGAGGTTTAACAAGTATGTCCTAGTAGTTGTGTGTGCACTGTCTAGATGGACAGAAGCATATCCAGTTCCAGATTATACTGCTGTTACAACAGCCAGACAATTGGTGCGCAGTACTTCCCCAGATATGAATTACCTCATGTGATCTATTCAGATAACGATCAGCCATTCTCCTCTGAACTAATGAAACAAGTGTCCCTTCTGTTAGGTTATACATGGAATTTCCATTGTGTCAGACACCCAGAAGCAGCAGGCCTTGTAGAAAGACATAATCAGACACTTAAGACAAAGAAAATTGCCAAGATCTGTGCAGACAAAGGCGTGGATTGGATGGTGGCCTTGCCGGTTGCCCTCTTTTACATGCGTATGGTAGCTCATTCCAGAACAGGCCTATTTCCTTATGAAGTATATATGTGGGGTACGCCTATGCCAAAGAAAATAACTGATGTTGGTCAGTAACATGCTGACAGATTACCTGGCTTCCTTGATTTCTGCACTACTCTCTTGTTGTTCACAGGTCAAGGAACATGCCATAGCACCAGAGGATTCTATACTTGTGTCCGGAATTTTGATAGTTCAAGTCCCCTTGAGCCACGTTGGAAGACGCCGAAGTTGGTGGAAGGACGTAAAGGCCGAACTCACCTTCATCGCTATTTGGAACTTTGGAACTTTGGAACTTTTATAAAGAACACTGACCTTTGCTAGAAAATACCCCTCAGCAAGAGTATAGGTCTAGATTAAGATCTAGTAAGTCAGACGTAGTTTAATTGTTTAAGCCCACCCGGTGGTGAATCGGTTAGACTCGATTTCTGACATGTATAAGATCACATATGAGAATAGCAAGAAGAGAGATAAGAAGGAAAAATACTGCAAGCTATTACGCAGTAGATGTATAGTTACCTTGATCATCCTTTTCATTCTGTGCATTGTTATAATTGGTGTTAGTTTATTGCTACATGTTTTCTTTCCTATTTCCTCACATATACACTCTTCCAGTAACAGCACCGCAGAGCATACATTTAGTGAACTGCCTCCTCATGAATTGTCATATCGACTTGCACTGCGTAACAATACTTTTATTCGAATGTTACACCATTCTCATCAGACCAGCAATGCGACTGATTGCTGGGTATGTGGCCAAATGCCACCTTATCAAGAGACGAAGGGAGTCTTGCCCTTCTACCCTTTACCGTTCTCACACAATGGTTCATGTGGAGCATGGTTTGCTCTAATGACCTCAATAGATAGAAGGTACATAGCTTATCCAGGTGGCTGGATATATGGAAACCTGAATAAAGTAATGAATGAAGCATGCTTTCCAGACAAAGACGGATTCCCCCAAAGAAAGGGAACCGATTTAGAGAATGAAGAGTACGAACAGGGAAATGCATCCGTTAACTTTATAATGTTAAACGTTCAGCCCAAGCAAAACACAGGTCCACCGTTTATATCAGTCCTGCCAGCAAAAGGTGATTTATGTGTTAGTAAGAAAGGCTCAGTACATATGGGACACAGCGAGTGTAACACTGTAGTAGAGTTTGATGATAACGGACTTTCTTCTTTCAAAACATCACGCCATACCTATTTCATTTGTGGTCAGACAGCCTATGTACATCTGCCCTTAGACTGGGGTGGGACTGGTTATATAGCATTCTTATTGCCACCCGTTTTTCTAGCCCCATCAAATTATCATAGAGATTCACGACTAGAACATGTTAGACAAAAGAGAGAGACAGATTCTGCAGGGATTGATCAGACTGAAACAGCTTGGGAGCAATATACAGACTTCAACAAAGGTTTCTTTTTCTTCATAGGTCCCGTCCAAAACAGTAAACTGATACGCAGGTTAACAAGGACTCTTGAAACAGTTGTAAATGTAACTGCATCTGCCCTGGCGAACTTGACCCAGGAACAGTCTGCTATTAGACTTGTCGTTCTTCAAAACCGCCTCATTCTAGACGTCATCTTGGCGGATAGGGGCGGATCTTGTAGCGTCATTCGATCTAGTTGTTGCATTTTCATCCCAGATAATGCACCATCTGTGTACGAAGCAATAACAAGGCTCCACAAGATTGCTCATGCCATACATCAAGATCCAGGCACATGGACTTGGTCCAGTTGGTTCTGGGGTGTAATATCTGCATGGGGATGGAAAGTTATGTCCTTCCTAGGAATGGCCCTACTTATGGTATTTGGTTGCTGTCTCTGTCTGCAGTGTGGTCCGGCGATTTGCGGCCTGTGTGCCACTGCCTGTGTTCCCCATCCATGTAAACAAAGAGTTAAAGATGAACAAATGATTCTGTATGATGAACTATACGGTCTCATGAATATAGATGTATCCTAAAGGGTTATGTAGGGGACAAGGAGGGAATGAGGAAAATGATATTTTGCCTGACCAAATATGTCCACTACATATACCCTATGTTACTTGTCATGTGCATGTCACCCATGCATATTTCCCGTAGTGGCCTGAATCACTAGGCCTCTGCAAACATGTCCTGCAAGTCAAGTCATCAAGTCTCCCAAACGTTAAGCTAAAATGAAGGCCCATGTATTTGCATTTTGCATTGTGCTCTTTTAAATAAATATCGTACTGGTTGAGCCTGAAACCACTTTCTGAATTAATGTTTTCATGACTCTTGGCATTCTGAGCTGCAGTCACGTCAGCAAGAAGCCTGCCAAGACAGTATTATGAATAACAGTTATCCGTCTGCTGTACAGAGTGGCATCCCTGCCCGGTGAAGAAGGTACAGAGAACCCGTCTGAGGGAGATAGGGCCTAGCCATTCTGTCTCCATTTAAGTAAATCACAGTGCTTGCATCCATAGAAGAGCTCACAGCCCTCATGCAATGAACGAATAAATATGCCCTCTCTGTCTTTTAGTGATGAACAACTTGTGCTCCAGATAATACATCCCCTATCATATCAGATTGTACAAGACGTGCTCAAGTCGCCTTGACACAAGAGATCTCTCTACTAGGTTGAAAGTCAGCTTCCTCCCAGTTACACGTCAATTGCACGTCATGTCCAAGTTGCACACAAGTAGGGCAGAGTTCCAGCTGGTCATGCAAACTCCTCCTAAGTACCCACCCACCTATGACACCTACCTATCACCTACCTATGACTCATCAAAGTACACACCCTCATGTACACCCACATGTTCTTATCTCATTTTCTTTCTTGCTCTGCTTAGCCTATGTACAAGAAATGTATATATACTATGTTCAGTAAATATTGTTAGAAGACTCTTCCTGAACCTCAGAGGTGATGGAACATATTCTCCCTTTGACTCGAGTTATTGGAATAAAGCCCATTTTAACTCAGATACCACGGACTCTGCTTCTCACTTGATGCATGATACTTTGTTAATGCCTAGAAATTCTGCCAGGGTAATATTTTATTTACCACAAGCTGGTAAACTGATTCAAGCACCATTCGCTGCATGCATTCAATTTCAAGCCCCTCCTGGCTCTCTCAGGTGAGTTTCCGGTTTTCAGCATGCTGGTGCATGTAGTTCGAAAGATCGAAAATGTTACCACAGTGGGCTCAGTTTAATTCAGTGTCCTTTTAAAATTGATTAATAGCAACAGCCCCAGTGGGCTCCGGAGCAGAATTTTCAGTTCAATTAAGTGACCTTTGCTGTGCCAAAGGCTCCGACCTCTTCGAAGCCTCTGAGGCCCCCTTCACAACTCCAGGGGTGGGGCGCTCTTCACGGCCAGGCTGCCGTGTATTTAATCCAAACTTCAAGTTGCTGTGATAAAAAAACGCCTCCAACAGCAATGTGCTAAACAGCCTTTAATGTCAATACCGGCAAATACAGCTCTGTGAAAAATGTTCTCCTTACGCGTTTCAAAGCTCGATGGCTCCTTCGTCAGAGGATGACAGCTTGTAAACTGATTCAAGCACCATTCGCTGCATGCATTCAATTTCAAGCCCCTCCTGGCTCTCTCAGGTGAGTTTCCGGTTTTCAGCATGCTGGTACATGTAGTTCGAAAGATCGAAAATGTTACCACAGTGGGCTCAGTTTAATTCAGTGTCCTTTTAAAATTGATTAATAGCAACAGAATCAGTGGGCTCCGGAGCAGAATTTTCAGTTCAATTAAGTGACCTTTGCTGTGCCAAAGGCTCCGACCTCTTCGAAGCCTCTGAGGCCCCCTTCACAACTCCAGGGGTGGGGCGCTCTTCACGGCCAGGCTGCCGTGTATTTAATCCAAACTTCAAGTTGCCCTGATACAAAAACGCCTCCAACAGCAAAGTGCTAAACAGCCTTTAATGTCAATACCGGCAAATACAGCTCTGTAAAAAATGTTCTCCTTACGCGTTTCAAAGCTCGATGGCTCCTTCGTCAGAGGATGACAGCTTGTAAACTGATTCAAGCACCATTCGCTGCATGCATTCAATTTTAAGCCCTTCCTGGCTCTCTCAGGTGAGTTTCCGGTTTTCAGCATGCTGGTACATGTAGATCGAAAGATCGAAAATGTTACCACAGTGGGCTCAGTTTAATTCAGTGTCCTTTTAAAATTGATTAATAGCAACAGCCCCAGTGGGCTCCGGAGCAGAATTTTCAGTTCAATTAAGTGACCTTTGCTGTGCCAAAGGCTCCGACCTCTTCGAAGCCTCTGAGGCCCCCTTCACAACTCCAGGGGTGGGGCGCTCTTCACGGCCAGGCTGCCGTGTATTTAATCCAAACTTCAAGTTGCCCTGATACAAAAACGCCTCCAACAGCAATGTGCTAAACAGCCTTTAATGTCAATACCGGCAAATACAGCTCTGTGAAAAATGTTCTCCTTACGCGTTTCAAAGATCGATGGCTCCTTCGTCAGAGGATGACAGCTGGTAAACTGATTCAAGCACCATTCGCTGAATGCATTCAATTTCAAGCCCCTCCTGGCTCTCTCAGGTGAGTTTCCAGTTTTCAGCATGCTGGTACATGTAGTTCGAAAGATCGAAAATTTTACCACAGTGGGCTCAGTTTAATTCAGTGTCCTTTTAAAATTGATTAATAGCAACAGCCCCAGTGGGCTCCGGAGCCGAATTTTCAGTTCAATTAAGTGACCTTTGCTGTGCCAAAGGCTCCGACCTCTTCGAAGCCTCTGAGGGCCCCTTCACAACTCCAGGGGTGGGGCGCTCTTCACGGCCAGGCTGCCGTGTATTTAATCCAAACTTCAAGTTGCCCTGATACAAAAACGCCTCCAACAGCAAAGTGCTAAACAGCCTTTAATGTCAAAACCGGCAAATACAGCTCCGTGAAAAATGTTCTCCTTACGCGTTTCAAAGCTCGATGGCTCCTTCGTCAGAGGATGACAGCTGCTAAACTGATTCAAGCACCATTCGCTGCATGCATTCAATTTCAAGCCCCTCCTGGCTCTCTCAGGTGAGTTTCCGGTTTTCAGCATGCTGGTATATGTAGTTCGAAAGATCGAAAATGTTACCACAGTGGGCTCAGTTTAATTCAGTGTCCTTTTAAAATTGATTAATAGCAACAGCCCCAGTGGGATCCGGAGCAGAATTTTAGTTCAATTAAGTGACCTTTGCTGTGCCAAAGACTCCGACCTCTTCGAAGCCTCTGAGGCCCCCTTCACAACTCCAGGGGTGGGGCGCTCTACACGGCCAGGCTGCCGTGTATTTAATCCAAAGTTCAAGTTGCCCTGATACAAAAACACCTCCAACAGCAAAGTGCTAAACAGCCTTTAATGTCAAAACCGGCAAATACAGCTACATGAAAAATGTTTTCCTTACGCGTTTCAAAGCTCGATGGCTCCTTCGTCAGAGGATGACAGCTGGTAAACTGATTCAAGCACCATTCGCTGCATGCATTCAATTTCAAGCCCCTCCTGGCTCTCTCAGGTGAGTTTCCGGTTTTCAGCATGCTGGTACATGTAGTTCGAAAGATCGAAAATGTTACCACAGTGGGCTCAGTTTAATTCAGTGTCCTTTTAAAATTGATTAATAGCAACAGCCCCAGTGGGCTCCGGAGCAGAATTTTCAGTTCAATTAAGTGACCTTTGCTGTGCCAAAGGCTCCGACTTCTTCGAATCCTCTGAGGCCCCCTTCACAACTCCAGGGGTGGGGCGCTCTTCACGGCCAGGCTGCCGTGTATTTAATCCAAACTTCAAGTTGCCCTGATACAAAAACGCCTCCAACAGCAAAGTGCTAAACAGCCTTTAATGTCAAAACCGGCAAATACAGCTCCGTGAAAAATGTTCTCCTTACGCGTTTCAAAGTCAATGGCTCCTTCGTCAGAGGATGACAGCTGGTAAACTGATTCAAGCACCATTCGCTGCATGCATTCAATTTCAAGCCCCTCCTGGCTCTCTCAGGTGAGTTTCCGGTTTTCAGCATGCTGGTACATGTAGTTCGAAAGATCAAAAATTTTACCACAGTGGGCTCAGTTTAATTCAGTGTCCTTTTAAAATTGATTAATAGCAACAGCCCCAGTGGGCTCCGGAGCAGAATTTTCAGTTCGATTAAGTGACCTTTGCTGTGCCAAAGGCTCCGACCTCTTCGAAGCCTCTGAGGCACCCTTCAAGACTCCAGGGGTGGGGCGCTCTTCACGGCCAGGCTGCTGTGTATTTAATCCAAACTTCAAGTTGCCCTGATACAAAAACGCCTCCAACAGCAAAGTGCTAAACAGCCTTTAATGTCAAAACCGCCAAATACAGCTCCGTGAAAAATGTTCTCCTTACGCGTTTCAAAGCTCAATGGCTCCTTCGTCAGAGGATGACAGCTGGTAAACTGATTCAAGCACCATTCGCTGCATGCATTCAATTTCAAGCCCCTCCTGGCTCTCTCAGGTGAGTTTCCGGTTTTCAGCATGCTGGTACAAGTAGTTCGAAAGATCGAAAATGTTACCACAGTGGGCTCAGTTTAATTCAGTGTCCTTTTAAAATTGATTAATAGCAACAGCCCCTGTGGGCTCCGGAGCAGAATTTTCAGTTCAATTAAGTGACCTTTGCTGTGCAAAAGGCTCCGCCCTCTTCGAAGCCTCTGAGGCCCCCTTCACAACTCCAGGGGTGGGGCGCTCTTCACGGCCAGGCTGCCGTGTATTTAATCCAAACTTCAAGTTGCCCTGATACAAAAAGGCCTCCAACAGCAATGTGCTAAACAGCCTTTAATGTCAAAACCGGCAAATACAGCTCCGTGAAAAATTTTCTCCTTACGCGTTTCAAAGCTCGATGGCTCCTTCGTCAGAGGATGACAGCTGGTAAACTGATTCAAGCACCATTCGCTGCATGCATTCAATTTCAAGCCCCTCCTGGCTCTCTCAGGATGAAACGCGTCAGGCAACAGAGACCTGGAAAATAAACCTTTGTTTTACAAGATGCAGCTTCCTTGAATAAAATACGATTGAAACCTACCTCGATGTGGCTCTTCAAAAGTGGGTAACTTTATTTTTGGATTTATAACGTTTGACCCGGTCGTCTGAAGAGCCCTGCCAGGATTGAGTGGAATGCTGCAAACAGCGCGAGCGGCATTGTCAGGAAGGCTGTTTCTTGGAAGTATGATTATGCACTTGCTGAAGCAGAGACTGTTTTCTAACCCACTGTGGTTTTATTTTGTGACATTTTACCCGAATGCAGCAACTCACTGGAGTGTAATCAAGGCACTACTATAACCAAGAGGCTGAGCGTGAGGTGACGCTTTCCCAGCAACGCCCACCAAGGCTAAGGGTTGCCATTTAAAGACTGTTCGGCTGCAAGCGGTGATTTCACGATGTGCCTCTGATGAAGTGAGGAATCGCATGAAACGCGTCAGGCAACGGAGACCTGGAAAATAAACCTTTGTTTTACAAGATGCAGCTTCCTTGAATAAAAAATGATTGAAACCTACCTGGATGTGGCTCTTCAAAAGTGGGTAACTTTATTTTTGGATTTATAACGGCCGACCCGGTCGTCTGAAGAGCCCTGCCACAATTGAGTGGAATGCTGCAAACAGCGCGAGCGGCATTGTCAGGAAGGCCGTTTCTTGGAAGTATGATTATGCACTTGCTGAAGCAGAGACTGTTTTCTAACCCACTGTGGTTTTGTTTTGTGACATTTTATCCGAATGCAGCAACTCACTGGAGTGTAATCAAGGCACTACTATAACCAAGAGGCTGAGCGTGAGGTGACGCTTTCCCAGCAACGCCCACCAAGGCTAACGGTTGCCATTTAAAGACTGTTCGGCTGCAAGCGGTGATTCCACGATGTGCCTCTGATGAAGTGCGGAATCGCATGAAACGTGTCAGGCAACAGAGACCTGGGAAATAAACCTTTGTTTTACAAGATGCAGCTTCCTTGAATAAAACACGATTGAAACCTACCTGGATGTGGCTCTTCAAAAGTGGGTAACTTTATTTTTGGATATATATATATATTCATATATATATATATATTCACTGAAAAAAACATAGGTTTCAGGGGTGTTATAGTTAGCTAGACATTTCACTCGTACAAAACCATTGAAATTCCTCCGTTATAGTTAGTGGTACTAACTATAACTTGCGTGCCCGCAATCCACTGCTAATGATGTCACATACTACTTCATTCATGACATGGTCAGTGACATCAATGATGACATCATCCAGTGAATGTGGTTTGGTTCGATATTTAAGTAAGTATTATATATAGAGCAATCCACATTAAAGACTGAGTGTATGTATAAGTGTCTGGATGGAGGATTAAGTAGCACTATGATTGACTGTCTAATTGACTTTTTTAAAGTGTCTCACTAAATATATGGGATACTGATTAAACTGTGTGAATATCTATTTCACTGTATCTCTTGTTATGTAAACTACTACATACGTTGGTTACTAGCTATGTGAAAGTCTATATTAGTATTAGTTAGTTAAGTGAGTATCTGTATGGGATAGTGAATGTCTGTGTGGTTGGGTAGGAGGTGTGTGACTGTCCAAAGATGTGTAAATAGTTGATTTAGTAGGTATATGAGGTTAAGACTGCACATGGAAGCGCTTGTTTGGGTGAGTGAATCTCTTTATGGGGTGGTGATGAGTAAATATATTTCTCAATAATACATGTCCAACAAAGTAGAAATATAAAAGGCAGTGTATGTGACAGTTGTTGTTTATAAATAAGTATACTTAAGACTCAGTCATTGTATCGAAAACTTTATACTTGTAATAGTAATTTTATAACACACTAAGTATGAGTTACTATCTATATGAATAATGAATAAATAAAGTGATGTTTGTATAAGTGTGTAGCTTAGTAAATATAAGTATGATCAATGGTTTGCATTAGCGAGTAGGATGACTGCTTAAGTGAATAGGATGTGCGCTGGTGTGTAATGTCGTTGTAGGTGTATAAGTATATTTAATAGTATTCTATTGATCTTTGTTAACATGTATGAGTGAATCCATAGGTAAGTGTTTAGATGTGTGTGTAGATGTAGTAATCACTGATTGGGTTTTTTGGATCTTGTATTGGTGTGTCAATGCATTCAAATTTGGTACGCTATATTTTATGATGAGTGTTGAAAGGTTATGCTAGTGTATGATGAGGTGTATCAGATTGTCAAGTGGATGATGTCATCAGTGATGTCACTGACCATGTCATGAATGATGTAATATGTGACATCATCAGCAGTGGATTGCGGGCGCGCGAGTTATAGTTAGTACAACTAACTATAACGGAGGAATTTCAATGGTTTTGTATGAGTGAAATGTCTAGCTAACTATAACACCTCTGAATCCTATGGTTTTTTCAGTGAATTTCTAAGGATTTTTAAATGCTAATACCTAACTATAATATATCTGAAACCTATGGTTTCTTCAGTGAATTTCAAAAAAAATGTAAATGCTAATTCTTAACTATAACATGTCTGAAACCTATGTTTTTTCAGTGAATTTCAAAGGTTTTTTCAATTACAATTATTAAATGTATTAATTGTTGTATTTATTTTTTTATACTGATTTTCTACATTTTTTTAAACTATTTATTTTTAGATATTTTATTTTTTAAATTACATTATAATTACATTATACATTACATTACAAAATATACTTTCTCTGAATGAATTACTTTAGTTTAAATACTTTGCAAATAGGCAATAGACTTTAAGTACAGTAGTTACAGTTGTTGAAATGGGCAACACAATTTCAAACACAATGCAACATTGAGCTCAATGTGAATTTTTAGTTAAATGAAATTAGTTACTTTATGGATTACTTTTCTAACCACAGGACTTTATCCTAGATTCAGTCCTTCGACATCTCCTGTAAACAGTTGAGTAAAAGCGTTTTGGTTACAGTAGTGAGTTTTAAGTAATATTATTGTATTTTAAAAGTTGACAGAAATTGTTTCGCATAGAATCACCAATGTTAACCTATGGGAGGAAATTCACTTAGCGGGTATGTAGTGGTATCGTAATTTTTTCGTTATCAGTGGTGGATCCTGGATCCAGCACTGGTGCATCTCCTGTAAACAGTTGAAAGAATGCTTTTAAGTCATACAGGCGATTTTATAGGAATATTTAATATTTTTAGTGTGTGAAAATAGACACTTAGAAACTTTTCTGGTAAAAACCAGACAGTGGATTCCTATGGAAGGAAATACAAGTTACTGGTAAGTATGGTTAGAATTACTTTTCAGGGTCAGTGCTGGCCTGAAAGATGCAGCACTGGGTTCTCCCCTGATAACAGGTGAGTAAATCGGAATTCGTTGTTCAGATGATTTTAGGTGAATATTTTAAAGTTCCAAAACTCCACACTTAAAAGAATTTCCAAGTGAAACTAGTCAATGTTAGCCAATGGAAGGAAATGCAAGTTACTGGTAAGTAGGGTTAGAATTACTTTTCAGGATCGGTACTGGGCTCAAAGATACAGCACTGAGGTCTCTCCTGATAACAGGTGAGTAAATCGGAATTCATAGTACATCCAATAAGCGCCACAGAGCTGCGTAGCATAGAAATGTAAAAAGGGGCACGGCCTGCACCACCTCTCAGTGGAAGCACCTGGTGGGCTTCTTGGCCCCCATGGTCCCTCAGGTTTGAAGTGAACATTTTTCCCCAACTTAAAACGCTCCACAGGGCGTGTTTGCACACATCACGTCAGGCCCCATCCCCTCCCTTCACCACTGTGTAAACGCGCCCTGTCACCGTTCTAAGTTGAGAGATTAAGTCCCCTTCAATCCTAAGGGTCCTTAGGGTCAAGCAAGCCCAGTAGGTATCTCCAGCAAGCGCCACAGAGCTGCGTTGCAGCACGGGCGTAGCTAGAGCTTGTGGCGCCCGGGGCTATCCCTCAGATTACCGCCCCTTGGGGGGGGGGGGTGGTGGGGAAAAAGGACGGTGAGCACACTGGATACCACACCCTCCTAGCTGTCCTGCCTGCAGATGCCTAGGACTCACACAGTTTGCGAGGGGGGGTCTTTGTGAACTTGCCTTGCCACCTTCCACCACACTCTGGCTTGACCTGCTCTTTATCTCTCATGGACAGAAGCACCAACATTAAATATGCCTGCTATGATCCCCCAGTGTGCAAAAGTAAGCAGTTCGAGGACACAAGCATGTTCTCTAGCAAAGCAGCAGACACTACTGCAGGATCGGTGCATAGGAGCTCCCTGGGAGTGCTCTAATGATGCCATTCTGCCTGGTTTCGCGGGTTACTGGCCCGGGCAGTGGCAGTTCGACATGTTTCTGGCAAATATCTGGAATATCTTAAAATAAACAATTCTGTGCCATATATGTTTTTCAAACTAGACTTACAGCCTGCTAATGATACACATTTGTACACTTGTAGGTCATAGCTTGGGTTAACTTACCGGACCCTGGCCAGGGTGGCCGGACGCTGAGCTTTAGAAATATTACTGCTAGTCAGTGTCTCAGAAAAGGTATTTTTTATATAATACAGCCTACATAGGTAGTCTATGCGTACCTCAGTCAGCCTCTTCTCCTGAGGCTTGTCCTAAACCCCCTCCCAATCATGCCTCATTGTACTGTAATGTTATGTGCTTAAAATAGCCATGCAACTTACTTCCAGCCACAGGTTAATAATAGCTGGTGGTGCCTTACTGTAATCAGCAAATTGATTTTTATTAAATGGCTCAATGTGTCTTTTTTAATAAAAATTACACTTTGTGGCCGAATTGTGATCCCTAGCTATGTGTGGTTTCAGATTGCTTATGTGTGACATTTTCATAATTTCAGTGTAATTATGAGTGACATTCAACAAATATGAGTGACACTTTCTCGCGAACAAAATCAAGAAGTGAAGACGATGGAAACATATATATTACACCCATTTGAGCAACGAGAAACTCTAAGAAGATCTTAAAACTGCTGTAATGTACCAGAAAAGGGAAGGTCACTACCCTAGTAAAAAGTAGTAACTGACAGCCAATCCTCATAAAAACAGAGAGGTGTAAAAAGTGGCGTGGCTTCTGAACACCTGTCTGCAACACAGCACCCTGGCGCATACTGGAGATACCTGTTGGGCTATTTGGCCTTCAGTGACCCTCAGTTTTGAAAGAGAATTAATTCCCCAACTTAAAATGCGCCACGGGGCGCGTTTACACAGTGGTAAAGGAAGGGGGCATGGCCTGAGGTGATATGTCTGCAAACACGCCCTGTGGCGCGTTTTAAGTTAGAGACTTAATTCCTTGTCAATCCTGTGTGTCCCTGGGGGCCAACTAGCCCACCAGGTACCTCCAGTATGCGCCAGGAGGCTGCGTTGCAGAGAGGTGTTTAGAGGACACGCCCCTTTTTACAACACTCTGCAACGCAGCTCCGTGGCACTTACTGGAGGTACCTGGTGGTCTAGTTGATGCCCAGGGACCCTCAGGATTGACAAGGAATTAATTCCCCAACTTAAACCGCGCCACAAGGTGTGTTTGCACACATGTGAACTCAGGCCCCGCCCCCTCCCTTCACCACTGTGCAAACGCGCCCGTGGCACGTTTTAAGTTGGTGGATTAACTCCCCTTGAATACTGAGGGTCCCTGGGGTGCAACTAGCCCACCAGCTACCTCCAGTTAGCGCCACAGAGCTGCGTTGCAGAGAGGTGTAAAAAGGGGCATGGCCTCAGAACACCTCTCTGTAACGCAGCTCCCTGGTGCATCCTGGAGATACCTGGTGGGCTAGTTGGCCCCCAGGGACCCTCAAGATTGAAGAGGAATTAATTCTTCAACTTAAAACGCACCACAGGGCATGTTTGCACAATGGTAAAGGAAGGGGGCGGGTCCTGAGGTGACATGTGTGCAAATACGCGCTGTGGGTTGTTTTAAAATGGGGAAGTAATTCCTCTTCAATCCTGAGTTTGCAATGGCAGGGTGGGAGCCGCAAGGCTCCCGCCCTGTCATTGCAAACAGCAGTGTCCCGGGGGTGGGCACCCTGGGACACTACAGGAGCCCTCCCTAGGGGGTGGCGATCCCCACGGCCATCAAAGGCTCCAGGAGGGGGCCGCGTGGCCTCCCTCCCACCATTTGAAAATCCCCGGGGGATGGTGGTCTCTGGGGCTTGGGGTCCATAACAGACCCCCAAATTGAAAACTTAGTGCCCAGGGGAGGTGGCTGTCCCCGGGGAATGGGGGGGCTCAAGCCCCCGCACAGGTTTTTTATTTAAAAAAAAGCCTGGGGGTGGCGGTCCCCAGGGCTGCGGGGTGGGTCGTGAGCCCCCCGCATATGTTAGCAAAAAGCCCCTAGGGGTGGTGGTCCCCAGGGCTTGGGGAGGCCTTTGAGCGCCCCCCACCGGCTTATTATAAAAGACCCGGGGGTGGCTGTACCTGGGACTGGGGGGTCACTTTGGGCCCCCCACCAAAACTATTTAATTGCCCCTGGGATTTGGCCCCCCGGGGGATAATAAGTAATATAGCGCAGGTTTTTTTTTTCATTGGCAAGATCCACGCACCCTGCGCAGATTTTGGCAAATTAAAAAAAAAAAAACATTTTGTCCCTGAGCAGGCCTAGGGGGTCAGGGTGTTTCTACCCTGCCCCCTTTTTGCTTTTTCGCATTTGTTTCTAGGTTTCTTGTGCCTCGCTTCTACCGATACACAAGATGGCTGCCAACACTTCCTGATTTGGAGCGTTGACAGCCAATTAGAATACAGCTTGTGCACGACAGGGTGCGCTTAGGGTGCGCGGATCCTGCGCGGTCAAAGATATATATGTACTTTTAAATGTCATTTTCTCAGGAACTACTGAATGGATTCACACCATTTCAGGAAAAGGCATGAGCTTGAACCAAGGACTACCTCTTTGCCAAATTTGGTGTAATTCCGTTCAGCAGTTCGGGCTATAGCTGCAGCTGAAGGTCCCTATGGAAAATTGCATGGGGAAAACACGTTTGGGGACCCCCTTTTTTCTTGGCCCCCGCTTCAGGAATCACCCCAAGACTTTCAGGATGGTAGCGGACAGGAGTGCCCCACCAGTTTGGGAAAATTCGCAAAGATTCGTAAACAGGCGCTAAAGTTATTCCAAATAGAATGATGTGGATTTCCTATGGAAAATAGGTACTAACTATAACTACCTACTGGCGACCGCCAGTGGGTTATATATATATATATATATCAGGTACAAAAGAATGGTGGATTTGCTATTGTGACCCGCACATCAACATTAGTTCTCATTAGTCACATTCAGTATTAATGTCAATTCAATTTCACACACAATGAACAATATAGAGTGCAGCTTTAGCGTTGGATGCACATCCACCTAGGGCATCAAAAGTCACCACCTGCCCAAACCTCAATCCAGGCTGTAGGTCACCACAAAGCAAATAAAACACCAGTGCACATCCAAGATAGTCACTTTGATCCCCTTCGCTATTATAGCGTTTTACTGTTAGTCCATATCCTTGGTCAGAAGCAACTTCCAAAAACCATAAGGTGTAGAAAATGTAAGCTTTTATTTTTCAAATGATATGATCCACAGCCGACGCGCGTTTCGCCCCGTTCGGGCTTTCTCAAGGCTTTTTATGGTGTCATCTCATATACCAGTTTCTGTATTAATGTGAGGTTTATGAAACCCACTGGTTGATCTTTATCAAATTAATCTTGGCCTGAACAATCGTGGTATTGTCAGATAGTTCCTTTATCCATTTCGAGCACGTAGTGTAGTGAATCAGTCTTCCCGATAGTAGTATTATTGTGGAGCCATGATAAGTTCCAACTTAACCTCAAAATTAACAGAGGTCCATACTGAACACCGTCCCTGCAATCTGGCGGCGTGTGTATATATATATATATTCACTGAAAAAACCATAGGTTATACACCATATATAGTTAGGAATTAGCATTTAAAAAACCTTATTTTACTCACACAAAACCATTGAAATTCCATATATAGTTAGTTGCACTAACTATATATCGCGCACCCGCAATCCACTGCTGATCATGTCACATATTACATCATTCATGACATGGTCAGTGACATCACTGATGACATCACTGATGACATCTCAAATGACATCACTGATGACATCACTGATGACATCTCAAATGACATCACTGATGAGATCACTGATGACATCATCCAGTGACTGTGTGTTTCTGTAAAGTTTAAATATGTTTTACATATTGAAGAATGAGTAGATGTATAAGTGTCTGGACGAAGGATTTAGTAGGTGCATGACTGAATGTATGAGTGAGTGATTAAATGTGTCTCACTGAGTGCATGGGTTAGTGAGTAAACTGTCTTAATTTGTGCATCATTATGTCTGTTGTTCTGTAAACTGCTGCATGTGTTGATCAGTAGCTATATGATTAACTAAATGGGTTATTGATTGATTGTCCAAGTATTTGTATAGGAGACTGAGTGTGTGTGTGGCTGGCTGGGAGGTGTGTGACTCTGTGCAGATCAATGTGTACTTGTATCAATGATTGTATAAGAAAGTAAGTATGTGTTAGTATATGTTTGAAAATGTAAGGTGCTCTATGTTTAACTGTATAGACAAGAAAATGGAAGTGTGATTGATTCTTTACAGGACTGACTAGGTGTGTGAGTAACTCCATGGATGAGTGGCAGAGTGTAAGTGTCTGTATAGGTGTATGAGTGCATATGATAGTGTTGTAAAGATGAGTGACTGTATGTATGAATGATTGTATGGGTGAATGAGTGAATGTGTGTGTAGACGTAGGAATCAGTGAGTACGTATGTAGTAACTAGTATTGGTGTGTCAATGGTTTCAAAAATTATACTCTGTATTTAACACTGGGTGAAACAGAGGTTATATTAAAACGTGAGGAGATGCATTGTATTGTCACATGAATGATATCATCAGTGATGTGGTCATTGATGTCAAATGAGATGTCATCAGTGATCTCATCAGTGATGTCATTTGAGATGTCATCAGTGATGTCATCAGTGATGTCACTGACCATGTCATGAATGATGTAATATGTGACATGATCAGCAGTGGATTGCGGGTGCGCGATATATAGTTAGTGCAACTAACTATATATGGAATTTCAATGGTTTTGTGTGAGTAAAATAAGGTTTTTTAAATGCTAATTCCTAACTATATATGGTGTATAACCTATGGTTTTTTCAGTGAATTTTCAAGGTTTTGTAAATGCTAATTCCTAACTATATATGGTCTATAACCTATGGTTTTTTCAGTGAATTTCAATGGTTTTTTTAATAGCAAATATCATAAGCTGTCGAATGTCAAGTACGTGGTAAGTGAAAACATTTTCGTGTTTATGCACACTGATCTGCTTTGAATGGTGCCCCCCCCCCCTCATTTCTATTAGGAGTACTCTCTCTTTGCAGATAGTGAAAGGTAGTTAACGCAGGCCTTTGCCCCCGTTGTAATCCGTCGTGCCTGCTTCTCTCTCCATTTGATTGATTGTTATCCAAGTATTTACTGTTTTAGAATTAGTTCTCTTTGGTTCATTCTCTATTTACAAACAAACACAGAGTCGCAATACTCTGTTTAGTCTTTGCAGATAACGAAAAATCGTGTAAAAAAAAAGAAAAGGAATCGAGCAAAATCAGTAGGCCACTAATGGGATCTCTTTTTGACCTCGCTAAAATAGAAACATTAGGAACAACCCCTCATGACAAATACAAAACTAGTGAGATGAACTGAACTCCACACAATGATGGCTGCAAAACAGCTCGGCTCCGCCACCCACCCCGCCCAAAATAACGATAAAGAGCGGCTGCCATGATTGGTTGCGGAATGGCCACAACGGAGCTACGAAATGGTGCTGCTCTCATGCTAACCCCAGCTTCGGTCTGAAACATCCAGAAACACTGTAGACTACCAATTCGATCAGTTCCGGTAGCGCCCCAATGTAACCCGGTAGAGAAGAACTAGCCCTCCCCTCTTTGACTGATGGTTCTTGTTGCCTGTCCTTTCTGTTGTCATTTAACAGAACTATTTAGCCTGCTGAAAGGGGTTGTGTTTCGACCGCTGGTTGGTGGAGACATTTTGACTATATTCTGGACCTGCGTTGTCGCGTAATGCGTCATATGACGCGCCGCGTTAGCGCATCCGGAAGTCATCCGGGGCGCGCAGCGCGTAACGTAAGCATAACAAGTCATGTGACTTGTTAATAAAACTTTTCATTGGTTCATTTTACTTTTCTTATTCTAATGATGAAAGCCTTGGTCATATCACCTAAAAATTACGCTTTTAATTACTTCCGAACATTATTTTCTCTTAAATATATGTTATAATGTTCCAGGCTAATGTACTTTCCCGGAAATTTTACAACTGTCCTGCAAGTAAAATATATTATTTTTTCGAGAAAAAGAGCGTTTCTTCGTACCATGACGGAGCCGTTGAGCAAAAGAGGGTCGACCTGCTGTCTTAGTCGCCGATACGCCTGAATATGAGATTCTTATCGATCACTTTATGTTGCAGGAATAGAAAACACAACAGCCCTTGACCATTTATCTTTACTGCGTTCCTTCGTATTATACCTTTTACCCTTCATGTAATTGGTCTGCTTTATTTCACTTGCCTTTTAATGATTCTAAAACAGTGACTATTATTAAAAACTTTACCAATGTATACACTACTACCATGTTTTCTTTTAAAAACCTTTATTGTGAAAATTTCATTATACAAATACGAGCCTATAACCACGTGGGCCTGCCACGGAGCAAACTGTAATCGTATATGATGAATAGACATTTACACTGTAGAGGAACGTAACGGGCGGGCCATTAGGTTGCAAAAACTAAGGTGTCTAACAGTTACGGAATCGGTGGACGTACATTTTATAATTAAAATACGACAGGGCCAGTTACAATAAAATTATCTAGATATACATTTGCGGGCAAGTACCATGGGTGACGTTAATTCGAATTTTCAACAGTACAGTAATCAATAACACATCAGAACTTAATATCAATAGGGATGTCGAAATATTCAATCAATTCTCGTCCCCGCCCGCCATGTGCTTCAAAACTGCATACGTATCTCGTGATTTCAAGGTTCTGCAACCAGTACACAACAAGGAGTTACGAGTCCCATTTATTCCGGCGCCATTTTGGGCGAGGACGGGCAGGTCCAGGATATAGTCAAAATGTCTCTACCAACCATCGACTATGATGATGTTCATATGCTGTATTTATTAGAGTAACACTCATCTGCCCACATGAAATTAATTTACCACAATCTAAACATGTCATTTTAATCTTTCCAAAGTTCTTCTAAATATTTGGGACCGTTTCCCTTGCCTCTGAAGCTCTCAGTGCCACTTCTTTGATGAATGTACTAGCAGGTCAGGGGTTCTCCTCCAAATCTCTCTTTTATGCAGCACTATAATTAATTGGTGCCACCTCTCCATATGACGATGCATGGTATAGTTACCACAACTATATATTTTTTCGGTTCCTCTGGAGAGTTCATCGTGGCAGATGAAGCGTGTAACATACCGGGCATTTACCTTTTTTTGCATGTACAGGAAAGGAAAAAAAAATCGAGCGTTCGAGTTCTTAGGTGTCCCAGGGCCATTTTAGTGGACCAGGCCCAAATCCAAAGAACAGCTATCTCACAGGCTAATGGGGCGACCCACGCCGAGTTTCAGCATTGTAGGATGACCACACAAGTACAGCAACTTGCTAGACATCACCTCGGTGCCATCCGGATCTCGGCGCCCCACTGCAGATGAAGTGCCTCTCAACTATGAAACCACCACGGTGACATCCGGATCTTGGCGCGTTGTGCTGCCTTCGGCCTATTCGCACATCGGTCCGCTACTGACGCCATCTCACAGGCTAATGGGGTGACCCACGCCGAGTTTCAGCATTGTAGGATGACCACACCAACTTGCTAGACATCACCTCGGTGCCATCCGAATCTTGGCATCTCAACGCCTAGTGGTATCTTCCATACAGAAAATATTGTTACGCTGCCTTTGGCCCCATTCGCACATCAGTCCGCAACTTAGACATCACCTCGATGCCATCCGGATCTTGGCATCTCAGCGCCTTGTGGTGTCAGTCAGAAAATATTGTTGCGCTGCCTTTGGCCCCATTCGCACATCAGTCCGCTACTGACACCATCTCACAGGCCAATAGGGCGCCCCACGCCGACTTTTACCATTGTACGATGGCCACACCAGTGGCACAACTTCCTAGACATCACCTCGGTGCCATCCGAATCTTGGCATCTCAACGCCTAGTGGTATCTTCCATACAGAAAATCTTGTTACGCTACCTTTGGCCCCATTCGCACATCGGTCCGCAACTTAGACATCACCTCGGTGCCATCCGGATCTTGGCATCTCAGCGCCTTGTGGTGTATTCTCTTCAGAAAATATTGTTGAGCTGCCTTTGGCCCCATTCGCACATCCGTCCGCAACTTACACATCACCTCGGTGCCATCCGGATCTTGGCATCTCAGCGCCTTGTGGTGTCTTCTACTCCGAAAATATAGTAGAAAATATTGTTGCGCTGCCTTTGGCCCCATTCACACATCAGTCCGCTACTGACACCATCTCACAGGCCAACAGGGCGCCCCACGCCGACTTTTACCATTGTACGATGGCCACACCAGTGCCACAACTTGCTAGACACCACCTCGGTGCCATCCGGATCTTGGCATCTCAGCGCCTTGTGGTGTCTTCAAATCAGAAAATATTGTTGCGCTGCCTTTGGCCCCATTCGCACATCGGTCCGCTACTGACGCCATCTCACAGGCCAACGGGGCGCCCCACGCCGACTTTCAACATTGTAGGATGGCCACAGAAGTGCGACAACTTACTAGACACCACCTCGGTGCCATCCGGATCTTGGCGCGTTGTGCTGCCTTCGACCTATTCGCACATCGGTCCGCTACTGACGCAAACTCACAGGCCAACGGGGCGCCCCACGCCGACTTTCAGCATTGTAGGATGGCCACACCAGTGCGGCAACTTACTAGACACCACCTCGGTGCCATCCGGATCTTGGCGCGTTGTGCTGCCTTCGGCCTATTCGCACATCGGTCCGCTACTGACGCAAACTCACAGGCCAACGGGGCGCCCCACGCCGACTTTCAGCATTGTTGGATGGCCACACCAGTGCGACAACTTACTATACACCACCTCGGTGCCATCCGGATCTTGGCGCGTTGTGCTGCCTTCGGCCTATTCGCACATCGGTCCGCTACTGACGCAAACTCACAGGCCAACGGGGCGCCCCACGCCGACTTTCAGCATTGTAGGATGGCCACACCAGTGCTGCAACTTGCTGGACACCACCTCGGTGCCATCCAGATCTTGGCGCGTTGTGTTGCCTTCGGCCTATTCGCACATCGGTCCGCTACTGACGCCGCCTCACGTGCCAACGTATTTTCTCCTAATTTTACACCCTATGCCGCATAACAGGTCATGTGACTTGTTTATAAAACTTTTCATTGGTTCATTTTACTTTTGGTTTCCTAATGATGGAAGGCTTGATCATGTGACCTAAAAACAACACTTTTCATAGGATGAAAACTTTTTTTTTTCCCCAAACGATGAAAGCCCCACCTTGTTTCTGGATGTTTCAGACTGAAGCTGGCGTCAGCATGAAAGCACCACCATCTCGTAGCTCAGTCGTGGTCATTCCGCGAGCAATCATGGCAGCCGCTCCCCACCAGAAGCCTGCAGGAGTCGGAGCCCCCAAAACTTTTGATGAATTCTCAAGGCGGAGGGGACGCTTTCGAGAATGAGGTCCAAGACCTAGCAGACAAGCGTCCGATTTCCAAGGTGTCCCAGGGCCATTTCAGTGGACCAGGCCCAAAAAGGAAACAGCCTGCCGCCATTTTGAGAGTCCTGTGACAGCCGCCTATCGCTGCACCGCAACAGTGGGCGCAACTCAGCTGAATTGCGGCTTTTGACACAGTGGACCAAAAACGGACGGAATGGCAACTGAAACGGTAAAGGGGCGCCCCACTACAACAGATGACACTCCACCTGGAGAGGCCCGTTCACGCCGCCTCCCCCGGGGCGCTCCACGCCGTTATTCGGAGCAGCATTGTAGGATACCAAAACCAGTGCGGCAACTTACTGGACATCACCTTGGTGCCATCGTTCTGCTGCCTTGGAACTATTCGCGCAACAGTTTGCTACTGATGACCCACCCCCCGCGACGCCCCATGCCGTTATTTGCTGCAACTTACTAGACATCACTTTCGTGTCATCTAGATTTCAACGCGTTCTGCTGCCTTGGAACTATTCGCACAACAGTTTGCTACTGATGACCCACCCCCCGCGACGCCCCACGCCGGAAATCTGGACGTTGTGCTGCGTTGGGACTATTCGCACAGCCGACCGCTACTTCGTTGTTTTTCCCTAAAAATGTTTATATGTTATTACTATTTTTGTTTTCTTGTATATATTTATAAATTATTAAAGTTTTATAATCTTACTACTTTGTCGGAGTGCTATATATTTTTAATGTGACACATAATTGTAAAAACTTTGATGTACAAACAGTCATCCCTGGAATCTTCCGCTTCAGGCTCGGTCCCCTCCCCAATCACAATACAGGATGGTTTTCAGATAATAGCAACGCTTCTGCTGTGACGAATCTCATCGAGTGTGGGCCTTGATCTACTATAACTCCTTTGAAGAGGGGTGATTCTTTACAGCTGTGGCCATAAACTACATCTGCAGGGCTAGCTGATACCCTAGGACCAGCCTGGACAATCGGACACAGAGGAAAAGGAGTGTCAGAGGGTGCGGTAGTGAATAGGGCGAAAGGGAGGTGTCGGGCGGGCACAGGGTGTGATTCTCAGGGAACAGCAGCGCAGATGGGGGAGGTTTATTACCCATGCATAAGACAGAGAGCGGGGGTGACCACTGCCTGGGGGAGATGTTTGCGAGGGTGGGGAGCCATGCTAACGATCGACAGCGTGCACAGAGTGGGTCTGGTCAAGGCATCTAAAATGGCTGCCGTGCACGACAAAAGTGTGGCATTTGAAAAAAGACAAGATGGCGCAGACAATGTTTTTCAACACTTCCTGATTTCCTTCGAATCGAACGTTAACAGACGTTGGGGCATATTACCAAAGTTAAGCGATATTTATCCCTAACGATGCTTAGCAACGATTTTTTTACCGTCAGAAATTATCGCAGATAAACCTTGCTATTATCAAGGTTTATCGGAAATACGATAAAAAACGACCGCAATGCATTAATATCGCTGAAAACTCAGCGATATTCATGCATTACCGAGCTAATGCTCTTAGCCATGTTATCCACCTCCCATTGGATAACATGGCTAAGAACTGCTCAGGGCAGGTGGTAGCTTTTAGAGATATTCGCCCTTATCTCGAATATTTCCAAAAGTTGATAATAGGAGATAGCGATGTTAGCGACTGTTTCCAGTCGCTAACATCTTGGCATGCCCACTTTGCATGTCATTAGTGATAAATATCACTCACATGCAAAGTGGGGCCCAAGATGGTCGCTATCTTCTACTAGCCGTCGCTAACTGGTGTTAGCAACAGCTAGGTAATACACATATAATTTTATCTCCGCGAAGCGGAGCGCTGTTACAGATATATATCTTGTTTCTGAACGTTAATTTCTCAAAATGCACTGAAGCACATATATTGAGACCTAGCAAAGGCACATCGGGCTACCAGTCCCTACAATTTTGCCAAGTTTCGTGCAAATCCATTCAGCTGTTCGATCCTACCGAGAGACAAGATGGCGGCCGCTACGGACTGTTTGGAATGTTTACAGACACCGGAGAGCCAATCAGCTTCGCTTCGCAAAGCTCCGTAACGCGAAAAGTACGCGAAGCGGTGCGCTGTTACAGATATATACCTTTTTTTGAACGTTAATTTCTCAAAATCCACTGGAGCACATATATTGAGATCTAGCAAAGGCACATCGGGCTACCAGTCCCTACAATTTTGCCAAGTTTCGTGCAAATCCATTCAGCTGTTCGATTATTATTATTTTTATTTTTTTTTGCCCCGCGGGGCCCTTTTAAAACCTCCACATCAAACCTAGGGGGTGAGCGACAATGTACTATGCCCCCTTATGGTCATTTGCCCCTTCGCTTCGGCCTCCTCTTGTCTCTCGATCCTACCGAGAGACAAGATGGCGGCCGCTACGGACTGTTTGGAATGTTGACAGACGCCGGAGAACCAATCAGCTTCGCTTCACAAAGCTCCGTTGCGCGAAAAGTCCGCGAACCAGAGCGCTGCCCGGTCCGCTGTTACAGATATATATCTTTTTTTAAACGTTAATTTCTCAAAATCCACTGGAGCACATATATTGAGACCTACAAAAGGCACATCGGGCTACCAGTCCCTACAATTTTGCCAAGTTTCGTGCAAATCCATTCAGCCGTTCGGGCTAAAAGTGAGGCCAACCGCCCTATGGAAAACTCAATGTTAAAAACACGTTTTGGGACCCCCCTTTTTTCTCGGCCCCCACTGGACGAACCCCCCCCAAATTTTCAAGGGCTGCTCAGAAACAAAATGTGCCATTTTCCTGAAAATTTCAGCCAATTCCGTCCACAAACGCCAAAGTTATTAGACATAGAATTTTCAAAAAACCCATAGAGAAAAAATCCTAACTATATATACCTACTGGCGACTATATATTACCTACTGGCGGTCGCCAGTAGGTATATATAGTTAGGATTTTTTCTCTATGGGTTTTTTGAAAATTCTATGTCTAATAACTTTGGCGTTTGTGGACGGAATTGGCTGAAATTTTCAGGAAAATGGCACATTTTGTTTCTGAGCAGCCCCTGAAAATTTTGGGGGGGTTCGTCAAGGGGGGGCCGAGAAAAAAGGGGGGTCCCAAAACATGTTTTTAACATTGAGTTTTCCATAGGGCGGTTGGCCTCACTTTTAGCCCGAACGGCTGAATGGATTTGCACGAAACTTGGCAAAATTGTAGGGACTGGTAGCCCGATGTGCCTTTTGTAGGTCTCAATATATGTGCTCCAGTGGATTTTGAGAAATTAACGTTTAAAAAAATATATATATCTGTAACAGCGGACCGGGCAGCGCTCTGGTTCGCGGACTTTTCGCGCAACGGAGCTTTGTGAAGCGAAGCTGATTGGTTCTCCGGCGTCTGTCAACATTTCAAACAGTCCGTAGCGGCCGCCATCTTGTCTCTCGGTAGGATCGAGAGACAAGAGGAGGCCGAAGCGAAGGGGCAAATGACCACAAGGGGGCATAGTACATTGTCGCTCACCCCCTAGGTTTGATGTGGAGGTTTTAAAAGGGCCCCGCGGGGCAAAAAAAAATAAAAATAATAATAATCGAACAGCTGAATGGATTTGCACGAAAGTTGGCAAAATTGTAGGGACTGGTAGCCCGATGTGCCTTTGCTAGATCTCAATATATGTGCTCCAGTGGATTTTGAGAAATTAACGTTCAAAAAAAGATATATATCTGTAACAGCGCACCGCTTCGCGTACTTTTCGCGTTACGGAGCTTTGCGAAGCGAAGCTGATTGGCTCTCCGGCGTCTGTAAACATTCCAAACAGTCCGTAGCGGCCGCCATCTTGTCTCTCGGTAGGATCAAGAGACAAGAGGAGGCCAAAGCGAAGGGGCAAATGACCATAAGGGGGAATAGTAGATCGTCGGTGACCCCCTACGTTTGATGTGGAGGTTTTAAAAGGGCACCGCGGGGCAAAAAAAATATTAATAATAATAATCGAACGGCTGAATGGATTTGCACGAAACTTGGCAAAATTGTAGGGACTGGTAGCCCGATGTGCCTTTGCTAGGTCTCAATATATGTGCTCTAGTGGAATTTGAGAAATTAACGTTCAAAAAAAGATATATATCTGTAACAGCGCTCCGCTTCTCGTACTTTTCGCGTTACGGAGGTTTGCGAAGCTGATTGGTTTTTCGGCGTCTGTAAACATTCCAAACAGTCCGTAGCGGCCGCCATCTTGTCTCTCGGTAGGATCGAGAGACAAGAGGAGGCCAAAGCGAAGGGGCAAATGACCATAAGGGGGCATAGTAGATCCTCCCTGACCCCCTAGGTTTGATGTGGAGGCTTTGAAAGGGTCTCGCAGGGCAAAAAAAAAATATACAGTTTTTTTAGTTTTTTTGCGTGGAGTGCGCCCGGTTCGCGAACCGGGAAGCGGTCTGGGGAGCGTACTTTCTTGAAAATTAGTGAAAAAAGTTAGAGTAAAATAATAATTGTGAGTGATCAGATGTAGGGTAGCTCTGAGAAGAGCTTTTGGGTTTATGGTACATTTAGGTACTTATAAGTAGGTACCAATGCACAGTCTTAAATTCAGAGTGAAAACTCTGTTGCCCTCATCTGAGAAGTGAACTCCATCTGCTCTGTAGATATCTTGCATGTAGTAACGCAAGTTATTGTTGTACAGGGAGCCCATTCCATGGTCTCTCATGTAAGCTGAAACAGATTTGTTTACATGCTTCCTCGATTTCTCAATTTGTGGACAAAATTGGTTCGACCACCTCCATTTCTGTCTTTGGCATATATTTGAATATACCAAGGCAGTCTGAGGAAAAAGTGCCATCAATTGCTCAAAGGTGTCCTTTAAAAGCATTTCCAGACCTACCCCAGTCAAAGTGCCCAAATCATTACCTCCACAGTGCACAATTAACAGGTCAGGTTTTGGCAAATGCATAAAGGTTTTCACCAATGGTATCAATTGGTGACATTTTAATCCTCTGTGGCCAAACCACTTAATTTCCACATCTTGTAAATTGAGGTTAGGTAAATTCCTGTTTTCAGCGTACCTTTGAGCCCAATAGATGTAGCTATGTCCAACAATCCAGACAGAAAACATGGCGAGAGAAGGTTCTCCTGCAGTCAGATGAAGTGTGGCAATGAAATGGCAGTTGAAAAAATGAGAGTGTAAAATGAAAAAAACTGAGGAGTTTCTGTGTTAATGAAGCAGTAAGAGTGATTGGTGGATTTTGATTGCTGAAAACAGAAAGTTAGTGTGCATGGATGAGTTCGTTGAAAGATGTATTTTGAGTGGCGAAGAAAAAATCATTAAATGAAAGAATGCTTTGGATATGCAGGTGCACTGAGAGTTCAGAGTTCAATTGCAACATTGTTGTGTGAGAGGTCTTGCAAGAGGTGGTTGCTATGCAGAAAAAGCAGAGAGGGGGCAGAGGGGGGAAGGGTTTTGCTTTGAAAAAAAGTGAGGGAAGAGTTTTGATTGGGTGACATGAGAGATCTGTGTGAGGAATTACAGCATTTCTGTGCTTTTGATAGCTGCAGACTCTGGAGTGCATACCTTTTGCTCTGCTGAAGACAAATTGGTGTGTTTCTGAGACTGTTTTGAAACTCAAAGTATTTGCTAAGGTGAGAAAAAATTTCTTTAATTTAGATAGAAAATAGTGTGCTTTAAGGAGAAAATTATGAAGAAAGTTGTGTTTTTCAAATGTTGCTTTGTCTCAAGTGTTTCACAAATAGATTTTGTTTCTTTGAGAAATTGTAATTGGAGAAAATGTGAAGTATTAGTACTGACAGGGCTTTTATGTGCATAGGAGCTGTGGAGTGTTTTCAAATTATGACTTGTAAATCGTTTTTGAGAAAAAGCAATGGTTTTAATATTGATGAGAAGGACATAATGGTGTCTGCTTCTTTATAAGGTAATTGAGAGTCTCTGATGTTATTTTTCCCATTTCAATGTAAGAAGTTTGTGTGTGGAGCAAATTGCTTGTAAATATGCTCCCACCTGTGCATGGCAAATTTAGATTTTGAATGTTTCCGTTACATAGGCATGTTAAAGGTGACTGAAACATGCTGCAAAGGCAATCAAAAAATGCTTTTATGTGTCTTAAGGACATTTTAAGTCATTTCCCCATGTGCAGTGTTTTCAAATTATGAGTTGAAAATCGTTTTTGAGGTAAAGGAATGTTTTCAAAATTTATGTGCGCCATATGACCCCAAATTTTTTTTTCAGGGGTGCAGCAGGGTGTTCTTGAGACACCCCTGCACCGTCGGAAAAATTCGTAATTTGCGATGAGGTAATTGCTAATCGCAAATTGCACCTTCATTCCTATGGGCCTCCTGCTGCATGGAAATGAATGGGTAATCTTGCTGAAATGCAAAGTCGAATCTGTATTTAAAAGGGTCTGCACCTCTGTACGGGTGTTCGCTATGTGAAGCACGAAAGTTTCACGGGCCGAACTCAAGGCCACCTCTCTCTGAGACAAAAGAGCTCTTATTCTTGCCATGCTGTTGAAATGTGCTCCCAAGGTTGGTATTTGTGGCCAGATTGAAAACTCCCTATGTTCATGTGTGGGAGGAAATAGAACATTTCTGCAGCAAATAACCCGTTCATTTACTGTTACGATAAAATGAATACTTTTAATTAACCCAGAACAATCTTCATTATTGAGCATCAAATAACTACCATTTTCCAAGAACTTGAACGTGGGGATGATAGCAGGAACTGGCGTGCCTTGCAACACGCAAGCCATATTTGGTCGGTGTTTGTTGCATGAACCGTGTAACTGTATGTGCCTACACATTAGTGAATGATCTGGCGTCTCAGTGCATTCCTCTCCATTCAGATAAAGGTCTTGATCATCTTTGAAAATCTGTATGTGTATGGAAGCGACCAGACCTCATGAAGAAAACCACTACCTAAAGGTTAATAACGACCTATTGGTATATATTTCATACAATTTGAAAACTTATATAAAGCAAAAGGCAGCGTTATTAAACTGTGGATAAGGCACGTTGCCAAAGCAGTGAACCTTTTGGATTTATACTGGAAATGTTAAAGGAAGAATTACGGAGTAGGGCCTGTAAATCTTTAATGGACAACGAGTAAAATTACTCCAACCATCATATTCCTCTAACTCCGGGATAGTAGGGGTGCTTAATTTTTTAGAAGTAGCCAATCCAAAGCATTTGGTCTGGGAAATTGTTTCATTCACAAACAACATATGATTTGGGATGAGACATGCACGGTGGAAAGCCTCAGTGCCTTGTACCTGCCAGGTTCGTGAACCCCAAACTGATGTAGATCCTGGATATTTTTACACTGTGTTACGTTAGCATGGGCTCATTACTGGTTTAAACGCCATTTTTCCTTTTTTGTAACTTCTGCACACGATACTTAGTTGTTGCTTTAGCTTTCAGCCTACCTGCGTCAAGATCTATGCCTGCTTCAAGCAGGCGCAGGGTTTTGATGTAGCTTTGTCCTATCTGATTGTAAATGCGGCACACCGTGGGTGGCAGAGCAGCGGTGCACGTTAACTGGTGCATCCCTGGGGATGTGCTAGTTAATATAAATCTGCCCCTTTACATTTAATTATGTGCAGGGGACACAGAGTAGGTGAGGTTTATCCAAGGTTAAGAAGAGATGAGTCCTGTTCAGTGAAAAATTGGAGATAGGCTTCAGTATATTATATACTTAAGTAGTGTGTTAAGTTTTTGATGACTGTTATTAATTTACTGTTGGGTAATAGTGGTTAATAACATTTTTTATTATATTTTACCACAGATTCAACTGCAGATTATTTCAAGATTTTAGGATGCCTAGCAAAGAAAGAGTAAGAAAGGCTGCAAAACGTCAAAGACAGCAGGACCATGGAAGAATGCAGCAGTCCTCTAACAAAAAGATTTGTCAAGTCACCAAGAAAGCACCGGGTAAGAGTCGAAAAACAGTCATAAGAAATATGTGTAGTAAAAAAAATATTACTACAGAAAATGTTTCACTCCAGAAAAGGAGACAGAATTCAAATGGTAAGGAAAGGCCAATGAGAAATGTTACTGCTAGAGTAAGAGATAACTCTATGCATGAAAGTAGAAGGAAACAAGAGTTTAGGGATATTCGTAAACGAATGTTCCGCAACAGGATAATTGGGAATTTGTTAAAAAATATTAAGAAAGGTCAGCAGAAAGTGTTTTTTTATAAGAGAAAAAAAATTGTTGAGAAAGTTATTGATCAGGCATTTGAAATTAAACGTAAGTTATTTATTTTGACAATCAATAGAATTCGGAAGCTAAACAAGGTAATTTATGATTTCAAAAGAAATAGTAGATGGAAGAGAATAGTTAATCGTAGTAATTTTTGTGAAGTTTTTTCTGGAGAATGGATGCATAGTTCCAGCTCTGAGGCATTTTTTAATGAGGAGAGTTATTTCCAGGATAATATTTGGTGCATGCAGTTGACACCAGTGGTCGAGCTTATGAAGTGAAAGATGGTTGTCCAGTTGAAAAAGAAAAACTTGTGACAACAGAGATAGAAGAGGTGTTAGGTAATGAGGTTTTAGGGAGACGTCCTAAGGGTCCTGTGTACACCTGGAAGTGTAGTAGTATTTGCAGTGTACGACAGGATTCCATCAATTTGCTTTGTGATTTTATACGGTCATTTAGTAAGAACAGTTTGAAGCAGAAAATGAAGTTGTTGCAAGAATTAGATCCTTGCAGAGTGAGAGAAGTGATAGGTTTGCATGGTCATTCACTGGCTTGTCTTTCCAGGAGAGTATGCCAGAGTGTTTTTCATCATTTCAGGATGCTAGCAGTGCATCATAATAAAGTGAGGAAATTAGTTAGAATGTTGTATTATGCTAAGAGTCCAGCAATTATGCTTAAACAATTATGCGCTGCTCTTTTGCATGGTTCTGAAATAGATGTGAAGAATATATGTGAAGAAATTGAGTTTTGTTACTTTGGAAGTAAAGAGGAGAATGTTGAAATTGACCAAGAAGAAGAGAGTAATGTGGAAGATAGTGTACAGGTTTCCAGTACAGATAATTTCCAGAGGGAAATTGCGACGTTTGAGGTGAAATCAAGTGAGAGGCCAAATTTCACTTGTGTGTGTTGTCGACGCACTTATTATAAGAATCAGACTAAGTTAGTGGATTTATATGGAAAAAGTGAAAGGGAAAATAATAGTGAATGGAAGGATTTTACAACATACTTGATGGTAGAAAATTGTTTTGATTTGGGATTGGATCAACGTGTGTGTACTTATTGTTGTACCAAATTAAATCAAAACCAGATGCCTGCTAGAGCAGTTCATAATAATCTGGAATTGGTTGAGATTCCTTCTGAATTGAAGGATTTAAATACTTATGAATCTATTTTGATTCAAAGTATCCATCCCTTTCAGGCTATTGTAAGAATGGAGCCAAAGACAGGGAAATTGCCTCCATCAGATTTACAGAGAGGATTAAAGGGAAGAGTTGTTTATTTGCCTCTAGATTTGAAGAAAAACATTAACACAATTGGAGTAGAAAAAGTGGAAGAGGAACCTCTTGTTATCTTAGTTAATGGGGTTCCGACAAAGAATAAGAAAATATGGCAAGATTTAGTAGATGTTAGGAAAGTCAAAAGGGCAACATTGTATTTGAAAAAATATAATAAGTACTATAAAAATGTATATGTTGCAGAAGAGGAAGTAAGTGAGGAAGAGGATAGCGATTTGTGTGCTGGTCAAATTGAGAAAGTAGAACCCTGTACTAGTGAAGAAATATATGAACATTATAGTGTTCATCCTTTGCATTCCAAGGAAGTCATGGGGAATGCTATTGAGTTGTTTCAAATGAAACAAGCGAAAGGGAGTCCCATTAGTGTTTGGGAGGAAAGTTTGGAAGCTCGGTGTTTCCCACAGCTTTTTCCAACAGGTCAGGGAGGAAGATATGATGAGCGACCTCATCAAATTCCTGCTTCTGAATACCGGACTTTGCGATTGTATGCAGGAGATCCTAGGTTTCGACAATGCATTCCTTATTTGTTTCATCTCCTGTTTGAAAGCGATCTGTCTGGACTGTCATATGCAGTGAACCACATCTTGAAAAGTGGTATACACATGCAAAACATCTCGGCAAGTGACTTTATGGATAAAGTCAATGTCCAAGACAGTATTTTGGATTCTCACCTGATTAATCTCATGGCGTGTCAGCGTGGTACTAATGAGTACTGGTACCGTCGTCATGGTGATTTAAAATGTATGCTAAGGAACTTAGGAACTCCCACATGGTTCCTCACTTTGAGCTGTGCTGAGTATGGCTGGGAAGACTTACTTGAATTTCTACGAGAGGCAAATGCTAACGTAGAAAACATCGAATTCAAGACACCCGGAGAACTGTGCTCTTTGGATCCAGTCAATGTATGTAGGTACTTCAATCATAGATTTGAAGGTATGATGTCTTTCATCATGAATAAGAAGAATCCACCTCTTGGAGAGGTGTTGGATTTCTTCTGGAGGAAGGAGTACCAAGCAAGAGGTGCTCCTCATATACATATGTTGCTGTGGATCAAGGATGCACCTAAATTTGGAACGGATGCAGAAGACTCAGTGATGAGTTTCATAGAACAGTATTCTACGTGTGCTATTCCAAACGCAAAGGAGAAAAAAAGCCTACGAGAAAAAGTTCTACGTTTCCAAAGCCATCGATGTGGAAAGTACTGTCGTCGTAAATTCCGGAACAAAGACAAGTTCTACACCAAATGTCGTTTCGGCTTTCCACGACCGGTGATTTCTAAAGGAAGAGTGAACAGTTTGATGTCTTCGCTGCGACATAATGTGATGAAGAAATCACCTAAAAACACATACAATTTGAAGAGGAACGAAGAGTCTAAGTACATTAACGACTACAACCCGGTGATTTTGTCCATGTGGAATGCTAACATGGATATACAGTTTGTGGCTGATAACTGTATGGCTGTGGCTCGGTATGTGACATCTTACATCACCAAAAAAGAGAAGACAGAATTGAAGGATATGTGGGAGGACATTTCCCATGAAAAGAGCCTCAGCAAGAAGTTGTACAGTTTCAGTCTGAAGATGTTGTCGCATCGAGAAATCGGAGCTTACGAATGTTCTGACCGGTTGTCTTCAGCAAGTCTCTATGCCAAGTCCAGGAGTATCGTTTGGGCGAGTGTTGGTCTTGCTGCAACGCGTAATCGAGTTCTGAAACCTGTGCGGGAAATTGAGTATTTGGCGGAAAAGGAGCCAAACAGTACCGACATTTTGAAGAGCAACATGTTGGATACATATTATCCAAATCGAAGCAGTCACCTCGAGAATGTTTGTCTGTATGAGGTTCTGCAAAATTACATATTCAAGAGGAACATCAAAGAAGATACTGAGAAAGGAGTGTATGCTGTAATAGGAAGTGAGGGATGTCTGGTCAAGCAAAGAAAATGCCACTTGATAAACCATCGAAAATTGAGTGGCGAATCTCCTGAAAAAAAGGAGTTTTTCTATTTAGCACTTTTGCAACTTTTTAAGCCTTGGCGTGCAGAAGAGGAACTGCTTGGAGATTTCCTTTGTTACGAAGACTCATTCAATGCTGCCAAGGAGACCATAGAATGTCCTGCTTTTCCCAAATATGTAGAAATGTTGAATGTGGAAATTGAGCAGGAAGCAACGATTGCAGCCGAGATTGCCAGAGACAGTTCTCAGGACAGTCAGAGTTCTGCTTCATTGAGTCAGGATCCACTAGGAGGACCTCTTATCGAAAATGAAGCTGCCACTGCTATGAATGAAGTGGAAAGAGCCATGGCACATGCTCAGGAGGATGCGGTTAACTTAGAAGAGTTGGAAAGACAACTCAACGTTGAGCAGAGGAAAATATATGACGAACTTACCATGCAAATTGATCATGGATTAAGTCATGACAAGAAAGAGTGCTCATGTACGTCGTTGAAGCCTGTCCGACTGTACGTGAGTGGAGAAGCGGGAACTGGAAAAAGTTTCCTTATTAAAGCAATTTCATGTTATTTGCAGGAAAGGACAGAGTCATCGCTGTCTTGTGTTGTCACCGCTCCAACTGGACTGGCAGCACATAACATTAAAGGGATTACTTTACATCATTTACTGATGCTGCCAGTGGAGCATGACAACAAATTAGAATATCACAAGCTATCTGGAGATGCTTGTTTTGAAGTTTCAAGAGTCTTGAGGAAAATGAAACTTCTTATCATTGACGAAGTAAGCATGGTTTCCAATGTCATGCTTGCCTTTGTGCATTTGAGAATGCAAGAAGTTCTCAAAACAGAGTATGATGTGTTATTTGGTGGCAAACACATCATTGTTTTCGGAGATCTTCTGCAGCTGACACCAGTGAAAGGGCAACCTGTGTTCAAAATGCTCACGCATGAAGATACCAGGAAGTGCTTAGGGAGTATTGGCAACGTCAATATATGGTTAAACTTCAATTATGCTGAACTGCATGAAAATATGCGTCAGGCAAAGGATGAAGTTTACAAGACTATTCTACAAGATGTTAGAATTGGAAAAGTGACCGAGCATGGGAAAGAAGCTTTACATGCACGATTACTGACAAATTTATATCCAGACGAAGATGTTGTGCCTGAGAATATTTTTCAGAAAGTTACTGAGAAAAAATCTGGAATATGTTTGATGCCAACTCTTGCAGAATGTGCCAAATTCAACAACAAAATGTTGCATTTAGAAAAGCAAGAGATTGTGAAATTGGAAGCTATTGACAGAGTAGAGCATATGGGATCAACAATTATTTTGTCTGAGAATCTGAAAACAAAATTGGATTCATTAGAGAAGAGTATATCTAAAACTGCGGGTTTTGAAAAGACTCTGAATGTGTGCTTGAACTGCCGTATAATTTTAAGAAGGAATTTACATGTTGAAAGAGGTCTGGTAAATGGATCAATGGGTAATGTTGTTGATTTTGTGAAATACAGAAATAGAGATGGAATTGAATTTTTAAAAATTAAATTTGATGGCATTGAGGAAGTACAGCTAATTGCTCGTTGTTCTGCTAGATTTTTGCTTGTAAAAGACTTATATGTTCGTCGTAAGCAGTTTCCTGTTTGCTTGGCATATGCGGTGACAATTCATAAATCGCAAGGTTTAAGTGTAGACTGTGCATTGGTGAATATTGGCAGTTCTGTGTTCAAGGAGGGTATGGCATATGTGGCATTGTCACGAGTTAGGACTTTATCGGGATTGTACTTGATTGAGTGTGATGTCACAAACATTTGTGCGGATCTAGATTGTGTTAAGGAATACAATAGGTTGAGAAGAGAGTATGCGCCACATTTGCCTCAGTATCCTTTGTTTGAGAAACGTGTGGTAGGCCGGAAACGAAGAAATGTGACCAATACTGGGGAGGTTGTAGCAAAAAGACGAAAAGTCGATGAACCTGAAATTACAAGCAGAAACAAAAAGGATTCTGTTGAAGATGTTGTTGGTTTTCAATTTGAAAACAGTTCTGGTGTCAACTGCTATGCTAATGTAGTAGTTAATGTTTTGTTTTCTCTAGAAAATGTAAAAGAAGAGATTGTGGTCAATTCTGATCAAAGATTTTGAAGTTTGTTAAATTCTGTGTTAGAGAAATGTAGCACTGATAGAACAAACATAGAAAGTGTGTCTGAAATTCGAAATCTGTTAGACAGATGTTCAGGCCAAACACAATTCTCTCAAAATAGTCAGCAAGATTGTCAGGAGTTTTTAATGTACATGCTTGATGTATTGCATGATGAAGGTGTAGATGTAGATCACCTGTTTGGGCTTTCTTATCAATGGCAGCATGACTGCGAGAACTGTAGGGTATCAAGTACTACTAGTGTAGACTCAGAAAGATTTATATATTTAACTTTGCCAGACAGTAAATCAGTCTCTTTTAATAAGCTAGTAAAAGCAGCTGATCACAACATGGAGTGTAGCCAATGTAAATCTGAAATGATGTCCACATTATTTATACGAACATATGGCCAGTATGTCATTTTAATGTTCCAACGATGTAGGCCTGATGGAACAAAATTGACAACTTTAATTAAAAATGTTGTGGCTTCACAGTTGTCAATATCAGGAAGGACTTTTGTAACTGTAGCAATTATATATCATGATGGTCCTTCAATAACATCAGGACATTATACAGCTTATTTAAAGTGTAGAAATGGCTGGTCATTCTGCAATGATTCTGTTTTAATTTTCAAAAAAAAATTGCCGTTTGACCTTAAAAACTCTTACCTGGTGTTTTTAAAACCAAAATTTTAGGGAAAGAATCTCGGGATGTGCTCTGAGGAATTTCAAGAAGTTCTCATGGCTCCTACACGATTTGGCCTTGAGGATAAGTGTAGTACAGAGACATAACTTCTTACCATAACACTGGACTTTATGGAGAAATACGTGCACTTTGAATGAGTTCAGAAAAACTGTTTCTTTTTATAAGCTAATTGAAGCAGCCAATCAAAACATGGAGTAGAGGGAATGTAAGTCTGCAATGCTGTCTACTGTTTTACATTGCTTTGTGATTAAAAGTGATGTAGAGAATTAAATAATTGTACTAGTCATAAAGGTAGTGTAAGTCTGCTTCATAGTAAGCAGTATCAGTGTGATAGGAAATGTAGAACATGATTGAGGAAGAAGGGGAAGATATTACTAGTCCAGGATTGTGTAAATGATCTTCAACATTTTAATTCTGAAAGTTGTGGAAATGCGAAAAGACGGGATTGGCTAACAAGAAATCCAAGAGTTATACATGGCTCTGACAAGATTTGGCCTTGTGGAATCTTGTGGTAGAGAGCAAGAAGTCATTTATTGTATGTAACATGTTTTTGAAAACGATGGAGGTTTTCTTTCAGAAAGTGGCGGGTTGAAAGTAATAACAGCACAACAGAGTGTAAGCTGTTCATAGGACATCCTTGGCCGTCATGGAAAGTAAGTTAACTTTAAGGAGTTCTGAATTCTGATTTCTAATGTTGTATGGGTTTTTTAAACACAATCATTTTGATTGTGTTTTTTTTTCCCCGCTGTTATATGATGAATACCTTCAAGTCACTGTTTTAGTGAAATTTGATACATTCTGAGAACAGCAAAAATAAACCATTTAACATGTATAATTAATTCTGTTCTGTTTGCATTTATGATGTACATGTAGAACTGTGTAGGAGGCATGGAGAAGGTGAGGCTTCTGTAAGTGTCAAAGTTGTTGCATACAGTCCTCATATTCTACGTAGTCTTTTATATTTCATTACTTTCACTGTTTCTGACTGATCTAAAAAATTTTTTTTAAAAAGAACAGTAAGTATAAGGGAAGGAAACAGACAGTTATGTTAAAAGAAACACAGCTATAGGGAATAAACTAGGGATACTGTTACCCGCAATCCTCTGCTGATGATGTCACTGAGCATGTCATGAATGATGTAATATGTGACATCATCAGCAGTGGATTACGGGTAATAGTATCTCTAGTTTACTCCCTTATAGCTGTCTTTCTTTTAACATAAGTGTCTGTTTCCTTCCCTTATACTTACTGTTCTTTTTAAAAAAAAAAAATTTTGGGTTCGCTTCTGGTTCGCGTACCGGGGAGCGAACTGGGAAGCGAACTAAGAGAAATAGAGGTTGGCACAGTTGCAAATATTGTACCAATTTTTTAATAACGGGGAGGTAGTTCTGAAAAGAACTTTTTTTTAAATTGTTTTTGTTGTTTTATATTTTTTTTATTATTTTTCTGAACATTTTTTTACTTTTTTTGAATTTTTCTGAACAGTTTTATAATTTTTTTGTTTTTTTTTCGGAGGGGGCAACGAAAACGATTCATTGTAAAGGGCTCAACAGGAGCAAGAAAACAAAAAAAAAGAATTTATTGTTTGGGGAGTTTCGGACAAACATGAGCATGATTGTCAATAGCTCTGTTGATCAGAGTGATGCTACTTTCTGCGTAGCAAATGAATCCACTGCAATGTAGGCAGACTTGTTTTACTTCACGAAATCTCGTTTGTATATTTGGCACCATCTCCCTGCCCTCTGGTCCCGTTACTTCCGGTACAACAGATCTTCTGGCCATAATAGGGAGATTATCTAGGTCGTCCTGTTCCTCTTCTTCGTCTTCTTGCTGAATTATAACTTTAGCAGGTGGTCCACTCTTCCTTGGATGTGGTGGAGGTGGTGGGGAAGCACCAGCTGAAGCTAGTAAAGAAGCCATTGCTCACTGGTAACAAAGGGTCTTTCTCTCACAATGATGAAAGTCAGAGTGAGGAAAGAAGGAGGGATTTTCACCATTTGGGAAAAAAAATAGTTCTCAACCAATGAAAAGTGTTCATTTTAGATCATATGACCTAGTCTTACATCATTAGGAAACCGAAAGTGAAATGAACCAATGAAAAGTGTTATTACCAAGTCACATGACCTGCTGTGTGTATGTTACGCGCTTTGCAGGGCCTCCCGGTTTGCTTCCAGAAACCTGTGCTTTGCGACTCGGTAAGCGTACGAGTTCGCTAACGTAGCACGTCATATGACGTATCACGCGACAACGCGAAACGTCATGCGGACGGGAGGCGTCACGATGTTGTTTTCTAACGCGGCAGTTGCGGTAAAGAAACGTTTACCGGCTCGTGGTCTATTTCGCGGCATCAAGGTCAGCTAACGGGAAGCTTCCCGATTCGCGAAGCGGGAACGAAGAAAAAAAAATATTTAAAAAAAAAGTTATTAATAAACATATAAAATATATTTTTGGATTTAAAGAAGAATACATTTTACAGCTACAGATATTAGCTGTTAAAAAACCAATGAAATTCACTGAAAAAACCATAGGTTATAGACCATATATAGTTAGGAATTTGCATTTACAAAACCTTGAAAATTCACTGAAAAAACCATAGGTTAGAGACCATATATAGTTAGCTGGACATTTTATTGACATAAAACCAATGAAATTCCATATATAGTTAGTTGCACTAACTATATATCGTGCACCCGCAATCCACTGCTGATGATGTCACATATTACATCATTCATGACATGGTCAGTGACATCACTGATGACATCACTGATGACATCTCAAATGACATCACTGATGACATCACTGATGACATCTCAAATGACATCAATGATGACATCATGACACACCAATACCAGTTACTACATACGCACTCACTGATTCCTACGTCTACACACACATTCACTCATTCACCCATACAATCACTCATACATACAGTCACTCATTATTACAACACTATCATATGCACTCATACACCTATGCAGACACTCACACACTGCCACTCATCCATGGAGTTACTCACACACATAGTCAGTCCTGTAAAGAATCAATCACACTTCCATTTCCTCATCTATACAGTTAAACACAGAACACCATACTTCAGTGACATCACTGATGACATCACTGATGACATCTCAAATGACATCACTGATGACATCTCAAATGACATCACTGATGACATCATGAAACACCAATACCAGTTACTACATACGCACTCACTGATTCCTACGTCTACACACACATTCACTCATTCACCCATACAATCACTCATACATACAGTCACTCATTATTACAACACTATCATATGCACTCATACACCTAGTCAGTCCTGTGAAGAATCAATCACACTTCGATTTCCTCATCTATACAGTTAAACACAGACCACCATACTTTTTCACACATATACTAACACATACTTACTCTCTTATACAATCACTGATACAAGTACACATTGATATGCACAGAGTCACACACCTCCCAGCCAGCCACACACACACTCAGTCTTCCATACATCCACTCATTCTTCAATATGTAAAACATATTTAAACTTTACAAAAACACAGACACTAGATGATGTCATCAGTGATGTCATTTGAGATGTCATCAGTGATGTCATCAGTGATGTCATTTGAGATGTCATCAGTGATGTCATCAGTGATGTCACTGACCATGTCATGAATGATGTAATATGTGACATCATCAGCAGTGGATTGCGGGTGCACGATATATAGTTAGTGCAACTAACTATATATGGAATTTCATTGGTTTTATGTCAATAAAATGTCCAGCTAACTATATATGGTCTCTAACCTATGGTTTTTTCAGTGAATATATATATATATATATATATACACACAGAGACAGAGAGAGAGAGAGAAACATAACGAGGAACACACTTCAGTGCAGTAAGAATTTTAAGCAAGCTGATCTTGCTGGGTGGAGTTGAAGATGATATCCATCCGCTCCTTGCTGATTGGATTCCCTCCCTGACTCATCTTGCACAACAGTAGGTGGCGAAGTGCCTAGATCAGGTGGCCCAGTCGGCAAACAGCATCTCTCTACTTGGGACAATAAGGGCTCAGCCCCTGGTGACTCAAGTGGAACAGGAGGTTCAACGGGCAACACCTGTTCATCAGCTGGCATTTTCACTTCACACGATATATCTAGATCATCCCCGGATCTGTTCATAGGAGTTTAAACATTTAAAATGAGATATTCTTTGAGATAGTCTCTCCAGCTTTCTGAGCAGTGATCATGGTCCCTTTCACTGTTTATACTTTCTATGGATGAGGCTCAAAAGGTAGCATGAATTTCCCTCAGGAATGTCTATTCTTTACCAGCACTAAATTGCCCAATTTGATTGATGTTAGAAATGGGGTCTCTAGTTGGCAGAGGTAGGTAGCGTGTCCAAATAGGGACCCTTGCTTCTAGTCAGGGTAAGGGGGATACACACTTTAGATAACACTGCTCACCCCCTGGGTAGCTTGGCACGAGCAGACAAACTTATCCCAAAGGCAGTGTGGAAGGTTTTTGTACTCAAAACACACAGTAACACAGTGATAACACCACAAATCGACACCACGCTAGTTTTTAAAAAAAGGGATATTTATCTAAACTCAACAAGACTAAAATGACAAAAATCCAACATACATGTTATAAGAATATGACTTTAAAAAGGTTTCAAACAACTTTGCCCCAATAAAAATTATGGATGCGTGATATCTCTCAAAGTACCTGCAGTTGTGACAAAATTCACAAGGCCAAACAGCCGCAGAGATGGGAAGAGTCAAAAACAAAGAGATGTGTCAGTTCCTGAGACCATGGGGAGGCGATGCAGCAGTTCTGCTGCATACAGGAGAAGTGATGCATTGAATCCGGTCTGTAGGGGAAGTGATGAGTCAATTCCGAGATGGTTCTGGTCTGCGGATGATGCATCGGGAAAACTTGCCACACAGGTATGATGCGTGGAAATCCGGGATGCTTTGACGATCGGTGCGACGGTATCGAGAGGAGCAGCATCAGTTTCTTCAGCCGCGATGCATCGGTTCCTGCAGCGATGACAGGAGTGGCAGTGGCACAGTGATGCGTGGAGATTCTTCTTGCACAACGGTGCTGCTTCAGAAAAACAGCCGCAAGAAGAGCAATACTTCAATTTACTTGTAGTTGCATTGCTTTTCCAGCTCCCAACAGCAGGAACAACCTCCAGAGGTCCAACACAGTCACATGCACCTCTTGGCAGGTCAGAACTCCCAGCAAGGAAATTCATGGGAGCTTGGGGTAAAGTCTTTGTGTCCGTGAGACTTCAGAACAGGAGGCAAACTGCACTCAAGTACTTGGAGATCTTCCTCAAGCAGGGTGACACAGCACACAGCAAAGTCCTTTTCCTTTCCTAGGCAGAAACAGCTAATGTAGGCCAACCCCAGACTGAACACCACAAAGGGGCAGTAATCCTCCTCCAGTTTCCCCAGCTCTTCTTCTTGGCACATGTTTCTCTTGATTACAGAAGTAGTCTAAAGTTCAGGGGGTTTAGGTTTAATAGTTATACCCCAAAATGTATTTGTTCTTTTTGTACAAGGGTCTCTGAGCCCAGTCCAAACCAGTTCTGTCCTCACTGGTGCAGCATGTCCGAAGGGGGTGTAGACAGCATTGTGCAAGGGAGACAGGCCCTATTCAGGCGCGAGGAAGTCTCCTCCCTCGACTCTAAATTCAGACAGGGTCTATTCAGCCCAGTTGTGAGTCATCCAGGTAGGCCAGGCACACCTCAAACCCGCCAGTGGCTGTCTACAGTGAATGCACATCCCCAGCCCCTATCAGTCCAAAACCAGACAGTCAATACACAAACAGTCAGATGCACACAGAATAGTTAAACAAGAAAATGTCTACTTTCTAAAAGTGGCATTTTCAAACACATAATTAAAAAATTGTCTTCACTAAAAGATGTGTTGTTAAATTCTGAGTTCAGAGAGCCTGAACTTTATTTCTCTATCTTTTCCCAATGAGAAGCTATACTTGTAAGATGTTACAAAGCATCTCTCATTCTATCCTATGGGGAATGACAGCCTTCAATAGTGAAAAACGAAATTGGCAATATTTCACTATCAGGACATGTCAAACACACCTGTACATGCATGTCCTACCTTTCACATACATTGTAACCTGCCCAAGGGGGTACCTTGGGCCTACCATAGGGGTACCTTACATGTAAGAAAAAGAAAGGTTAGGGCCTGGCAAGTGGGTGCACTTTTTACACAAAACGGGGGGGAAAGGGTCAAATGGAAAAAGAGATTAGAGACCTACTACAAATTCGCTTCCCCAGCACCATACTATGAAAAACACGAAAGAACTTGTGAGGTCTATCAGCCAAATGTATTGGCCCAACTGGCATGTGATACAGTATGTCAGTATGTGCTATAGTCACCTTTAGAACACTTCTAAGAAAAGTAAGAGAGCATGAGTCACATGTGTGAGAAAGACAAACTCAAATATCTGAAACTAATTCATGAACTGGTCAACAAAATCCAGAACAGCTTCTTATGGATAACCATCAAACGAACCAAGTGATCAGTCATACCATTTGGTCATCCACACTGTGATCTGGCCGGTCTTTAGATCATCTAGACCACTCGCCACACAGTAAGTTGTTAGTACTGGATCAGGTCCACAGTGCATGGTGAACCACCAATTGTTGGTCAGTTGATGATGGTTGGAAGTGGTGAAAACACTGTGCAACTTAACAAAAAAGTGGTGAGTCTAAAATAGGGTGATATGTCTAAACTACTCTTTAATGGAAACAAGGCACATCCCCTAATTAAAAGAACAGGAACAGTGCAAAAGACAGTATGGAAAAAATGACTGTCGCTAATATGGCCAACATGTTTCTGCCTAACGGGCAAAGCGTCCCTTGGCTTTCATCAGGGCCACTGCTCTTAAGTGTTGCTACTGTAACAAATCTGTGCAAGATAAATCTATATACTGCATCAACCCAATCAGTGAAAAAGAAAATAGTGAACGTAGGAACGATACAACCTGTACCTACAGATATGTACTCATCCTCCTTGTCACATGGATACTCAGCGTGATCCAGAATGACAGGGGACTGGACCTCTCCTCACCTGGACCGTGCTCAGGTATACGAGGCCCCGCGCTGTCCGTCGGTGCCACCAAACTATCCCGAGGCTTGGGGGAGGATAGTTTGGTGGCACCGAAGGACAGCGCGGGGCCTCGTATACCTGAGCACGGTCCAGGTGAGGTGAGGTCCAGTCCCCTGTCATTCTGGATCCCGCTGAGTATCCATGTGACAAGAAGGCTGAGTACATATCTGTAGGTACAGGTTGTATCGTTCCTACGTTCACAATTTTCTTTTTCCCTGATTGGGTTGGTGCAGTATATAGATTTATCTTGCACAGATTCGTTACAGTAGCAACACTTAAGAGCAGTGGCCCTGATGAAAGCCAAGGGACGCTTTGCCCGTTAGCTGGAAACATGTTGGCCATATTAGCGACAGTCATTTTTTCCATACTGTATTTTGCACTGTTCCCGTTCTTTTAATTAGGGGATGTGCCTTGTTCCCATTAAAGAGTAGTTTAGACATATCACCTTATTTTAGACTCACCACTTTTTTGTTAAGTTGCACTGTGTTTTCACCACTTCCAACCATCATCAACTGACCAACAATTGGTGGTTCACCATGCACTGTGGTTCACCATGCACTGTGGACCTGATCCAGTACTAACAACTTACTGTGTGGCGAGTGGTCTAGATGATCTAAAGACCGGCCAGGTCACAGTGTGGACGACCAAATGATATGACTGATCACTTGGTTCGTTTGATGGTTATCCATAAGAAGCTGTTCTGGATTTTGTTGACCAGTTCATGAATTAGTTTCAGATATTTGAGTTTGTCTTTCTCACACATGTGACTCATGCTCTCTTACTTTTCTTAGAAGTGTTCTAAAGGTGACTATAGCACATACTGACATAGTGTATCACATGCCAGTTGGGCCAATACATTTGGCTGATAGACCTCACAAGTTCTTTCGTGTTTTTGAAGTGGGTGCACTTGCCAAATCAACATGGCAGTTAACAATTGCGCATAGACACTGCAGTAGCAGGTCTGAGTTGCCTTTTCATAGCTACTCATGTGGGTGGCACACTCAGTGCTGCAGGCCCACTAGTAGCATTTGATTTACAGGTCCTGGCACACTTCAGTGCACTTTACTAGGGACTTACCTGTAAATCAAATATGCTAATCAGGGAGAACAAATTGTAACAACAATTTACATAGGGAGCGCTTTCACTTTGACCCTAATCAGCAGTGGCAAAGTACCTACAGCATCTAAGCCAGCAAGAATGAAATCCAGCACAGCATCGAAAACACAGGAGGTAGAGGCAGAAAATCAGGGGAACCCACGCCAAAGATGCCAAGTCTAACAATGGAACTTTGTTTCGCTCTGTAATTTTGGGACATGTGCTCATTTCTGGGCTTTCATTTCCGTAAGTTCTCCGTAACTTGTTGATGCACAACTGCTGTCTTTCCACATGAGGAATAACATCACCCATGGTGTGTTTCATGCATGTAGAACTTGAACTGACGTGAATTGTTGAATGTGGAGTTAAACAATGCTCTTTCAGAAATGCATAGAGGGCACAATCTATATTCTGGCCATTGGTCAACGCAATTCTGAGTACCTTGTTGAGAGTCCATATGAAGCGCCCACCCTCTCCATTTGCTTGGGGCCACTTAGGTGTAACTTTCCTGTAAAGAACACCCCAGGATTGCAGATACTCAATAAATTCCTGACTCGAGAAAGAGGGGTCATTGACAGTATGCAGTTCCTTCAGTAGTCAATGGGTAGTACAATTTCCTTCAGATGAGGTATAGTTTGGTGGAATCCATGACCTCAACTTCGGGGTACTTTGGAAAATCCCCAATGCCCTTTTTACATGTGTCAACCATCAGGGAGATTTCCAAAATCTGTGCTGGCTCTTTCCCAGGGGAAAGGTGGGATGTCTTCTGTGATGATGAGCGCGGGTGAGTCAGCGGGGCCTGCAGTCTGCCACATTGAGCACTGAAACACTGTCCGCTCCTCTAGGGTGTCCAAATTTGGAAACCAGACCTTGCATCGCACTCAAGACTTGGTCTTGACAACCCCTTGAAGGGCCAAGTGCTGGAGGTCCACCACTTGTTGTTGAAGGGCTCCGGGAACCCCCGAGGAGGTGTCCTCTCATGAGACAGCCTTCCGGGGACACCACCAGTTCAGTGCGAACTTTGAGCAAGGAGGTTAACGTCATCCTTTGTCATCTGTGCAATATTTCGTTTTGTCCAGGAAGGCACCCCACTTTCCGGACTGCACAGCAGAGATGCACAACTGGATGCACTCAGCAGTTGTAATGGCGTGGATGATCTCTTCTAGCAAAATAGGAAGCGGTTGAGCGAGTTCAACGACAAGTCGAACATATACTTCCACCTCCTGCATGTCACGCTCTTCACTTTCTTGGACAAGTCGGGCATGCCGGGACAGATAATCCACAGGATTTTGAGCACCCAGGGAGAAAATGGCTGTGAAAGGATAGTTCTGCAGTTGTAGAATCCATTTCTCACTCCTGGATAGGAGAACAAAGGGATGAGGGGTTGGCGGTCTAGATGGACAACAAAAGGCTGACAGTAGAGATGCAAATGGAAGTCATAGCATCCCCAATGCACAGCACCAGCTTCTTTTTCTATGTGAGAATAGCGTTGCTCGGTCTCAGTCAGTGTCCAGCTGGCATAAGCCACCGGGGCCCATTCCCTGTTGCTCATTTTCTGAGATAGCATTTTCAGAGGCAAGTAGGACTGGCACTCACAGATATTTCAAAGTCCTTGGCCAGGTCAAAGTAGACCAACGTTGTGTCAGCTGACAGTCCCTGTTTGGTGGCCTGTAATGCTTTCTCTTGATCAGGCCCCCAATTACAAGTCATGTTGGCTCTTGTGAGCTCTCGCAACGGGGCAGTGAGATTGGTTGGATCACAAAAGAATCGGCGACAGTATGTGACCATACAGAGCAAACTTCTCAACCCGGTCGCAGTGGTGGGTCCTGGAGCAGCCTGGATTTCCTGGACTTTGACAGGATCAGGTAATACCCCCTCCTGGGAGAAACGGTACCCAAAGAAAGATATCTCTTTTTTTGGAGAAAAGCACATTTTACTCCGTGAAGAGTTAGACCACTCTCTTGGAGACGTTGAAAGGAGGCCCTCAAATGTTCAAGGTGTTCTTGGAGCAGGGAACTGTGAACTAGAATGTCATCACTGACATTGAGGACTCCCTCAGGCCAGCAAGTAAACTTAAGATGGTGTCCTGAAAGACTTCGGCTGCACAAGAGATTCCAAAGCTGAGATGTTTATACCTTCTCAGTCCTACATGGGTGGAGAAAGGGGAGATGACGTTTACAACGCAACTTTTACAACGCACTACCATTACAACAAAACTTTTACAACGCAACATCCATTACAACGCACACTTTTACAACGCAGTCATTACAACGCATGACACTACAAAGCACACCACTACAACGCATACCATTACAACGCAGTCATTACAACGCATACCATTACAACGCAAAACTTACCATCCAATACTTACCCTACTGTTGCACCCCCTGGAGTTAGAATAGTAATTTGAACCCCTACACTATCCAATATTTTCCCTACTGTTGCACCCCCTGGAGTTAGAATAGTAATTTTAACCCCTACACTATCCAACACTTACCTTATTTGCAATGAAATGTAATGCGTTGTAATGGTATGCGTTGTAAATGTAGTATGCGTTGTAGTGGAATGCGTTGTAAAAGTATTTTTTAAGAATTCGTTGTAATGGTATGCGTCTTAAAAATGTGCGTTGTAATGGATGTTGCGGTGTAAAAAATGCGTTGTAAAGGTATGCGTTGTAAAAGTGTGCGTTGTAACGTCATACATCCGTGGAGAAAGTAGTGATAGCTCGAGATTCTGGGTCTAGCATCAATTGGTGATAGCCAGATCTTAAGTCCATCTTTGAGAACCAATTTGACCGACTCACTTGGGACATGATATCGTCCACTGTGGGGGACAGGTGTCGCTCCCGTTTGATAGCCAAATTAGGTAGGCACATGTCCACACATATCCTGGTTCTACCAGGCTGTTTAGGCTTGTGAGATACAACAATTGGGGACAACCATGGAGTCATAGCTTCCGCCTTCTTGATGATATCTGCCTGTTTGAGCTTGATCAGTTCCTCTTCCACCTTTAGCCTGAGGTGGAAGGCCACTCGCTGATGCTTCAAAACCACCAGCTGGATTGGGTCATCAAAATGCAGTCATATCAAACAGTTTTGGATTAATCCGATGCCCTCAAACAATGATGTGAAATGAGTCAACAGATCATCCACGCTTTCTTGGTGTATGTTGAATTCAAAAGTGACGAGTTGGCGGCGTTCGCCTGTTCAGCAACTCAGTAACATCCCTGTGCACCCTTTTGTGACACATACTTTGACACAAGTCAAGCAAAACTCATGGACAATCTCGGTCGTCAATACTCCCGCCAGGGAGAGGGTAGAAGTGGATCCCTAGGGGAATACTTTAGTAGTGGTGAGTCTTAGAGTAGGTGGTACAGGAAGTGTGAGCATCATGGACTGTGCCATGATGTTAATAGAAGCTCCAATATCGATCAATGCTTGTACTTCATGCCCACCCAAGAGTACATTGCATTTCGGGATGTGCCTTTGAGGGGGTCCGTCAGGATTCATGGCATGTATTACATAGACCACACGTTCAATGTCATTGTCATCCATATCCCTTTAAATCTCTGAGACATCTGATGTGCATAGCATTAACAGGTCTGGACATCTGACCTTTCAGGGGTGCAGACAAAGGATTGACTTTGGCAAAATGATTTGACTTGCTACATGCTGAGAATCGCTTTCCTTGAGCTCGGCAGGGCCCATGACCTGGGTAGGGACCTGTGCAACAATAGCATGTCTTAGGCACTGCCGTTGACTTAGTCTGTGCCTTTTTTTGTCAGAGTTTCTGACAGCAACTAACATTGACAGGTTTCGTTTTGACCTGATGCTGTAATGCTACCTCCATGTGAGCTGCTCGCTCCTTGCCCAGTTCTTTTGACCTCCTCATGGTTAGCATGTCCACCATGGGCATTCCGGGGACTTAAAGGATATTTTATCTAAGCTTTGTTGAAGAGCAACCCTGAATGAATTGAGCTCGGATATCATAATTTTCATCCAGTAGTGTACAGGTGCTAGCTAACTCCCTCAGGTGGGCATAGAAACTATCAACAGATTCATCAGGTAATTGCCTGGCTTGAAGTAGCAGAAAACATTCTTAATCAGGAATTGCCAGTGGTTTGAAATGCGCAGTTAATTCCAGCTTCAGTGTGTAATATGTATAAGGGGTCCAGCTTCTGTGACTGATTTTCCTAATTTGTCTATAGCTGTGTGTTGTATATTTATCCTACCTTTATTTCTATGGTTCCCTCTGTATTTTACTTGTGTCATACATTCCAGAATGTGGATGGCTCTGGCTCTTCCTAGTGTTCTAGGTTGAGACAGTTTGTGCCTGGCCAGCTTGTATTGAAGATGCCTGCTGTTTCGCTTATGCAATAAACCTGCTCAAGTACACAGGAAGTCTCCGAGTAATCTACCACAATGTTGGCGACGTTTTACAGCTGGTCAGTGATACTTCTGAAGACTTCCAATGATTCCTTACGTTTTTGTGTCCTGAACATCGTTCCGGTGTGAAGCAGTGTGCAGCTTAGGATCTTCAAAAGATAAGAACCCATTGTGTGCAGATTTCGTCATCGTTTGTGTCTCGCGAGTACTTTTAACTCTGCCAAAAGATACCAGTTTCGGCGAAATAGTGAGTACCTTCACCCCAGCGCGAGCGCATTGCAAGAGCATTAGTAACGGCGATTTTTGCCAAGCTCCTACGCTAGTTCCTACGTCACTCCCTCCATCCTGGAAATCACCTTGGAGATAGATGCTTCGTGAACTAGCGTTACATGCGTTCCAAGCCTCAAGTGTATGCGGTTCAAGCCTCGTTTTGAATTTTCTTTCGTGGCGGCCATCTTAGCTCTCAATTCACTCTGTTCCAAGCCTCGTTTTCAGTAAACTTCTGTGGCGGCCATCTTAAGTGCGAAGAACACAGTAAACTGACTACAATACTTCTTTCTTCGTCGTGTCATGTTCCTTACATCTCAGGGAGACAGAATTCCCTCGAACTAAAACGAACTAGAGGTATGTTCATCTCATAATTACAATTCCTCGTGGATGTGCTAATTAATTTGTTTTCATTCGTTTTGCACCTTTACTTTAGCTGTCAATTTCAAACATGGCACAACAAATTGTAGTTACTTTACCACCACAATTCTTACCTGAACCTGGCATCCCAGAAATACCTTGGGAAGATTGGTACATAATGTTTGACAATTATCTCGAGGCTCTAGATGGACAGGAATTCTCTGCGAAAAGGAAAAAGGCTATTCTTTTGAGCACTCTTGGCAAAGAAGGACAGAGAGTGTTCAGATTTTTCCGATAGTTTTGAGAGCTAATGGTCAAGAAATGCCTGATGAGTTTAAGGAGGCTGTTGCAAGGCTTGAGGTCAGATTCTCAAAGGAGGAGAATTTAGTTATGAACCGGTATAAATTTTATACCCAGCGCCAAAAAGACTCAGAAACCATAGATGACTTTGTGGCTCGACTCAGAGAATTGTCTGTTAAATGTAAGTTCGGCGCTATGAATGACGAACTTATAAGAGATCAACTAATTGTCCAATGCTCAAATAAAAAGATTCAGGAGAGGCTATGGGCGGCCAAGAACCCTTCTTTAAAAGATGCCATCGATCTGGCGAAAGTTATTGAGGAATCTAGCAAATGTATGAAGGTTCTAGATTCTCATAAGTCGTGTCCTCAACAAGAAGTCTCTGTTGTCTCTGACAAGAGAAGTTTGGCAGAGTGTGAACATTGTGGTGGAGATAATATCGCTGTGGTTAAAAACAAACCCAGACCTCCAGTGAAAAAATGTTTCACGACGAATAGATTTTGCAATAGATGTGGGAGCAGTAGCCATTCATCTGACGCAAGATTTTGCTTCGCTGCCAACAAGGAGTGTCTGAAGTGTGGTAAAATTGGACACTTCTCTAAAATGTGTAAGGCAAAATCCAAGCAAAGAGTAGCTACTGTGGATGACTATGAAAATGACATTGTGACTGAAGCAGAAAGACTTTTAGTCGTTGATGAGGTAGATGCGATTAGTGATGATCCAAGACAAAACAGACCAAGAGCCATCTTCAAGATTGACTCTCATGAAGTGTCTTTAATGGTGGACACAGGATCACGTCATACCATTATACCTAAGTCTATATTTGACACTTTCTGGGAGGGTTTAAACTTGGAGGAGAGTGATATTTCTCCTAAGGGTTTTAACGGGCAGAAGATTGAAATTCTTGGTTTCTTTGAATCTGAAATTGTCTTTGAGAAGAGATCTACATTTGGTAAGGTGTACGTCTCTATTGATGGCCCTCCTATCCTAGGTTGGGTACTTCAATACGATCTTTATATAGTCATCAATCCTAGGGCAAAAAATCAGATTATGGTTGTGGAAGATGATTCAATTGAATGTATCCTAAATGAATTTGGGTCTGTATTTAGAGAGGAGCTTGGTGAACTGCGAGGTTATGCTCACCTCATTCAACTTAAGAAGAATAGCTTGCCCGTGCAGCATCGCATAAGGAGAATTCCCATTTCTATTCGTAATGAGGTAAAACTCCTGATTGAGGAAATGCTTCAATCTGGAGTGATAGAACCAACAGAAGCATCAGCATGGGTTTCCCCTGTGGTCATTTCTAAAAAAGCTGATGGAAAATTACGGTTCTGTGTTGACCTCAGGGCATTGAATAAGTGTGTTGTCGCGGACACATTTCCCCTGCCCAATATTGCTGAGATGGTGTCCACTCTTCAGGGAGCAAAATACTTTTCTAAGCTTGACCTGAAGAGTGCGTACCATCAGGTCAAGCTCCACGAGTCCTCAAAACACCTCACTGCCTTTATCACTCCGGAGGGAATCTTCCAATTCACTCGCCTTCCCTTTGGTTTGATATCGGCAGCGAGTGTGTTCCAGCGGTTGGTCAGTGAAATGTTTAAGGGGTTAAAGAACGTAGTGTTCTTTCAAGATGACATCTTGGTTTTTGGAGATTCGGTGGCCGATCACAATCATGTCCTTAAGAATGTGCTGCATAGGATTTGGGACACTGGCCTTACTTTGCGTAAGGAGAAGTGCTCCTTTCTTGTCCAAGACATTGAATACTTGGGACATGAAATTTCGGTTAACGGGGTTAAGCGAAAGAGAGATCTCCTTGACGCAATACGTTCTGCCCCTTGTCCGTGTGATAAGGACCAATTGCGGTCATTCATGGGGTTGATTGAATATTATTCAAAATTTGTGGAGAAGTTTTCTGAGAAGACCTTACCTTTGAGAGCTTTGTTAAAAAAAGGTTGTAAATTTATTTGGGGGCCTGAACTTGAAATGTGTTTTAAAAATATCAAAGAAGCTATTTGTAGGGCAAAAGTTCTTGCACCTTTTGATAAAAACAAAGTCTCCACTCTGTTGGTGGATGCTAGTGCAAGTGGGCTCAGTGCTGTCCTGTTACAAACGCATAAGGATGGTGGGAGGCCAATTGCATTTGCTTCGCGCACTCTTTCATAATGCGAACAGAATTATTCTGTCATTGAGAAAGAGGCCTTGGCGGCTGCGTGGGGTGCCCACCATTTTCGACCTTATTTGTGGGGTACACGCTTTAACCTAAAGACTGATCACAAACCTCTTATCCGAATTCTTTCCCCTGGTGGTGCAGCCTGTAGTTCTCCAAGGTTGGCGAGGTTAGCCTCCAAGCTTCAAGAGTATCATTTTGACATATCTCACATTTCTGGTTGGAGGAATTTTCTGGCAGATTGCTTGTCTAGACTGGATGTCCCGTCTAGTGTTGACTCTAATGTTGGTTTTAGTCTTGAAGGTGTGGAGGAAAATATTGCATGGATTGATGATGTACTTTCTCTTGGTGAAAGTTCCTTTTCTCGAGTTGACTGTCTTGAAGCTATGTCTAGGGACAGTGTTGCAAGAAGTTATCCAGTTGATCAAACTGGGTTCGCGTAGGGAGAGTTGTGTGCATGTTTCTGTGCGTCCTTTCTTAAAGGTCATTGATGATCTGTCTGTCTGTGAAGACAATGTGGTGATGCGTGGAGACAAATTTGTGCCTACTGCTGATTTAAGGTCAAAGCTTATTTCCATAGTGCATGAGGGTCATCTTGGCCAGACGTTAACGCAACAAAGGCTCAAATTGAACTTCTGGTGGCCTGGGATGGATTCTATGGTTTCTTCCTGGGTTGAGGATTGTCATACGTGTAAGGTGGGGGAGAAGAGATTGAAGATTTCAGTTGGGTCTGAGATGGGTGCGTTGCAATTTCCTGAAGTCCCGTGGCAAACCATTTGTCTGGATTTTATTGGTCCTATGGTGGAACTACCTCTGTCTCAGAGGTTTGCTGTTGTCATTGTAGATTGTTTTTCTAAATGGTTGTCTGTGGAGTTTTTAAAGGATATCACTACTGATACTACCATCAAACACTTAAAATCCTTATTTTTTTTGGAAGGTTTTCCTAATGTCATCATTACTGACAATGGCACGCAGTTGGTTTCACATAATATGCAAACCTTTTTGGCTGATTGTGGTGTTTCTCATCACGGAACCTCTCTCTACAACCCCCAAGGGAATGGTTTGTGTGAGCGCTTAAGCAGATTAGTGAAAGGTACTATTCAGATGGCTCTTTCCAAGGGCTCTTCTGTTTGTACTCTTGTTCGTGAAATGGTCTATGCTTACTGTACTACTCTTCATGGTACTCAGCTCAAGTCTCCCTTTGAGCTCATGAGGGGTAGGGTTCCAAGCACTAAGCTAATTCCTTCGTGGCTTAAAGGGATGGTTCTTCAGTCTGATCTGACAAAGAGTGCTTGTATGCCTGTTTCTGCTCCTAGCTCTTCTAATAAGGGTTCTGTGGGGCAGGTGTCGAAAGTGGTCTCTAGCAAGCTTGCTAAGGGTGACCTGGTGAAAGTGAAGTCTGGTAGAGTTTCGGGTGGTTTGTCGAAATTCCGTGGTCCCTTTATTGTAAGAATGGTCTATCCCCATTACGTTGTTCTTTCCAATGGAGAGAAATGGAACTTAAGGAGGGTGGCTCTATATCAGAAAGCTGGTTCTGTGTCTGGTTCTCCGCCTGCTTCTTCTGTTTCCACCCAGAATCAGGGTACTTTTGGGAATGACTGTTCAGGTTACATGTTTATTTCTTCTCATGCTCCTACCGCACCTGTTCCTGCGCATACTTAGGAAGAAGTAATGGTGGGGGGGATGCTCCTGATTCCCAGCTTGGGTACAGACTCTCTGATCAATCTGTTCCTCTTTCTGGTCCCAGTTCCTCTTTGTCTGTTTCCAGACCTCAGAGATGCCGTAGACCTCCTGTGTATCTGAATGATTTCTGTTGTGATTAGTGTTGCTCAAAGGGGTGACGTGTGTCCCTTTCATTGCTCCAATATTTCATTGCATTTTACTTTAGTTTTTCATTGCCATAACATCACTTTAGTTATTCTGTGTAAGTTTCATTTCAATGATTAATTTTCATTTCTCCTCTTGGCTCTAAAGTTGTTTTGTTTTCAACGAGAGGAGATGTGTTGTATATTTATCCTACCTTTATTTCTATGGTTCCCTCTGCATTTTACTTGTGTCAAGGAACAAGAAAAGTACCCTTGGCTAACCATAAAAATAGCTATTGTTAATCTGGTGGTGCCCAATACCTGTTTTTGAAAATACCAATCTCACAATAGATCTAAACCTCACAATTTGCAGCGACAAGCAAATCAATATATGTCAACACTGTACAGCAACTAATACATATCACATAAAATTGCTCATTATTAATCAAATTTAGACAAGGCAGGCAAAGGTGTTTTCAAGATTACATATGTGCATTTATTCAAAAAAGAAATATTCGTTTCATTTTAAAAAATACAGTTGATTAAAAACATATACAATCATATACACAAAAAAACAATTAAGGTTAAAATGTTCACAAGAACAGAGGTCGACGCAGCGTTTCGGTTTGAAGAAACAAATGAACAACCTTCTTCAGGACCAGTTCTAAAAGAAAACACACAGTTACTACTTCATCACAAAGTTACATCAATCTAAAACATCTCTTTTTAACTATTTAGTTCAGTGTTAACCTGTCTGCTTTTATTACACTATTGATTGTCATGTCTACTCATAGTTGGTCATTAGTGGGTTTACTGTATTGGTATTGTCGAAAACAAAAATTTATACTAGAGGCACAATTCCTAGATACCAGATTATGTAATACTAATACTATATCTCTATAGTATTGTCACTCAATTATATTGTGACATGTGTCAATTGCATTTTTACCTGAGATTATGTGTTTCCTCCAGATTAATCAAGGAAGAACATGGGCCCAGTTGTGTGATCCGGGTTTGAATGTACTGCTTGCTTTAAGAATTCTCAATGTAATAGAAGGAATTCTGGTATCTGTAGGTCAATGACAACAAAACATTCACGTATCATGACTATTCTTTTGATTCATTCCATTGGGGGAAAGAGAGGGAAAGGGCGCTTTGGTGGGGTTGCCAAAAAACTAATAAATGAATGATGCCCATACCTTCTGCTTCTTAATAATGGTGCTCACGCTCTGGTAATAGGAGCCACCGATATGGTTTAGTAAAATTGACTGCGGGAAAAAATTACGAAATATCACTATGGTATTTTAACAGGAGTGATTCCTAGTGGTCTAAACAAATAATTATGAATCCACTTACCCAGAATTATTTGACTGGTACATAATAAACAAACGCCCTTTTGATTGGCTTTCCTTTTTCGTATATCTGTTAAGCATGGAGATTTTCCTCACAATGTCTGGTGGAAAGAGAGAGAGTACTGATTATGGTTTCTCTACCTTCATGAAGAATCCTACTTGTTTTTATTTTTATTTTCACCGTGGTTTTTGTTGTAATTTACCACCTTTTACTGTTGATTTTTTAAAAAAACAACAGCATTCTTGTCAGGGATTTATCTTTCAGTTTTATATTATTAAAGTTAATTTAAACAATGATTTATAAACGTCCTGCTCATAATTACACCACGTGTTTATAGTAGTCATAAGTATTTGCGCATTACATTAATAACAAGCGTATCTTTTGGCGAATATCTAGCACTCTATTTATCAATGACCGTTGTATCGAATATTGCATCTGTTATATCTCAATAGAGGTTACCGATGGTGAAGGACTTGTAATAGTATCGAGCGAGTCCTTTAATAATTATCAACCATTTTCCGTTTAGTTTACTTATTATGTCTAAGGTGACTCTTTTCTCATGTTTTACATTTTTCAACTTTTACGTTTTTCACGTCCATTCGCTTTTATCCATGTACCACGGTGCTTCATAAACAAGAGAGCAGGCATTATGCCATCGGATCACTATACTTGTTTTTCTAAACCTTCAAACCGCATTACGTTACACTGAATTGCCCGGTAATGGTATTCTATATATTAATTGATATTAATACTGGCGCGTTAACTCATAGTCGAGAGAAGTACCTCTGATGCGTTTGAAAGTAAAGTCTATTCGCGCATGCAGTTGCTTACCTGTTTGTTTCAATTCGGCCTCCCTGCTCCTATTCCGGCGGCATTTCGGGGGTTCTGCGTTTCATGGATGTATTGACTTCCGCTGTTAAGGGACGCTTTATACTTTACATTGCGTGATTGGTTGTCAGTGATAAGCCTGCTGATAGGCTCATCCTTGGTCACGTGTTTTTTTTGATTTTCAAAGCCGGCAAAACTTTACTCTGCCTATGCCGATAATGCCGAACATTTGATTTCATGAGTGTTAATAAAATCACCAAAAGAGCTTTACACTATTAGTGCCAGACATATTTGTATACGTCAGTAGCAACTACTACTTTGTGCATACTGACAATATCCTTATAGTCAACATTAAGGAATTGGAAAAAGACGTGCAATGTCCCTGAAGTTAAAGAAACAACTCAGCATTAGTTGCAATATCTATTAATAAAAATGCAAATAGGTGCTATATGCTATTTATATGGACAAAGGAGGCATTAGACTCATTGAGTGACAGTAACTGGTGTTACTTTATTCAGTCTGACATTGTCTTTATTCGTATTTAAAGGATATAGACGTTATAATGTCCACAAGATTTGACTTCTGAAAACAGAGAGGAAAATTTATTTATTTATTTTTCGTTTAATGTAACTCTGGCGTAGGTATTAAGAACAACATTTGGCATATGTTACTTGGACTGGGTACTATATGATATATGTACGCTATCTATACTATCCTTTCCCAGTCCTGTAATCTTGAAAACACCTTTGCCTGCCTTGTCTAAATTTGATTAATAATGAGCAATTTTATGTGATATGTATTAGTTGCTGTACAGTGTTGACATATATTGATTTGCTTGTCGCTGCAAATTGTGAGGTTTAGATCTATTGTGAGATTGGTATTTTCAAAAACAGGTATTGGGCACCACCAGATTAACAATAGCTATTTTTATGGTTAGCCAAGGGTACTTTTCTTGTTCCTTACCATTATTCCCCTGTCCCAGATCGATAAGATAAGGGGGCCTCCTTCCCTTTATATGATTTTTACTTGTGTCATACATTCCAGAATGTGGATGGCTCTGGCTCTTCCTAGTGTTCTAGGTTGAGACAGTTTGTGCCTGGCCAGCTTGTATTGAAGATGCCTGCTGTTTCGCTTATGCAATAAACCTGCTCAAGTACACAGGAAGTCTCCGAGTAATCTACCACACTGTGCCTCCAAGATCTGGGAGCATGGGGCGTTGTCTGTCCGGGTCTAGGTCTATAGCCACAAAATAGGTCCCCAGACACTCTCCCCATTCTTTCCACTCTGCTGCATGGGGGCCATCAATCAGAAATGGCTCTACTGGAGGTACAGCTGTCATGGTGGCCATTCTGGACGATCAAAATGGTGTGATGGATGTAACACACCATGCTCACTCTTCCTTATACACCAACCAGATTCAGTCCAAGCTCTACGATGTGCACCCATATTACTGGTGGTGGGACTCCCTTGTGCAAACAGATGCAATTCATGCAGGGCATCAAGCAAAAACAGAGCCTCCACCAACCTCGGGATCCAGTAAAACATGAGTGCCAGTAATGGACAGGAAGGTTTCACAGCATGCTGCCTTCTGATGGATGGATGACTTGCATAGGCAGAGACAGAAGAGGGGAGGTAGAAATATACTCCTCCAAAGCAGCCCAAGATGCGCAGAGGAGCTGCAGGACTGCTCGGCTGGCAGGATGAGCCAGGATGCACTGCAGGAACTGGCAGGCTGGTGTCAGGCCTCAAACAGGAAGGCACTGTTCAGGGATCGTCAGGAAGAGCGGGCCGATGTGCCAGATCATACACGCGAAGTCTGCTTGCTAGCCGGAGAGGTGAAAACAGCTGATGCATTTACCACCAAGCTGCGATGGAACGGCCGCACACACATAGTGAGACAGAGTGAGGCCAGGAGGGCCGACACCATGGGTGCAGGAGGCAGACAACGTCCAGGAACAGAGATGAGGTGGCAGGCTCAGTCACCTTATTAACAGTTGTGGCCTCTATCTGCATTCTGGGTTATACAACGTATGGGCAATGACCACGCTAGAACAGAGTGGGGGTTTCCATGCCTTTGGTCCCGCCAAAAGGCTTTTTTATTCATACCAGGTCTCTACGTCACAGTTGCAACCATATCGACCTGCTAGGAAGGAACATCTCTGAAAAAAAACCTCCTCAGGATGACAGAGTGGGGATCACCCACTAACACTAAACATAACCGCTGTAAAAATGCCGTACACTTTAAATGAAAGGAAAGTAGACTGTTGTAAATAGCAAGTGTTTTTGACATAAGAATGACAAACTATCCATTTAGGGCAAGGGCTATCTGACAATTGAAGTAGCACATAGCATCCAATATGTAAGTGTCATGCTTTTTTCTGGTCTGTGCAGTTACAGGGCCAAGTAAGTACTACCAAAGGTGATATTGCTGGTCCTCCCAAATAAAAAGGTACACAGTGCTTGAACTGTGACCGAAAGGTGGTCTTCCAACCCCCATAGCTCTGTAGATAGATGTGGATGAACACTTAAGCCATGGCTTGAAATAGGTGCTGTAGGGTTGGGTATAGGTGTAGTACAACACAATTATCATAGATGCAATTAAGATCTGAATGTTCAACCAGAGTTGTGAGTTTTTGTAAAGACAGCACTACAGTAATATTTCAATATATAGATACATTTATGGTGTAAATGGCTATTATGAATCAATCAATCAATCAGTATTTGTCTAGTGCCGCTTTTCATCCATGGGGTTATCCAAGCGCTGAGGTAAGAAGAGCCTTAGTTGAAGAGCCAGGTTTTGAGTTCCTTCCTAAAGTCTGCAAGTGAAGCAGAGGTTCGGAGGTTAAGTAGTACAAGTCACGGAAAAATCAATATTTGATTGAAAAACATAATGCAACACAATGCATTGATAAAACAAGGAGCTTTGACTTTAATGCTTTATATTGTTCGCAATCATTAAATACGTTGAAGCACTGGAGCACAACCAAAAATGAGAAAAAGCAACGCAGTACAAAAGTAGCTAGCATAACAATGGTATGGTTCAAGCACTGTTTACAAACATGTATCATTCATGATAACTTCAAACTAGAAGTGAGTTGCTATACCTTGGGTTAAAAAATCATTACCCTTCTTGATATTACTGGTAGCAAACTCTGAAAACAAATAAGGTACAGAAACTGAGAAGATACATATATCTCTCTCTTAAGGTTTAGATGATTTGGTCCCATTAAAATGGGGATATTGGATGATATGCTGACCCTAGGAGGTCTAGGTAGCTGATCCTCATTCCAGTAGGAACCAGACTTAATGAACAAGGGGACATAATGCAGTGTGATTAAAAGCAATGACATGCAAGTCCAGAAGCACACAGGTTTGTACAGGACCGCATGCCCCAACAAGGAGACAGACTAACTGGATACTTGACCTTCAACAAAGCAGTATAGTCAACAAAAAATAAAAGAACACAATGTAGTGCAGGGAGGAAGTGTGTTTCCCATGCAAAGTCACAATTCAGCTGCAGCTAACCAACACTTGAAGCACTGGTTCTCCAGGCACTCCATCTCCATTCTCTGGTTAGATATAGATATGGCTTGATTGTGCTGTTTCCACATCTTTTTACTCCTTGGCACGGTTTGGTCTTCCATACAGTCAGGCACGTTGAAGAGCGTCCGGAAGAGCTACATCAGTGCCTTCAGGCTTCCATTTAGATAGGTTAAATGTGCTGTAGTCTGATTTACATTCTGGAATGAACAACTCCAGCAGGATCCACAAAAGTCTGTGTACAAGAAATGCTCTTCCACAGACTGGAGCAGGGTTCCGTCCTGTTTCTCCAGGTCCCAGGCGTATGAAGTTTTCATTCAATTGCCAAACCTTGTCACTTACATTGTGTAGTGCACTTGGAGATTCTAAAAAAGAGTCGGTCTTATTCTGGAAAGATCTATGGGTTATAAAAAATACTTAATTGAGACATGACATTGTGTCCTGTTTTTAAATTCTCTTGGTTCTCGAATACATACCTCAGAACTGAAACCCCAAAATTATCCCAAAGTCTCAGTTGTGGAATACCAAAAACAGTTTTAATGCTCTGGTAGCCTGAACATTCATGGTGCACTAAGATATCCTCATGCATTCAGCTACTTGAGGCAGGAGAGATAGTAACCTGCCTCCATTTTAGCACTGCAGCCGGCACAGACACACCGCCTCAGGACGGTCACTTGCGGTGCACTGAGGAAGGACCACCCAAGCTGAGTGGGTCCTCGTTGAATGTCGCAGGAGGTTGCGGAAGACAGTGGAGGGTGTCCCTCCAGGGCATGATGCAGAGGGCAGAAGCCGGCAGAAACAGGCAAATGGAGGAGTGGAATGCTACAGCCTCCCATTTTACCACCAAGTCAGTATCAGCTACATGATGATGAAGACAACCCCCAGGCCATAGACATAGATGCCACCACAGTTCAACCAGAGAGTGTCCATGAATGTCGGGGCACAGAGTTAATCGCACCGGAGCTGAAAGGGTATGCAGTCTGCGATGAGGCCTGTACAATGATATAAACTCTGCCATAAATAAATCAAGACTCACTTCCAAATGTGTGACCTACTCGACCACAGTGTAGGCCGGAGGCAGCGTTCAGCAGGGGCACACAGCCACGTGCCGTTGGCTTGCGATGCACAGAGTTAGTGACACCAGAGCAGTTGTTGGTAATCTTTGATCATCTCCCTAACGATGATCATTTTTTCCTCTGGACTGAAACGCGTCTTCTCTTACACCTCTCCTTGCGTGCAATGATATGAGCTCTGCCGTTGAGAAATCAAGACTCAGTTCCAAATGTGTAACCTACTGGACCACAGTGTGGGCAGAAGGCAGTAGTCAGCAAGGGACCACATACACGTGTGGTTGGAATGCTATGCACAGAGTTGGCTGGCACCACATCAAAGAGAGTACAGTAATATCAAACGTCCAATGAACATATGAACTCGGCCATCAGGATATCAAGACTCAGAGCCAAATGTGTGACCTACTTGACCATAGTGTAGGCTGGAGGCAGCAGTGGAGTACGTCAATGAGAAAGAAGTACTGCGGGCCTGTGTCGCGGTGGCTGTGATGGTCTGAGGAGGCTGCCAAAGTCCCACGCCTCGGGCTTGGAGCTTGCGCCGGCATGTGGTAGGGCCTCTTTGACATACGCCGGTGTTGGCAGGTGAGTAGTGAGGCCTGGGTGTGCAGGGGTTGGCAAGACGGATTCATGGAGCAGCGGCCTGGGGTGCAGCAGGCACACAGGATCGCAGGAACACCGCTCGCGGCGACGGCGTCGGCCTCGTGGGGTGACAGGCGCTGCCCTGACAGACACGTTGGCCATTCCAGAAGAGAACCATGCCCAGAGCTATGTGCTTTTTATTCACACCCCTATGCTGGCCTGGTGTACGCCGGACCAGCCCAATCCGCTCACGCTTACAGGGGGGGACGTAACAAGCTAAATTTCCCCGATCTTCCCCACTGGCTGGGTGACATGGTTGCGTCCACTGTCCACTACACTCCAAACACCAGCAGTGTATTTCGACATGGATATGTCTGTGGTCTGCATGGTGCAGTCTGGCCAGCACATCCACGTCACACTTGGCATTGTGTACATTCTCATTCATGGGTCACTAGACACCTTTGCACATGTCTGATTCCCACCTCTCCCTCACATTCTGCTATTGTGTGGCTGAGGTGCTATGCCGTTGATGGCTCATGTACATGGCTAGCCCAGGTTACCACAGTAAGTTGTGCTGTCGTGTCTGGTGGCATGTTGGCATGTTTGGAATGTTGTATGTGAGTTTGTAACATGTGCATTACCAGAGTTGTATGATTGTGGAGTTGGGGTGTTTGGTGTGTTCATTTGGTACTTACCAACAGCAGGACATTTTCGTAGGTGCCATCCTGGAAGCGCCGGTTGATGATGGACTGTCGGAAGATGTAGGAATCATGCACACTGCCTGGGTAGTTGGCAACGACATTGGTGAAGAGTCCCCGGTGATCCACTATTTCCTGCACATTGATGGGATGCGTGTGCTTTCTGTTGCGGTAATGGTGTGCAGTGTCGGCAGGGGGCACAAGTAGGACATGTGTGCAGTCAATTGCCCCCAACACAAGCGGGAAGCCAGCTATGGCGTAGAAGCCTTGCTTGGTCTCCAGCTATTCGTTTGCAGTGTGGGGGAAGTGAAGGTACTGGGTACCAAGCTGATGATGGCATACAAGACAGTTGTGAGGAATTTTGATAGGGCTGGCTGTGAGACTCCTCTGACTCTAGCGGTTGTTTGTTGGAAGGTACCAGAGACCAACAGATGCAGCACAGCAAGCAGCTTTGTCTGTGGAGGGATGTTGGTTGTCCGCTGTGTTGGTACTGTCAACCTGTGGGAAATGATGGTCAGGATGCGGAGGATGGTTGTCCTTGTGAGCCTGTACTGGGCAATGACATCCTCTGGGGTTGGGTCTGTGAGGCTGGTGCATTTTCTGAAGTACGCTGTCTTTGTATGCGCTGCCTCTGTGGTAGTCGGGGCAGGGGGGAGTTGCGTGCTTGGGGTGGTGGCAGTGGGTATTGTGGCCCTCTTGGGTGTCCAAGCTGCGTGATTCGTAGCTCCATGCCATCTGTTGTTCTTCTGGTGTGGCTCTGGGCTGCGCTCCCTTTTCTGGTGCAGATTGTCGTCCGACTTTACACTAGGTAAGAGCAGGTGTTAAATTCCTGCTGCTAATGTGCCTTATCACCTGTTTTGTGATCCTATCGCCGATCTGGCTGGTCGTTGAGAATTTTACGAAGTTGTGTTGTTGCGGCATTTTGCACAGGAACACCTACACTACATCTCCTTAGCGATAGTTGCAAGTGTCATCTGTGGTAATGTTTTTTGCGGGTGCTGTCGCAGGTAAGCTGGTGATATCGGCTGTTAGCACCAGCTTGTGAATGGGGCAATACATTTACCGCCACTTTGGCTGTAATAAGGTGCTGATAACTCGGCGATAAGACCTTGAGAATATGCCCCTGAGTTTTATAGATCTGCAGTAATGGAATAAGGCTCTCCTTCCTGGTGGTAGAGGTAGACTATATAGTGAGCCAATTGCTCTTGATTACTTTATCCTGTGCTGCACAATATTTGGTGTCCGGGATCCAGTTATAGAAAAAGTAACCCCTAGATACAAGAAAGTGCTTGTGCTTTTCAGACCGCTTGCACCAACTGAGAAGGTAGAACGTTGTTTAATGTTTGGGCTGCAAGATATAATCTAAGATTTGGTCAAATTTGTTTGTACGTCCAAAGTGGCCATAAAATCTACAAGCATGGAGTAGCAGATGCAGTGCTTTTGGCGTTCATGCATTCAGCACTCCTTTGTCCACATATAAGAGTGTAGGAAGCAGCCTACCTTTGATGCAAAAAGAACAATTGATGGACAGAATGCATTCATCCCAGTGCTGAGATCTGGGCCTAAATCCATTGTTTTTTTGCTCAACATGTCATTCCAATTGAGACCCATCCATATGTAAATCAGTCTTGATCCTGCGCCCAATGGGAAAAGTCCAGTCCGAACTGCCAGGTCCTCCCTGGACTAGAAACAAGCATCCTAGGACCGGTTTTGGTCTTTCAGCCTTCATCAGCCAGGATAGCTTGACTCCTATGGCATACCCGTCCCACTCAGCGTGACAAATGCAAAAACAACAATTGATGGACAGAATGCCGAACAATGTCATACATTCACCACAGGAGATGCTCCCTAGGGAGTCGAGACCAGCGCTATACAAGCCAGTAAAATAAAAAAATAAATAAACAGTACAGAGATCTGGGCCTAAATTCATCGCTTTTCTGCTCACCATGCCATTCCAGTTAGGGCCCACCCACATGCAAATCAGTCTTGATCCTGCGCCCAATGGGAAAAGTCCAGCACTCACTGCCAGGCCAGGTCCTCTCTGGACTGGAAGCAAGCATCCTAGGACCGGTTTCGGGCTTTCAGCCCTCATCAGCCAGGATAGTTTGACTCCAGTGGCATGGAGAGCACGGGACCCACGTCTGGGCATACCCAGAGCACTTAGGGCGAGGAAGGTTGCGGGCCCCCTGGGTGAAGGGGGGGGCTGGGGGGGGTGGACATGCATTTGTATGCAGAAATTGGCAGGAACCGCACGGTGACTGCCACTTTCTGCATACAAACGCAATGTATGCATTTTTAACATTGCGGGGGATGCAGCTTGAAGCTGCACCCGCAGCAATGGTAAAAATAGAGGATGTGACCCCCAGGGTGGCGGTCACATCCTAATTGCACAGGAGGGAACTCCGCAGGCCATGTGGAGGTTCCCTCCTACTCTATGGTGGCGGACGGACTCAGGTCCGTCCGCCATCATAATCGGCACCTTAGTGTGGTTGTTTCTCAGGTTACTCCCACACCTTCCATTGATTATCAGGGCGCCCTTCCCGTTCCATCAACTATTGCTAGCACAACTAACGGTTTGCCTACAAGTTGTATCCCAGGTAATCCATTGCAACCACAAACACAATTTTCCACATGTTTCACAAACATACACAACCATGTAATGAGTTACCTGTAGGAAAGATGGGTAGGAAATTCGACATTCTTGATTAACCCCCTTAAGTGACAACATATGTGATATTTTTGGCCAAAGTCCCAACCCCAACATCAGCAGAAAATGAATCATGGGACTCATTACAAAATAAGTCCCTGAATTAGGTAGGCAATAAAACAGGCCTAGCAGGGGCTCTCTTTGCAGGCATTAAATTGGTTAGAAGGGTAAAATGGGTTGGTAGGGGAAGCAAAGTGTTACCGGGAAATTGTGTAGTTCTGTCTTTTAAATCACCACACTTAGTCGAAACTATTCTGTGTAGAACCAGCTCCCCAGTTGTGCCGCTACAACCAATAACAGTAGTACCACTCGGCTACTTCTATCAACTGCCAATCACATCCAGTGGTTCAAGATTGCTAGCTAGATCCTCAACTGTATATGCCCCTGAATCCCAATTTGTCATCCCTACCAATAACCGTTTTGACAGACTACCAACGTTAGATGGGGTAGATTGACTTGGTGCTGAATGTCACCAGGTCCCCGTACTCTATGGAGACGAGGCTTCCATGTTCTGACAGACCCTCATTAGATATTTGGTCCCGCTCAGATGACTATCTTTCTTTGTCCTCTCCCACCTCCTGCCTACCTTTAAATTAGGAGGCCGTATTTTTTCCAGTTTGCATTTAGTTCAGGCTTTGAAAGCGTGAATAAAATCCCTAGGAAAAACACACCCTTAAATATTGAATGGCATAACTGCAGCTATGGGAGCCACTGAAAAAAAAAATCACGAGTGTCAAAGAGAAACTGACTACCTGCAGTGAAATTTTAATGGTCCCTTTATCCCAAGATCTCCCGCAAGTGATTGACCGTGGTAAATTTTCTTGCCCGATAGCAGAAAATAGTGTAGAAAAGAAGTCAAAATGGGGAGATGCCAGTGTCCAAAACATCTCTGTCTGTATTCCTCCATCTGACCCTGAATCACAAACACCTCTTAAACGACTAAAGATTCCAGGGGCCTGTTTCAAAGTTGTAGATGTTAATCCCTTGAAAGATTCACTAACAAGTACCAAAGTCCAAAGTTTCATCCAGACCAGTTACCACCAAGTCTTGAGTTTCTCCTATCAGGGTACCCTCTGATGATATTTTAAATTCATTTGCATGCAGCAAACAATTCCTCTTATTAGCGGCACTCCTCCATTCCAGCTGACGCTTCGTCCAGCAATGTTGCTGACCAGAAGACACCCTGTCCACTGCCTGCCTGGCAGATGCTGAATTGCGGCTCGCTAATGTGAAGCCTGACTCCATCCTTTTTTCCCCATTGCACAGACTGAAACCCGGCCTAACGAGCCCTAAGTTAAGAATAGTGGCAAAGGCTTTCTTTAACTGTGCCAAATCCCCCCTTTCCCACCATAATACTGCTTTTGAATCTGGTGGGTGGTGGTTTAACAGTAAGTTTGTTTCCCTGAAACTTAAGTCTGTGTCATTTTCTTCCTTTAAGTGTAAATGGCTAAATCTTTTCAACACTAAGTGCCTTTCACAGAGTAAGTGATCCCCCCTTTCCCACCATGGATTTTCTTCAAGTCGCTTGCAACAAAAATTACACATTCCCACGAGTGCTCTAAAACCCCAGAACTCAGTTGCAAAAACCAAGAACACCCCGAAACACATGCAATCCTGCTGCTAGGGCTAACCCTAACGAACCCTAAGTTACAAAAAGTACCAAAACCTTTTTCCTCATGGATGTTGTTTAAACCAGTTTTATCCGGTATTAGACCTTCCCAGCAATAGCCCCAGAGCCGTCAACCCAGGCGAAAACAAGTAGAAGACCCCCAAACAGCCAAAAAGCAAAAGTACAAAAATGTGGACTTAGTCACTTTTCTGAAAATTTGCCAAATCACTCAGCGCGCGCTATGCAGCTAGGCCCTAACTCCCCTCTGCCTCCATGGATTTCCTTCAAACCTCTTGCTATCTAAACTATCCATACCCAGTAGTGCTCCCAGACCCCGAAACCCACCCACAAACACCAGGAAGCCCCCCAAACAGACCCCCGAAAACGCTACATTGAGCGAAAAGTCAGAAAAGCCAAAACCTTTTTCCTCATGGATGTTGTTTAAACCAGTTTTATCCGGTATTAGACCTTCCCAGCAATGGCCCCAGAGCCGTCAACCCAGGCGAAAACAAGTAGAAGACCCCCAAACAGCCAAAAAGCAAAAGTACAAAAAATGTGGACTTAGTCACATTTCTGAAAATTTGCCAAATCACTCAGCGCGCGCTCTGCAGCTAGGCCCTAACTCCCCTCTGCCTCCATGGATTTCCTTCAAACCTCTTGCTATCTAAACTATTCATACCCAGTAGTGATCCCAAACCACGAAACCCACCCACAAACACCAGGAAGCCCCCCAAACAGGCCCCCAAAAACGATACATTGAGCGAAAAGTCGGAAAAGCCAAAACCTTTTTCCTCATGGATGTTGTTTAAACCAGTTTTATCCGGTATTAGACCTTCCCAGCAATGGCCCCAGAGCCGTCAACCCAGGCGAAAACAAGTAGAAGACCCCCAAACAGCCAAAAAGCAAAAGTACAAAAATGTGGACTTAGTCACTTTTCTGAAAATTTGCCAAATCACTCAGCGCGCGCTCTGCAGCTAGGCCCTAACTCCCCTCTGCCTCCATGAATTTCCTTCAAACCTCTTGCTATCTAAACTATCCATACCCAGTAGTGCTCACAGACCCCGAAACCCACCCACAAACACAAGGAAGCCCCCCAAACAGGCCCCCAAAAACGCTACATTTAGCGAAAAGTCGGAAAAGCCAAAACCTTTTTCCTCATGGATGTTGTTTAAACCAGTTTTATCCGGTATTAGACCTTCCCAGCAATGGCCCAAGAGCCGTCAACCCAGGCGAAAACAAGTAGAAGACCCCCAAACAGCCAAAAAGCAAAAGTACAAAAATGTGGTTAAAGTTTTAATTATATTAACTTGTGCAAAACAAAGAAAGACAGAAACACAGGAATAAAAGTGAATAAGTACGAAAAAGAAAATTTCTGAATTCATTGGCTCATTTTCAGGCCTCGGTGTCAGGGAAGAAGAGTTCGTCCTCATACTCTGCGAATTCAGGCAGGAGTAGGTCAGTGTCACCTAACACAGAAGAAATTCCCTCATCTAAGTTGCTGTCCTCCTCGTCTTCTTCAGTCGTGCGATCTGGTACTTTGAAATCTGGTGGTATGAGGTGCTCATTCATCTTGATCATTGTCAATATCTCCACATTTTTGGGCGAGAGGCGGGTCCGTTTGCAAGTTACAATGCCACCAGCAGCACTGAAAACCCGTTCTGAAGTCACGCTTGTGAGTGGGCAAGACAAGTAATGTATAGCCAGGCGGGTGATCTCTGGCCACAATTCTTTTTTCCCATGCCAATACGCCAATGGGTCAGCATTAACATAGACCTCTGTTGAGTCATTCAGATCGTCCTGCACCATCGACTCAAAGTTCTCCACGGTTCCTCCACTTTGCTGAATTTTTGCTCGGACCTTTTGAGAACCATAACCAATCTCAGCTAGCCAATCCTCTTCATCACCCGATATTTCTGTTGTGTCTGGTGCAGATGATGCGGTTGCCGGTGTGTTTAACGGCTGAGAGGTCACTTCTGCCACAGCCACAGGTGCAGAAGTGGAGTCTTTTGACTGGGGATGGCCTGCTGATGCTGATGTACTGCCTTTTCCTTCAATTTCCTTCCGTTCTCTTTCAAACCTGATGGCTGACCAGGCTATCCAACGTTTGTACTTTTTAACATCTTCATCACCAAAAGGAAAAAATGCACAGCCTGCCAGCGCCTTTTTGTAGCGTGGATGCAGAATAGTAGCACAAATGTAATGCTGTTCTGAGTGGATCTTTTGAAGACGTTCATCGCCAAGTAGACGCTCTAATAATTTCTCCGCCAAAACAAAAGCTTCTTGCTTTTCTTCATTGTTTTGAAACTGTGAAGACACCGCCTTCAGTTTGTGCTCCAGCATGCGCAACAATGGGATAGCTTTTCCCAAATTACAGTCCTCCCTGCTGACTGCACACGTGAAGACCTCAAAAGGACGAAGCATGTCTGTCAGGCTTTTAACTAGCTCCCATTGCGCCACATTTAACCTCAGGTCCTCCTTCACAGCTGTACCCATCGTTAAGAAATACTGATCGAGTACCGTAAACTGCTCATATTTGTATTTGTGGGTATTTATTAAGCGCAGCCTATCGCTCCGGAGGGAGCATCATGGCGCTAAGCATGTAGAAGGTTGAGTTCCAACGTGTTTGCACCTCCTGGATGAGTGCTTTCACTGGCATTCGACGTTCATGTTGCAGGCTCCTCAGATGCTTCCGGGCCTTAAAAGAATGGCTGAAATGGTTGCACATTTTTCGGCAGGTGACCACTAACTGGCATGCTGGACTGTCTTTTTCCAAGAATTTTTTCACAACCAGGTTTATACAGTGCGCCAAACACGGCACTCTGAAATAGGCACCCAGTTCCATGGCCTTAACTACATTGGCGCCATTATCCGTGGAAACATAACCAATCCCGCGTTTTTTTGGAGACAACCAGTGAAAGACCTTTGTGTTGAACTCATTCAAAATTTTTTCTGCTGTATGACTTGCTCCAAGCCAAACATGGCTAGTGTTGCATGTTTCCGAGCAGCTTTAAAAACTTGGTCCAGGTCAGCACCTGCGTTTAGCTTTGCTTTAAGCCCTGAAAAAGAGACCCAGTGTGCAGTGATGCACATGTAATCAGTGCCTGCGCCACTGGTCCACATGTCTGTTGTCAGATGTATAGTGTGAACAGCACTCTTCTGCAAAGCTGCCCCAATCACCTCCAGCACATCTTCATGTAGTGCTGGAACCGCAACTCGGGCAAAATAGTACCGGCTAGGAACCTTCCATTTAGGGCAGAGCGCTGCCACTAATTCGAGAAAACCAACCCCTTCTACAAAAGAAAAAGGGAGAAGATCCAGCGCTAGCATTTTAGCCAGCTTAGTGTTATACAGACGCACCATTGGGTGGTTGCGGTCATATGGAGCGTCTGAAAAAAGCATTGTTTTAATGTTGCCCTGGACCATTTTACGGGATGATGATGATGACTTCTTCGACCCAGTTACGCTCGCTGATGAACTTTTTCGCATTGGTGTCTCACTCTGTCCCACACTCTTAGTGTGGCTCCCAGGGGTACTGGGTGTAAGTGAAGTGTGTGACACTTCTTCCTCCTCGTCATCATCAGATGGAACATCAACGTTTTCTCGACTTGCAATTCGGGCTTCCTTGATCTCCTTTAGGTGCGCCAACCATTGGACAGTGTGCTGTCTTTTAAGATGACCTCTCTGGCCTCCAGTCCCATAGTTGGTACCAAGCTTACCACGACTAACTGCAAGATTACAAATGCTACAAATGGCTATGTTTTCACTTTTTTTGCAAACACTAAAGAAGTCCCAAACTGCGGACTTGAAATATCTGTGGGGGCCGGAGGAGGCGATACTGGTGGTGGTCGTGCTGCTAATGCCAGATGAAGTGGAGGATGTGTATTGCTGAACTTTGCTACGTTGTGCACTTTCACCACCACTAATTGAGGTCGAGGTGGATGGAGGTCCCTTCTGGCGAGTAAGAAATATGGAAGCGGTAGGTTGTGGTGTACTAGTTAACATCAATGATTGTGGTGTTCCCATTGCCTCATCGTCGACTTCATCATCACGCTCAGCAGCTTGTCGGGCTAGGGTCAAAATGTCTGTTTGCTGCATGCCCGCTGGGGCTTCAGTGACGTTAGTGATGATGACTGCGTCGTCGTCGTGAGAGTCTTCAGCAGCAGGAGTATACGCCACTTCTTGTTGAGAGTCATCACACTCCATAACTTTGAGAGTTTCGACGACCTTCCTTTTACGCTTAGCTACCTTTGTCAGATCATGGTGTGCCTCCTCAACCTCACTCTCAGACGGCAGTGGTGCTGGTTCCCAAGTAAGATCCAGATCATCCGAAGGAGGTGGGCTTGAAGAAGATGTAGACACCAACACCCTTGATCTTTTCCTTGCTCGGGATGTGGAAGACAATGAATGATCATCAGGAGGAGTGGCTTCCTCGAATGATACCTCGGCTTGATTGTCGATTTCCAGATGTGCCCCTACTTCAGGAGGAACAACTATTGTGGCCACTTGTTGTGCCCCTCCATGCACCTCTGCTTGCTCCTCTCCTTGCGCCACCTCTCCTTCCACATGTACTTGGGCTTGTACTTGCACATGTGATTGTTGTTGCGGCTGTGGTTGTTCAACACTCGTCAGATGAGTTACAACAACCTGTGTTGATTGAGGGACATTGCTGCTACTTTCTTGCGATGAGCCAACATCACTGGTCTGCAGCACTCAAGGACTTGGACCTAAGTTGGCGTGGTGGTGGTGGCACTGAGCCCAATGGAGCAGAGGTGCTGCTCCCAGCTTGGTCCCCAGCAGACCCCGCTGCTGCTGCAGGCGTACTTTTTTTTTATCCCAAAAAATGTGGCGGTTGTCATCACACCAGTCTCCTTGGTAAGTGGCGCCACTTGCTTCTTCTGCTCCTTACTGGCAACTTTCTTGCTAGAGGAGCTACGGGCAACTTTTTTTGGGGCCATCTTCTTCAGATGTCACTCTGAACAGCAGGCCGCAGTTGCACAAGTTGCAGAGTTGTCTGTGGCCACACGCACACGTGACGTTGTGCTGCACACACCGCAGCAGGACTTCTTCCTGGCACTGGTGGTTCTCTTGTGCACCTACAAGCAATGGAAGACAGAGGAACATCAGTTATACACCCCAAAAAGTCGAAAATCACACAAAAATCAGCACAATCCCATTCCTAGCCCGTCTATGGCCTCAATGGTGTTTAAATTCAAGAAGACACCCCACAGAAAGACTAGGCCCATGCACCACTCACACTACCCCTGGGCAAAAGCCCCCACCAGCAGCCCCAAAAAAACGACAAAAACCACAAAATTCAGCACAATTCCAGCCCATCCATGGCCTCAATGGTGTTTAAATTCAAGAAGACACCCCACAGAAAGACTAGGCCCATGCAACACTCACCACCCCTGGGCAAAGGACCCCACCAGCAGCCCCAAAAAAACGACAAAAAACACAAAATTCAGCACAATCCCAGCCCATCCATGGCCTCAATGGTGTTTAAATTCAAGAAGACACCCCACAGAAAGACTAGGCCCATGCACCACTCACTACCCCTGGGCATAATGGATGAAAGCTAGGCAAAATAAGTGCAGGCCTCAGACACTGCCTCTCTTCAAAATGGCCCCTTGCACCCCAAGCACATGTTGCTGGTACCAGCACTCAAGATGGCCACCACCACCACCCACATGGCCAGTCAAAATCAACAGTACACCCCCAAAAAAACAAAAAACACACAAAAATCACCACAATCCAATGCCATCCAGGATGTTTACATTAAAAAGACCCCACAGGCAGACTCAGTACTTGCACCACCACCCCTGGGCAAAGGGCCCCACCAGCAGCCCCAAAAAAACGACAAAAACCACAGAATTCAGCACAATCCCAGCCCATCCACGGCCTCAATGGTGTTTAAATTCAAGAAGACACCCCACAGAAAGACTAGGCCCATGCACCACTCACTACCCCTGGGCAAACTGCCCCACCAGCATCCCCCCAAAAAACGACAAAAACACAAAAATCTGCAAAATCCCAGCCCATCCATGGCCTCAATGGTGTTTAAATTCAAGAAGACACTCCACAGAAAGACTAGGCCCATGCAACACTCACTACCCCTGGGCATAATGGATGAAAAGTAGGCAAAATAAGTGCAGGCCTCAGACACTGCCTCTCTTCAAAATGGCCCCTTGCACCCCAAGCACATGTTGCCTGTACCAGCACTCAAGATGGCCACCACCACCAACCACATGGCCAGTCCACATGAACAGTACACCCCAAAAAAAACGAAAAACACACAAAAATCACCACAATCCAATGCCATCCAGGATGTTTACATTAAAGAGAGTGAGACCCCACAGGCAGACTCAGTCCATGCACCACCACCCCTGGGCAAAGGGCCCACCAGCAGCCCCCAAAAAACGACAAAAACCACAAAATTCAGCACAATCCCAGCCCATCCATGGCCTCAATGGTGTTTAACCCCTCCGACGCTCATGACGAGCTGGGCTCGTCATGGCGTAGCCTCCTCGCACGCTCATGACGAGCCCAGCTCGTCACGTAACATGCGTTTCCGCAAAACCCAGCGTACGGGCGGAATTCCGCCTGCACGCATGCGGTTAAATTCAAGAAGACACCCCACAGAAAGACTAGGCCCATGCACCACTCACGACCCCTGGGCAAAAGGCCCCAACAGCAGCCCCAAAAAATCGACAAAAAACACAAAATTAAGCACAATCCCAGCCCATCCATGGCCTCAATGATGTTTAAATTCAACAAAACAGTTGTATCATGCACCCATAACCAACCCTGGTCCTACTGGATACTGTGGCTACCCACAATATATTTTATTTAATGTTCTGAAAAAGTTCCAAAATTGTAGTTGCAGCAACTGTAATGCCCCAAACAAACTTACATGTGAAAGTTGATTTCTAATCCAAAGGTGATCCAAAGAAAGTCAAAAATGCCTCAAATCCAAATATCCAGCAGCACCCACAAAAAGTAATCCTTCCAGGTCAAGGTCCAAATGAAAGTGACCAGCACATGAAGAAAGCACTGGGAGGAGCCTGCTGGACAGGAACAGGAAGTTGGAGACTGTGGGGCACTTCCTTCCTCCCCCCCCCCCAAAAATGGACTCCTTGCAAAACAAAATGCAGGCAAATGTCAACCTGAGGAGTGATTCTGATAAAAATCATCATTTTCTGAAGGTTTATGCTGTTTGCTGGTGGATTTCTTGTGCAGAATTGCAAAATCTCTATTTCGCGGGGGCGAGATTGTTCCTGCCCGCCGCACCTACGTGTTCGCAATTGCGAACTCTCGCGATGCGTGCTGTGCAAGGTAAGGTGGCAAGCCGCGATTACGTATTCGCGGGCGCCAACTCCCGCGGGATCCCGCAGCAAAATCCAAAATGGCGCAGCACACGCAAAATATCGAGAAAAACAACTCGGCAAACGCTGAATGACAGAAAGTGAACGCCGTGCGCCACGCCGCGCACCGCAATATTGGATCACCAAGCAAAAAAATCCGCCGCGTGCGAATTTACCGAAAATCCGCAAATTCCGCGAGCGGAACGGATTTTACGCCCATGCTTAATTGTAGGGCTTGATAAAGTGTGATGAATTTATTTACTGCAGTTGTATATAATTGTATATAATTTGTGAATAGGTTAATTAGGTCACATGATTCAGTTGGTCAAAATATGTCATGTTAATTTATGGGCCTTGTGAATAATTTTTGGTGAGTATTGTGGAGTTGGGTAGCGTTGCTTATGGCATATTTCCTATCGGCCGCTGGATCATATCGGGTGTGTGGATTGGCGCTGTGGTCCTCGAGTTTACTCGCCTCAAAGGCTGAAAGTTCTTCCTTTATTATAGTAGTATAGATGGGCTCAACACCTCACTGAAAACAGCAACCCAAGATGTCCCATATATTAATAAAGAACCCATACCAGTGGTTCTCTACACAGATGATGCGGTTCTTATAGGCCGCACCCCAAATTCATTGAGTCTTCTTGTCCAAAATTTTAATAATTACATGAAAAAGTTAGACCTGCGGGTAAATTAAAAAAAATCCTTTCTAATGAGTAGTGGCCCAAGAAAACGTGAAATTGGTCCAATAACAATAGACGGCCAAAAACTGATCTCGGTGAGATCCTTTGTTTATTTAGGATTGGCCTTTGCTGCGAACAGCTCCTGGAGTGAGCATTTAGCTCACTCCAGGAGCAAGTTCTCAAAGGCCAATAACTCAATTTTAAGTCTACCCCGCCCTAGGTCAACAGGTGCTCTTGTAGCAGTGCACTGTGTACTCCGGTGGCCACATATGGCGCTGAGATTTGGGGAACGGCTAATTGCTCAGTAATTCAGCTGGAAGAAAACAGGTTTTGTAGAAAATTACTGTGCACCCCAATCTCTACCCCCCGATACATATGTCACAAAGAGCTTAATATTAATTTTATAACTGATTTTATTCGGGCACGACCGGCCCTTATGTGGGTAACAGGGTGGAGGAATGAAGCGGCATCTTTGACACAGTCGATCATCAAGGATTGCCTACTCTGTGACAAGGGCTTAGAAATACCATGGCTAAGCGGTGTGCTTAGTACCTTGCGCAGTATTAATAGAGAAAATGTGTTCCGGGACACCACATTAGCAACCTTAGTAGTAAAAAAGGATCTGCAGAATGCTTTGTACTCCCTATATAATAATGAGCGGGAGGTGTTAGAGTCTAGGAAATCAACTGTGAGCAACTACATGGCTATTGAAGAGTACTGTCATCCGCTTCGCATGTATTTGACTCTACCGATGAGCCGTTGGGAAACAAGTCTTTTGTTTTGACTAAGAGCTGGCACGATACGATACGCCCTTTGTTTTCCACTTGGTCATAGCCCAAATTATAATTCTAACCTGTGCTCTTGTGACGGGAGGAGTGAGCAAACTACTATGCACTTTATATTACTATATTAAATACTCTAAGCAGTTTTTATACTCATATTTTAACAAAAGAAGACCAATTGCCCTTAAGGAAGCATACAGATCTATATTGGACCTAGACCATGCTGACTTAATTGTCCGCCCTTGCACTTTTCTTAAAACCGCAATAAGGGCACGGCGATCTATAATGGACCCCTGATTCTATATGACATAAATTATGAATTGTATATATCAATATGGATGTCATTTTTGCACAAGGCATTTTTTGCACACTGTGTATATTCGCATAATGAATTGTAATCTCTGTATTGATTGTTGTGATGAATTTGTGTTTCTTTGTGCTTTTATGGGTACTATGGTACCCGAATAAAGTGGAACTGAACTGAAAAGTACCTAACACAATAACCACATGAAGCAATATAACAGCACAATTAAAACATAAAAACGTCGGAACACAAAAAAACAGTCAAAACAGAATTCAACATAGCCACAGTCCAACACAGCATAAAATATTAAAGTAATGCAACACAAAAACAAATCAGCACAAAAAATGACGGAATCCACCCCCACAATCATAAAATGCCACACAACAAATATGCACATATTCTTGTCACATATTAACATTTCTAGAAGCCTGCTTTCTTAATACGGCGGTACAACTTGTTTGCATCAAGCACTACCTTAACTTACCATCAAGAGCATAACATGGCACCATCCAGAAATGTGTTATGATCCGAAACCTTGACCGAATTGTAGGTGCATTCAACATGTTTTTCCGAAAATGTATGCGAGATGATGGTGGTGTGCATTACGATACAGCAGCCATTTGAGAATATGAATTGTTGTGCAACTAGCATGCTTCGAGGCCCACATCCTGTGCCATATTTGCACAAATGCGCCAAAGTGACCTATGCAGTTGTAGTTGAGCTTAGCCTGATGCACCTACTCAAATATTTTAATGGCTTCATTTGCGCAGTTCTGTAAATTTGAATTGCCAAATGAAAGTCGTACTCGAGTTTACGCATTATTTCGCCGAAAGAGGTCCTCTTGTACATTACTTAAACAGTAGCGGCTAGCAGGGAATGAAGGTGGAGGGATGGGGCAGGGGGAAAGGGGATACTGCGGATACATAATATTATTTTTTTAAACCCCACCTCTTCCGACGGCCGTCTCTCCTCGCTTCTCCGTCATCCGGCCACCAGGAAGCACCCAGATTCCCCATACAATGCAGCGTTGTAATTGGTTCTGCCATGTGGATCAGTGCTCAGATGGGGACTGGGAGCCTGGGAGCCTGGGCATGTTCCCTCCCAGGCGGGGTAGTGCAGCCTGGTGGGGAACATGCTTCGTGTGCATGATTGTTTGGCAAGGCCTCTTGGGGCGAGAATGTAGCCTTAGGGCTAGAACTGCAGACTTTGGAGCTGGGGAAGCAGGTTCGAGCCTCCACGAGGGCTCAACATTCTGAGACTGGGCCAATCACCCCAGGCCTACTAAATAATGAATGTGTCCTTGTGTAAAGTAACTGGTGCTCATGAAAAAAACACTCCAATACCTTCAGGTTGAGTTTGCACGATATAAATCTGCAACAACAAAAAATAAATGTGCGCTTTGTGTGCACAAACCACCACACACAAGCACGTTATTTCTTTTTAACTTTTGATAGCTAGCGCAAGTAAATGTAATAAAAAGTCTCCCCATGTATTGCACTGTGTTCAAACAAAATGATGAAATACTGCTTGTTTTATAACCAGATTTCAGGATGATGATCAAATGTACATTTATGATTGAATCTTTTTTTATCTATATTTATTTTATTAGCTATGCTATCTTTGTTCTATGTTGATTTACTGACTTTTTATGTCGAAATAAAGCTTGTGATGATAATAGCATTATTATCATTTTATTTTTCCTGCTTGAAGTGCAGTGGGGCGACGCTCATCTGCCTGTCGCTGAGATACATCTTTCCTAATCTACATTTCTATTTACTCGTCACGTTTGGAGGTAATTATTAGCATAAGTAAACTTTTTCACAATTCAATCTGAAGCTCCACTAGCATTCAATCTGGTATTTGTAAGAGAAACACTTCAGTTATTTGACTCACTGTTTCTTGGGTTTCTGAATTGCCCACGGCAAATAACTGGAACATTTGGGAGTGAGAAAAAACAATTTTGCCTGGAAACTTTTGAGAAGTAAAATAATTTATTACAAAACAGAGCTGAATTTAAAACAGGCAAAAAACTGAATTCACGGTAGAGCAAAATCAATTAATAACATTCCAGCGAGAGATTAATAGTAGGTCAGGATTTGAATATATTACACGCAAGTGTCAAAATCTATTAAACGCATGGAAATGTTTTATTCCTAAACTTGGTTCATATCGTGTAATATGTAGTAGAGCGCAGATTAATAATATGTCCATATCGGATTGTGTGTGAAGAGATCTGTTTTTTAATCTGTCAAGATTTGATTGTAGTTTGACATTTTACAAGGTAACTTACTCCACACACTTCTCAGTCCTCAAGCCAGCACAACGTCCAATTAGTATTTACATCGACATCAGGCAGGTGATGACCGCAGAATACAGTGGGGGAAGAAAACGTAGTTAAGAGTTTACATTAGGTCTAAAATACGTTTGTTATGCAAAAACAAGCAAAATAGCGATATTGCAGAACAGAAAAACAGAACTTCATTCCCAAGTAATTTATCGTATTATGCTACTTCCTCTCAAAGTTCCCCAACCTTAATATATTTTCTAGGACTAAGGAATGGAAAGAGGATACAAGAAGAGATTCTGAAACTTAGTGGTGTTTAGCAGGTTCATGGCTTTTTCATTAGAAGAGTGTAAGACTTTGAGAAAAATACAAGAAAGGCGTTTTCCGGCATCAAATTAGCTATTGAGAATTCTCACCTTGCTGTAAAAAGGATGGCAACAAGGCTGTGCTTTTCTTAGTGAGAAAGCACAAGCAGGTGGTTTAACAGGGGTATACCAAATGGCTACAAGCTAAAGAACGTGGCATTAGTTATAACCGTTTTTTCAACATAAATGCCATGACCTCTCAAGGGGATATGCAGAGAGTGGAGGAAAGAGTTTTGAAAATCATGGCTCATAGGTACATGCAGAACCAGCAGGAGGAAACCATGACCCTATTACCATGCTGCTGCAATTTTCAACTACTCTGTAAGTGTGTAGAATCTAATATGTATACTGATAGATAAACAGATTCACACAGACATATAAGAGTCCATGAAAGAGTCTCCTGTAGGGCTCATTTATGTACTTTTACCTTTATGAATTTACCACAGTACATTTACAATGGAAAAAGGGAGGGAATATTCATATGCAGTTATTATAAATAGTAAGGACAGTGCCCTCTTTGCACTTTTAATAGCAAGGAGGTTAATGTGTTGGGGTATATTCATAAACACATGTGAGTGTGCATAACAGAGCATAAAAGAGTAGTCCTGTAGTATTACTTCCAAAACCTTTTAATACTTATGTGGGCCTATTCCCCTGGAGTTCAATGGCATTCAAAGTCTTAATCAGGGCCTTGATTACATACATTGTCATCGGAGCATAGAGGTTTTACACCTATATTTAAACTAACGGATCAGTGAAAAAACACACCAGTGTACCGTGGGGAAAATATAAAACATGTTCTCAACTATGTCTGAGAAAAAATCTATTCTAGTTTTTGCCCAAATCTGTCAGTACACATGTTGGAACAAATTACCCTTCGCCAGCCTAAATGTATGAAGTCCAGGCTCCAGAAAAATCATGTGCTACATTTTGACCACTAAACATAGACTGATGCTGTTGTCAGTAAATAAGAGAAAAGATAAACATTGGTTAGTTCATTGAAGTTTTTTTGCAAATAGTGGTTTGAATAATTTCGGGTAAAGAATCATTCAACTGGATTGGACCTCTTGCTCCTGGACAAGAAATGTGTGATGTAAAATATCAACATATATATATATTACCTACTGGCGGTCGCCAGTAGGTATATATAGTTAGGATTTTTTCTCTATGGGATTTTTGAAAATTCTATGTCTAATAACTTTGGCGTTTGTGGACAGAATTGGCTGAAATTTTCAGGAAAATGGAACATTTTGTTTCTGAGCAGCCCTTGAAAATTTGGGGGGGGTTCGTCAAGGGGGGGCCGAGAAAAAAGGGGGGTCCCAAAATGTGTTTTTAACATTGAGTTTTCCATAGGGCGGTTGGCCTCACTTTTAGCCCGAACGGCTGAATGGATTTGCACGAAACTTGGCAAAATTGTAGGGACTGGTAGCCCGATGTGCCTTTGCTAGGTCTCAATATATGTGCTCCAGTGGATTTTGAGAAATTAACGTTCAAAAAAAGATATATATCTGTAACAGCGGACCGGGCAGCGCTCCGGTTCGCGGACTTTTCGCGGTACGGAGCTTTGTGAAGCGAAGCTGATTGGTTCTCCGGCGTCTGTGAACATTCCAAACAGTCCGTAGCGGCCGCCATCTTGTCTCTCGGTAGGATCGAGAGACAAGAGGAGGCCAAAGCGAAGGGGCAAATGACCATAAGGGGGCATAGTAGATCCTCGCTGACCCCCTAGGTTTGATGTGGAGGTTTTAAAAGGGCCCCGCGGGGCAAAAAAAAAAAATAATAATAATAATCGAACGGCTGAATGGATTTGCACGAAACTTGGTAAAATATTAGGGACTGGTAGCCCGATGTGCCTTTGCTAGGTCTCAATATATGTGCTCAAGTGGATTTTGAGAAATTAACGTTCAAAAAAAGATATATATCTGTAACAGCGCTCCGCTTCGCGTAACGGAGGTTTGCGAAGCTGATTGGTTCTCCGGCGTCTGTAAACATTGCAAACAGTCCGTAGCGGCCGCCATCTTGTCTCTCGGTAGGATCGAGAGACAAGAGGAGGCCAAAGCGAAGGGGCAAATGACCATAAGGGGGCATAGTAGATCCTCCTTGACCTCTTAGGTTTGATGTGGAGGTTTTAAAAGGGCCCCGCGGGGCAAAAAAAAATAATAATAATAATAATCGAACGGCTGAATGGATTTGCACGAAACTTGGCAAAATTGTAGGGACTGGTAGCTCGATGTGCCTTTGCTAGGTCTCAATATATGTGCTTCAGTGGATTTTGAGAAATTAACGTTCAAAAATAAGATATATATCTGTAACAGCGCTCCGCTTCGCGGAGATAAAATTATATCTGTATTACCTAGCTGTTGCTAACACCAGTTAGCGACGGCTAGTAGGAGATAGCGACCATCTTGGGCCCCACTTTGCATGTGAGTGATATTTATCACTAATGACATGCAAAGTGGGCATGCCAAGATGTTAGCGACTGGAAACAGTCGCTAACATCGCTATCTCCTATTATCAACTTTTGGAAATATTCGCGATAAGCGCGAATATCTCCAAAAGCTAGCACCTGCCCTGAGCAGTTCTTAGCCATGTTATCCAATGGGAGGTGGATAACATGGCTAAGAGCATTAGCTCGGTAATGCATGAATATCGCTGAGTTTTCAGCGATATTAATGCATTGCGGTCGTTTTTTATCGTATTTGCGATAAACCTTGATAATAGCAAGGTTTATCTGCGATAATTTCTGACGATGCTTAGCGGTAAAAAAAATCGTTGCTAAGCATCGTTAGGGATAAATATCGCTTAACTTTGGTAATATGCCCCAACGTCTGTTAACGTTCGATTCGAAGGAAATCAGGAAGTGTTGAAAAACATTGTCTGCGCCATCTTGCCTTTTTTCAAATGCCACACTTTTGTCGTGCACGGCAGTCATTTTAGATGCCTTGACCAGACCCACTCTGTGCACGCTGTCGATCCTTAGCATGGCTCCCCACCGTCGCAAGCATCTCCCCCAGGCAGTGGTCACCCCCGCTCTCTGTCTTATGCATGGGTAATAAACCACCCCCCATCTGCGCTGCTCTTCCCTGAGAATCACACCCTGTGCCGCCCGACACCTCCCTTTCGCCCTATTCACTACCGCACCCTCTGACACTCCTTTTCCTCTGTGTTCGATTGTCCAGGCCGGTCCTAGGGTATCAGCTAGCCCTGCAGATGTAGTTTATGGCCCCAGCTGTAAAGAATCACCCCTCTTCAAAGGAGTTATAGTAGATCAAGGCCCACACTCGATGAGATCCGTCACAGCAGACGCGTTCCTATTATCTGAAAACCATCCTGTATTGTGATTGGGGAGGGGACCGAGCCTGAAGCGGAAGATTCCAGGGATGACTCTTTGTACATCAAAGTTTTTACAATTATGTGTCACATTAAAAATATATAGCACTCCAACAAAGTAGTAAGATTATAAAACTTTAATAACTTATAAATATATACAAGAAAACAAAAACAGTAATAACATATAAACATTTTTAGGGAAAAACAACGAAGTAGCGGTCGGCTGTGCGAATAGTCCCAACGCAGCACAAGGTCCAGATTTCTGGCGTGGGGCGTCGCGGGGGGTGGGTCATCAGTAGCAAACTGTTGTGCGAATAGTTCCAAGGCAGCAGAACGATGGCACCAAGGTGATGTCCAGTAAGTTGCCGCACTGGTTTTGGTATCCTACAATGCTGCTCCGAATAACGGCGTGGGGCGCCCCGGGGGAGGCGGCGTGAACGGGCCTCTCCAGGTGGAGTCTCGTCTGTTGTAGTGGGGCACCCCTTTACCGTTTCAGTTGCCATTCTGTCCGCTTTTGGTCCACTGTGTCAAAAGCCGCAATTCAGCTGAGTTGCGCCCACTCTTGCGGTGCAGCGATAGGCGGCTGTCACAGGACTCTCAAAATGGCGGCAGGCTGTTTCCTTTTTGGGCCTGGTCCACTGAAATGGCCCTGGGACACCTTGGAAATCGGACGCTTGTCTGCTAGGTCTTGGACCCCATTCTCGAAAGCGTCCCTCCGCCTTGAGGATTCATCAAAAGTTTTGGGGGCCCCCGACTCCTGTAGGCTTCTGGTGGGGAGCGGCTGCCATGATTGCTCGCGGAATGACCACGACGGAGCGACGAGATGGTGGTGCTCTCATGCTGACGCCAGCTTCAGTCTGAAACATCCAGAAACAAGGTGGGGCTTTCATCGTTTGGGAAAAAAAAAAAGTTTTCATCCAATGAAAAGTGTTGTTTTTAGGTCATATGATCAAGCCTTCCATCATTAGGAAACCAAAAGTAAAATGAACCAATGAAAAGTTTTATAAACAAGTCACATGACCTGTTATGCGGCATAGGGTATAAAATGCGGAGAAAATACGTTGGCACGTGAGGCGGCGTCAGTAGCGGACCGATGTGCGAATAGGCCGAAGGCAACACAACGCGCCAAGATCCGGATGGCACCGAGGTGGTGTCCAGCAAGTTGCAGCACTGGTGTGGCCATCCTACAATGCTGAAAGTCGGCGTGGGGCGCCCCGTTGGCCTGTGAGTTTGCGTCAGTAGCGGACCGATGTGCGAATAGGCCGAAGGCAGCACAACGCGCCAAGATCCGGATGGCACCGAGGTGGTGTCTAGTAAGTTGCTGCACTGGTGTGGCCATCCTACAATGTTGAAAGTCGGCGTGGGGCGCCCCGTTGGCCTGTGAGATGGCGTCAGTAGCGGACCGATGTGCGAATGGGGCCAAAGGCAGCGCAACAATATTTTCTGACTAGAAGACACCACAAGGCGCTGAGATGCCAAGATTCGGATGGCACCGAGGTGGTGTCTAGCAAGTTGTGGTACTGGTGTGGCCATCCTACAATGGTAAAAGTCGGCGTGGGGCGCCCCGTTGGCCTGTGAGATGGCGTCAGTAGCGGACCGATGTGCGAATGGGGCCAAAGGCAGCGCAACAATATTTTCTGTATGGAAGATACCACTAGGCGTTGAGATGCCAAGATCCGGATGGCACCGAGGTGATGTCTAGCAAGTTGCTGTACTGGTGTGGTCATCCTACAATGCTGAAACTCGGCGTGGGGCGCCCCATTAGCCTGTGAGATGGCGTCAGTAGCGGACCGATGTGTGAATAGGCCGGAACCAGCACAAGGCGCCAAGATCCGGATGTCACCGTGGTGGTTTCATAGTTGAGAGGCACTTCATCTGCAGTGGGGCGCCGAGATCCGGATGGCACCGAGGTGATGTCTAGCAAGTTGCTGTACTGGTGTGGTTATCCTACAATGCTGAAACTCGGCGTGGGGCGCCCCATTAGCCTGTGAGATGGCGTCAGTAGCGGACCGATGTGTGAATGGGGCAAAGGTAGCGCAAGAATATTTTCTGAATAGAAGACACCACAAGGCGCTGAGATGCCAAGATCCGGATGGCACCGAGGTGGTGTCTAGTAAGGTGCACTGGTGTGGCCATCCTACAATGCTGAAAGTCGGCGTGGGGCGCCCCGTTGGCCTGTGAGATGGCGGCAGTAGCGGACCGATGTGCGAATGGGGCCAAAGGCAGCGCAACAATATTTTTGGAATAGAAGAGACCACAAGGCGCTGAGATTCGGTTAGCACCGAGGTGGTGTCTAGCAAGCTATGCAGCTGAGTTGCGTGCGCACTTGCGGCGAATAGGTCGGAGGCAGCACAACAATGTTTTCTGAATAGAAGACACCACAAGGCGCTGAGATTCGGTTACCACCGAGGTGATGTCTAGCAAGTTGCCGCACTGGTGTGGCCATCCTACAATACTGCTCCGAATAACGGCGTGGGGTGCCCGAAGAGGGGGGGGGGAGGCGGCGTGAACGGGCCTTCCTAGGTGGAGGCTCGTCTGCTGTAGTGGGGCGCCCCTTTACCGTTTCAGTTGCCATTCAGCTGAGTTTCGGCTGCTCTTGATGCTACAGCGACAGGCGGCTGCAACAGGACTCTCAAAATGGCGGCCTGTTCTTTGGATTTGGGCCTGGTCCACTAAAATGGCCCTGGGACACCTTAGAACTCGGACGCTCGATTTTTTTTTCCTTTCCTGTACATGCAAAAAAAGGTAAATGCCCGGTACGTTACACGCTTCATCTGCCACGATGAACTCTCCAGAGGAACCGAAAAAAAATATAGTTATGGTAACTATACCATGCATCGTCATATGGAGAGGTGGCACCAATTAATTATAGTCCTGCATAAAAGAGAGATTTGGAGGAGAACCCCTGACCTGCTAGTACATTCATCAAAGAAGTGGCACTGACAGCATCAGAGGCAAGGGAAACGGTCCCAAATATTTAGAAGAACTTTGGAAAGATTAAAATGACATGTTTAGATTGTGGCAAATTAATTTCATGTGGACAGATGAGTGTTACTCTAATAAATACAGCATATGAACATCATTATAGTCGATGGTTGGTAGAGACATTTTGACTATATCCTGGACCTGCCCGTCCTCGCCCAAAATGGCGCCGGAATAAATGGGACTCGTAACTCCTTGTTGTGTACTGGTTGCAGAACCTTGAAATCACGAGATACGTATGCAGTTTTGAAGCACATGGCGGGCGGGGATGAGAATTGATTGAATATTTCGACATCCCTATTGATATTAAGTTCTGATGTGTTATTGATTACTGTACTATTGAAATTCGAATTAACGTCACCCATGGTACTTGCCCGCAAATGTATATCTAGATAATTTTATTGTAACTGGCTCTGTCGTATTTTAATTATAAAATGTACGTCCACCGATTCCGTAACTGTTAGACACCTTAGTTCTTGCAACCTAATGGCCCGCCCGTTACGTTCCTCTACAGTTTAAATGTCTACTCATCATATACGATTACAGTTTGCTCCGTGGCCGGCCCACGTGGTTATAGGCTCGTATTTGTATAATGAAATTTTCACAATAAAGGTTTTTAAAAGAAAACATGGTAGTAGTATATACATTGGTAAAGTTTTTAATAATAGTCAATGTTTTAGAATCATTAAAAGGCAAGTGAAATAAAGCAGACCAATTACATGAAGGGTAAAAGGTATAATACGAAGGAACGCAGTAAAGATAAATGGTCAAGGGCTGTTGTGTTTTCTACTCCTGCAACATAAAGTGATCGATAAGAATCTCATATTCAGGCGTATCGGCGACTAAGACAGCAGGTCGACCCTCTTTTGCTCAACGGCTCCGTCATGGGACGAAGAAACGCTCTTTTTCTCGAAAAAAGAATATATTTTACTTGCAGGACAGTTGTAAATTTTCCGGGAAAGTACATTAGCCTGGAACATTATAACATATATTTAAGAAAAAATAATGTTCGGAAGTAATAAAAAGCGTACTTTTTAGGTCATATGACCAAGCCTTTCATCATTAGAATAAGAAAAGTAAAATGAACCAATGAAAAGTTTTATTAACAAGTCACATGACTTGTTATGCTTACGTTACGCGCTGCGCGCCCCGGATGACTTCCGGATGCTCTAACGCGGCGCGTCATATGACGCATTACGCGACAACGCAGGTCCAGAATATAGTCAAAATGTCTCCACCAACCAGCGGTCGGAACACAACCCCTTTCAGCAGGCTAAATAGTTCTGTTAAATGACAACAGAAGGGACAGGCAACAAGAACCATCAGTCAAAGAGGGGAGGGCCAGTTCTTCTCTACCGGGTTACATTGGGGCGCTACCGGAACTGATCGAATTGGTAGTCTACAGTGTTTCTGGATGTTTCAGACTGAAGCTGGGGTTAGCATGAGAGCAGCACCATTTCGTAGCTCCGTCGTGGCCATTCCGCAACCAATCATGGCAGCCGCTCTTTATCGTTATTTTGGGCGGGGTGGGTGGCGGAGCCGAGCTGTTTTGCAGCCATCATTGTGTGGAGTTCAGTTCATCTCACTAGTTTTGTATTTGTCATGAGGGGTTGTTCCTAATGTTTCTATTTTAGCGAGGTCAAAAAGAGATCCCATTAGTGGCCTACTGATTTTGCTCGATTCCTTTTCTTTTTTTTTTACACGATTTTTCGTTATCTGCAAAGACTAAACAGAGTATTGCGACTCTGTGTTTGTTTGTAAATAGAGAATGAACCAAAGAGAACCAATTCTAAAACAGTAAATACTTGGATAACAATCAATCAAATGGAGAGAGAAGCAGGCACGACGTATTACAACGGGGGCAAAGGCCTGCGTTAACTACCCTTCACTATGTGCAAAGAGAGAGTACTCCTAATAGAAATGAGGGGGGGGGGGGCACCATTCAAAGCAGATCAGTGTGCATAAACACGAAAATGTTTTCACTTACCACGTACTTGACATTCGACAGCTTATGATATTTGCTATTAAAAAACCATTGAAATTCACTGAAAAAACCATAGGTTATAGACCATATATAGTTAGGAATTAGCATTTACAAAACCTTGAAAATTCACTGAAAAAACCATAGGTTATAGACCATATATAGTTGGGAATTAGCATTTAAAAAACCTTATTTTACTCACACAAAACCATTGAAATTCCATATATAGTTAGTTGCACTAACTATATATCGCGCACCCGCAATCCACTGCTGATGATGTCACATATTACATCATTCATGACATGGTCAGTGACATCACTGATGACATCACTGATGACATCTCAAATGACATCACTGATGACATCACTGATGACATCTCAAATGACATCACTGATAACATCTCAAATGACATCACTGATGACATCTCAAATGACATCACTGATGACATCACTGATGACATCACTGATGACATCTCAAATGACATCACTGATAACATCTCAAATGACATCACTGATGACATCTCAAATGACATCACTGATGACATCACTGATGACATCTCATTTGACATCAATGACCACATCACTGATGATATCATTCATGTGACAATACAATGCATCTCCTCACACTTTAATATAACCTCTGTTACACCCAGTGTTAAATACAGAGTATAATTTTTGAAACCATTGACACACCAATACGAGTTACTACATACGCACTCAGTGATTCCTATGTTTACACACACATTCACTCATTTACCCATACAATCATTCATACATACAATCACTCATCTTTACAACACTATCATATGCACTCATACACCTATACAGACTCTCACACTCTGTCACTCATCTATGGAGTTACTCACACACCTAGTCAGTCCTGTAAATAATCAATCACACTTCCATTTTCTAATCTATACAGTTAAACATAGAGCACCTTACATTTTGAAACATATACTAACACATACTTACTCTCTTATACAATCATTGATACAAGTACACATTGATCTGCACAGAGTCACACACCTCCCAGCCAGCCACACACACACTCAGTCTCCCATACAAATACTTGGGCAATCAATCAATAACCCATATAGTTACTCATATAGCTACTGACCAACACATGCAGCAGTTTACAGAACAACAGACATAATGATGCACAAATTAAGACAGTTTAGTCACTAACCCATGCACTCAGTGAGACACATTTAATCACTCACTCATACAGTCAGTCACGCACCTACTAAATCCTTCATCCAGACACTTCTACATCTACTCATTCTTCAATATGTAAAACATATTTAAACTTTTCAGAAACACACAGTCACTGGATGATGTCATCAGTGATGTCATTTGAGATGTCATCAGTGATGTCATCAGTGATGTCACTGACCATGTCATGAATGATGTAATATGTGACATCATCAGCAGTGGATTGCGGGTGCGCGATATATAGTTAGTGCAACTAACTATATATAGAATTTCAATGGTTTTGTGTGAGTAAAATAAGGTTTTTTAAATGCTAATTCCTAACTATATATGGTCTATAACCTGTGGTTTTTTCAGTGAATTTTCAAGGTTTTGTAAATGCTAATTCCTAACTATATATGGTCTATAACCTATGGTTTTTTCAGTGAATATATATATGGGTTAGAGTGGAGAAGAAGAAAATGAAACTGAGGAAAAAAAGCAAGGTCAATCTGTAAAGAAGTAGGTTTAAGGGAAGTAGGGCATGTGATATAATGCAGTAACACATGGCCTGTAGAGGTCAGAAGGAGAATTAACTTTATACTGTACATTAAATAGTTTTGATTCAAACTATTTGTATGTTAAATGCAGCTTTAAAATGGCTAGTACCACAGATGAAACGGACGAGAGGATGAGCCCTAAGAAGTAACAACTTTCATGAAAACCATTGCCGCCCTAGTTAATTTTTCGTAATAACTGGGCAGGAGGCCTCCACATGAGCTACTACAGTTATATAGTGCCAAGTCCGTTTTCGATTGCCATGTATGGCGCAGGGGTCTGGGGATATTCCAATCTTCAATCTCTGCAAGGTGTCGAAAATGTGTTTTTAAGATATATTTTGGCAGTCTCCGGCAGTACCTCCTCATATGTCTGTCACTCTGAATTGAGGGTCCTATACATCACTGATCTTATAAAAGTGGAACCAATCCTGTTATGGCACAGGATATGGACATCTGTAGAAACCAACCTTGACAGGGAAATTTTAAATGATACTTTTAAATTGGATGGTGTTTTAAGAATTGCGTGGCTAAAGTATGTGCGGGACTTTATGCATTGTCTAGGACACCCAGGGGCAGTAATCTACCATACCCCTACAATACAAACTCTACTTTAAGTGTCCCTAGAGTGTATGTAGGTGTAGAGCCAAGAATACCCCAGGGGACGATCCAACCTCATTACCTGATGGAAAAGAGTGAAGGACCCCATCTTGCTCACAAGCTGGACACCCCTCACGAGATGTCAGGCCGCTGCGTGGTAATCCCTCAGCATGCACGGACTCTCAGGGACAACGGAAGTGCCTTTTCTGCCAATCAATCAGGATTGTCATCTTTTATAATAGAACGCAACCTTGCAATGTATGCATAGATTAGTGATGTTGTGGATAGCTAGATAGTCCTGTCTCCCCGTGGATAATGATAGTGCTGACATTTGTAGGCAGTACACAGAAAGAAACAAGACCTTGTACATGATGTTATGTTATGTAATGTTACAATGTTTTTGTATAGCGCAAATCACCACTGGTCTCTAAGCGCTTTCACAGAAAAAGTACATAACCTGCTGTAACCCAGGACGCCATTCCGCCATCAAACCCCGTTAGGGAATTGATGTTACCTTTTCAAACAAGTAGGTCTTTAAATTTTTTCTAAAGGAAAGTAATGTTGAGTCTCTCTGCAAAGTTGCAGGTAGCTCATTCCAAAGTTGCGGAATGAGTACTGATAGGGCTCTGCCACCTTTAGATTTCAGCTTAAATCTAGGTTGAATTAGTTTGCAGGCTTTGCCAGAGCGCAGAGCTCTACCCGGGACGTACTTCCTCAAGCGCTCTTTGATATAATTGGTAGCCTTTCAAAAAATGGCTTTATGGGCCATACAAAGACATTGAACTGCACTCTAAGTTTAATGGGCAGCCAGTGCAGCTTCAAGAGAAGGGGGGGGTCGCATGAGAGCTCCTTGGCAGAGAAAAGATCAGCCTAGCTGCATCGTTCCGCACAACCTGCAGTTTCCTCAGGAGTTTCTGCGGGAGGCCCAGGTACAGAGCATTACCATAGTCCAGCCGAGAGATGACAATGGCGGATACTATGGATTGCAGGGTAGAGGTGGACAAAATAGGTACCAGCTTCCGGAGTTGCCTGAGCACTCCCACACAGGAACCTACCACAGCCGAGACTTGAGGGGCCATAGATAGATCTGCATCAATCTTCAGGCCTAGACTTTTTACCACTGTTCCGGGAGTTGGCATAGTCCCTAATTCTGGAGGCCAGAACAGCTCACACCAAGGATTTTCTTGATTGGTAATAACCAGCACCTCCGTTTTCTCAGCGTTGACTTTCAGGAGGTTGCTGGTCATCCAATTTACGGTGAAACTGAGCAAGTTCTTTACCGAATCCTGTGCCTCCCTGGAATTCTCCAACTGAACCAGCAGTTGGGTGTCGTCGGCGTAGTTAAAAACTTGGCAATTTCTGTGCGTTAGCTCCTCTATAAGGGGTTGAAGGTAGATGTTAAATAACAGGGGAGATAGTGCAGACCCCTGAGGAACACCCCAGGTCACAGCACTGGCCTCGGATAATTGGTCTCCCAGCTGCACTCTCTGGGTCCGGCCAGTAAGAAAGGACTTAAGCCACTTGAACGCTTGTCCTGTTATTCCCGACTTCGCGATGCGGTCAAGCAGAATAGTATGGCTGACCGTATCAAACGCTGCTGACAGATCCAGTAGAATCAGGGCACATGGCTGTTTATTATCTGCCCTGATTCTCAGATCGTCAGCAACTGTGGCCATGACCAATTCTGTGCTATGTTGTGGACGGAAGCCCGCCTGCCTTGGGTGAAGTAGACCATTTTCCTCCAAATAGCCCGCCAGCGTAGTCAGAACGTGTTTTTCCAGGATCTTTCCTAAAAATGGGAGTTGGGAAATAGGCCTATAGTTCTTTGGAGCCTTGATGTCTGCTACTGCTTTCTTCAGGAGGGGGATGACCCTAGCTTCCTTCAGATTCGCTGGAACATCTCCTGACTCTAGGGACCTGTTTAATAAGTTCAGCAGATGTGTTTCCAGGCCGGGCAAGGCCATATGAAATATTCTGGGGGGGCACGGATCCATACTTGATCCCGATTTGATTTGGCAGGCGATAGCTGACAAACTCCCTGCATCCAAACATGGGAAACTATTCAAGTTACAGATCAACTCCCGGGAGATAGGGGCACTAAGAGAATGGAATCAACTGAGCTTTTTGTAATATCCCCAATGATATCTTGTACTTTTTGGAGAAAGAAACTCTAAAAAGTATCGCAATCTGGGCGGTCATTTACTGGGGCTTTACTGTCCCTCTGTGTTAATTCCCTAAGAATAGCAAAGATCTCCATTTGCTTGTTTCCTGCACGTCCAATTCTGTCTTCATAAAATATTACCTTCCTCAGCAGTAGGTCAGTCTTGTACTCTGACAGAAGTGCTTTATAAATTACAGACTCTGCCTGGCTACAATTAAGTCTCCACCTCCGCTCCGCTTGCCGGAGAACTTGTTCTTTCCTTCTTAATGAGGCATCGAATCAGGGGGCTCCCTTCCCTTTTTCTCTGGTCCTCTCCATTCGCTCAGGAATCAGAGTATCCAAGGCGGCTCGAAACCTGGCCAGCAAGACAGTGACGTCTGAGTCAAGGCTTCCCTCGCCCCTCTCAAACGGTGGAAGGGAGAGAAGCGTGGAATTCAGAGACTCAGCTTCCACCTTCTTCCAGGCTCGAACCTTTCTCCAAAGTGGGTCAGCTGTTGCCGATAAGATGTTACACGGCACCCAGTACCTGACCAAGAAGTGATCTGACCATATGCAGGGACTAACATGAGTTATCTGTGCGTTAGGTATGGAGGACCAGATCAGGTCCAGAGTGTGACCCTTAACATGTGTTGGGCCAACCACTAGTTGTCGCAAATTCAGCGAGGTTAGGTTAATGTCAAATCCTGCCGCTATCGTGTCTCTGGGTACCTTGTCCCAATTATAATTAAAGTCCCCTACCACCAGCAGAGACTTGTATCTGGACCCCAAGTCAGTTAAGAACTCCAGAAATGTTTCGTTAAAGTCTGGGGAGCTCTTGGGTGGGCGGTACACTACCACCATCATAATACAAGAGGTTTTCAATGAAATTTTTATACCCAGTAGCTCAGCGCAATCACAGTTTTCAGCAACCACATGTGTCGCCATAAGAGTTTTCTTACAAATTATTGCGACTCCCCCTCCTCTACACTCCTTTGGGCGGTTACACCACAATGCATCATACTCTAGTGGCAGTGCATCCGGGGTAGATGAGCCTCCCAGCCAAGTCTCGGTGAGGGCAAAGATATCAATGTCGCCATCCAGAAGGAGAGAGAACACTTCCAGATGATGTTTTTGTAGGGAGTGTGTTATGTTATGTTATGTTAATTTTTATTTCTATAGCGCACGGCTACTCCAAAGGAGTGTCCCGGCGCTTTTCACTAGGCGGCTCATAACCAAGAGAACATAACACAGTTAGAAACAGGGGGACAGAAAAACAGACATCCAGGGACAAAAAAATTAAAGGGTAAAAAGCCATGTTTTGAGGCCCTTTCTGAAAGACATCAAATTGGAGGTACAACGTAAGGCCAATGGTAGGGCGTTCCAGAGCTGTGGGGCCCTAAGCCTAAAGGAGCGCCCTCCAATTCGGGCTTTCTTTATTCGAGGAACCGTTGCAAGAAACAAAGATTCTGAGCACAGAGCACGGACTGGACGATGGAAGGCCAACCTGCGCTGGAGGTATTTCGCGCCAGAACCAAAAAGTGCTTTATGGGCCAGTGTCAGTGTTTTAAAAATTATCCGTTTCCGGATAGGCAGCCAGTGAAGCGACTGCAGAAGACCAGACACTTTAGATCTCCTGTGGAGGCAAAAAATGGCACGTGCAGCAGAGTTCTGCACCACTTGCAGCCTTTGCACAAGATATTCTGGAAGTCCCAGATAGAGGACGTTGGAATAGTCCAATCTGGATCCAATTAAGGCCTGCACCGTAATCCTCCTATGTTCTTCCGAGAGCAGGGGAAGAAACTTCCAGAGCATCTTGAGAATGCCAAAACATGTGCCAGCAAGACCCAGGATCTGAGATCTCATAGTCAGTCCATTGTCGATCTTAATCCCCAGATTTTTAGCCAGCTGGGAAGCATAAGCTGGGGGGAACATATCCATTGGCCACCATGCATGCCATTCAGGGTCCGCGGCACAGCCAAAAAACAGTACCTCGGACTCATCTGAATTGCATTTGAGGCTGTTCATATGACACCACCTGAAAACAGCCCCCAGGCACTCTTGAATACTCTATCCATCAAAATCCTCACCCCTCTTGCTCGTAAAGAGGAGCTGGGTATCATCGGCGTAGGAAACGATCTGGGCCCCAAAAGACTCAGCCAGGGCCGCCAAGGGAGTCATAAAGATGTTAAAAAGAGTCAGGCTCAACACAGAGCCCTGCGGAACCCCAACTCCCAGAGGCGGCATCTCAGCAGAGCTAGGAGAGGCCCAGACCGTTTGCCGACGGCCCGCTAGAAAGGACGAAAACCAGCTGAGTACCGTCCCCCTCAGACCGATGTCATAAAGTCTGGCGAGGAGACCCTTATGGGGGACGGTATCAAAGGCCGCCGACAAGTCAAGCATAACAAGCATGACTTTGCCGCCTGAGTCCAGAGCCTCCTTAATGGCTTCTGACACCTCCAACAGTGCTGTCTCGGTACTTAGGTTGGGGCGGAAGCCAGACTGGGAGGAGTGCAACAGGCCATTGGTCTCCAGAAAATCAGAGAGCACGCTGTGCACGTGCTTCTCCGCGACTTTGGCCAGTGCCGGAAGGAGAGAAATGGGTCTGTAGTTGACTGGCGCCTCCGGGTCTAGGCCGGGCTTCTTAAGAAGAGGGATCACCATCGCCTGCTTCCAGATGTGTGGAACCCGCCCCTAGAGGTTCAGAAGTGGATTAACCAACGGGTTAATCACTGCCGCCATCCTCGCCAAAAATTTTGCCGGGCATGGATCTAGCGGGGACGCAGATTTAAGAGAAGATAGAAAGGCCAAAGACGCCGAGATAGAAATAGGCGGAAAATCAGCCCAGATCGGATCCACAGTGGTCAGCCGTGCCACGCCCCCCCAAGGGCTATGGGAGACTTCGACCTGCCTCTCCAGAAATGAATTCTGAATTCATTTAATTTTAGCCGTGAAAAAGTTGGCCAAATCACGCACCCAAGAATCTAAGGGAGCGGCCTGAGAGAAATTGGTCCGAGGGGTCGTAAATTCCCTCACAATACCAAAGATTTCCTTACAGGAATTAGAGGCTGCCTCTATCCTCCTAGCAAAGTAGCTCCTCTTCTCATGCAGGATGTCGCGGTGATAGATTTTAATCACCGACCTATACACAAGTCTGGCCGACGGATCGTATTGAGCGCGCCAGGCCCTTTCAGCCACCTTGCACTGCCGGCGAGATTCCGCCAGGGCTTCTGAGAACCATGGAGCGGAAACCCGCTTCGGGGTGGACCGAAGGGTTAGCACTGGAGCTAAATCATTTAGCCTGTCAGTCAACCATACTTGCAGCGACTCAAAATCCCGCTCTAGGTCACCTGAGAGAGGACAGGGATGGTCAAGGGATGCCTGAGCTAGCATCTCAGGGGTCACCCGATGCAACGCCCTGGAAAGAGATCCGTGCTGTCTAGGCGCAGTACACGGTAGTTTCTTCGAGCCCGGAACATAAAACTTAGCCAGCCTATGGTCGGACCAGAGAACCGGGAGAAGTTCAATACCCTCTAAAGGGGCCGAGGAAAAAACCTGATCCAGGGTATGACCCCTATCATGTGTTGGACCGGAAAGGAAAGGGGCAAGGCCGAGAGGAGCCGTGATATCAAGGAGCTTGCTCGCATCCAGGTCCTCACCCACATCCAGATGGAAATTAAAATCTCCCGCCAGAACACAATGCTCAGCGCTCAAAACCAACCCCAAAATAACTGCCTGCAGTTCCTCGAAAAAAGATCCAACAGGTCCAGGGGGTCTATAGACTAACAGCCCTTTAAGGGCTTGATGAGGGGCCAAGGAGATCGAAAAAGCCAAGGATTCAGCACCTGCAATAATGTCCGTAGGGATAACGGAACAAGTAACACGCTTATTCACAACAAGGGCCACCCCACCTCCCCTACCCTTCAATCTATCTTGTCGGAATATATTGTAGTCCGGCGGAATAGCAACCGCAATATCGGGATTAGACAAATCCCCTAACCACGTCTCTGTCAACATGAGGCATAAAGGTTTTTCCAAAACCAGGAGATCAAAGACCTCCTGGGCATGTCTGGGCAGAGATCTAGTATTCAAGAGCAGGCAGAGATGTTTCACATTGGCCACTTCTCTCTTTGGTGAAGTGGTCAGAGTATACCCCGGTGACCACCCACAAACAGGACATTGCCTCTTACCCTTGTACCGAGCAGGGAAAACAGTATGACAGGCAGAAGAAGATGATTGAAGTAAACGTAGTTCCGACGCCGTATAGCATATCATTCTCGCCGCTAGACTTACGTGACTAAAACACCAGACCCTCCCGCCGCACCGACGCCTCCGGAACGCTGACGGGCGCAGACTGGCATGACTCTGGCAAGACTCAGGCAAAGCGAGGGCAACCCCGCTGCGCGATCCCGCTGCGCTGAGGGGACAGGTTTAAATAGGTCCTCCAAATCAGTTCCCAAACGCCCCACAAGAACGCTCAAAATGGCGCTGCTCGTGCGTCACTGTCCCTCTCAAGATGGCGCCCAAAGTCGGAGCTCTACAAACCCCGCCAGCCCCAGAACCCGGACCCGCTAAAACAGCGGTGAGTAACGATTATATGCAGTAAGGGGGCACTCCCAAATAAAATCAGGGAAGAAGAGAACACCAAAAAATAAAGAAAATAGAAAAACTGGTAGTTAAAATAGAGCGCACTGACCACGCAGCGCTAAAAGCAGTAACGAGCCACCCCTCCGGGCAAATGTTTCCAACAAGTGTGTGTTTAACAAAGCAACTTTTAGCCCTTGGATCATATGGGAGGCCGGTCGCTTTTTTGGCAATGATACACGCTTTCTCCGTAAAAGGGATTCTACCTGTAGCCTAGCTGAAGTAATCTCAACTAGCGCTTCAGTCCCAGTTCTTAAAGCCAGGAGGGTAACCGCAGTATAGATGTAAGGTCGGCCAGGGGTCCCAGCCCCTGAGCCCGTCCTGGCGCGGACGGGCGCAGACGGGCTTGCCTTTGGCGCGCCTCCGTCGTGCCAGTGTTGTGCCCGCTGCGCGTGCGCGCTGCACGCTAGCATCCTGGCCCTTAAATCGTAATTGGCAGGCAGCCCTCCAACACTAGAGCGCTACCCAAGATGGCGTCTTGGGAGCGTCTCAAAACCCCTAGTCCCCCACTCAAAATGGCGGTCAGGAGTCGAGGCAGCGCAAGTCTCACCCAAATGGTGAGTGGTGATTTTCCAATTTTTATGTGCCAGCAATGCGGATCAAAACGTGCAAAAGAGCGTTCAGGGCGTTGTGATAATGTTGCGCGAAACGAAATGTAAAACAAGTTTCGTTTCAGAGAAACTAATCCAACATTGTTTGTGCATGCAAATGTATACCAGAGGTCACTGCTTTGAAAATGTGTATTTGTGAGGACCATGTAAGAACAAATCTGCCTCGCAACATGGGCCTAACTCAAGCCTATAACGGCCCTTCGAGACATAACAGGTTCCCCACAGCTCCTGGATCTGTCTTCCATGAGTTTTGACCACCAAGAGGCACGTCTCAGGTCCCTGGGCCCTTAATGTGAGCTTTTTGTGAATTCAATTTGGGCCTAACCCCCCTCTATAACTTTGCCACTCACACAGAGAATCAGTGCAAGCCACTACATGGTCACCTCTTTGCCAAGCAAGTATCATCCGCAAGCATTGATCATCACTGTGAGGCTCCAGCTCACCTATCCACGATGCTTGGCCTGCTCTGGGCACCATGTCAACTATTGCCAGGCGCGCTCACCTTGCTCCCAGCTAACTTCTTCCCCGCGAACTGGACTCTTGGCACAAAACTTCAGAAGGTAAACCTTGGAGTGTATTTGACCCTCCCTCATTGTGGTCAGCCTGAACGTTTGGATTTCACCCGGTCCAGCATGACCAGATATCCCCGATTAGTGCTTCACAGTTTATTCTTTAAAAATCCATATCCCTGGTGCTATCTGTTGATCATTATGATTTTGTTTCATTCATAAATGTAAGCTGTATTTTTCTAATCAGGTGTGAAATCTTTTTGTGTGGTATTTATGAAGTCATGCACAAATACTTTACACATTGACCCTAAAGTTAAGCCTGACTGCTCTGTGCCAAGCTACCAGAGGGTGAGCAAGGTTAATTTAGGGTGTGCATTTGCCTCACCCTGCATAGGATTGTGCTTGCTGCTTGACCAGGGCTAAAACCCCATTCAACAAGGAACCCAATTTCTAACACCCACCATTAAACATTCTAAACATATTTAGCCATTATATCAGATAGAGCACATTAATTTCTTTAAATGCAAAACAACTAGTAATTTGAACTGTTGTCCATATTTCCAGCAGTGCATAGTTGAATAGTAACTTACAAATATTACCAAGAACTTTTGACTTCTTTCTCTTAACCATAATACATTATACATGAATGTTGTTGTTTTATACAAACTATCTAGAGCATGTGAGAATAGAATTGCTAATACTGCTTTGTTGCAAGTTGGAGTCTCCCCCTGCTTAGAGCAGCTAAGCCTTCTGCGTTTTTGTGTTGTAGTGTCTTACCCAGCCTGGGTATCAGTAAATGACTACACCACACATGGCGCTTAGTATTACATGGCTTTATTCTGCTGCATGCAACTGTGAACGCTACATTCTAAACCAGCGTTCATTACGTACCACTTTAACAATTACGTCACAGTTCTGCACAGTCCATCAGGATCCAAAAGGGTGCTGTCATTTCTAACACACAAGACAGTACATTTCCCCCTCTGTTAAATAAAAAAATAATTCAATTGTTCAAATATATATAGATTGATGTATACAAATAAATTTGTTGTGCAAGCACTCAATCTCCTTTTTTAAAGACAACGTTTTTTGCATGGCGTCCTCTGTCAGCATATGCTTTCATCTTTTGTTTGTTAACCAAGTCCTTCTCATGAGTTGCTTTCTCATCTTTCTTTCTCTGATTGGTCATTGAGATAGCTTGGTGTTCTCCCAATCAATGCCATAGGACTTTCAACTGTTGTTGAGTGAGGAGTTGAATGGCAAGCTCTGAAGGTAGAACTCAATACAGTTTTCAAATTGTGCTTCTCAAGAGTAGCATGCTGCACTGCTTTCTTTAACATACTCATAAAACAATCAACAAGTCCATTGGCCTGCGGCCCCAGAGGTGTGCTCCTCTGATGCTTTATATTCAAATTCTCTAAGAACTCTTTGAATTCTTTACTACTGAAAAGCAGGCCATTGTCAGCCTACACTATGCTGGAACATCCCACGTCGCAAGGATGCCATTTAGTCTTTCAATGACTCATTCTTGAGTGGTAGATGACTATTCATATAAAATCACCATCAGGTGATGTCCATTGTTAAGTGAATAGACAAAGTCAAAAGCTACTCTCTCCCATGCATGTTTTGAGAGTTCTGACATGTTCAAGGTGTGTTGAGTAGTTTATGTAGAAATGCAGTTGCATAGATGACGGACCTTTAATTCCTGTTCAACCCTGTCATCAAGATAAGGGTACCAGACTTTGTCTCGGATATCTAGATATAGTTATGGACAGTTCATTCTTGAAATAGCTGTATTTTTGATATTCACTATCACTGGTGAGTTGTCGAGTATGTTAGTTCCATGGCTGATGTCTAATGTTATCTTTCAATTTTAACACGTCACTATCATGGCTTATGACAGTGATAATTTGAGCTAACAAAATGGTTGCTGATGTGTTTGATTTTACAATGAAATTAATATAACCTCAGCCGTCTTGAATGCAGTACCTTGAACTTATATAGGCACTCTGCAAAGGAGTCAGCAGGGTTCTGATCCTTCCCTGAACGCATGCCTTTTAAGTAGCATTCTCAATGGCTGTTTGATTTTCTTCCAATGAAGTGAAGCATTCATTTTCATCAAGTCTCTCAATGGAGCATCAGGAGCATCAGAAACAGTAACTGGCCATGCCAAAATATGAACACAACATAGAAACATCCTGTGGGGGATCAACATTTGACAGTGCTTGTTCTTTAGCAAGATCAGGTGTCATACCCCATCAGAAAAGATATGGCCAAAGAACTTTAGCTTTGTCTTACGAAACTCATAGTTGTCTACATTCAAAGTCAAACCTACAGCAAGTAAACAACATACTTGTGTAAGAGCTTTATTGTGTTCTTTTTGTGTAGCTCCGAAAACCAGTATATCATCACTAAAATTGAACAAATTCATGACAGGCTATATGATTCATCCAATGACATCTTGAAACAGTTCTGCAGAGAATGATACCAAAACTTTATCTTTTGTACCGAAACAGGCCAACATGTGTAGAAAAGGTTGTAATATACCTGCACACTTCTTTGAGTTTCAACTGATGATCACCTTTATTTTAAATCAAGGCCAGAGAAAACCTTTGAACCATTTAATTGTGTATCATTTCAGCAATGTATAGACTTGGTTGTCGTTCTCATTTAATTGCCTTGTTTGCCTAATGCATGTCAATTGCAGATGCGTACAGCTCCTTCACTGTCCTTTTCAGGCACTACTACTATGGGAGAAACATGGCATTGGACCAGTGGAACTCCCAAAAATATCATGCTTAAGTAACAATTCAAGTTATTTTTCAATAGTTTCTTGCAAATGAAAAGCAATTTGTCTATATCTTTGAGCAACAGGACAGACGTCCTCATTAATATGCAACTTTACTTTCATAGTCTTACATTTTCCAAATCCAAGAAATAACAAAGGGAACTTACTTACTAATTGATGGTGAGCATTCAGTCCAATATTAGGGGGCTGTGCCAAAACTGAGTACTCGGGCACTTGACGATGTGCCTTGAAGGACATGGATGGGTGCTTGCACATTCATTTTCTTGTGTTTCATTACTGCCAAAAATGAACCTTGACTTTTTAAAGGTGTTGATGCAGCCTATGTAGACTCCTTGGGTTTCCATGGCGTAAGTTGCAGCAATAGAAATAATTAATTGTATTTCTCCTCAGGCATAATGTTTGTTGATGCACCTCTGTCAATAATGAAAGTAATCGAACAACCATTTCCTTTCAGTGTAATCTTTGGACAATATGTAAGGGTGGGATACACCAACGTGCTATGGGCAAATGCCCCGCTTATTCGTATTATATGTATACAATTGTGTGAATATGTGCAGAGTTGATCATTATTTACACTACAAAGCTGTATGATGTACCAACTGTGGATTTAGCTGGTTTCTGTTCGAATCTAGCTGCCCCCTTCCTCCCTGGGGGAAGAATCACAAGGTGGTCCAAACACTGAACTCATTCTCATGTTCCTGTCATCTAATTTTGGCTGAAAGGATGCTGGTCACCTAGCACCTACCTGCTCTTTCTATCCTCTCACTTGTGAACACTCTTATAGTGAACTAGTTTCAAATGAATTGGCCTTTGAATGCTGAACTGTTTTGCATGCATACTCTGCTTAAATTACCAAACATGTAGCAGCTGGCTGACTGAATGCCTGAGGTGCTCCTAAATGTTTGTCCCCCCCACTGTGTCACCTGGGGTATGACCAGTAGAGTTAGTTTTATTGACTCCGTTTTCATTCCATTGCACTCAGTATAATGAACTGTTTATAATGCTATAGGGTCAGCTGTTTCTACGCCCATACAATGGGCAACCCATGAGCAAAATTGACTTACAGAGTAGTCACTGCACTACGCCCAAAAACTCTCCCGACTATCAAGTGGCCATCCCCCATGGCCTTAGTGCATGGCTCTGTTTAGAAAAGTAGCATGCACTAACAGCTAAGAGAAAAGACTTGCAGTTCCCATTGAATGGCACCTATGACATGGTTAGGATGTCGTCTTTCATAAAACCGACAGAGTGGGATTCCTTTTTCGAGGGGGGACTTGAGCTTTTGAGATTTGCGAGCAATTTGTGATGTGAAAGAAAAGGTGCATAAGGAGTTGCTGGAGTTGAAAAACGGATTTTGGAACTAAGCGGAAGATCAGAAGGTTAGGGAAAACTGGACAGAAATGCAATTGGATGGCATTGGGGTTTTCCCCTTTATTCTGTGGCACGTGTGCAGCCAGAGGTTCAAAGGGACGAAGCAGACCCAGTGCTAGAAGGTATAATAATAGATAGGATGAGAAGCCCATCGATGGCTACCCTTCCAAACAAAGATCATGTGTATGGAGACTTTTCCTGAGTCACTAAACCTACGCTGCTAATGACAGTGGAAGAGATAGAGAGGCGCGCCCTGGCACAACGACTCGTAAATGAGGAAACGCTGCCAGCACACTGACTGAAAAGCATGACCAACTGCTAAAAACATGTGGAGAGAAAAGCATAACATTGCCACGATTAATTAACCATTTGTGGTGACAAGAGCTCATTGTTGGGTCTTTGGAGCATACTCTGGATGGTGTCAAGCTGCACGCATTCATTTGGGACATTTGCACTAAACAAAACATACAGTAAACAAAACAGCAACTATAGATAATGTGTATAACAAACACACAACCACCCGAGATTTGGAGGAGTTGCCTAACTCAGACCGGCTCCAATCTCAGCAATCCATTGCAGTCCCCGAACCCCCCCCCCCCCCCCCCGCCCCGGGCTCAGAGAAAAATATTTTTTAAAGGTGATATTTTAAAATGTCCAACATTATTAAAATTACCTATTTGAGGGCAGACTGCATTTAAGCCAGTTTTCAGCAACACAGAATAGACAGTACCAGGATGCAGTGTTGGGAACACCCTAGTTACGGGCAAAGGGTTCCATGACATGCTGCTCGTATGTGCAGCATGCAGAAGCTGTGACCACAGACAGAATACTAGCACCCATCCCACCACAGGTATATGAATGGGATATATCTACATGTAGCTTCCAGGATTTAGATCTACCATCCTGGGAGGATGCCAGGATAACAGACACATTACAGTACACCATAGAGAAGTTGCACCAATGGAAAGAACTAATGAGCTTCCTGAAAACAATAGAAGTGGCACAAACTTTAACAGCTATATATCTGGTGGTCCAGAAACCTGTACTGATAATGCCCCTTTGAGACGTACCTACAGCACCTTTACTGTCCGAGGACAAGCCAAGTTCCCCAACATACATGCACATCCCATGGTTTAGGGCAGATCTCATGTCATTCACAAAAGACTACCCCAAGCTGTGGGAGGAACCACACAAATGGTACATAGAACTAAATAGGATGACAGCAGTTGGAGGGCTGCTTTGGAGGGACCTGGATATTTTGTTTAACTTTATAGTACCAAAAGACTTGTGGAAGCAGTGTAAGAAAGTAACAAAGTGGCCAGCGGTGGAGCTGGAAAGAGGTGGAATGCCAGTAGATGAAGTGGAAGAAAAGTTGAATGAGATAGTCAAGTATTTTAAAGAAAAAGTGTCAGAGGATAAGGTGGGTTGGTCTAAAATAATACACACTAGTCAGGAAAAGGACAAAAGTGTAAATTCCTCTTTTGACCGCCTTTTGTAGGTCTACTAACACAATTGTAGTATGCGAAACCCCATGAGAGATGCCAGACCGGCCTTTGTCACCACTTTTATTTATTTATTTATTTATTTATATAAAGATTTGTATACAACGAACATGACCCAGAAGGGTATCAGAGCGCTTTATATATAGCTTGAGTAGACAAAGGAAACAGCTAGGGGAAAGAAATCAGGGGGTCAGTGGGACAAAATACAGCAGGTGCAAGATGAAATTGAGGAGGACAAAGGAGGAAATTGGGAGAGACCGACATGTAGGGCAATAAACAACAACCAGAAAAAGCAAGATATTATGCAGTAACTTCGCAGCAAGAGGAACACAGTATCTAGTTCATCACATTGTTCATTAGTAGATTTTTGACTTCCTCTTTTAGGGCAAATATAGAGGGATTCAGTCTTGTTTACACTGGGAGGGAGTTTCAGATTCTCGGGCCGATGCCAGAGAATGTACGATTGTATGTATTAAGCTTATTAAAGTTTCTGGGCTTAAGCAGCAGTGTTCTGGTGCTCCTTGTGTATCGGGCGCCACCAGAGAGTTCCAGCTTGTTTGTCAGGTAGGTTGGGGTGTTGAAGTGCAGTGCCCTATGGGTCATACAAGGAATCTTTAGTTGTATCCATGCTTCAAAGGGGAGCCAATCAAGTGATTTCAGGTCCGCAGTAATGTGGATGTTCTTTTTAGAACCCGTGATGAGTCTGGTAGCAGCATTTAGAGATGCTCTTATAGATGCTAAACTGAGTTCCGGCAGACCACAAAGAGTTGCACTGCTGTATTCTAGTCTGGAGATGACAAGAGCTTGCACCGCCAATTTAAAGTCATCCTGGGGAAGGAAGTGTTTGAGTTTTCTTAGGATACAGAGTTGGAAGTTCGCTCCTTTGGTCGATGATCTGATGTGGTCTTGCATGTTTAGGTTTTTGTCAAGCACAACTCCCAGTGATTTAGTGGAGTCCATAATGTGAGGTATGTAGTTGAGAGCTGTGAGGTTACAGAGAAATTTCACCACCGTGGGGTTTTGCCTAGCGGGTGCAATGAGGAAGAATTCCATCTTGAGGGTGTTTAATTTGAGATGGTTGGAGGTGAGCCTGATAAGGGTTTTGAGTGTTCCATTGAGGGAGATGATGTCTTCGGAGGAGGAGATTTTCATGTAGAGTTAAGTGTTGTCTCCGTACATGTGATATTGGATGTTGGAGGCTTTAAGAATTAAAGTCAGTGGTTCAAAGAAAACTTTGAAGAGTGTGGGGGAGAGGGAGGATCCTTGAGGAAGACCCAGTGTGCATGGGCTCGGGCAGGAGAGAGACTGGTTGGATTTGACTCTTTGTGTTCTGTTGCTGAGGAAAGAGGAAAACCATTTAAGGACCGTGCCTGAGAGCCCCATCCTGCATTCAAGGAAGGAGAGTAGATTGTCATATTTGACAGTGACAAAAACCTATGAGAGATCAAGCAGGTTTAAGAGGCAGGCTTAATTTTGGTCGAGTAAAATGAGAGCCTCATCAAAAAAGTGAGTGATTGCCATTTCTGTGCTGTGGCAGGGTATACTCAGACATGAGTCCCTTGCTCACTGCTCCATCAGGATTCAAGCAAGCCGGGCCGACGACGGCTGAAATGCCAGAAACCGGTCCCCGGAAGCTTGTCTCCTTTCTGGTGGAGAATTGGCTTGGTAGTTTGGTCTGCCCTGTTCCCATGATGCACTGGGCCAGGGACAGACTAATTTGCATATAGCCAGGTTCTGAGCTGGGATGGGGCAGGGAGCTAAATAACGGTGATGGATCAAGCCCTGATCTTTGGACTGGGTAAGAGTGGTCTGCTTAATTCAGACACTCTGTTCATCACCACCCCCTTTTCTGAATCGTTTTTGGCCACTATAGGTGTGGCAGGGTATACTCAGACATGAGTCCCTTGCTCACTGCTCCATCAGGATTCAAGCAAGCCGGGCCGACGACGGCTGAAATGCCAGAAACCGGTCCCCGGAAGCTTGTCTCCTTTCTGGTGAAGAATTGGCTTGGTAGTTTGGTCTGCCCTGTTCCCATGATGCACTGGGCCAGGGACAGACTAATTTGCATATAGCCAGGTTCTGAGCTGGGATGGGGCAGTGAGCTAAATAATGGTGATGGATCAAGCCCTGATCTTTGGACTGGGTAAGAGTGGTCTGCTTAATTCAGACACTCTGTTCATCACCACCCCCTTTTCTGAATCGTTTTTGGCCACTATAGGTGTGGCAGGGTATACTCAGACATGAGTCCCTTGCTCACTGCTCCATCAGGATTCAAGCAAGCCGGGCCGACGACGGCTGAAATGCCAGAAACCGGTCCCCGGAAGCTTGTCTCCTTTCTGGTGAAGAATTGGCTTGGTAGTTTGGTCTGCCCTGTTCCCATGATGCACTGGGCCAGGGACAGACTAATTTGCATATAGCCAGGTTCTGAGCTGGGATGGGGCAGTGAGCTAAATAACGGTGATGGATCAAGCCCTGATCTTTGGACTGGGTAAGAGTGGTCTGCTTAATTCAGACACTCTGTTCATCACCACCCCCTTTTCTGAATCGTGGCCTGTGCGGAAGCCCGATTGGAATAGGTCGAGAAGCTGGAATTGCTCAATGTGTTTGCCTAGTTGATCATGTACAAATGTCTCCAGACGTTTTGCCAGGGTTGGTATGTTTGTAATTGGATGGTAGTTTTTCAGGTCAACAGGGTCAGCCGAGGGTTTTTTGAGAATAGGGAGAACCAGGACCGCCTTCAAGCAATCCGGGACCTCACCTTGCAGAAGTGAGGCACTGATGATCTTCGACCAGAGTGGAGCTACTAAGCCAATCATTTCTTTAAAGAAGCTGGGAGGAAGGGGGTCATTGAAGTGATTAGATGGTTTAAGGGATGAGAGAGTATTGAGGATGGTAATGTCATTGAGGGGAGTAAATTGACCCAACGAAGCCTTGTTTTTGAGTGAAAATTCAAAAGTTGGGGGCAGGGGTGTGTAGACCGAGGGGTCAGGAGAGGGCGAGAGAGTGAGTAAAGCAGACCTTAGGTCTGATTCAATTTTTTCAAGGAAGAATTTAGCAACCGCATTGCAGTTAGGTTGCGGGGGAGATTGGTGCTGAGATAGGGTATAGGAGTTATTGGATTGAGATTTAATACGCTCAAAAAGTCATTTTGGGCAATTTTTGGCTTTGTCAAGTTGGCATTTTAAGACTTTGGCTTTCACCGTTCTAATCCGTTTGTTGTATGTGCTTCTTTTGAGTCGTAGAGTTTTTAGAAGATCCGTGGAGGGAGAGGATCTCCACTTACGTTCAGATAGTCTAAGACTGTATCTGTCAGCATTTAGAGTGTCATTGAACCATGCTTTTATGGGAATTCTTTTAAGTTGAAGAGGGGCCGTATAATTCAAGGCAGATAGCATGGTGCTATTATAGTGTTCAGTGAGGTCGTGGACATCAGACATGTTAGAAGGGGGTGGTAGGAATGAGATTGCATCGCTGTATGAGCTCACGGATGCTAGTGTTATGGAGCGGTCTTTTCCACTGTTTTAGTTTCACTGGTTGAGCGGTTTTGTGGCTCCAGCTTAGTATCAGAAAGTCCATGGATTGCGACAACCAATTCAGACACTTTGTTTACTGGCAACAAGAACACTTGCATGCTATGGAGATAGAGAAAGTTAAAAGGGAGAAGGTGCTCCTGATGGTGGCACAGGGACACTTTTACAATGGGCAGCAGACTGGGGGTGGGGAAAGGGGCAGAACAAAGTTACAGGGTCGAGCAAGGAATGACATGGCCGTTCCTAGCCCCCACCAGGGACAACAAGCTTCCACTGTGATGATTTGGGACATTGGAAAGCTGATTGTTCCATGTTCAAATGGTCACACGTCCAAAAATCAGCTCAGCAAAGGCCCCAGAGGCAGCACTCATATCAGCAGAATGCTCTACCCCATACACTGATAATACATTTGACACAGACCTCAATAGGTGTCAAGGCCTTACAACATCCCAACTACGCTATGGCCTGAAACATGACCCTCCAAAGCCACCAGCCTCGAGGGGCAACAGGGTACGGTGGATTCCAGAGGACGATATAGCAGATGGCTGGCATTCACCATTTCCCCTGCCACTTCCAGAAACATTTTAGGAACGCCCAAGAGTGGAGTACTGCTTAATAGCCATGAGGATAACCGTGGACCAGGCCAGTCCATGTGTAGAAAGCACAATTTTGTACAAGACCATTTCCTTCTTTGCTCTCACCAGGGCTATAAGATCAATGCGGAATGCATCAGATGCCAGATGCACCACTTTCAGGAACAAAAATAATGGCAGTAGACATGACAGGACAATCTGTGGATGAGTACTCGACAAGACCCTTTAAACTGGTGGTGGGTCCCATCATGGTCCACAGGGCCAGACTGGCTACCGGGCAGTTGTGTGTGCTGCCGAGCTGGGGGCTAATTTCTCTGTGGTGGGGGCTTATTTCGTTAATAGGGACCTGCGTGCGCATTGAAATAAAAAAAGCAAAACAAAGTTCGTTTTTCACACGCAGGTCCCTATCAACGAAAACAGCCCCCAGCTCGGCAGCACACACAACTGCCCGGTAGCCAGTCCGGCCCTGATGGTCCACCACCAATTCATCCTTATGAGATACTGCCACGTAAATGTATTGGGCTGGTACATGCATTGAAAATTACAGTGCACAATCCACTTCTCACCATTGTTTTTTTTGGGAAAGTAAGGTGAATGTGCTGATGTTACAAGCATTCATGACATGTACAGAGCCAGCGATTCTGCCAGAACTGATGGACTGCGTGCCACACCATCTCTGAGCAAGCAGCAACAATGATGTGGGGTGGGTGCTAGGTTATCCACCAGTACAGATAAAAGTGATACAGGGGACGCCACTACCACAAGTTTCCCAGTACACACTTTCTAAAGAAGGAGAAGTAGGTATAGCCCAAGTAATAAAGGACCTTCTGCAGCAGGGCATAATAGGAGAAATACACTCTAGCCCCTGAAAAACCCCAATACTGCCTGCAAAGAAAGCTTCCCAGGGCACAAATGGGGCCCATATATATAGATTATGCAGGACCTCTACAAATCGAACAAAATAGTGATCCCATCATTTTACTGTGGTTCCCAACCCAACCACCACTTTATCCAACTTCCCAGCCGTGGCCACCCACTTCATTGTGTTGGACTTTAGCTCAGTCTTCTTCACCATTCCCCTTCACCCTTTTTGCGTTCTCATTTAGATTGAAAATGTATACATGGCATAGGTTAGCACAGGTGTACACATAGTTACCATCCATCTTTACTAACGCCTTGAAGAAGGATTTAGATTCCCTGGAACTGCTGGGGGCTCGACCTTGATACAATACATTGACAACCTACTGTTGGCCTTAACCTCGCAGGCAGCCTGCACGGAGGACACTGTGGCCCTTCTGTATCATCTAACTCTGAAGGGCTACAAAAGGTCCGAAGAAGCTGCAGTTCTGCATAACCACAGTACAATACCTTGGCCACGAATTGTCTGAAGGGACACACAAATTACTCCACAATTACACATTTTCTCCAACCCCATATACAGAATAAGAAGCATGCTATCTTAAGGATGGCAGGCTACTGCAGACATTGGATACCAAACATGTTCTTGATTGCCCCCCCCACTGCAAGCTCCAACGCACAAGGATGTCCGACTCACTGTGCTGTGGTGCCCATGAATGCGACAAGGCATTCTATAACCTAAAGCATGAGTTGTATGTAGCACCGGCACTGTGCCTCCCACATTATAGCAACGATTTTTACCTGTTCTGCCATGAGAAAGGGGATTGTTCATTGGGGGATTGTTCATTGAGGTACTGGCACAAAAACATGAATTCTTCTACTGCCCAGTGGCCTACTGCTCTGCCACTCTAGACCCGTCACCACAGCTCTCCCACCATTCTTGTGGGCAGTGGCTGCAGCAGCCCTGGCTGTAGAACAATCAAAAACTGTTGTGCTAGCACACACCTTGGCCTTACATGTTTCACATGCCCTGGACACACTGCTGACAACCGCAAAGGCACAGCACCTGACACATGCACACCCCACTAGGTATGAATTGATATCATTGGCCCCACACACTCATTAAAAGGTGCACCACCCTGAACCCCACCTGTCTACTGTCCACTGAGTGTGACAATGATGACCCACCAATTGATGATGCTTTCAATGATTGTGTGATGGCAATTGATAGACACACCAAGGTACGACCAGACATAAAGGACATACCATTTCCAGATGCCGAGGGCTACTTGTTTGTTGATGGTTCAGAGATAACAGGAACATGGCCAAGGCCCGAAGGTGTTTGGGACAAGCTGTGCACTGTGCACAAGTTTTGGTCACAATCAAAGGCTGTGCACCCACCGCAATTTAAAACAAGCTGTGCACTGCAATGAGGCATATATCAAATATGTAAAACAAATGCATATTCTCATTCATGGAGCTACTTAAAGCAATGAATTTTATTGCATCTTTATAATAACTGATATAGGTCTATGACAGTACAAAGAAACACTCTGGCTTGCCAATTGTAACAAGTGCCCAATGCATTTCGGGAAGAACGTCCCTTTGTCAGGGGCCAATTTAAAAGGGAAAAAAAACAATTCTACTGGTATGGTAATAACTCAGCTGAAATGGAGTAAATGAATGAACCACTATAGTGAGAGACTGTTAAGTTGGTGAGCAAACCAAACACCAATGATAGTGAGCTAGTATTGCCTTAAATTAATAATGAGGCAGATAGATATTTCACAAAAATATACTCATAAAACAAAGAAGTATGGCTGAAGCGTAATCACATGGTGATGAAAAAATAGGTCCATTGCTCCATGAGAATAACGTCCCAACTGCCGAGATACCACAGAAATGTGTAGAAAAAGCTATAGAGAATACAGACCATAGCTACAAAGAGGCTACTGGTTTGATACTTACTGGTGTCAACAATTAAGAAGAACCAAATACATAAAGAAATCCTACAAATATGAGGACAATAAACATGAAAAAGATCTTCCTTGTTATGTTACAGGGTGAAACATAGCATCAAAGTAAAAAATGCTGAGACTAGAACATACCTGTAGAAATTAAACTTGTTGCAGAACACCAGCGGGTGCTCATTCAGTCTATGCCCATGACAATGAAAGTTACTCAATAATCCGCTTTTAGTAGCGAGCCTGCTGCAAAACAATAAACCAAGACACCATCACTTATCATTCTCATGTGCACTAAGAAAGACTCACGCTATCAGTCAAAAGTACCTGCAAACGGACCAACTAGAGTTCTCAGGACTGCTCATCATTTTGAATCGGAAAGTCTTTAACCAGTGCTACGCGCTTATGTTTAAAACCTGTGAACACAGAAACTATTTAAACAACAGAAACCGACGTAGGACAACATGTTAATAGTCAGTGCTGACCCACAGGGAGTGGGACGCGCCAAATTGACCAAGTTAGAATACCTTTGGTCAAACATTCACATGTACGATGTAAATGTAAATTACAGGTCACAAATGGAACTAGTATAGAAAAAACATACTACGGAGACCCAATGTGCCACAAGTGAAGTGTGTAAAGTCTAGGGCACACATGGTGAGAGTCAAAGTTTTGTTCCTCTGTGATATGGTGAGCTGAACAGGATGTTAGATTGACACCAGATAAGTAGTTTAGCATGTGTTTAATCAATCAAACTGAGGGAGAGACCAGCCGACACGTGTTTGGTTACATGTAGGAGTGGTCCTGTGACACTCCAGGGCTGGGGGATGATACAAAACATCAAAATAAACGGAAAGTTAGGGAACAGAAAAGGTGGGGGATGCCTGGGATGTGTGACTTGCACAACTCATCATGTGTTGATGTGGCACCAAAATACAGTGGAAACCCCAGGTGAGAAGTGCGTCGGCTGTTCCGTGGGCGGAAGAATTTATGACAGAAAAAGTGACTCTGTGTTGTGGGTACGTCAAAATAACATTGCACATACATAGGCAAATGGGAGAGAAAGGGGGAGGGGGAAAAGGAAAAAAACAACAAGAATCAAAACTGAGTGACATGATCCTGGCACATTGTGAATCGCGTGTGGTGACAACCAGCAAAACTTCGCACATAGGCGATCCAGGATTTATCCTGGTGGATTGATCCAATGTTGCAGGACATGTCTCCTGCACGTAAAACCATACTAGTACCTCCTAACAGGTATATACAATATCTGAGCATTCACAACCTGTGGACCGGTACTATATGGACCTGGTTGTCCGTGTGGGTGGCATGTGGAGTCTGTGTGGGGAAGGAGAAGGCGATCGTATCGCCATGACGCTATGTAAACAGTAAATGAGGAAATGTGCATGAGGCTAAATCAAAAGAGTAATTGTAAAGCAGGGTACCTGAAACGGAGTAATTCGGATGCTGCTCTGTGGGGGGAGGGAAAGAGGGAGTCAAAGCAATCTATTACACAGACGCTTTATCTAGCTTGAGCGCCTTTCTTCCTTCACTAAAAACCTGATATAGACAAAATACCATAGGGTCTCAGGAAGAGCAGCCGCAGCGTACACCACACTTCTTTCATACAGCGGCCACATTACCTACTATGGATAGAGACAAGATCGCATCAGAGCTGTTTGTTAATCTATTGAAAGGGATTACAATTAGTTCAGCTTCCACGAGTGGCAACTCAATACGCAAGGAAAGTCTTAAAGAAAAATGTATAAAATTAGAAAGACTCAAGAAAACTGAGAACTCCAGGTGGTGGGATAGCACCACCTTGAAACAATATCTGAGACTCAATAGGGTCCCAAGAGGTCTACACTCGCAGTTTTTCCCTACATTCGACGACTTAGACGACGACTTACTAGGCAAATGGGAAGAAACCCTAACATCAAATTTAAACACTCTCATTAACATTTTGATAGAAAACCAGACTTCAGATCGAAATAGCTACTCTAGAACTAGAAATTACTGACCTTAATCTCAAAGAAGCAACAGAGAAGAACTATATCAATCTAAACGAGATACTCCCGAAACACCAGAACAAGATCAAAGAAAGGAAAACGAGACAGCTCAAAAGGGACAAGGCTGATTATAAAGAAGGGCGTGTTTTCACCTTTGCGAGAAAATACGACCAGTTATTACAAACAGGAGCAAAGCTAGACACAACACCCAAAGTAGCAGCAGATTCACTTTCATCAAGCTCGACCTCCCTGAACACCATCCAAACCAGTGAACGTGAATCTGACTACAAATCCAATCACCCAACTAGTAATAGTCACACCAATTCCTCTTTTTTATGGGAGGTCCAGACAATATGCAGAGAAAACCGGACGCAACAAAGACAGGGAACCCAAGAAAGAAAACACGCAGAGGGAAGAGGGCAGGATGCAGAAGAATACAAGAGGAAATTGAGGTCAGGGGACGGGAAAAGCAAGTAACACGACCAGATTTGGGTATACAGGTGGTCAACCTCTCATCCCAAACCCTAAGCGGTGGGATGGTTTCTTTGTTAGGCAAGGGCCTCAGCTTCAACCCACACAAACAAGGTGACCCTTGTAGACATAAGGTGGACCTGTTTAAATTCCCCAGGGCCTTAAAGATAAAAAAACATTTCCAAGGGACACAGATCACCCACAGGGGTGTCAGAAAAACTTGTATCGACATCAAACAAGGGACACAGAGCATAGGAGACATACAGGTGACACAACTACTGTTGTCCCTGACTGACTCCGATGACCAACCCGTGGATATGGACACATTGTAACAATATCTAGACATTGAAACAGACTTGACTCTCAAAAGTGGACTCAAAATAAGTCCAGATGGACGCCAACCCTACCGGGGGAACCCGATTGACACCTTCCACAATCTAGTCATGACAGATATAGATAAACATGAGAGAAAGATCCTCAAGTATAGACATAGAATCAAAGACAACCTTTGTAGAGAAGAACGAGTGGGTCTCAAGACCTTAGGCTTAAATACCGACCTCGTTATAAAAGAAGCAGACAAAGGAGGCAATGTGGTGGTGATGAACCAGACGTACTACCACCTTGAAATCTTATCGCAACTACAGGATACAACGTGCTATGAACAGATCAGCCAGAACCCCACACACGCCCTGGCCATTAAGATCAATAAACACCTTACAGAGTGGCACACAGCAGGCCTGATTGATGATCAGGAGCTGCTTTATCCCAAAGTACACAGGCCAGCGTTCCCCTGCTTATACACCCTCCCCAAAATGTATAAGCCGGCTTCCTTCCCTCCAAGCAGAACCATAGTCTCTGGGATCGGGGGACCAACTGAAAGACTTGCCCAGTATGCTGACCTTTTTCTGGGCCCCATGGTCAGAAACCTTCCCTCTCACATACAGGATACAAAGCCCATTCTCAGCATCCTATCCGATGTCCAATGGCAGCCGGGTATGATTCTTGCCACGTTAGATGTGGTCTCCTTGTATACCTCTATTGAACCTGAATTGGGACTAGAAGCTGTCACAAGCTTACTACTCAACAGGCCTGCCACCCTGTGGCAACACACTCGCATGTTCAACAAGATGATGGACATCGTCTTAAATAACAACTTTGTTTTGTACGATAACAACTATTATAAACAAAAGAAGGGCGTGGCCATGGGCTCAAAATGTTCCCCTTCTTTCGCCAATCTCTACATGGGAGTTCTGTAAACAAACTGGATATGGAGCACCAGAGAGGCCCCTTGGGTGGATTCTATAGTCTATTGGGGTCGCTATATTGACAATTGCCTTCTACTATGGTCAGGATCCCAGAATGAACTGGAGGAATTTTGTAAATATCTGAACACAAATGATATGAACATGAGGTTCACAAGCAAATCAAGCACATCCAGTATCACTTTCTGGATGTAGAGCTTTATATCAAGTCCGACACCCTACACAGTCAACTCCACAGAAAAGCCACCTCGTGTAATGCTATTCTACACGCTGAAAGTTCACATCCCTCCCACCAAAAACAGGCCATACCATTCGGAGAGTTCGTCAGAGCCAGGCGTAACTGCAGTGAAGAGTCAGAACTCCAAGAATGTGTAACAAACATGAAACACAGGTTTGAGGCAAGGAGTTACAACAGACACAGCCTAAACAAAGCACAAAAAAGAACAGATACCGTTGGTAGACAGGACACACTAGGTGCCAGATACAAAAACACAAGAGAGGACCAAACAGTGAGACTCATCACGGACTACAGCGACATGGGTTTGGCAATCAAAAGAAGCATCAACAGACACTGGGGTATCCTCGCAGCAGACACTTCACTTAAAGGGTTCATTACAGCTAGACCACAAATCACGTACAGACGGGGTAGAACACTGAGAACCAGACTGTGTCCTAGCATACCAAAACCCCCAGTCAAAGAAACATGGCTCACTACTGACACCCTGGGATTCTTCAAATGCTGCTGTTGCAGGGCGTGCAGACTAGCCCAAAATGGCGTAAAGACCTTCATGGACATCAACAAGAAGGAATACCCGATCAGGCACAACATAGGCTGCAACACCAAATTAGTTATTTACGCCCTGGAATGCACATGTAAACGAAGATACATTGACAGCACCATCAGACAACTTAAAGACCGGATTGGGGAACACATGCAGGCTCTCCAGAACCAAGACCACCGTTACCCCATGGCCATACATATCATGACCTGCTCAACCCAAAGCATCAAAAAATGCTTTTCCTTCTTCGGCCTCGATGTGGCAACCAACAGTCTCAGAGGAGGGAACAGGGAACTCAGACTCAGGTGTCTGGAGGCCACCTGGATCATGCGCCTCCAGACGGTTCAACACGGGTTGAACACAGACCATGAACTGCACTACTTTCTGGGAGATTGAACATACCAAGACTTTATCTCCACCGGACATTGCGCATGATATTTGGCAACAGAATGACATGGCGCTACCCACTTTTAGTAGGTTACAGGTGTTAAGACCGTACAATGTAATGTGTGTTAAACATATGTACTGACATGTGGGCCCCATGCACAAACACCGGATAGCGTCCTTCTCTGAACACATACCCTCAGCAGAAACCTTCTTGTGCACATATTTACATACGCTCTCCCCTGTGCTTCCCCTCCTACATCCCCTTTGGGCACACGTCTGCGCAATTCAATTCTTTATCATATCCTGCTTCTTCACGTCGTGACCATTGTGGATGACGTATCACCATGAGTGCCCTTTCCATGCACTGCAACCGTGGTCATGCACCCACATTTGACACATGGGCACGCCATGGATTCTCACATGCATTCCTTTCCAGATGCATGTGTGCTTGATATACATAGGTGCACAGACCATTCAGTGCTATACTTTTATTTTATTTGAATTTTCTACTTCCTCGCAGCACCGACTCTCCCCCCGTTATCACACCGGTCACCTGAGCTAATTTGGTGCCCAGCTTTCTACCATACACACTAGGGCCTCGCAGGGAGAATTTTTTTTATTCCCCTTTTACTTTCTTTACTTGGACCTTACAGCCATTAAACTATACTCCCTTCTCTGTGATATTTCCTATTTGTTTAATAGCCTGCAAACACGTACAGCACGATCACACTTACAGAGGATCCAGTGAATCCTCACTTCCGGCGGGACGGCTAACTTTGACGTTCGGCTCTAGTGTTTTTTTCTGGGATGCACCATTAACACTTATTTCTGGCGGGATGGCTATCATTGACGTGCAGCCTCTAGTGCTTTTTCTGGAGATGCACCATAAATACTCCATTCTGTGTCTCGTCTTCTGCTTCCGGTTCGGCAAGCGCTATGGCACCAGTGTTCCTGCAACACTGAATCCTCGTGTAGATGGTAATGTCCTTACGGCTCACACTCACTAGTGAGAGCTCCTTCTCTGCCCCCATTGTGAGTTGGGTTATCGATACCCTATCTTTCCCTCTAGATCATCCTTGGCACCGGTGCACCCACCAGCCAAGCCTGAACACTGGCCTGCTCCTTATCTCTTGAACTCCGGTAAGAGCCAGTCGCACCAGCGGCCTTCCCTAAAAACCATGACTGGGTACCAGAGCCTTTACATACCCCCTTTCTTTTACAGCGAACCGACTCAGAACCACAGTACTCTGGCCTATGCGTTGCCAGGTAATACAGATTCGAACTCGGTGCCCTCACATCATCCTTTTGTAGTTTGTCACGCGTGACAGCATCACATCACTGTCCGCTTCCTCCCCCCCTACTAGGCCTTCACTTCTTCGCTAAACATTTCTTTGTGCCGCCCAAGCACCACAACCAGCTGGATTGCACAATATTCCGGCAATCGGGTGAGTTTCCTTTTTTTGCCCCCATCCTACATCTGGCTCACCTTCTATGCCCAGACCAACCTTGTTTTTATGTCCCCCCAGGTTGGCTGTACAATCACCCGCTCCTCCTCCTTTCTCCGTACCCGGAGCATATGCCCTTGCCGGGTTGGAATTATCACCGGCTACAGAGTAAGTCAGTGGGTAATGTTTGTCTTGCCTCCTATCCCTGTTTCTTTTCCTCCTCGAATTTGACTCCCTCTTTCCCTCCCCGCACATACCAACATCCGAACTACTCCGTTTCAGGTATCCTGCTTTTCAATTACTCTTTCGCTTTAATCTCATGCACATTTACTCGTTTACTGTTTACAAAGGGTCATGGCGATACGACCGCCTTCTCCTTCCCCAAACAGAACCCACATGCCACCCACACGGACAACCAGGTCCATATAGTATTGGTCCACAGGGTGTAAATGCTCAGATATTGTATATACCTGTTAGGAGATACTAGTATGGTTTTACTTGCATGAGACATGTCCTGCAAAATTGGATCAATCCACCAGGATAAATCCTGGATCACCTATGTGCGTAGTTTTGCTGGTTGTCACCACACGTGATTCACAATGTGCCAGGATCATGTCACTTAGTTTTGCTTCTTGTCATTTTTTCCTTTTCACCCTCCCCCTTTCTCTCCCATTTGCCTATGTATGAGTCACTTTTTCTATGTCATAAATTATTCCGCCCACGGAACAGCCGCCGCACTTCTCACCTAGGGTTTCCACTGTATTTTGGTTCCGCATAAACACATGGTGAGTTGTGCAAGTTGTACATCCCAGGCATCCCCCACCTTTTCTGTTCCCTAACTTTCAGTTTATTTTGATGTTTTACATCCCCCAGCCCTGAAGAGTCACAGGATCACTCCCACATGTGACGAAACACGTGTCAGCTGGTTTCTCCCTCAGTTTGATTGATTAAACACATGTTAAACTACTTATCTGATGTCGATCTAACATCCTGTTCAGCTCACCATATCACAGAGGAACAAAACTTTGACTCTCACCACGTGTGCCCAGGACTTTGCTTGACTTTGAATTGTGGGTTTCTGGACTCAAACACATACAGGGGTTTCAAGGTGTGTCCCACCGACCGGCAGGCACCGTACATACAAGCAATCCATTACACAGATGCTTTATCTAGCTTGAGCGCCTTTCTTCCTGCACTAAAAACCTGATATAGACAAAAAACTGAGTGTGTAGGATAGATCTTTTCACCTTTCCAGGGATCGCCAATGGTATTGACTGTTTTGCATGCAATTAAAACCGTTCTTTGCGCCTTTTGCCTGGTTGGTGTTAAGTGATTTTTGTGTTGCCAATATTTCTCTAAAATCTTTGAATCTGGTATAAACGTGAAGAGACTTCTGTTCAAAAAGGCTATAAAAATCAGGTTCTTGCTGAAATAGATCCCAGCGTTTATTAATTATGCTCTTGATAACAATAGACTCAGCAGAAATATTTGACCCAAACACAACACGCAGAGGTTTATCTGTGGATTTATTTTGAAGTAGTGTTTTGCGATCCATCTATCTGTGGATTTATTTTGAAGTAGTGTTTTGCGATCCATAGCAAGTTTAAAGATCTTCTAGAAGTTTTAGTTGATATCCTCTGTATGCAAATTACATTTTTTGTTAATCTAATGTGTTCTTACAGGATGTTAGATCTGATGAAGTTCTTCTTGTTCGTATCAAGCCGGTTGGATGAAACCTTTGAAAAAGTAGAGATTTGTTGCAGTCAGAAGGTTTTTATACTAACTAGTACATAGGCCTCTAGCTGATATCTCCACCAAGATGTCAAGGAATGAGAGGCTAGTCTGATGGTGTTAGTTAACTGAATTTGCAGATTTCTAGTGTTTAGCATCCGGATGTGAGTTTCTAAACTCTACTTTGTGCTTTTCCAAATTAGAAAAATATTGTCTATATAACAACATGTATCAGAAATGACATGGGGACCCACAGGCCTCCCATGCGGAGTGCACAGCAAGAAAACTGTTGGAGAAGGGGAGGTTGACTGCGGTTAAAAGTATCGAAAGTATAGAACTAGTGGCATTAACAAAGGTGTGTGTTTTGGCAAAGGTGAAGAGAATAAACATATACACATACACCCAATATGCTTTTGGGGTGGCACATGACTTCAGGCAACTATGGAAAATGAGGGGATTTCTCACCTCAGCAGGTCGAAAAATAAAACATGCAACACTGATTGGTCACATTCTACAGGCTTTGCTTTACAAAAGAAGGATGATTCAGAAAAGGGGGGGGTGGTGATGAACAGAGTGTCTGAATTAAGCAGACCACTCTTACCCAGTCCAAAGATCAGGGCTTGATCCATCACCGTTTTTTAGCTCACCGCACCATCCCAGCTCAGAACCTGGCTACATGCAAATTAGTCTGTTCCTGTCCCAGTGCATGATGGGAACAGGGCAAACCAAACTACCAAGCCAATTCTTATACTGGGAAGGAAACAAGCTTCCGGGGACCGGTTTCTGGCATTTCAGCCGTCGTCGGCCCGGCTTGCTTGAATCCTGATGGTGCAATGAGCAAGGGACTCACATCTGAATATACCCTTCCACGCTTATGGTGGACAAAATGATTCAGAAAGGGGGGGGGGGTGGTGATGAACAGAGTGTCTGAATTAAGCAGACCACTCTTACCCAGTCCAAAGATCAGGGCTTGATCCATCACCGTTTTTTAGCTCACTGCACCATCCCAACTCAGAACCTGGCTACATGCAAATTAGTCTGTTCCTGTCCCAGTGCATGATGGGAACAGGGCAAACCAAACTACCAAGCCAATTCTTATACTGGGAAGGAAACAAGCTTCCGGGGACCGGTTTCTGGCATTTCAGCCGTCGTCGGCCCGGCTTGCTTGAATCCTGATGGTGCAATGAGCAAGGGACTCACATCTGAGTATACCCTTCCACGCTTATGGTGGACAAAATGATTCAGAAAAGGGGGGGGTGGTGATGAACAGAGTGTCTGAATTAAGCAGACCACTCACTGCTCCATCAGGATTCAAGCAAGCCGGGCCGACGAGGCTGAAATGCCAGAAACCGGTCCCCGGTAGCTTGTATCCTTTCTGGTGAAGAATTGGCTTGGTAGTTTGGTCTGCCCTGTTCCCATGATGCACTGGGCCAGGGACAGACTAATTTGCATATAGCCAGGTTCTGAGCTGGGATGGGGCAGTGAGCTAAATAACGGTGATGGATCAAGCCCTGATCTTTGGACTGGGTAAGAGTGGTCTGCTTAATTCAGACACTCTGTTCATCGCCACCCCCTTTTCTGAATCGTTTTTGGCCACTATAGGTGTGGCAGGGTATGCTCAGACATGAGTCCCTTGCTCACTGCCCCATCAGGATTCAAGCAAGCCGGGCCGACGAGGCTGAAATGCCAGAAACCGGTCCCCGGTAGCTTGTATCCTTTCTGGTGAAGAATTGGCTTGGTAGTTTGGTCTGCCCTGTTCCCATGATGCACTGGGCCAGGGACAGACTAATTTGCATATAGCCAGGTTCTGAGCTGGGATGGGGCAGTGAGCTAAATAACGGTGATGGATCAAGCCCTGATCTTTGGACTGGGTAAGAGTGGTCTGCTTAATTCAGACACTCTGTTCATCACCACCCCCTTTTCTGAATCGTTTTTGGCCACTATAGGTGTGGCAGGGTATACTCAGACATGAGTCCCTTGCTCACTGCTCCATCAGGATTCAAGCAAGCCGGGCCGACGAGGCTGAAATGCCAGAAACCGGTCCCCGGTAGCTTGTATCCTTTCTGGTGAAGAATTGGCTTGGTAGTTTGGTCTACCCTGTTCCCATGATGCACTGGGCCAGGGACAGACTAATTTGCATATAGCCAGGTTCTGAGCTGGGATGGGGCAGTGAGCTAAATAACGGTGATGGATCAAGCCCTGATCTTTGGACTGGGTAAGAGTGGTCTGCTTAATTCAGACACTCTGTTCATCACCACCCCCTTTTCTGAATCGTTACAAAAGAAGGAGGCAATAATAAAATGTGCGAAGACTATGTTTCAAGGGGAAATGCATTCATTGATGGGGAGTCAAAGAGGATAGCACTAACAGGATGCCAGGTTGCAATGTTTAAGGTCACATCCACCACACAGTAGACAACATAACAGATCATTCCATGTATTTTTACCCTAAGTACATTCAAAAGCAGGCTGTGGAAGGAGAGCAGAAGGAGTGGGAAAAGAGAGGATGTGTGAAGACAGAGGAGGGATTATAGACAGGTCCTAATGGTAAAATATGTTTGCCTATGTCTATGCTTCTTCCTTTGCCCGCCTCTTTCATGGTCCTTCACATGTGGTACGTGATGGAATGACACACTTGTTTTCCAAAAGTTGGTAACGCACTACGTTCCGCCAAACTGCAGAACTCCTATTCAGACAATGTACTGTTTGTGCAGAATACAAAAACTTGGAAGGGTACACAAACTGTTCCCGGCCACTTTCCACCTCCACACAGACATTTAAATAGCTACTACTTGATGATTTCATTGAGATGCCCTCTATCTACAAATGTAAGTATGTGTTGGTCATCATGTTTATGTTTAGCAAATCGACTGAGGCATACCCTGCAAGGAATGGTGATGCATGAACTGGAGCCAAATTCCTTTTGACGAAACTTAGACCATGTTTTGGGGTACCTGTGCTGCTGAGTTTTGACAATGGACTAGCGTTCATCTCCCATGTGATTGGGAGAATATACTGAGGGCTAGGGGCCACACAGAAACTACATTGCACATATCACCCACCAGTAGCAAGGGTTGCTGAGAGAAGAAATGGTGTGTTGGAAAATAAAATAGGGAAGATCTGTGTATTCACTGAACTGTCCTGGATTGATGCGCTGCCATTAGCTTTGTTTTCCATGAGAAGCACTCCTGACAGAGTCACAACATTGAGCCCACATGAGATTATTTTTGACAGTTCAATGCACATCCCCAGTCATATGTTTGTTGTTCCTCTGTCAGTGTTACATGATTTTCTCTTGCAGTACTGTGAAAGATTATTGATACATTGTGTTATCTTCATCACCAGGTGCTGCAGGCTCTCACTGAAGCAGACACTTCACGAGCCCACGGGCTCCATCCAGCCGACTGGGTCTGGGTTAATGCCCACACCAGTTGGCACTGCCTCCAGACTCGGTGGAAAAGGTCATAGCAGGTCCTCCTGACAACTGCTAAAGCTGTCAAGTGTGAAGGGCTGAGCTCCTGGACCCAAGGCTCCTACATCATGAAAACATTGGAACCACGGCGACAGCCCAAGGCATTGCCCTCTGTGTTCACCGTAGCACAGGCAGGATATTATTACAATCTTCATTCCACTAAAAGTATCGAAGTGGCTGAAGTGCTGCTAACCTCTTATGCCACACAAAGGTTACCACCGAATAATTTGGATCTTTGTGAATTCCTTGTTCTTGAATTATTTGCTCCTTCTCTATACCACACACTTACCAACACGTGGAACACTGCCATACATGGTGCAAATGAAAGACAAAAAGTGGCCTTGGCTGCAGTGTGCACTCCCAATCCCGGTATAATAGTGACAACACAGGATATACTATTTACTTAGCACATCTATATAACTTTCCTTGATGGCCCATCCCGCTCATCGATGGAAGATGGCGTAAGAGAGCTGGCGGGTATGGGAATAGAATATGAAGAAAACAAATACGTACAAATGTTGACAATGTATGTAAAAATAATTAATGTGTCAGAGTGTTATGTATACACCCGTGGAAGATAATCACAAGATACAATATAATTCCAGGGGGGAAGTATGTGGGCTGTACCATAGTGAGGGATATGCTACTGACCCAACATAATATGTCAATAAAGGTAGGACACACACATAATGAGACAACAACACCTTCTGGGTGGGTCACTTTGACAAGTTTCGCCCACCCCACACCCCTAAGGTCACCATGCATGAACATGCAGCTGAATAAGGGGGATCAGTTAATATTAGATGATTTCGACACAAGACTAAGGCAAGGGATATGTAGGGGAACAGACAAAGTGGCTTGGCAGTTCCCCAGGATAGGAGGGTGGAGGAATTCGAGGTACCGAGCCTAAGAGTAGAGGGCACAGTGACTGGACCTTGGTGCATAAGGAACACCTGAATCAACACTCTGGCTACTGAAGAGCAACCACTTGCACACTTTACACTTCAGGAACTAGTCAGGGGCGAGCAAGGTTGGGAGGAATGTAGGGAACACCAATATTCACAGTGTACATTTAATGACATCCTGAGGGGTAAGTGGCACAAACTCCAAAGCTGAATATTCATGTAGGTAATAGCAGCTGGGCATATAATGCCAACTAAGGAAGGATATAAAGTGGTCCCCAACAACTGTCACCAGGGTTAGTGAGATACAAGGGGTTGCTCTTTGTATGTGGTAGACATCTTGACGACCCTAAAGAAGCCGCTTCATGATATTCTGCCTCTCATTGCCATCCAGGAGACAGTTGGGAAGATGTTTGCCATTCTAGACTACTGAATTAAGAATCTCAGTTGGAATTATCCCTCAAATAAACCTTAGAGTCTCTAGGTTTGAAAATCAGCTTGCTTACAAGGGCAATGCAAATGATTGTGAGACAGGAGAATGCCATTTGTGCCCAGTTGGCCAAGCCTCAAGGGGGCACATCAGTAGCTCTCAATGATAGCTGACGTGCTGAAAGTGATGTACACACCCACACATAGATCTCAGGTAACAACAGTGTCCTTCATCAGCTTCATCATCAACAATGTACTGCTGAGTTCCAGGGGATGTGCGAGTAGCTTCAAGATGCAATTTGTGGTGAAAATGACCTACATACACCTATGAAGGAATAAACGTTAATAACATACCCGGAATTTTTCATTTGATTTATCATTATTTAATTTTTCTTGCTTATGGACATGGTGATGTATGCCAGAATGTACCAATGATACCTTGATTTAATATGTCAATGTTTACCATATCCTTAAAAATAAAGTAGTTGAGTAAAATGCCCTTTCCTCTTCATCCATCCAACTAATTTTAGGGGCCTTTAGGCGTGCTACACTCACGAGAGTGCCCACCGATACCATGATATTCATCAAGAGCTATTGCTCCTTGAACAGCTATATTGTGTAATGTGCAACATATAATAATCAAATCCAAATCAATTTTGAGGCCGTATAGAAGTTTACTCCCAGAAAAGTTCTAACCTTAGAAACCTGTATTTGAATGTGACAAAACAAAGTTCATTAAGTCTATTTATTCACCTATTTGCTGTGCTCTGGGTGCCTTCTGCTGGGGTCTTTGGTTTTCCAAAGCGTGTCATCTACCAAGATTTCAGTCAGGAATTCTTGGTTGATGACCGTAGGGGAATGAGTACAGAATGCATGTCAAATTTGGCCTGTCATATTCTCATGGGTTTTGATGGGCATGTGTGTCATGTATACCTCATACTGCTCCTGGTCTTTGCACACCACTTTCCCAGTACTTATTGTGAGCATGGTACCTGACTAGGTCATGTTTACTGCCTGGATAATTGACTTACTAAATTGTGGAAAAAGAAATTGACATGACAGTTTGCCTGTACTTTTACAGAGTGTATGTGTGAGTGTGTAGGTGTGTGGGTGTCTGTTGTCTCTATATATAGCTACCTTATCAACAGGTACTACCAGTGTGAGGTGCTTATAGTCAAGGACACCCAGAAGGCATGGGAAACTGGCAATGGTATAGAAGTCTTTCTTAACTTCTTCTTTTAGGAAATTAATTGCGCTAATGGTTGAGAAGAGTAACCCCTACTCAAGCAACAACCACAATTCTTGTCAGGGAGAAACACAAGCAAACCTAAAATGAACCTGTGCTTAACTCTCTGATAACTTGGCACAAAAGGAGTCAGTAATAACTTAGATACAATCTGTTAAGGATTTATGCAGCACTTTAAACAGCAATAAAGTGAAAACACAAAACAAGAAACATTCCTCACCAGCTTAGATAAATAGAGCAAAATGTATAAATTATTTGAGAGCAAAATTACAAAATCCAATTAGTAGATCTGGAGATTTGCAGTTTTAAAGATTTCCAGAAAGCATAGTGCCTACATGACAAAGCACCACTCTCAGTTTTCTGGTAGTGCAAGACTGGGTAGAGGTCACAATGTAGGCCAACAGAAATGGAGCGTGGGCAGAATACAGTGACCAGAATGTTAGTCCCACTAGGAGAGTTACCTTCAAAAGTACAGCACAAAGAGTTCTGTTTGTGGTGGAGGGGGTCATAGGGAGAGCCACAGATGGTCATCGATGCAGCGTAAAGAGCCGATCGGGCATTGTGGATGGTCGTCGCTGTAACACGAAGATCCTGTTGGGAGTTGCGGGCGGTCATTGCTTGAGATTCTCATTGGTGGTCACCACAGTCTGCTGATGCTATAGCGCAAAGTGCATTTCTCATGTTGCCAGGTGTCACTGCCAGTCCCTGTTACGCGAAGAGTCGGGTACACCAGAACTTCACAGTGGCAGGTGGCGCAGGCCACAGATTCTAAGTGTCAACAAGCCTGTTCACGAACATCCCAGAACTTTAGGATTTCTTCTTTTCTCTGTGAGGGAGCTCAACGGATGCCACACCAAGATCTGGGGGGTACTTCTTCGGGATCAGGAACTCACTCCAGCTGAAGACAACAGGACTCAGGCAGGGTCAGTTGCAAATCCAGGTAGCAGGTCAGCTGGGAAGATTCAGGGAAGCCTCAGTAACTTATCATGTCCCTGTAGCTCAGAAGAACAGGTCAGCCCGCTGACACTTGGAGCCCCTTCAGCCTGGGATGAAGGGTGCAGGTTCAGTCATACTTCTCAGCAAGAAGAGCAGCTGAGTAGCAGGATAGCAGTGCTTCTGGCATCAGAGCAGCAGAGCAGTCATCATCATCATCATCTTTATTCGATCACATTACAAATAATCATAAAAGCACATATGAATACATCAATAAAAAGATATTTTTCCTGCATCGGCGCTAAAATGAGGGACTTTGTCTCTTTTAGAACCCCCAGCTATAATTATAAAAGACTTAGATTGGTTTACTTTTAGCTGTAATGAGTCCATAAAAGAGACATACGCTGTTATAAGCCTTTGTAGCCCGATCCCCGTTCTTGCAATTAAAACCTCATCATCTGCGTAGCACAGTATCGGTAGCATTTGGTTTTCGTAGAGGGGAACATCCCTAGTAGCCACTGTGAGCGCCTTCTCCACTCCATTTGTATATAAGGAGAAGAGAAATGGGGCAAGTACGCAGCATCAGAGCAGCAGAGCAGTCATCATCATCATCATCATCTTTATTCGATCATATTACAAATAATCATAAAAGCACATATGAATACATCAATAAAAAGATATTGTTGCAGAATATTATTCTTTAAAATTCCAACTATTTCTTCGTAATCCTGGAATGAGATGAGAATACATAAAAGTATAAAAGAATAAGACATTTCATATAGCAGATCTAATTGCATTATGTTTATTAATCAAACTCAGTGGACTACATATCATCCCCGTCCTTTTCCTCATGCAATCCCATAGGACTGTTGCTACAGAGTAGCACACCAAAGGGTCGGGCAGTGTTTTTAAAAAGAATAATGCTACCTGACACTGCTTAAAGCCCTTTTCTTTAAAATAGGTCTCAGATGGGCTTCCCTTTCTCTCTCATAGAGCCCGCAGAATAAAACCAAATGCAGTTTGGTTTGGGGTGATAAATTGTCACACGGCATATACTTAGATTGGAGTGATTATAAATTTTTTCAGGATAACCGAGCATTAGAGGAATCAAATTAGTGTGAAATCTTAACAATATGAATCTATGTTGCACGCTATTTATATTGGCTAAGTAGGAGAAATCTCCCTCCATTAATGGTGGGTTAAGGTGCTAAACCTTTGCTGTGCGTTTCTCATTATAGTATTCCCTACACTTGTATTCAGCCATCAACTTAAACATAGAAATGATTCTCTGCTTAGACACCTTCTTGCAAGCCAGAGGATATTTAAATAGTTCTTGGAGGCCTATGTCTTTTAAAACTGACTCCGCGTAGCTTAACCACTTAGATCTTTTCCAGTTATCCATATCTATACAGCTCTTATATACCATTTGGGTCAGAGGTACTGTATCTCTTCTCCATACAGAATGCCATGGGAGAAGTGGGGCTAGTTGTATGATCTGATATGTAAGGGAGGCCCAATTCCGTATTTAAAATCCCATTCGTAAAAGATAAAGGAAGGCCCACTTCAGATTTAAAGAATTTATCTTCGATGATTTGTAGTGGTGTAGATGCGACCGTACCCCAGACCCCTGCTCCATAGGTCACGGTTGCTTTCACTCTAGCCTGGTATATGTTTTTTATTGGCAGTACGGGTTTAGCGCCAAGTTTCTTTGCAAAAGATTTTACAGCAGTGATACGCCTCTCCATCACCAGCCTCCTTCCTTCTATCAGTTTTGTACATGACAGATCTATATCAAAAAGAATACTTAAATATGGGAAAGAGTCTATGACCTCAATTTTTCCTGCATTGGCGCTAAAATGAGGGACTTTGTCTCTTTTAGTACCCCCAGCTATAATTATAAAAGACTTAGATTGGTTTACTTTTAGCTGTAATGAGTCCATAAAAGAGACATACGCTGTTATAAGCCTTTGTAGCCCGATCCCCGTTCTTGCAATTAAAACCGCATCATCTGCGTAGGACAGTATCGGTAGCATTTGGTTTTCGTAGAGGGGAACATCCCTAGTAGCCACTGTGAGCGCCTTCTCCACTCCATTTGTATATAAGGAGAAGAGAAATCGGGCTAGTACGCAACCCTGTCTTACTCCTTTGGAAATTTTAAAAGGGTGTTTGCAATCTCCCGATTTAGTGTAGAGCACTGAAGCCGTTGCATGTACATACAATTGCCTAATTAAATTTAAGATAGTGTGTTCAACTCCCATCATCTCCATTATGTCCCATAAATTATCATGGACCAGGCAGTCGAACGCCGCACTAAGGTCCATGAACTCCATGTATAATTTGCCATCTTTTATGCTGGTGTATTTTTCAATGGTCAATGCATAAATTCAAGCATTGGTCCACAGTACCTCTCCCCTGCTGGAAATCATACTGGGCCTGAATCAAGATCTTATTTTCTCTGGCCCATCTTTCTAATCTAGAGAGGATGAGGCGGCTCATAAGTTTTGATGTCGTGTCCAGCAGGGATATTGATCTGTAATTTTTTGGGACGGACCTATCCCCTTTTTTATAAATGGCTACAATAACCCAGCGGAGCAGTCCTTCTTGAGTAGTGTTCGTAGGACCCGATGCGTCCTGAAGAGTTGGGTTTGAGGACCCAATATTTATACTTGGTTCCAACTTTGAAGTATTAGAAGATTCTGAAGATTTCCACTCCTCTGGGTGTTTGGAATTTCCTGCCCTCCTTCCCCGGCCTCAGTTTGTCTGGGGACACAAAAGACTAGTATTAAGTCTTTTGTGAGGCTGTCTGGCAGAAGCTTTTTGATGTGCAAGTGTGGTAGGTGAAAACTCTTGTGAGAAGTTAGCCTGGTATATGATGTCAACTATTTCTAGTGGGCACCTTGCACTAGTCTAATCGACCCTTATTGATAGTAGGTTATAAAGTCAACCTTATAGAAAGCTATCCTTAGTAGTAGCTGTGGAGAGCAGCCTTCAGGCTAAGACTTGGAGACGAGTTAAGCAAGTTGTTTTACCATTTATAATCTCTTGAGTACCAAATAAAAGCACACCACACAAGGTATATCAAATATATGTATTTATTCTCAACACAACCCCTCTGGACTCTTTATGAGGTCAGAGGTAAAAGTACAATACAAGGAACTTAATTAGCATACGATAAGTTGCACAGTATACATTTTGCCCTAGGGGCCTCACAAACGATATACTAAAATAGTGGTATAAGAACCACGTGAGAAATAGACAGCAGGCCTGGGGCCTGTGGAATCACTGGGGCTACTCAGGACAACCAAAGGTTAGGATGTAGGAGGCCTACGGGAGACGCGTGCAGTGTCTAATCACAGCCACGGGTTACCATTGACTTTCTATGGGGAACAAACAAGTTAGAATTTTAAAGAAAAAGGGTACAATAAGGTGAACTGCGATGGAACCCTTTTAGACTAGGACACTTGGAGAGTCAATACCCATGGGACCACCGGAGTACTCTTGTTACCTCACCCAGGGAAGCTGGGTGCATAGGTGTCTTTTCGTGTCGGATTTCGTCGTCGATTCCAATGGAGAGCTACGAAGAAGTGCTGCAGTGGACCAGAGGAAAAGTGTCCAGGTGGATCTAAGGGTGGATTGGAGATGTGAAGAACCTGAAAGCAGAGGAGACAGAGTCTGTGCCACTAGCCAGTGACCAGGGCAGCGATAGAAAGATGCCACCAGATGTCGGGTGATTTCAGGTGAAATGGTGAAGTTTGTCTCTTCAGCCACGAGGTCCAGGAGGCGTCGACCTCAAACAGGAGCTAGATTGAAGCTGTCCCACGAAGGATCTAGTTGACTGCAGTGTCGGTATCCGGATTGGACCCAACAAGCCTTGGCAAACACAACCCACGCAGGATGTCGAGATTGGCTTTGGTGCAGACCATCAAGGTCTGTGGAACTTCTCCATTGCAGGGAAGTTGGAGCAAGCCTAGAGCAACCAGGAAAGCAAGTTGGAACAAAGGTTAGTCTTCTTGGGGGATCACAAGCCAACAGACTAGGATCCGTGAAGAAGCGTTGAGCTGAAATGCACAAAGCGGGCCCACGGGACAATTGTGGAGTGTGGGTCTCTGAGCTTCGGTGCAAAAGGTGCTCAGGCTGGGGCTTCAAGCACTCCAATGCACAACTTCGGGATACCTCAGGAAGTTGGTGCAGGTAGCAAAATGCAGGATGTCCAAGAGTTCCGGTCCCACGTCTCTTGTGTCTGCCACTGGGTCTCAGCTTTGCTGTGAGTGAAGGTCGGGGTCAGAGATGTCTGGAAGTCTGTGTCCTGTGTCACAGATTCTTCAGGAACCGGCGGAAGCCTCGAAAATGCAGACCAGCAAAGATGCTGTTGGTGCCTGTTTGAACAGAGTGGTCACTCCTTGACCACAAGGGAGATTTCTTCCGTCTTCCAGTCAATATGGAATGTCGAAGGTCCAGGATATATGTTGCAGAGTTTCGTCCATGGTAATCTGGGGTTCTATACTTATAGTAAGTTTAGGGGTTGGACTAACTCTAAGGTCCCTCCTATGGGTTGACCTGGGGTGGGGGTGGTTACACCCCTTCCCCTTTGTCCAGTTTCACGCCAGAGCTGGGGCTGAGTGCCCCAACAACCGGTTTGAACTGGGAAATGCATGGAGCACCTTGTGTGCCCCAGGCAGTCTCTGGAAAGCATTCACTGAACGCAGCCCTCCCTGCCCCAATACACTAAGAGCCTGTCTGGAAAGGTGCCAGCACCTCCCTGGACAGGAAACCTATTGTCCAAGCCTCCCCTGCCGGATTTTCATCCAGCAGCAGGAGAGCAGACTTATGTCTGTGACAGCAGCATCCATTTTGTTATGCTGAGGCTCTGTTTAACTTTAACCAGGTAAACGAGTAACTACATGTCTTCTCCCTCTAGAAGGGTGTAATGCTACCCCCGCCACCAGGACTGGAGGGGGGGGGGAGTATTCCAAAGTGTTTGACACCTTACACAACATGTTTTGATAAAGCCAAACCAAAGTTAGCATTAACCGCGATTATTATAATGCACTTAAGAGTATATGGTATGGCTATATCATAGAACAGCTATAAGGAGATGCTTCCGAAAGCTGCAGAGCGGCTCATCTCATGCTAGGGCACCCTATCACATAAAACCAAGCACTCTACCTCCATGATTGTTGAGGTCTGCCTTAGGAGTGGCTTATAGGTGTATATGTGTCTATGTATGTATATAGATATAGGTATACTATATCTAAGTGAGGAGTGATTACACCACCTTACCCAGTCTGTGGGTACATGGTATCAATTTAGAGAGAGAACAGCTGGACTGTGGGCCTGATTAGCAGGTCCACAGCCACACTAAAGTAAAAAAACCAGAGAATCAAGGGCTATCTGAAGGTTCAATTACTCCCAATTCCAACATCTTCTGGACTTCTGTCCTGATACAGTCCCTGACATGATCAGGTTGCCTGTAAATCTTATTTTTAACAGGTAGACTGTCACCAGTGCCCACTCCATGAGTGCACCAGGTAGTCTGACTTGGAGTCAGTAAAAACATATGTCTGTATGCCTGCAGAACGTGTCTGCAGTCACTCTGCTGTTGGTCAGTGAGGCTGCCTGCCAAGACTACACCATCAACTGAATCATCATCAGGGTTCTGAGAGAGCAGGTCTGGGAGAGGGTCACTCTTTTCCTCCTGTCCTTCATCAGTAGCCATGAGCAAGCCCATGTCTGCCCTGGCAACATATGGTTTCAGTCTGTTGACATGAAGCACCCTGTGGGGGCTCCTGGGAGTTCCAAGATCAACCAAATAGGTGACTTCTCCCTTCTGTTCAACAATAGTGTGGGGTCCACTCCACTTGTCTTGGAGAGCTGCTGGGGCCACTGGCTCCAACATCCACACTTTCTGTCCTGGCTGGTAAACATTCAGTATAGCCTTTTGGTCATGCCAGGCCTTTTGCAATTCCTGACTTGCCTCAAGGTTTTTAGATGCCTTTTTCATATACTCTGCCATCTGGGAGCGGAGACCAAGTACATAGTCCACAATGTCTTGCATGGGAAGTTTGAGAGGTAACTCCCATTCTTCCTTCAGCAGACAAAGGGGTCCTCTTACAGGATTCCCAAACAAAAGTTCAAAAGGGCCGTAGCCAACCCCCTTCTGTGGGAACTCTCTGTAGGCAAACAAAAGGCAGGGTAGCAGGATATCCCATCTCCGCCTGAGCTTTTTGGGGAGACCCTTAATCATACCCTTTAAGGTCTTGTTGAACCTTTCAACTAGACAATTGCACTATGGGTGATAGAGTGTGGTAAACTTATAGTTCACTCCACACTCCTTCCACATTGCAGTTAGGTAACTAGACATAAAGTTTTCACCTCTGTCTGATACAACCACCTTAGGGAAACCCACTCTTGAGAAAACTCCCAAAAGGGCTCTTGCCACAACAGGTGCTGTAGTGGTCCTAAATGGTATAGCTTCTGGGTATCTGGTGGCATGATTCACTACCACCAAAATAAACCTGTGCCCAGAGGCTGTTTGGGGATCCATTGGTCCGACAATGTCTATCCCAACTCTTTCAAAGGGAACCCCCACTATAGGTAGTGGTATAAGGGGGGTCTTGGTGGTGCTCCCTACTTTGCCACTGGCTTGGCAGGTTACACAGGAGCGACAAAACTCCTTGGTGTCTTCTAACATGTGGGGCCGTGAAAATTGGGAACAAGCCTGTCCCAAGTTTTATTCTGGCTAAGATGTCCTGCTAAGGGAATATCATGGGCTAGTGTCAAAAGGAAGCCCCTGAATGCCAAAGGTATGACCAACCTTCTGGAAGCACCAGGCTTGGGGTCACTACCCTCTGAATACAGGAGCCCTTCATCCAAGTAAACCTTATGGGTTCCACTAGCATTCCCTGCAGCCTCAGCAGCAGCTTCAAGAGAAGGGTAGTCTAACTGCGCCTGCCTCAGATCTGCCCTAGAAGGTCCCCCTATCCCAAGAAACTCAACCTGATCAGGTTTAAGCTCTTCTAGGACAGTTCCTTCTTTAGGCTCACACTCTGCTTCCTCAGAAGGCTGTTCCTCATTCCGAGGCAGAGGAGAAGGCACAGCCTTAACCCTACTGCTCCTTTTCCTGGTAGACAACTGGTCCATTATTCCAGAATCCAGTGTCTGTTCAGTGTTGCAATTTTTGACCCGTGACCTAGTCACAGCAAGAACATGTGCTGATATGCCCAGCATTTCTGCATGTGTCCTAAACTCCACTTCATACCAGGCTGAACAACAACCTTCTTAAGGCCAGTTACCCCTCCCCAGGAGAAATTAACAACTGCCATACTGTGTGTGGTAGTAACATTGCTAAAATTGGTCACTAGGTAGGTTTCACCTAGTATGATCTGTCCAGGGTCCGCAAAGTCAGGTATCACCATTGTGACACTAGCCCATGTGCCCCTGTAGGCCTGAGCCTCTTTTTCATTGACTAAAGGAGTTTGCCTGTAACTTGCCCAAGTTATTGGGACTCACAGGGAAGGACATATCCATGCCTCCATCACAGATCAAAACAGCTTGAGTTGGAACTCTGACAAGGCCAGAGTCCATCTCAGTTCCCATGGTTAACTCTACTACACCCTTCTGTTGATAACCACCACTTGGAGCTGAACTAGGGGGAACAATTGCCATAGGGGCAATGGTGGTTGGAGCTGTCTCCTTCTTGGTGCAATCACTGGTCCAGTGAGAATTACTTTAAAAAATATTGCACCAGGGTTTCTTTTGGCTTTCTTTCTTTTTGGATTGTTGGGGACCCCCACCATTAGAAGCTTTTTGGGGAACTTGAGAAGACTTCTGTTCTTTTGCTTTCACCCCACTCTTTTGGCCTTGCTTCTTCTGGTCACCACCTTGGTTCTGTATCTTCTGCTTCTCCCTGGTTCTGACCCATTTGTCTGCCCTCTTACCCAATTCTTGTGGAGAGGTCAAATCAGAGTCAACCAGGTGTTGATGCAATAACTGGTTCTGACAATTATTAAGTATCTGTTCTCTCATTATAAGGTTATACAATCCTGTATAGTCACTTACTTTACTGCCCAGTAACAAGCCTTCCAGAGCCTTAGGAGCACAATCTACAAAATCTGTCCAGTCCTGAGTCTGTGTCTTCTGGGTATCTCTGAACAGCAACCTATACTGCTCAGTGGTTAGGCCAAACCCATCTATTAGAACACTCTTCAGGACATTGTTGCTGTCAGCATCCTCTTCTTTAACAGTGGGGAGCTTATTGCTACCTTTGTCTGCAAAGGAGAGCCACAAGATTGCTACCCACTGACTCTGGGGTACCTGCTGTACTTTGCAGGCCCTCTCCAAAGCAGTTATCCATTTGTGTATGTCATCCCCACTCTGATAGGGAGGGACAATCTTTCTTAGGTTTCTATGGTTATAAGTCCTATCCCTACCACTAGGGATTTTGCTGCCACCAGTGGGCTCTAGCCCACACAAATGTTCTCTCTCTTTCAAGAGCAACGGTCTCTTTCTCCAGGGCAACTTGTTGCCTCTGGATCCTAAGCTTGACTTCGTTCATTCTAACTTCATGCTCTCTTCTCTCAGGGGATGTTCTCCTCCTGTGAGATGAGTCAGAGGACACTATTGATGAACTAGAATGGTGAGATTCACCTGAGTGAGATCTCTGTCTTCTAGGTACCCCAGTAAGCCTACCTAGGGGGATGAAGGGAGGCCCTTTACAGCGATCTCCATCTCCAGATAGTCCTGTCTCTCCCAGGTCTGGTTCATCAACCACTTCCTGGCCTGTATCCTCATCATCTTCAGAATCCTGGTGTGGAACCCCACTAGGATCTTCTTCTGATGATGGATGGCCCCCAATCCTATTACTCTATGTATCTAGATTTGATGCTTTTGCTAAGACTTCTGCCACTAAGATATCTATCAGATGTTAGGTGGTGGGACTTTGTCCTTGCTTCAATTTTCTTGTGACACACAATCTTGGAATGTGAATGTATCATATTTAGATGTCTGCTCTTTGCTGACATCTGGCAGAGAGGCACTAGCTCCTGCACTTAAAGCCATGACTAGTGAGGTGTGGTGTGTGCACCTACCTACACTACTTGTTTCCTACTAGAACCTCTCCAGAAGTTGTAGTCAGGGTGTGCTAAGCCCTTACCACCTACAACTGCTAAGTTCAGTAGAACTTATGTATTATAAGTCTTGATTCATATGTACCTACAGGTACCTTAATGTGAATTTTCAAATGATATTCTCAAGATTATTTGGTAAAACAAGTGCAAGCTCTTATCCCATCTGCTGGACACCAATGTGAGAAGTTAGCCTGGTATATGACGTCCACTAGTTCTAGTGGGCACCTTTAACCAGTCTAATCGATCCTTATTGATGGTAGGTTATAAAGTCAACCTTATAGAAAGCTATCCTTAGTGTTAGCTGTGGAGAGCAGCCTTCAGGCTAAGACTTAGAGATGAGTTAAGCAAGTTGTTTTACCATTTATAATCTCTTGAGTACCAAATGAAAGCACACCACAGAAGGTATATCAAATATATATGTATTTATTCTAAACACAACCCCTCTGGACTCTTTATGAGGTCAGAGGTAAAAGTACAATACGAGGAACTTAAATAGCATACGATAAGATGCACAGTATACGTTTGCCCTAGTGGCCTCACAAACCATATACTAAAATAGTGGTATAAGAACCACATGAGAAATAGAAAGCTGGCCTGGGGCCTGTGGAATCGCTGTGGCTACTCAGGAAAACCAAAGGTTAGGATGTAGGAGGCCCACGGGAGACGCGTGCAGTGTCTAAACACAGCCGAGAGATACCATTGACTTTCTAAGGGGAACTAACAAGTTAGAATTTTAAAGAAAAAGGGTACAAGGACGTGAACTGCGATGGAACCCTTTTAGACAAGGACACTTGGAGAGTCAATACCCATGGGAGCACCGAGTACTCGTGTTACCTCACCCAGGGAAGCTGTGTGCATAGGTGTCTTTTCGTGTCGGGTTCATCATCGATTCCAATGGAGAGCTGCGAAGAAGTGCTGCAGTGGACCAGAGGAAAAGTGTCAGGGTGGATCCAAGGGTGGATCAGAGATGTGAAGAACCAGAAAGCAGAGGATATAGAGCCTGGGCCACTAGCCAGTGACCAGGGTGGCGATAGAAAGATGCCACCAGAGGTTGGGTGATTTCAGGTGAAACAGTGAAATTTGTCTCTTCAGCCACGAGGTCCAGGAGGTGTCGACAACAAACAGGATCTGGATTCGAGCTGTCCCACAATAGATCCAGTTGACTGCGGTGTCGGTATCCAGATTTGACCCAACAAGCCTTGGCAAATGCAACCCATGCAGGATGTCAAGATTGGCTTCGGTGCAAACCAGCAAGGTATGTGGAACTTCTCCTTTGCAGAGAAGTTGGAGCAAGCCTAGAGCAACCAGGAAAGAAAGTTGGAACAAAGGTTAGTCTTCTTGGGGGCTCACCAGCCAATGGACTAAGAACCACAAAGATGCGTCAAGCTGAAATACACAAAGCGGGACCACGGGACACTCGTAGAGTGTGGGCCTCTGTGCTTCGGTGCACAAGGTGCTCAGGGCTGGGGTTTCATGCACTCCAATGCACAACTTCAGGATACCTCAGAAAGTTGGTGCAGGTAGCAAAATGCAGGATGTCCAGGAGTTCCGGTCCCACATCTCTCGTGTCTACAACGGATCTCAGCTTTGCTGTGAACGAAGGTCGGGGTCAGAGATGTCAGGAAGTCTGTGTTCTATGTCGCAGATTCTTAGGGATACAGCAGGTGCCTCGAAAATGCAGACCAGCAAAGATGCTGTTGGTGCCTGTTTGAACAGGGTGTCACACCTTGACCACAAGGGAGATTTCTTCCGTCTTCCAGTCGATATGGAATGTCGAAGGTCCAGGCTATATGTTGCAGAGTTTCATCCAGGGTAATCTAAAGTCCTAGGGACTGGGGTTCTATACTTATAGTAAGTTTAGGGGTTGGACTAACTCTAAGGTCCCTCCTATGGGTGGACCTGGGGTGGGGTGGTTACACCCCTTCCCCTTTGTCCAGTTTTGTGCTAGAGCTGGGGCTGAGTGCCACAGCAACCGTTTTGTACTGGGAAATGCATGAAGCACCTTGTGTGCCCCAGGCAGTGTCTGGAAAGCATTCACTGAATGCAGCCCTCCCTGCCCCAATACACTAAGAGCCTGTCTGGGGAGGTGCCAGCACCTCCCTGGACAGAAAACCTATTGTCCAGGCCTCCCCTGCCGGAGTCTCGTCCAGCAGCAAGAGGGCAGACTCGTGTCTGTGGCTGCAGCATCCATTTTGTGATGCTGAGGATCTGTTTAACTTTAACCGGGTACACCAGTAACTACATGTCTAGAAGGGTGGAATGCTACCCCCGCTGCCAGGACTGGCGGGGGGCAGTATTCCAAAGTGTTTGACACCTACACAACATTTTTTGATAAAACCAAACCCAGGTTAGCATTAACCGTGAGGATTATACTGCACTTAAGAGTATATGGTATAGCTATATCATAGAACAGCTATAAGGAGATGGTCTCGAATGCTGCAGAGTGATTCATCTCATGCTAGGGCACCCTCTCACATAAAACCAATCACTCTACCTCCAGGATTGTCAAGGTCTGGCCTTAGGAGTGGCCTATAGGTGTATATGTGTCTATATATGTATATAGATATAGGTATATTATATCTAAGTAAGGGGTGATTAAACCACCTTACCCAGGCTGTGGGAACAGACCTGTGGTGTCAGTTTGAAAGGCAAACCAGGGGTGACACAATACGTGCTGCAGCCCCTGGTAGGCCTAGGGTGCACCAATGCCCTGGGTACCTATGGTACACTATACAGGGGCTCACAAGGGTGACCCAGTAACCAATCTGGTATGTACCTAAAGTATATGGTATCAATTTCACGCTCTTACAACGTCTGGCGGACTTGGGTGTGTCGGACGCAGCCCTGGAATGGCTAACATCCTTCCTGGCTGACCGTTTCTTCCAGGTCTTCGAGGGCGAGGTGGCATCTCTTAAACATCCTCTCAGATGTGGGGTTCCTCAGGGCTCCTCCCTGAGCCCCACTCTGTTTAATGTCTACATGGAGCCCCTAGACAGGATAGTCCATCCCTTCGGTGTGCGTATTGTCACCTACGCAGACGATACCCAACTGGTGGTCTCTTTAGACCACCAGGAGGGATCGTCTAGCACCTTAGGCTCCTGTTTGGAGGCGGTCTCCAGATGGATGCAATCCTCATGTCTAAAATTGAATGGGGAGAAGACAGATGTCATCCTGTTGGGCAATCCTTCCCCCTCGGGCTTTGCATCCTCCTGGCCTCCATGTTTAGGCCCACCCCCCACGCCTAAACCCCAAATAAAAAGCTTGGGGATTTGGTTTGATACCGACCTTAACTTTTCGGTTTAAGCTACAAAGACTTCGGCTACCTGTTTTGGGTTGATGAGGATGCTTCGGAGGGTGCTCCCCCTGCTCCCTTTCCAGGCAAGGAGGATCCTGGTCCAGGCCCTTATACTATCCCGCCTGGACTACGGGAATGTCCTCTACATGGGAGCTCCTTCCTATACCATCCAGAGGCTCCAAGTCACCCAGAACAGTGCCGCCCGCCTACTTTATAACCTCCCCCGTTGGCAGTCAGCGAGGAATGCTTTAAGGGAACTTCACTGGCTCCCTATAGCCGGAAGAATACAATTTAAGGCCATGTGTATTTTACACAAGGCCTTCCATCGTACCGGCCCTGCAATTCTTCAGTCACTGGTCATCCCCTATGCCCCACCTCGTTCCCTTCGCTCCAGCTCCGCCCAGCTGGCTACTCCCTTCAGAGTCAAGAAGGCTCGTTGGGGTGGCCGCTCCTTCTCACACACTGCGGCAAAATTCTGGAACACCCTTCCTCTGTCTCTGCGAGAAACTGTAAACCATCTCTCTTTTAGGAAAACTCTAAAAACTCACTTGTATGCTACACTCTGCTGACCTACCTTGAGCCCTCGCTAACTGAGTTCCTGTCATAAGCGCTACGAGGCCTCCGGGTAGTTAGCGCTATACAAGTGCTGTTTCAATTCAATTCAATTCAATCAATTTAGAGAGAGAACAGCTGGGCTGTGGCCTTATTAGCAGGTCTACAGCCCCACTATAGTCGAAAAACTAGAGAATCACAGCAAAAAGTGGGGGTAACCATAGGAAGCAGACCCTACTCTCCTACAACTCTGTCCCCATCAATTCAGAGAAGGTTCATCCTGCCAACTCCTACTCCCCCTTTGTCTAACTGGGAGCAATTCCCCAAACACCTACTGCCAACAACACCTTGTCATCTGACGTACTTGTCTAACTTTTTAAATGCCCGGCGCTCCTTCCTAATGGCTGTTTAGGGCCTATCCTAGGGGGTGATCTATTTGTATTAAAAAGGAAGGGTTGGGCCTTGCAAAAGGTTTGTTTTGTCAGGTCAAAATGTCAGTTGAAACCTATACACATAAGCTTCAATTTCAGGTCTAGGATGTGTTTAAAGGGCTACTTAGGTGGATGGCACAATTAGTGCTCCATGTCCACTAGTAGCATTTCAATTACAGCCCAGGGTACCTGTAGTACCATATTACTAAGGACTTTTGAGCAAATTAAAGTTCCAAATTGGGTGTAAGTCATTTTTACCCCCTGTTCTGGGGAGTGAGAACACACACTTTAGCAATGGTAGTGGTAAAGTGCACCGAGTCCTAAGGCCAACTAAACAAGTTCAGCGAAAATTGATGAGTAAGGCTAAAGGTTTAGGGGAACATCACCCTAAGACTGACTGGTCTAATATGTGTCCCCACAGCTGAAAGTAGGGAGTACTACCCAACCGCTTGTGAGTTCTCATCACTAAGGTGGCAGAACCTGAAGAGACCATCAGCATTGGTGTGGTCTGACCCAGAAAGGAGATGGGCAACCTCCACAGCTTGGGATTTTTACACCTCAGTTGCATGAACCATCAGAGACTTTGGTCTATCTGAAAACGGAAGTAAGTCCCAAACAGGAACGGCTTCAGCCTCATCACCTCCCAGACCACAGCAAAAGCCTCCCTCTCATTAACACTCCACCCATGTTCCCATGGAAGTAACTGCCTGCTGATGAATGCTACAGGTTTGACTACACCCTTCTCATTTAACTGTGCTAAGACAACACCAAAGCCATTCTCTGAAGCGTCCGTCTGCGCATTGAACTTCTTGGAGAAGTCAGTAGCCTTGAGTAAAAGTGTTGTACATATGACCTCCTTCAGTGTGTCAAAGGCTTTCTTGCAGGCCTCTGTCCAGACAACCTTTTTGGGCTGCTTCTTTGAAGTCTGCTACACAAACAAATGATGGACGGAATGCTGAATAAATCATACATTCACCTCCAGTCAAGAGATCTGGGTTAAATCCATCCTTCTTTTGCTCACCTCAACACCCTAGTTTAGAGCCAGCCATATGCAAATCAGTCTTGACCCTGTGCCTCATGGGAACAGTCCAGACCGAACTGCCTAGCCAGGTCCTCCCTGGACCGGAAACAAGCATCCTGGGACCGGTTTCTGAGTGTTACCCTTCATCAGACAGGCTAGCTTGAATCCAGTAAAGACAAAAAGATGAAAAGGGAGGTCTCCTCACAATCCGATTAGGGGACGAGGAGAAAAGCAAACGTAACAAATGACAAGAAGTCCCTAGTTGGCCTATAGATCAGGCAGAGAGGGAGATTTCTCAGTACAAATGAACAGGGGTGGAGGGGAGGGAGGGAGAGGCTAATTAGCCAGCAAATGCCATAACCACATGAAAAATAAATCACAGATATTGAGGGAAAATTATAAAAACACAATTCAAAAATACAAAATACAAAAGTTAATATACAATACCAGTTTAAATTAAACTGGTATTGTATATTAACTTTTGTATTTTGTGAATTAAAAATTTGTACAAGTACATACACTTTGTGATTTGAATTGTGTTTTTATAATTTTCCCTCAATATCTGTGATTTATTTTTCATGTGGTTATGGCATTTGCTGGCTAATTAGCCTCTCCCTCCCTCCCCTCCACCCCTGTTCATTTGTACTGAGAAATCTCCCTCTCTGCCTGATCTATAGGCCAACTAGGGACTTCTTGTCATTTGTTACGTTAGCTTGAATCCAGTGACATAGTGAGCAAGGGACCAACGTCTGGGCATACACATCCCACTTAGAGTGAAAGGTGCTACGCAAACAAATGATGGATGGAATGCTGACTAAATCACCCAGTTTTCCCACAGACTCATGGCAGGATTCATCTCCGTATATGTCAGGTAGCCGGCATATCCGCCGTATGTACCTTCTAGACACCGTCCTTCCACATTAATTTTGTTCAGTTTCCTTACTGCCCACCGGTCCGCACGGTTTAAACGCCTGAGAGCCATTCACCTCGTCCCAGATTCCATGCGAGATACACCATTTAAGGTTACACCAATTCGCCTGGCACTTTCCAATCCACACTTCCTGAGACATCGTTTTGCTCACTACCTTCCGAAGGCACTGCCAATGGTTTTGGGCTCCGTATCATCACTTGATTTTGATTGCGTTATCCAGAAAACCCATCAGCCGCACTGGTAACCCCACCGGCCTTGTTATTGTGCCATCCACCAACACCGCCACACAGCCCTGAAGAGTCACGGGTTATATCCCGCACGAAACACGTGTCGGCTGGTCTCTTGTTTGTGGTTGCATCATTAAAACTTTCAAACTAATCTACTGGTGTCGACCGCTTGAATACAAATACGAGATATTGCTACCAGTACTTTCTCCTCATACTGTGTGCCCAGGAACTTGTTCTTATTCACTGGAGTGGGTTTTCATGACCCACACATCCACGGGGGTTACAGGGTACTTCCCCCTACCTGGTAGCACTGGGCTTACTCTCCTCATTCACACACATAACGCATATCAGCCTGAGCGCCAATCTTCCTGTTTATTGAAAAAAACATACATTCACTCCAACTCAAGAGATCTGTGTTAAATGCATGGTTCTTTTGATCACCATGCCACTCCAGTTTAGACCCAGCCATATGCAAATCAGTCTTGACCCTGTGCCTCATGGGAACAGTCCAGACGAACTGCCGAGCCAGGTCTTCCCTGGACCGGAAACAAGTATCCTGGGACCAGTTTCTGGGTATTACCCTTCATCAGCCAGGCTAGCTTGAATCCAGTGGCATAGTAAGCAAGGGACCCACGCCTGGGCATACCCATCCCACTTAGGGTGAAAAGTGCTATGCAAACAAATGATGGACGGAATGCTGAATAAATCATACATTCACCCCCAGTCAAGAGATCTGGGTTAAATCCATTGTTCTTTTGCTCACCATGCCACCCCAGTTCAGACCCAGCCATATGCAAATCAGTCTTGACCCTGTGCCTCATGGGAACAGTCCAGACCGAACTGCCAAGCCAGGTCCTCCCTGGACTGGAAACAATCATCTGGGGACCAGTTTAAGGGTATTACCGTTCATCAGCCAGGCTAGCTTGAAATCAGTGGCATAGTTAGCAAGGGACTCACGTCTGGGCATACCCATCCCACCTAGGGTGAAAAGTGCTTCGCAAACAAATGATGGACGGAATGCTGAATAAATCATACATTCAACCCCAGTCAAGAGATCTGAGTTAAATACATTGTTCTTTTGCTCACCATGCCACCCAGTTTAGACCCAGCCATATGCAAATCAGTCTTGATCCTGTGCCTCATGGGAACAGTCCAGACTGAACTTCCAAGCCAGGTCCTTCCTGTACTGGAAACAAGAATCCTGGGATCAGTTTCTGTGTTTTACTCTTTATCATGAGCAAGGGACCCATGTCTGGGCATACCCATCCCACTTACGGTAAAAAGTGCTCTGCAAACAAATGATGGATGGAATGCTGAATAAATCATACGTTCACCCTCGTCAAGAGATCTGGGTTAAATCCATTGTTCTTTTGCTCACCATGCCACCCCAGTGGGACCGGTATGCCCAGTCGTGGGTCCCGTGCTCTCCATGCCACTTGAGTTAAGCTATCCTGACTGATGAGGGGTGAAATCCCCGAAACCGGTCCTAGAATGCTTGGTTACAGTCCAGGGAGAACTTGGCCTGGTAGTTCGGGCTCGATTGTTCCCATTGGGCACAGGGTCAAGACTGATTTGCATATGGCTAGGAATGGTATGATGAGCAAAAAAACGATCTTTACGCCCAGATCTCTGTACTAGGGTGTATGTATGACATAGTTCTACATTCTGTCGATCAATTGTTCTTTTTGCTTCTTTGAAGTCAGCTCAGTTAAACAGGCCCCAAATCTTGCTGTAACCGTTAAATATCTGGTATCTGGTGAGACCCAGGAAGGCCCTCAACTCAGTCTGTGTTTTGGGGGTGTTGCCAGACCAGGATATTCTCAATTTTGGTCAGGACGGACTGCATTTTACCCCGCCCACCAAATGGCCAAGATACACCATTGTACTCTGCCCTATCTTGCACTTACTAACCTTGATTGTCAGGCCCTCCCATTGCAGGGCATGAAGCACCTCCTGGTGGTGGTACAAGTGTTCCTCCCATGTGAAGCTGAAGAAAGAAATGTTGTCTAGGTAGGAAGCACAGAAGCGCCCCTTCCCAGCCAGGACCCTGTTCACCAACCTCTGAAAATTGGCAGAGACATACCTTAATCCAAAGAGCATCACTCTGAACTGGAAGTGGGCCTCTCGTGTTGAGAATGCTGACCTCTCTGTTGTCCTCTCAGTCAGAGCAATCTGCTAGCAACCTGATGTGAGATTAAAAGTTCTGAGAAATTTGGCAGCCTGTATGACTGTATGCTCTAGGTTGTTGCCCAACAGAAAATTGACAGGCATGGCGGGACTCGCTGTTAGTTTAGAGAACAGGAGAGCCCCTCACTCAAAGGGAATCATAGTCACCTATGACCTGGTGGAATGTATTAGGGATGACCTGCTCTGAGGACACCAGGTGGCACTTCACTGTAGTCATACTGGCTCCTGGGTCTCTCAGGACCATCATCCTGTGCCCATTGATGGTGACCCTTTACCTACATTTAGAAGTATTGGAAGCCATATGTGCTTTTGGCATAATCTTGCTATCTCTTGGGAACAGTAAGGTACCCTCTGTCCCCTCACCCCGTCTTACTGGGACCGTCTTCTCACGTTTATGCCCAACGGTGGAGAGATGTGCCTTCTAAGTACATTTGATGGCCTCCTTGGAGTGCCCATTCTTGTAGCACTCAGCACACTGAAGGACAAACCTCCCTGTCTGCTTATCCTAGAACCCCTTTCTCTTTGGGTGAGAATGGGACTGGTTACTGCTCCCTTGGGAATTGTTTTGTAGCCTTTAGAACACTCTCTATTATTAAGTTTTCCTCCATCCTTTTTCTTCTGGTAGGACCCCAGAACACCGTTTCGGTGATATTCCAGGTACTTTTTTTGAAACTCTGTTACCAACCCGGAGGTCATCCTACTTATCAAGCTCAATGGGGTCAGTTAACTTTCTATCAATCAGGTGCTGGCTCTCTCTGTATCATATTAAACAACCCAGAAAAATTATCAATGTTTCTGCCCGCAATTAACCCTTCAGTCCCTTGCTGCTGTAATGAAAAAAATTCACCCAAGCCTTGTTCCACATCTTCTGGCTATCCTTGAACTTAATGCAGTAATTTTCTGAGGAGAGTCCAAACTTGGTGACAATGCAGTACTTTTCTTGGGTGAGTCCGAACTTGGTGACACGGATGGTTTTAAATGTAATATACTGGTTTGGCTCTGATGTACTGCTCTTTCAGACTTAGCTCATTTGTGATTTTCTTTTCCTCCATGACAAGTTTCTTTTTGGTCGTGGCTCTCCCAACCTCCACTTTCTTCTCTTCCATCCTGAGCTTTGCCATCTACAATCTCAACTCCCTTTCAGTCTTCCCATTTGCCAGCTCCTCTGGGGAGAGGCTTTGTAAAGATACACTGCTCTCAGCTCTGGCAGGGTGTTCCAATTCAGGAGGCAAATAATCCCCATTCCCTTAATGCTGCATCTCATGGCTTGCATACAAGTCCTGCTTTTCCATATCTTCCTCCTCTTTTGCTGTCAGCAACTGGTGAGCCTCCAGCCAGGCCCTTAGAGCTTTCTGAAATTCCAACTTTGTGTTACCTGTCTTGGTTGAAAGTCCTTTTTCTTTACAGAACTACTTGAACCCAACCAGAGTGTAGCTCTCCAGGTCAATGAATTTGAATTCCATTTCTGCAGGTATAGTCACAAACAGTCAAGTAGAATAGGGTGAATTTGGAAAAAGCAAAACAGCCAGTCAAAGAGAATTTAACAGAACTCAAAATGGTATCAAAATATTTGTGTGGGATTTGAGTGTAGCACAAAATCACTACATGGTATTACATAAACAGAAGTCCTAATCTCACAGATAAACAGCAATGTAGGAGATTGGGTTACTGGTTAAAGGGGTGACACCCTACTCAAGCAGCAGCCACAATTCTTGTCAGGGTGAAACTCAAGCAAATCTCAAATTAACTTGTATTAAACCTTCTGATAGCTTGGCACAAAAGCAGCCAGCCTTAACTAAGAGGCAATGTGTCAAGGATTTATGCAATGTAAAGAAGGCTCTGGATTACCAGAGTCTGAACACGGTGCACAGCTGAATGGACAACTGTCTGTTGTCTCTCAAAATTATCTGCTAATTTAGAACAGTAAACCAAATTAAATGCAATATTCATTCAAAACTTTGTTAATTATTTATATGAAAATTTCAACAATGCAGTATAATTGGTGCTCATTTGTGAAAAAGTACTGATGAACATAGAGAATAATAAACAATTACAACATATCAATGTCTGATGTATTTCATTGAATTTCAAAATGCCATTCAGTACCCGTACAATAAGGTAAATACTGATTGAAATCAAAGAAAATCCCAATGCATTTCGGGTTCCAACATATGAACCCTTCGTCAGGGGAAGAAACAATAGATGAACAAACAATAAATCAGATTCAAAACAGCAACAAAATCCTCCAATTATATCCTCCAATTATAGCATCCGCAGGAAACCTGCAACACAAAAGTTAGCTTCTATCAGCTCTCATCTTTGTACATTGTTATACCCAAGGATGTATGCAGCATTAGAAACAGTAATAACCTGAAAACACAGTGCAAAAAAAATCCTACACTCCTCTTAAAAGATAGAGTAAAACATATAAATTAATTGAGAGCAAAATGATAAAAATCCAACTATTAGAACTGGAGATACGCAATGTTAAATATTTCCGATAAGTATAAAGCCTCAAAGCATAAAGCACCACCCCCGGTTATTTGGTTGTGCAAGACTTGGTGAAAGTAGAACACCTCATACTCCAATGCGACTGTGTCTCACAGTTTTGGGATAAGGTATTTGACTTCGTCCACAAAGTATTTAATATCTCACCTGCCAAAGAACTCCCCTATCTTATTTTCGGCTTTACTAAAGAGACCCAACTCCCAGAAATAGACAGGGCACTCCTTGACCTCCTCCTTACGGCAGCTGTGAAAGTTGTTCTAAACAATTGGAAAAACACCAAAAAGGCAAGCTATGCCTGCTGGCTAAACTGGGTGATTAACCTCCGAGGAGCTGATAATATCACTCTACAAAACACACCGGGGCGAACCTCACAAAGGAAACTCTGGAACTCACTTGATGTCTACTTCAAAACCCATAAACCACCGTGACTCACCATACCCCCCATAACTTCCCACAGCTCCCGGGGGGCCGTTCATATTTTCTCACAGCTTAAATAGCCCATCACTCGTTACCTGGACTGCTAAGCCGCATCGTGGTGGACCATCTAACATCTAACATCTTACATCTAGCTTCTTACCTCTTACATCTCACCTCTAACCTCTATTCTCTGTTTCTATTTTCTCCTTCTTCCTCTTATCTACTCCGTTCCTTTCCTTTCCAACTCCAACTCCAATTCCTTTGTTTTATAGCCCCTCAGGAACCCAGCCTAGGAAGGCTGCATGGTGGTTTGCCACATTATTTTCAAGATCGTCCCTAATGACCACCACCATGGGACATAATGCATTCTATGCTGTACGATGTGTATTTACAAGTAGTGATTGTATGTACATTGCAGTTTCTGATTTGTATGATATATAACCCTGAAACTTCCAATAAAAACTTTTGAAATAAAAAAAAAAAGACTTGGTGAAAGTCAAAAATTTAAGCCAACCGATGAAGCATAAGCAAGATGCAAGGACAAGGTTCTTAATCCCACTGAGAGAGTTAACTTCAAAGTACAGCACAAAGAGTTCTGTTTGCAGTGGAGGGGGCTGCAATGACAAAGGAGAGTGCCTCAGAGCATTGTCGATGACGCGTGAGGAGCAGATTGGATGTCGCAGACTGTCGTCGCTTTAGCATCAAGATCCCATTGCATGTCATGGAAGCTTGATGCTGGAGAATGGCAATGGCGTTCAGAGCATGATGACAATGCTGCAGAGGGAAGTGCAGATCTTGCATTGCGGTAGAGGCGTCATGGTGGCCCGTTCAAACGCGGAATAACTACGCAGAGAGGAGAGAAATTATAAACCTTGGCATTTCTTTGTTTGCCACGAAACGAGAATTTACAGAGAGGGCACGCTACTTTTTCAAAGCGAGTGGAGATTTACTCTCACAGATATCACGCAGAAATTGAGTTTTCGCATATTTGAAAAGTGGAACTTCTGATTGTGAATCCTCTGGGAGAGTCCATCCTTGAGAAGATATACTGGCGGAACCACGAACACCCTAGTCCTGATGAGGCCTGAAAATTGAATAGGCTGAAACGCGCCAACACCTTTTGCTTTAAAGGCATCACCAACAATTTTGGAACATTTGAAATTAATTTATAGGGAGTATATATAAAATAAATAGAGACCTATGATTATATCTCTTATACTCTCCTTCAAGAATGATGACCTTTACGTATAAGGAATGCTTTTTGTTTATAATAGTGTTGTAAGCATCCTTTTTTAAAATGTATCGAGTGCGAAGACACTTGTAGGTTCAGAAAATACTAAAAAATATATATGTATGTTATTTTTTGGTTGGATTTGTATATATGTATGTATATAAAGTTTATTGTATGTATATTGTATATATATGTATATTTGTAATGATGTTGTGTATAGGTATATAGGTGTTTTCAAAGTAATGACCAAAACATTATATTTTGTTGATAGAAGAAGGTAAAATAAATACCAAAATTATTTCTACTTTGAAAAATTCTTTTCTGGCTACTATTAGTTAAGGGAACTAGAGATTAGGATTTATTTTTTGTTGTGTTAAAAAAACACATTGGAAGGGGATAATTAATGGTATCTTCGTTCCATAATTTGTTTAGATTATTGATCCCTAGGCATTATTTTTTTGTATCTAACATTTATTACCCAGATGCCGTTGGGTTACTTGGGTTACCCCTGTATTCTATTGATCTTGCATTGCGGGGCATCACTGGCAATCAATGTGGTGTGAAGAGTCAGGTACACTGAGGCTTCGTATTGGCGAGTGACACAGACAGCAAGATCATGACACTGTTTGTGGTAACAAAGCGCCAGAACATCAGAATTTCTTCTTTTCTTGGGGAAGGAGCTCAGCTGATGCCACACCAAGTGTCTGAGACCTGTGGGGCACCTCATGGGGATCAGGAACTCACTCCAGCAAAGGCCAGCCGGGCTAACGCAGGTCCAGTTGCAGGTCCAGGTACCGGCTAGCTGGGCAGATGCAGCGAGGTCTCAGGAGCATGTTATTCCCCTGTACCTCAGAACAGGAGATCAATCCGCTTACCCTTTGTGTCACTTCAGCGTGAGATGAAGGGTTAAGGTCCAGTCTTTCTTCTTGGCAAGCAGGCTGCAGGACAGCAGAGTATAAGGGCAGCATGAAAGCAGTCCTTCTGGTTGCAGAGCAGCACAGCAGTCCTTCTTCTGTACTATTTACAGGTCCAGAGGTTTACTGAAGAGTTGGGTCTGAAGGTCCATATTTATACTTCATGCCAGCTTTGAAGTATGAGAAGGTACTGAAAGTTTCCACCCCCTGAGGTATTTGGAATGTCCTGCCTCCCTGCCCTGGCCCCAGCTTGTCTGGGGGCATAAAAGACTAGTGTCAAACTCTTTGCAACTGTTCTCAGTCAGAGGTGTTGTGATGTGCAAGTGTGATAGGTGACAGCTCCACCCCCTACCAAATCAGAGATGACTCATCCTGCTAACACCTATTCCACCTTTGTCTCATTACCTGGGAGCAACACACAATGACCAACTGCTAGCTACCTCTCCTCATATGACCTTGGCTACACCACTTCACCAGGGGCTTACATGTAAATTAAAGGTGCCAATTAGTTGTAAGCCAATTTTGCCATATTTTAGGGAGTGAGCACAAGCACTTTAGTAGTAGTTAGCAGTGGTGAAGTGCACAGAATCCTAAGGCTTACAAAATGGGATCTGCAAAAACGGAGAAAGGTATGAGGGAAGACTACTCTAAGGCTGACAGGTCTAACACTTATTGATTAGGGTCAGGTTTCAGGAATTTTCTGTGTTGTGGTGAGATGGACAGGATTCCCTCCATCACGTGTCAGTAAATCAGTGCTTTTTGTGCCACTTAGACTACTTCAACACATTTAGGCCCGGATTTATTAAGGACTTGTGCTGCTCTTGTTTGACCCAAGTCATCACAGGGCAACACAAGTCCTTAAAAGAGATGTACAAAGCCACGCAGGCCTATTTGTGCCACTTCTGCAACCGTAAAGAACTGCAATGCAATGGAGTATCTTGTGCGGTGTTGTGTTACATTGCGTTGTGGTAACCTTTCTATGGGTGGAGCATGTGTGCTCCCATGCATCCTACCGTGGAATATGAACTAGTCCCAAATTTATGAAAGGCAGTAAAGCTGGGATTGTGCCAACATTGTGCGAATACCATGCATGCAGTCTTCTTCATGCATAGAAAGAGGAAATTGCCTTATATAATTGGTTTTTTTGGTGCAGGAAGGTGTCACTTCCTGCACATAAAAATGCCCTCTGTAACACAGGCACCCTTGCAGCATAGTACACGGGTGCCTGCATTGGCGCTTGGAAGCCTCAAGTGTGCCAGCACAGGTAGAGCACTGAAGAAAATCAACTTTACTTGCTTCCTTGCATTGCATGAACTTTTAATTAATATGCCCCTTACTCTGGAAGGATCCTGATGCAAGGAAATACAGCACCACACGTAATTTAATGTGTGCTGGCATGTCATATGGCCTAACTGTAGTTGGTTAAATAGAGGTACACTGTTTTCCAGGAGCCTCAAGATGAAGTCACGTCTAACCTATACCTCTGTTGGATTTCTTTCGGTATCCCAGTGTCATAGTAACTCTGTAGATTGTTTTGCTGCACAGCCTTTGCCTGTTGTCATTCCTGGCCAATTACAGCAGCTGCAGACTCTGTGTGTGTAATAAAAACATTGTATTAATGAGTGCCTTTTATGTTACTCGAAAAAAGTGTCAAATGTTTGTCGATGCTTTTATTTCACAAACTTTTTGATGCAATTTGCACAGCCACTCATTCGTGCCACTTCATTTTTATTAGGTATAGGTTAGTGGTAATGCATATGTGTATTTGTGCTGGTATAGCCCCGAAACTCCAACTCTGTATGCATTGTCAGGGTTTTCATGCTAAGATGTGTTGATGCATCACTCTTGTCAACCTTCTAGGAAAAATAACTTTTGTGCGCAAAAGTTTATCCACCCTGAGATGTGTACCTCTTGAGTCACGTACCCCACCCAGCGTCACACGAACAACCTAATAAAGCCATAGTAACTCTTGAGTAAGGGTGAAATAGTGTATCATCATACTCAGAACGGCACACTTCTAAAGTTCAAAAAGATCACACCCACATGTATTCAATAATGTCAACTTTATAGTGAGTGCTGTAACATTTCAGCCACTCGCAGTGATTCACGTACCCCTCAAACTGTAGACCGCAGTGTTATCCTTGTTTACCAGAATAAGGCAGTTAGTAAAGCTATTATCCATACTAAAATGCTGTCATAAATATTGTACTTTCAGTTGGGCGTAACAGATAAAGTGCTCGCTTAAAGTACTGCTCACCTTAATGGTATATCTGAGTTCATTATTATAATTGCCTCATCTCTTGTTGGCAGGTTTCATAGTCACTTCACTATTGTTTACATGGTATCTTATTGCCAAATGTTCTCTTCTTTGGATATTGTCAAGATCTTCTGGGAAGTCTCACAGGCTTTCAAGAACTTGTATAACTGCTTTCTCAAAGCCATCTATTTCCATGAAGCCAAAATGTGTGCGGGGGAGGGGATATGAATGTGGAAGCATTTTTGGTCATGTCATTTGTTGTGTCATTCATATTCCAGTCTTTGTTAAGAATAAACTCTTCAGATTAAGCTTCCTGAAAACGTCTGCAATTCTGTGAACCTTCACACAAACACCGGGATTTTTTTTAAAAGTGCTGAACTTGAAATTAATAAAGTGCTGAACTTGAAATTAAATATTAACATATGTTTAAGTCAAATATTATTATACATTAATGTTCTATTTTTCTTATAAATGTAGAATTTAAAAAACATGCTACAGCACTATTAACTTAAATTTGAAATACATCTTTTATGAATGAAAATATCAAATTAAATGAACATACTTTTGCTGAAGTTTAAATTAAAAACATTCTCACTTATAGAAACAATTATTATTTATTTATTTAATATTTGTAGAGTGCAACATTCAACCCTGGGGATATCACTGCGCTAAGGATTACGGTGAGGTGAGGTGTAGGATCTGCGTGGTTGGGAGGATCAGAAATCAGTCTTTGGGGAAAAGGTGTGTTTTGAGTTTTCTCCTAAAAATTTTGTATTCTTTGATCAGCCTGAGTTCAACTGGAAGCTCGTTCCAGTGCCGTGCTGCGAGATTGGAAAAGGTGCAGCCTCCCGTTCTGGATTTATATATCCGTTTCGTTTCGGCAAGTGCTGTTGTGATCTTAGTTATCTGGTGGGAGTGTAGAATGTATTTTGTTCTGGAGGATCATGGGGCCTGTGTCATGGAGTGTTTTGTGGGCATGTCCAAGGAGCTAGAAGCATGCTCTTTGATGCATGGGCAGCCATTGGAGCTGTTTTAGGCAGTCCTTCGCTGAGCTGTATTTGTCTTTGTTGCACACTAGTTTGGCTGCAGCATTCTGCACCACTTGTAGTCGTTTGAAGAGGTAGACTGGCATGCCGACATAGAGGGCATTGCCATAGTCCAGTCTGCTGACCAGCAGGGTCTGTGTGACTGTCTTCCTGTTTTCCAGGGGGATCCATGGGAATAGCCTTTTTAGAGGTTTCAGGGTGGTGAAGCTTTTTCCACATAGTGTTCGTACATGGACCTGCATGGATAGTTTGTCATCGATTGTTATGCCCAAGTTTTGGCATTGTGCTTGGGTGCTGGGGTGTCTCCAAGTGAGGAGGGCCACCAGGATGTGTCCCAAATATGTTTGGCTTCTCCAAAGAGCAGGATCTCGGATTTGTCTGTGTTTAGCTTTAGGCAGTGGTCTGCCATCCAGTTAGCCATTTCGGTGAGTTAGCTGTTAAGTTTCATTTTGGTGTTGTCATGCCCCTCCCTAATAGCAATTGTTAGTTGCGTGTCGTCCGTGTAGGAGCCCACGCCAAAACCCCACTTTGTCCCAATTTCTGCCAGGCATTGAACAATGTGGGGCTGAGGGTTGCCCCCTGCGGGACACCGCAGTTCAGTTCTTTTGGTTTGGATGAGAAGGCACCTAGCTGTACAGTTTGAGTTCTTTTGCTCAGGAAAGACCTGAACCATTTAAGGGCCTTTCCATGTATTGCTATCTCATGTCGATTTTCTAGTAAGAGGTGGTGGGGGAACGGGTTGAATGCTGCCAACAGGTCTAACAGGATCAGGGCCACAGTCTTGCCCTGGTCCAGTAATGTTCTTTGACGGCCAGAAGAGTAGCTTCTGTCCTGTTGGACCCCTGAACCCTGTTTGAGAGGGGTCCAATAAGTTGTTGTCTTCTAGGTAGTTGGACAACTGCCTATTGACCAACTTCTCCAACACTTTGGAGAGGTACAGGAGTTGAGAAATAGGTCTGTAATTGACCGGGTTTGTCACATCTGCACCTGCTTTTTTTAATAGTGGGGTTTCTATGGCTTGTTTCCATGTTTCAGGAAAGGTTGTTGTTTCTAGGGAATTATTGAATAGCTGCATGATAAATGGGGTGAGGATGGGTATGAATCTGCCTGAAGATGAAGTGTGGGCAGGGGTCAAGGGGGGGATCCTGATTTGATTTCTTTCATAGTTCTGGCAACTCCTGCTTCAGTAATCGAGGCAAAGCTATCCAGTTTAGCGTGTTTGTTGGAAAAGGGGTCTGTTTTTCCCCAGTTAGTGGGAACCACGGGGGTGTTTGGGTTACATTTTGAGTAGATTTTCTCTATTTTGTCTGTGAAAAAGTTACTAATCATTGCACAGCTCTCTGCTGAAGGGTGCAGCGTTTGGGACATGCAGGTGGGTTTACATAATTCTTTTATGATTTTGTACGGCTCTTTAGTTGAGTTACCATTTTTGTTTATTCTTTGTGCGAAGTGTGTCTTTTTTGCATTTTTTATGGCATGGTTATACATTTTGAGATCGGTTTTGTAGGATAGTTTATCGGTGTCAGATCTGGACATTCTCCAAATATGTTCCCGAGTTTTGCACTTCTTTTTTAGTACTTTGATTTCTGGTGCATACCATTTTTCCAAGGTGGGTCTTTTTATGGATTTAGATTTGATTTTGGGGGCATATAGATTCAAAGTGTGGGTGATCTCTGTTTCGAGATTCAATGCTCCCTTTGTTGGTATGGGAAGTACCTAAATGTTCTACTTTGTCTATTGGCCAGTGGAGTTGGAATATTTCAGGAGTGACAAGTTTACAGGTTCTGTAAAATTCGGACGTGGGTAAGGAGGGTCTGGTGGGTATCACAGGTTGCGGAAATGAGAAGGAGATTAGGGAGTGATCCGTCCACGTCACAGGTTTGATCTCCTCAATCAAGGTAGTCTCGATATTGAAGAACAGTAGGTCCAGTGTATGGCCTGCGTTGTGTGTGGGGACTTGGACCCATTGTTTGAGTTGGAGGATTTGCATGATGTTGTTTAGATGTGTGGCCACTGGGTTATCTGGTTTTTCAAAGTGTATATTAAAATCTCTAACTACCATGAAGTTTTTGTATTTGAGGCAGGCGGGGAATAGTTGTGTGAGCAGCTTGGCGCTGAATTTGGCATGGTAGCCTGGGGGGGAGTTGTAAATCACTGCTCCCTCTAGTAGGATGTGATTACCTTTAGATACTTGGAGTGCTAGGATTTCGTGCTCACCAAGCTAAGCTGCTGCAATAGGGAGGCAGTTGAGGTTGTCCTTGAATATAATGGCAAGCCCCCCTCCTCTTCTCCCTTGCCTATCTTATTGTAAAATTGTATATTTTGGGGGTAGTGCTTTTGCTATATCAGGGCAGTTGTTCTCGTCTAGCCAGGTTTTGGTTATAAAAACTAAGTCGGGGTTCAGTTCGTTAATAGTGTCCCAGATCTCAAAGGAGTGTTTAGGTATTGATCTGGCATTGACGTATAGCCATTTAGTTCTTAATTCATTCCTTATTGTTTAGGGTGGTCGTTCTACGTGTGCTAGGCTGCAATATTTGAAATTTAGACATGTGTATGGCCCTTTGGTGTTTTCTGGGGATGCTTAGATGCATCTTGTGCAGGTGCTTGGGGCGTGTCTATTGAGCTCAATGAGGGTGTTCCTGGAGTTGGTTAGCGAATTCCTGGGATCTGTGTTGCGAGTGGCAGGGGTCCTGGCCCCTGGTCCCGTTCGGGTGTGGACGGGCGCAGACGGGCTTGTCTTTGGCGTGCCTTCGGCATGCCCGCAACGCGTGACCGCTGTGCGCACGCTGGCACATCGGTTTAAGTAGAGAGGCAGGCGGAGGCACTTCTCCGCCCCCTCTTTCAACGGAAATGTCCTGTGCGTGCTAGTGTTTGGTGTCCACGCCCTCCACACAAACAGCAGTCAGCTGTGGGGACCGAGGAGGGAGCCGAGGAGAACAATGTGCAAAGTAAGCAAATATTGAGCAATGTAAGACGTTTTAAAAATTGCTGAGGAGCTTAATCAAAAAAGTATTCATATATATTAAAAGTGATGCATATAATAAAAATTGATTTAGTTATATAGGGTTACAAATAGTGTTACATTCATCTTAAATTAAAAAAAGGATACTATTTTGTTTATAATTAAATAATAAATATGTACCTGTCTATATTTTTAGCAGTACATAATATTATAATATTTATGCATATTTTTCATTATTTTAAATAATTTAGTTTAATTTAACACTGTTTCCTACAGGGTTTTATTTTAGTTCCCTACCTTCATTATTTTCGATGGGAACGTTCTGCAATACCAGTAGTTGGCCATGTGTGGTACTGGACTTATAACAGTTTATTTATTTATTTATTGGTAATCAACACTGCGATCTGTGAATGAGCAAAAAGTAGCAAACTTACTCAAAAGTGTTAATTAGTCAAAAGTGTAAATTACCTTTGTGACTCAGGCCCATTGGTTCCCTCTCACTGAGTGAAGCCTCTTGTTTTGTTCTTCAAGGCATAACAAGGGTCTGTGCTAAAATCAGCAACAAACCCTGTTGTAATATTAGTATTCCATATATTATTGCATCCTCTCTTCAGTAGGTTGGTTATGCACCCAAGCAGTGATAGAAAGGCCGGCATCCAGGGTACCGCCCTGGACTGGGTTCAGTCTTTTCTGACCAAACGCCAGCAAGCAGTCAGACTGTCCCAGTTCTCCGCCACTCAGGTCGGGCTGACTTGCGGCGTCCCGCAGGGCTCCTCTTTGTCCCCTCTTCTTTTTAATTTATATCTGGTTCCTCTAATCCGTTCCCTCCGCGGGTTGAGTGTCACCGCGTTTAATTACGCGGATGACATTCAATTGGTCTTCACTATTGATTCCTCGGATGAATCAATTTCCACTTTTCAAACCACGCTTTGTTTTATTAGCAATTGGATGAGCTCAAACCATCTGAAGCTCAACCCCGACAAGACAGAGCTGGTTCTTGTCGGGGGATCCTCCAACCCTTGGCAACCATCCTTTTGGCCGGCAAGTCTGGGCAGTCCCCCTTGCCCAGTCAACTCAGCCAAAAGTCTGGGAGTCGTCATTAGTAGCGATCTTTCTATGATGCCCCAGATCAGCGCAGTAGTGTCCTCTAGCCACTTCCAGCTCAGGAAAATCCGCAAAATCTCTCGCCTACTTACTACCGAGGCTCTCACCTTGGTTTTGCTTGCGTTGGTCATTTCCAGACTCGACTACGCAAATGCACTGTATGTAGGCATCCCTGACTATCAAATCAAGAGACTCCAGTTGATACAAAATCAGGCCGCTCGCCTGATTTACCGCTAACCTAGAGATCAACATGTTCGTCCTCTCTTAAAAAGTCTCCATTGGCTCCCGGTCTCTGCTCGCTGTAAGTTCAAGCTAGGCTGCATCATCTCTAAATCCCTTGCAGGTCACGGTCCCCTTTTCATTTCTTCCCTTCTCCATCCGTATGTTCCTCTTCGTAACCTCCGGTCATCTCAGATGGCCCTGCTATCAGTTCCAAGATTTAAGAGGAAGAAACATGGCGGCCTCAGGTTCTCATTTTTAGCTCCCTCTTTTTGGAACACCCTTCCCCTTCCTCTGAGGTTGCCCTCCCCACACACCAGGTTCAGATCCCTTCTCAAGACTTTCCTCTTCACTGAGGCCTACAATTAGTTCTTCCCCCCACGTTTCTTTCACTGTTCCCTCAGTACAAGCGCCAAGAAACCTTAAGGTGTTAGCTGCGCTCTACAATTTTTTTTGAACTACAAGTGTTTGCCTATGCCTCCGAACTAATTAGGGTACTCACAGATTCATGTACGAGTAAACAATAGTTTATTAGTTTACCCAAACAACACTTTATGTTTTTCAATTAGTATTCAATTCATAAAAAAGATATTCAAAAAAGCAGACCCAAGTCTGCTATCAACTTCATGTCATAGCCATACACACTTTCGAAAAACAATTTATACATATATACAGTGAAACAACAAATAGTTGAAGTTTTTAACATAAAATGACAAAAAACTTATACCGTGAACACATTTCACCACGAAAACAGTTGAATAACATGGATAATTTAACCATGCATACATGAAAAACTTTTTCAGAAAAAAGAGAGAGAGACAAGGATATTATTTCCAACAAGTTACACTCCCAGGTCCTGAACCTTATGTGATCAATTGAATGTCAGGAACATTGCTCATTTTAGCATCAATAACATTGGCCAACTGGCCAGTGAAAAAAGAGAGAATGCCGACGCGTTTCGAATCCAGATTAATGAAGCTGGATTCTCGTCAGGGCAGTGTAATTCTATTCCGTGGGAGCTTGTAATATTCTGCCCACAGTCGCTCCTATTTACATGAAAAATGACGTCTATGCCGGTCAGTTTGCGCTGCACTATTCTTGGACGTGTGGCAAGTTGTGCCGATATCTTTCCGTATTTGGGATTGTGCTCATATCATTTTTGAACACCGGTCCGCGGGTTCCAAAAAATGGGGATTCTGTTTCTTAGGACGCGGTCGTCCGGCACAGTCTAGCTTCGCAAATCGCAATTGTTAATGAACCTCCGCTTAGTGTCCTCACTCCAACCGACACACTCCGGAGTGTGTCGGTTGGAGTGAGGACACTAAGCGGAGGTTCATGAACAATTGCGATTTGCGAAGCTAGACTGTGCCGGACGACCGCGTCCTAAGAAACAGAATCCCCATTTTTTGGAACCCGCGGACCGGTGTTCAAAAATGATATGAGTACAATCCCAAATACGGAAAGATATCGGCACAACTTGCCACACGTCCAAGAATAGTGCAGCGCAAACTGACCGGCATAGACGTCATTTTTCATGTAAATAGGAGCGACTGTGGGCAGAATATTACAAGCTCCCACGGAATAGAATTACACTGCCCTGACGAGAATCCAGCAATTCATTAATCTGGATTCGAAACGCGTCGGCATTCTCTCTTTTTTCACTGGCCAGTTGGCCAATGTTATTGATGCTAAAATGAGCAATGTTCCTGACATTCAATTGATCACATAAGGTTCAGGACCTGGGAGTGTAACTTGTTGGAAATAATATCCTTGTCTCTCTCTCTTTTTTCTGAAAAAGTTTTTCATGTATGCATGGTTAAATTATCCATGTTATTCAACTGTTTTCGTGGTGAAATGTGTTCACGGTATAAGTTTTTTGTCATTTTATGTTAAAAACGTCAACTATTTGTTGTTTCACTGTATATATGTATAAATTGTTTTTCGAAAGTGTGTATGGCTATGACATGAAGTTGATAGCAGACTTGGGTCTGCTTTTTTGAATATCTTTTTTATGAATTGAATACTAATTGAAAAACATAAAGTGTTGTTTGGGTAAACTAATAAACTATTGTTTACTCATACATGAATCTGTGAGTACCCTAATTAGTTCGGAGGCATAGGCAAACACTTGTAGTTCATAATAGTGAGGCCCTGCCTACCCTCCTTCCCACTGGGCCCAGCCACCCTTGTTTCTTCTACAATTTTTTTTAACATAACATAACATAACAGAAACCTGCCTGTCCAACTTTATAGTTCTTCTTAACCCCTTCACTGTGGCGTATTTCCCCCCACCGCTGTGCGGGGGGAGGGGGCCCGCGCGCGGCGCCGCTGTGTTTATGATGAGCTCAGCTCATCATGAGGCACAGTGGAGCTGCACTCATGACGAGCTGAGCTCGTCACAGACACAACTGATTTGGAATGTTCAGCACAGCGGGGAAATTATCCCCGTGTGCGAACGTTCCAACGGCAGTGAAGAACTCAGCTCGTCATGAGTGCAGCTCCACTGTGCCTCATGACGAGCTGAGCTCGTCACAAGCACTCAAGGGGTTAATCCCTTCGCTGCTAGGTCTTTCTTCCCCTGTGGTAAGCCTTTTTTAGCCATTTGGGGTAGTTTGCGCTTACACCCCTGTAACTTTTTGTTCACATAAGGTATCCACGCTAGTTTTGCATCCTTTTCTTCCTACATGTTGAGGATTCTAAAGGTAACCAGGCTTTGTGGATTCCCCTGGATAGGACCCAGCAATTAGCCAAAATACAGCTAAATTTTGTTTAAAAAAATGGGAAAGAAGTGCTGCAGAAGAAAGCATCTGTTTTTTTCCCTGCAAATAGATCAAAAAAGAGTTTATGGAGCTGAAATTGCCATCTTCTTAGCTTTCAGGGACAGGCAGACGTTTGTCAGAAAACTAAAAAATCTTACACATTTTTGCCATTTTACTGGGACATTGCCTATTTCTGCTATTTTTTGTGCTTTCAACCTCCTTCCAGCTAATGGTAGAAATGTGTATAAAAGCAATAATGGATACCAGAAAGCTATACATTTCTGACAAATATATACAATTCTGATTTCAGCAAAGGGTCATTTGTGTAGATCCTTCAAAGTTTTATTTTATAGAAACTAACTGTTGAAAATAAAAAATATTGAAATTGAAAAAACAGCAATTTATGCCAACGTTTTCAACTGTAACTTCTATAGAATTTGACAGATCTTTAAAAGCAATATACTGTTACCTCCACCGGGTCCTTCTGGTTGCAGGGATATATAGGACTTGTAGGTTCACCAAGAACCCGAGTAACCCAGAGCAAATAACTGAGCTGCATCTTGCAATGGTTTTTATTGTGTACCAGGTATATAGCAATTCATTTGATAAAATATAAAGAGTGAAACATGGGTATCAAAGAGTTTAGAAGCAGTGATTGTACATCTCCAAAATTGTGGGTTACCATACAACCATCTGAATTAGAGGGAATTTTTCAAAATGACTTTTTTACAAATTGTCTTACATTTGGAAGGTACAATTGCAGAAGAAAGTCAATTGGTGTTAACACGGGTTCTACTAATCTATGTTTCCCATAGCCTGCTGATAAAAATGCTACCTCACTTGTGTGAGTAGGCCTAGCGCCTGCAACAGGATACGGCCCAACACACAATGTGGACACATCACAATTTCCAGTGAAAACCGACCCTTTTTTGCAATGTGTCTAACTGTGGATTTTTTACCCTAGCTCAGCCAAAACCTAGGGAAACCTAGCAAGCTTATTTATTTTGGAAAACTAGATTCCAAGGGGAATAGAGGATGGGGTCACTTGTGTGCCTCTCACCAGGTTCTGTTACCCAGAATCCTTTGCAAACCTCAAACGTTGTCAAAAAAACTAAATTTTCCTCATATTTCTGTGATGGACAGTTCTGGAATCTGTGAGGAGGCGCAAAAATACACCCACCTATCATTAACCAAAGTCTCCCAATAAAAACTGTACCTCACTTGTGTGGGTAGGCCTAGTACCAGCGACATGAAATGGCCCAAAATGCAACGTGGACACAACAAATTTTTCAGGGAAAACAGACCCTTTTTTTGCAATGTGCCTAGCTGTGGATTTTGGACGCTAGCTCTGCCGGCATCTAAGGAAACCTAGAAAATCTACACATTTTTTACAACTAGACATCCAGGGGAATCTATGTTGGGGTGACTTGTGTGGCTTTCACGACGTTCTGTTACTCACAATCCTGGGTAAACCTCAAACATTGTAAAAAAAACACATTTCCTCACATTTCTGTGAGGAAATTCCAGTATTCCCAAAAGTCTTATGATAAAAATGGTACCTCACTTGTGTGGGTAGGCCTAGTACACGTTACAGGAAACGGCCCAAACGCAACCTGGACACATCACATTTTTCCAGTGAAAACTGACCCCCATTACGCAATGTGCCTACCTGTGGCTTTTGGACCCTCCTCAGCCGGCACCTAAGGAAACCTAGCAAACCTATACATTTTTAAAAACTAGACACCCAGGGAAATGCAGGATGTGGTGACTTGTGTGGCTCTCAACAGGTTCTGTTACTCAGAATCCCTTGCAAACCTCAAACTTTCTAACAAAAACACATTTTCCTAACATTTCTGTGATGGAAAATTCTGGAATCTGCACAGATCCACAAACGTCCACCCACCCAGCATTCCCCAACCTCTCCCAATACAAATGGTACCTCACTTGCATGGGTAGGCCCGGTTCCAGCAATAGGGATTTGCCCAAAATGTACTTGGAGACTCTAAAAGTGTTGATAACAAAAAGACCATGTTTTCTGAGCGAGTCACCTACGTTTTTGATCTTGGACTTGGCGGGCACCTAGGGAAAGCTACCAATCCCAAACAGTTCCAAAAACTAGACAGCCAGAGGAGTCCAGTTGGTGTGACTTGTGTGGTTCCCCCAACGTTTTCCTACCCAGAATCCCTTGCAAGCCTCAAATGCAGCTGAAAAAAAAATCTAATTTTTCTCATATTTCTGTGTAGGAAAGTTGTAGGATCACCGGTCTGATGCAAATTTTCTACCACTCAGTATTCCCCCTGATCTCCTGATAAAAATGGTCCCTTACTTGTGTGGATGGGTCATGTATTCGCGGCAAGGAAGGGCCCAAAACTTATATTGTGGAGACATCAAAATAATCACAAAATGACCTGGTTTTGCAAGGGGGCACCTGTGTTTTTCATCCCGGGGTCGGCGGTCATCTGGGGAAACCTACTAAACCTGCACATTTCTGAAAACTAGACACCGGGGAGAGTCCAAGGAGGTGTGACTTGCATGGACCCCCCAACTTTTTCCTACCCAGAATTCACTGCAAACCTAACATGTTACTGAAAAAATAAAATATTTTTAACTTTTCTGTGTGGGAAAGTTGTGGGAGCACCAGTCTGACATAAATTTCATACCACCCAGAGTACCCTGAAGTCTCCCAATAAAAATGGCACCTCACTTGTGTGGGTGGGCCAAGTACCCGTGCCAGTTATGGGCCCAAAATGTATATTGTGGAGACATCAGAATTATCTGTCACAACATGAGCTGGTTTTGCAAGGGGGGCACCTGCATTTTTGGTTCTGGGTTCGGCAGCCATCTGGGGAAACCCCTGCAAACCCCAAATTTGGCTTAAAAATTATATTTTTCTCACATTTCAGTGTGGGAAAGTTGTTGGATCACCAAGAAGACACAAATTTCCTACCACCCAGTGCGCCCCCAGGTCTCCCGATAAAAATGGTACCTCACTTGTGTGGGTGATCCAAGTACCTGCTACAGGCAAGGGCCTAAAATGTACTGTGGAGACATCAAAATTATCTATCACAAAACGACCTACTTTTGCAAGGGGGCCACATCTAGGCACATTGCCAAAAAGGGGCAATTTTCCGTGAAAAAATGTGATGTGTCCAAGTTACGATTTGGGCCATTTTCTGTCACGGATACTACGCCTACCCACACAAGTGAGGTACCATTCTTAACAGGAGACTTGAGGAAATGCTGGGTATGTGGAAGTTTGGAAATTCCCACAGATTCCAGAACTCTCCATCACAGAAATGTGAGGAAAATGTGTTTTTTGTTTTACAAAGTTTGAAGTTTGCAAGGGATTCTGGGTAACAGAACCTGGTGAGAGTCACACATGTCACCCCATCCTGGATTTCCCTGGATGTCTATTTTTAAAAAATATATAGGTTTGCTTGGTTTCCTTAGGTGCTGACAGAACTGGGGTCCAAAATCCGCAGCTAGGCACATAACAAATGGTCAGTTTTCCCTGGAAAAATGTGATGTGTCCATGTTGGGTTTTGGGTCATTTCCTGTGGTCGATATTAGGCCTACCCACACAGGTGAGGTAATGTTGTTATCGGGAGACTTTGGGGAATGCTGGGTTGGTGGCAGTTTTTTGGTCCACTTAGATTCCAGAACTTTCCATTACAGAAATATGTTTTTATTCCCAAAGTTTAAGGTTTGCAAGGGATTCTGAGTAACAGAACCTCGTGAGAGCTACACAGTCACCCCATACTGGATTCCCCAGGGTGTCTAGTTTTCAAAACTGTACAGGTGTGCTAGGTTTTCCTCAGTGCCGGCTTAGCTAGAGTCCAAAATCCACATCTAGGCACATTGCAAAAAAGTGTCAGCATTCTGTGGAAAAATGTGATGTGTCCACGTTGCTTTTTGGGCAATTTCCTGTCACAGGCACTAGGCCTACCCACACAAGTGAGGTACCATTTTTATCGGGAGACTTTGGGGGATGCTGGGTGGGTGGAAGTTTGTGGATCTGTACAGATTCGAGAACTTTTCATCACAGAAATGTGAGAAAAATTAGTTTTTTTACAAAGTTTGAGGTTTGCAAGGGATTCGGCGTAACAGAATCTGGGTAGAGTTACCCCATCCTAGATGCCGGCTGCTCTATGGTCCAAAATCCACAGCTAGGCACATAGCGAAAAGAGGTCAGTGCCTAGTGGGGTTTCTGCCGCCTTGGGGGGGGCAGATCGGGAATAGTAAGATGATGGCTACTTTTTGGGGTTTGTGGGGGCATTGGTACGCTCATTCTGGGCAGCTCCCAACCCTACATACAAAACACCAGCATAATCCCTGGCACCTAGTGGGCTCTCTGCCCCTCCTGGGGGGGTAGATCAGGGGATATCGCCCCATCTGCCTCCTGGGGGGGCAGAAAGTCTGTGGTATTTTTTGAGGGGGCAGGGGCATTGGCATGCCCATTCTGGGCAGCCATCACCCCTAATCTTGAAAAAAATCCCTGGTACCTAGTGGACTTTCTGCTCCCCCCTGGGGTCAGATCAGAGACTACTGCCCCCTTAATGCCTCCTGGAGGAGCATAACGATTGTGGCATTTTTGGAGGGGACATTGGCATGCCCATTCTGGGAAGTGACTTCTCCTGAATTATTATCTGGTGCCTAGTGGACTTTCAGCCCCCGGGGGCAGATAAGGGGCTATTATCCCCATCTGCCGCCTGGGGGAGGCGGAAAGACTGTAGCAAATTTCCTTGGGGTGGGGTCATTGGCATGCCCATTTTGGGCAATCCCCATGCATATGTAAAAATGAAATTCCTGGTGCCTAGTGGGCTTTCTGCCACCCCCGGGGGAATATCACGGGCTTCTGCCACCATTTGTCACCTGTGGGGCAGAAAGACTTTTGCATTTATTGGGGGCAAGGGTGGGGGCATTAGCATGCCCATCCTGGGCGGCTGCCACACCTGCCCTATAAAATAAGAATCCCTGGCTCCCCATCTGCCCCCCCCATGGAGGGCAGAAAGACAGGTTATACCATATTTCAATGAGGAGAGCAAACGCCCTTGCCCAAGGGGCCACACCCCCTCCCTGGTGCCTAGTGGGTGGATCCCTGCTTGGGGATCATGCTCCTGGGGCAACACCCAAGCAGGGATCCACTAGGAAAGGGTACAATTGGAAAGGGGAGATTCTCCCCTTTCCAACGATACTCCTCCCATGTGTTTCTGATCTCGTGTGACGGAGATAGCACTGAAACATTGAAACTGAAATTAAGTTTTAGTTTCATTTTTAATGTAATTACGACAGCACGCCGTGTGTGTTTGTCATTAAATTGAAAATCAATACTTGCAAGGTTAGGGAAGCTCTTCCACACCTCCTGAGACTCTCAAAAAAAGGAAATCCCTCTGTTGTTTGCAGCAGATGGATTTAGTGCACCTGTGCACATGACGGAATGGTTCAATCAGGTATCATTGCTCTCTGGGAGAATGGAGACTCCGTAGGTTCCCATCACACCACCAAACAAAGAAGAACTCATCTGGGTGATCTTCCATGTAACAACTGCCCAGTCTACCTGGTACAGTAGGGTCTCTCCCACCGTCTGAGAGCCTTATTCGCAAAAGGGCCTCTGCACTAGTGGCGGAGGCCCCGCAGCCATGGGGGAGTCTCTGAACTGGGGGCAGAATCTCCTCCATGAGAGTTCTAAAGGTGGGAATTCCGCCCAGAGTATGGATACTCCTCTGCAACTGTGGGGCCTTTGTCACAAGTGCAGAGGCCCCTTGTGAATCAGGCCCAAAGTCTCCATGACAGAGGCCAACTTCTCAATAGGTTGCAACACCTATCAGTCTAGTTCATTAAACAAAACAATAAGCCTATTCTAACATAACAAATGCAATGATAAGACACCTGCAACGGGGAAAAAACATGACACTAATAAACTTTTACTAAAATGAATTTCATGTTTTTCTCACCTTACGTCTTGACCTCTAATTATTTCAACTCATCATAAGTCTTACACCGCTTCTCCTCTCACTATAATTCATTCCTCTTTCTTTTTATTCCATTTCCTTCGGCTACAACATTCCTAGATCTCATGTATTTAAATCCTTTGAGCATATCAAATAAAGTAATCAAACAAATCCCAATAATCAAGATAGGCCCCAATATAGTGCCTAGAAGTACACTACCAATATTGCCAAGCCAAGTACCTATGGTAGCAAAGCCCTTTCCAACTGCTTCTCAAATGCCAATTGCTTCCAATTCCTCCAAATCACATTTCAATCTAAAGATAATCTTCAGAAACCCTCTTATCTCCTTTCTCTTATCAGGTATGAAGGTGGAACACTGCCAAACATTCAGCATCTTGAAGACACTGCCTTCCTTTGCTAGCAAGATGCCTAAGGCAAGTCCATTTTGTAAAAAGATGGACCTAATAGCTACTAGCTGAGTACCTACACCCAGCTCCACACCAGCTGTACCAGCAGCAAGTTTTTCCACTACTGTGGAAAGTGTTCTAATCTTTAAATCATTGACAACAACCCCTACTAAAGAAATCAGAGCTAAAAAAATGTCTCCTACTATTTGTGAAGTGCTACTACGACTATATTTAGGTCTACTAGATGATCCCCTTACCCTCGTATATAGACATCTACATGATATGTTGTTTGGAACGCCATCATTAGATTACAGGTACATGCCCAATTTGCCTTCTGTCCACAAAGAAAATAAACAGCAGGAATCACTTGATATTCTCACGTAATAACTTGAAAAAGGTGATCTAAAATTTCAGAATTTTGTCCGCACACAATCAGTTCCATAATTGTATTCCTGTCTGCACTTTTCCTCTTGTAAATGCACAACTTTAATTGATGTTGTCAACCCAACTTCAACTTGAATTATACCCCCAGATTCATCATTGTCCTGTTTTGCGAGTTCTTAATAGCGATTATTAAGGAATCGCTATTAAAGACTCGCAAAATGGGATTCATGTAGAAATCGCAATATTATTTGCGATTTCTACAGCTTCCTTATTTGCGATTAGCAAATTGCTAATCGCAAATAAGGAACGATTCCCCATTCATTCCAATGGGCCTAAAGACCCATAGGAATGAATGGGGAGTCATTCCTTATTTGCGATTAGCAATTTGCTAATTGCAAATAAGGATGCGATTTCAAGGGTGCCAGGGGTGTCCAAAGGACACCCTGTAGCACCCTGAAATGAAAATGTAGACTGATGTTGGGCACACACATGTCCAAAGGACATGTGTGTGTGTAACATACAACTTAGAAAAATGCACTAAAGTGCATTTTTCTAAGTTTTCGCTATTTACCACGAAGTCAGACTTCGAGGTAAATAGCGGCCAAAAATTGCGATTTCGAAATTCTAAAATGGATAATGAATTGCATCTAAGGAATCTCAAATAGGGATTCCTTAAATGCAATTCCTCGCAATTTAGATGAATCCCAAATGCAAAAATTGCGCTTGCAAAGGGCCAGATTCTCAGAATCTGGCCCTTTGCGAGCCGATTTTCCGTTGATGAATCTGGCTGAAACTCCCTTTACCTTACAGTCGTCTCCCTTCTTTTTCCACACATTCTTCAAAACATCACCTCCCCCCATTGACCGGTGGTACATCTTGGCCCTCCTCACATCTAGACCATGGATAAACTGCTTCTCTACAGGACTCATAGCACATGCCAACTAAAATATGTGAGTGCGATTACTGCCAATTTTATAAGGAGACTAAAAGAACTACCAAGCAGTATTCATCTCATCTGCCTCAGGATGGGGATTCATGTGCATATTAAGGGGAACTTCAGAAATAATGTTCAAAGCAAATCTGTCTATATAAAAAACATAGCAGAATACTACAAGCGATGCCAAAAGAAAGAGGAAAATCATTGTAGGTAACTCCCTCAGCTCCTGAAGCAGGGAAGTGAGCACAGACGTAAAAGTACTATACCTTCATTGTATGTGTGTACATCCTGGTGTAAATTTCTAACATCAAAACTATGTTCATCTTCAACAGAATATGCATGCATAGTAAGCCTAAGCGACCTAATAGTTCCAGTTACAGTACGGGAACGTAACCCCTTTTAGTAAAGCAGTCATGAATATAGTAGCAACAATTAGCATTGCTGCTATCACTAATGCTGGTCTATGGTAAGAATACTCAAAATTTCTCCACAGTCAGACCTTTAAATTAGAGTGGCTGTGAGCAAACTTGTAGATTCTGAAACATTTCTACTTGTGCAAATGTCAAAACTGATTTTGATTGCAAGATTAGATTAGCTTTATGTACAGAAGTCTTTGTAGGTCATCACCTTCTTCTAAGATGGCAACCCTATACTTATACTGGAACCTTGGTCTTAGGGAATCTTTAAAGTAGGATAAAGTTCAGTTCAAAGACACAGTTCATTATGATGATCATAATCTATTCAGAAAATCTAACTCTCATTGTTATGGTAGCAAAACCATGGAGGCGTTGTAGGCTCTGCTCTTTGATCACCCACATTTTAGGTGAATTGATCAAGCCCACTGTTGGCATAGTATGTAAACTCAGGGGTTGACTATATTCAACAGTGTACCTTCGCTCTTTTTGATATACTGAGTAATGGTTGTTAGTCTTCACTGTCACTTAACCCAGTCATCTCTGTCTCCTCAGTAATAATTTGTGGGATGTTTTCAACAGAGAAGCTTAAACCCAGTCTCTCTTGCCTTCTCTGTAACTACTCTCGCTCTCCTAGTTACATTGCTTGGTCCTTCACCAGGTTCAGCATTGTCAACCACCTGTGCCTGAATCACTGTGGTTGCTCCTGATTTACTCCCACAAGTTCAGAATTCACCTAAATTTGACTTTGTCTTACTACTGGAACATGGACTACAGGTTGATTTTGATGCTCTCAAGTCCTTGCCTCATACCACCTCTGCTCCTTCCAGGTGACCACAGGGTTGTGGTTGCAGACTGCTAGCACCTGTCACCACTTCCTCAATTAGGTTTCTCATTCGCTAGGTATGGGAAGCATGCACCCAGTTCAGCAGTCCAGCACACTTGGCAGCTGTGTTAGTAGCCAAGATAACCTGGGAGAGACTTTTCCAATGAGGTTCAAAGCACAACTTCTGGAAGTGCTTTTTATGAGAACTCTGTCCCCAGGACTGAGATCATGGCAACTGTCTCTGATGCGGGATGGCAGTGGCAGCTTCAACTTTGTGAGAGGCCGAACACAATACATCAGCCAGTCCTTTACAGTAGTTGAGAATTATATCATCTGTTATATTCACAAACACATTTGCAAGCACAGCAGGCTATCTCATAGCTCTACCCATGAGAATCTCATGGAGCAACAGTCCTGTTCACCATTCAGGAGTACATTGGAGCACATCATTATCAAAGGCAAGGCATCTGGTCACTTCAAAGAGGTAGACACACACAGTTTCGCCATTTGGGACTTCAGAGTCAAATTAATCTGTTCCAAATTGGCAGAAGCCTGGGTCAGTGACTACAATGAAGTTGTTATTCCACCTGCGGGCCCCAAACAACATTTTGAGGACTTCATTATTATAATTAGTTCCTCAGTCTGTCTCTAGAAAAACTGAGAATTAAAATCTAGGTATCAATTCACACAAAAGTAGTTCAGCTACAGAGAAACTGTTTTTCTTCCTAGCCGGGTGAAAATTCACACTATAATCAGGCATGTCTCAGCCTGTTACACACAAGCATTTCAATGAAATCCAACAGCATTATGTTATAGGGAGATTAGGTGGTCCCTTTGTGACTCATGGTGCCTGGGGTCCTCCTTCCTACATTTAACTTCTAACAAAAAATAAATCTGTGACACAGATATTCAGCCATTATCCTAAATTGGCCATTAAGCTACTTTTGTCTGAACAAATTCAACATCACAATCTGTGTGTGCAAAAGTGTGCAAAACATCGGGAACAAGAGCTTGTCAGGAAACGCTGTTCTACCATCAACTGAAATCCAAATCTCATCCTCATTCTTCACTCAATCTGTTCTGCCCCAGTCCTGATGTTCAATTTCGGGCACCTTTCCTTTAATTTATTCACTTACTCCCATGTATCAGCAGCAGATAACAAGAAACTGAAGTTTGTCTCATTTTTAGGCAAGCATGGAATATAGCTGGAGGATCCAACAGAGGGCATGGACACACAACACCAAGGTCAGTTACAAGCTGTTGCACTCTGGGCTTCCCAGGAAGAAATAGCAGAAGGCTCAGGGGAGGAGCTTAGGTGCAGGGAGGGAGCCAGGTGCAAGGAGTCAACCAGGTGCAAAGAATAAGAGAGCTATCAATGAAAAGAAGACAGAACTGGGACTTAGAGATGGGAAGACCAGAGAAACCAGCAGAAACACGACAAGACACAGGAAAGCAGAATGAAGTGTGTTTCAGAGCTAAGTGAGTGAAAGATTCAGAAGCAGGTATAAAGAGGTCGGAAAGGTGGTGGGGTCCAGGAGCCAAGATAGAGAACAGACTACCACCACCAGGGTGTTGTCTAGTCAGGGACTGGAGACAGTAAGGACTATAAGGACTATGGTGCATCTGGACAGTAGTGTGGCAGAGTGAGATGATGAAATACTAAGTGTATGTGGTAATGCAAGGAGTAGAAGTGCATTTAGGAATTAATGCAGGACTGCAGAGAGCATTTGTGAATGCCAACTGGTGGCTAGATGGTAAAATCCTAACAACTCGACCCAAGACCTTGAATAGGGTGGGCCGACCTGCCCTGGCATTGGGCCTGAGACCTGTCCATAAAGGCCAAGACACTCTTTTGCAGTGTGGCAGTCTGGTAGGTAGAATGGGTAGCTGAAACCCATATGCTATTACTCACTAAAAACCAAGGAGTTTGAATAAAAGAACTGGGATGAAGACTAGCTCACCCAAGCATTGGGCCCTAACCCGACTCCTAAAGGCCCCAGCAGTGTTCCACCCAGCCGAGGGCAGATTGAGGATTTACCCAAAATCGGCCATCCCAAGATTCTTTTTTTAAAAAAGGAATGGAGTGGGTGCTGCCTACCTTGCCATTTGGGTTTACCCTGACCTCTAAAGGCCCAGCAGCCTTCCTTTCCCCAGGGGCAGATTGGGAGGGTAATACCTAATCTGCCTGATCCATGTAAGCCCAAATTGCATCGGGTCACACTGCCAACCTAAAAGGTTTCCTACCTGGCCGACCGTACCCAGACAGTCAAGTTGGGCAACTTCTATTCTCCCGTCTCTGCACTACCCTGTGGAGTACCCCAAGGCTCCTCGCTAAGTCCCACGCTATTCAACATCTATGTAGCGGACTTAGCGAGGGTAATAAAGGCCTATGGGGTACGATTAACCTCCTATGCAGACGATACCCAACTGGTGCTGGCGATCCACAAAAACGGCACAGCAGTGGCAGCTAACTTCCAGGAGGCCATGCTCGCTGTTAGTACATGGATGTCCTCCAACTGCCTAGGGCTTAACTCGGACAAAACCGAGGTTATGACCTTTGGCAACCTCGCTCCAGAATGGTCCCCCATTTGGTGGCCTAATCAACTGGGCTCTCCACCCGTCCCTGTGGTAAAAGCGAGAAATTTGGGAGTCATCTTTGACAGCAAATTAACATTCAACCTTCATGTCAACAAGGTTGTCTCCTCTGCTTTCTTTATTTTAAAGAAAATAAAGAAACTGCTGCCTTATCTCCCCACCTCTGCTGGGAAGACCTTAGTTACCACTCTGGTATTTTCCAAAATCGATTATGGAAATGCCCTCTTTCTTAACACCCAGAAACAGGTGCTGTTGAAGTTACAGTCAGTACAGAACGCGGCTGCCAGAATCCTTCTAAACATCCCTCGCCGCCAACCTACCACTCTTGCTATCCGCCAGCTCCATTGGCTTAGAGTAGAGAGCCGCATCAAGTTCAAGGCCCTCTGCATTGCCTATAAGGCAGTGCACGGTACAGGACCTAAATTCTTGACTGAGGCACTCCAGGTCTACACCCCCAAAAGACTGTTGAGATCTGCCAACACTTGCCTACTACCTGTACCTCGTACCAGAACGGCAACTTGGGGAGACCGTCGCTTTTTAGTGGCTGTACCAAAACTTTGGAACCTTCTTCCACTAAATATCAAAAATGCACCCAACTTGATGAGCTTCCGCAGGCTCGTAAAGACATGGTTGTTTGACCAGTGAACCCTATCACTGTGGTCCTGCTAGCTCTCACATGCGCCGAGACACCTCCGGGTATTTGTCGCGCAATAAAAATATCAAAAATAAATAAAATAAATAAATAAATAAAAGTCTTCCAGCCTGTTCTGAATTTGGGCCATTCGGCCATGCTCTACCCCTAAACCACCACCCAAATTTTTGACTTTCCACCCAGGGGACAACTTGGGGTTGAACCATCCTGGCAGTAAGCCAGAGCCCCTCCTAAAGTCTCAACAGTCTTTCTGCTGCCTGGGGAAATTGGAAGATTTACACCTAATCCTCCCCATGCAGGGGAGAAGGGCGGAATAGTCAGTGATAGACTTTTTTTACAATTAAAATTAGAAAGGTGGGGTCAGGCCATCCTAGCTTCAAGCTGCAGCTCCACCACCTAAGGTTTTCTGACCTGCTATGCCTAGAAATTCACCAACACTCTGGAAAGTGAAAGGAAATGTGGATTTTGTTTGAGGAAGTTTGGTATATGGGTCAGCGAAGGGGCTTTTACCCATTTCTGCATCCAGAGGTGACAGAAACACTGTCTAGTGCTGGGGCAGGGGGATGCAGTGACAGGATCTGTCCCATCTTTTTCCCACTTTTTTTCTGATGGAAAGGTCGACTTTCTGTCCCCCATGTGATGGATGGGCAGATATGTGGTAAGTACTCCATTCTGCTCACGTAGGGGAGCTGGAAGCCCACTAGACTACCATAGAAAAAATAAAGAAAAGGAACCAGAGGCGCTAGACCATCTTGGCATTGATCTCCAACCACCTGCACCAGACAGTGTTTCTGCCCCAGGATGAGGCAAATGGGGTGTTTACCCCTCTCTGTTGGTCCATGAGTCAAAAATATGCCCCAAAACATCTCAATTTCTTTCTCACTTGGCATGGCGAATGGCTACTAGAGCTGGGTTCATGGTCGGCCTGCAATGAAAGAACCCTAATGACCCTGGGCATATCTGAAATTTGGAGAACCAGCAGAATGGAAGCAAACCACAACCTTGTGAAGAACTTATTAACGCTACATTTATTTCACCGTCCAAATTTTGTCTGTTTCCTGTTGCAGGTGATAAGCCCACCCACACAAGTGGAGTATCATTTTTATCTGGAGAAGTGTGGGAGCACTGGATGGTAGGAATTTGGTGGATCCCAGCAGATTCGAGAACTTCACCTCACGGAAATCTGAGGAATCTGGGATGGGGTCCCAGTGTTCCAATGTGAGTGTAATTGTACTTTAAGAGATATCAGTCAGAATAGCATGAAACTGGCTGCTCACGTACGTCGCGAAGATGTATTAATGTCCAGTAATTCTAGTGAAATACTTTTTGCTTTGGGAAACTTTAAATTGAAGTGTTACAATAAGCAATGGCTCGGTGTGAAAGCACAGATTTAGTACTTGGGGGTTCGAATAGAAATGCAGATGGCAGTACATTCTGTACGAGAAAAAATATGTTCTAATAGTCTCCTAGAGGGGAATACAATGCTAAAGTGCTGCTCCACTCCTCCTCATCTCTCTGCGCCTACATGCTCTACGAAAATCCCAAACCTATTCCAAGCAGACATACTTTTCCATAATTAAAAGTAAAAACTGGATTATTGCAAACCGAAAACTATGTATTCACAATCTTGGAAGGAGCACTAATGTCGCCTTGGAACGATTTGCAATTCAAAATATTGTACATTAGCATTAAATAAATGGTAAGCCGTAACATGAATAAAATATGGACTGAACTGTGTAATCAAATGTCTACATTACACTAACGAGTTCAATTTAGATGTACTGGACGTTTTGCTGCACGGAGCATTGTTTTGAAGATCCAGTTCACAAGAAAGACCGTCATTAATGTGCTAAATTGTGATTAACTTAAAAACCTTCTTTGAACTCCTGGCAAATTATTTTAGCACTTAAGAAAATGATCCTCATCACATTATAAAAAAAAATGATCTCATGCCATTAAGCAGGCAGAGATATTTTCAAATGTCATTCAAGAGGCACATAACACAGATTATTGCAAACCAGCCACTTAGGTTGTTACATTTCCTGAATCCTATTTTCACCTTTCATTATTTTGGTGGTTTTAACCTAGATAGTCTTATTACAGAAGCGCTATGTATTATCGAGCAAAGTGTTTATTATGCCTACTAAAAACTAATATTAGGTAATCATATTCAGAAAATATCTTACAGTGAGCTTAATTTGAGGCTGGATGCGCATTACTATCATTTTCTGATTAATTATTAATGGATGAATGGGTGGATGGATGAAGGATGGATGGATAAAAGGGTAGATGAATGAAGGATGGATAAAAGGATGCATGGATGAATGATGGATGGATGTGTGAAAAGATGGGTGGATGAATGATGGGTGAATGGATGGATGAAAGGGTGGTTGGATGAATGGATGTAAGGATGAATGATGGATGGATGGATGTGTGAAAAGGTGGGTGAATGAATGATGAGTGGATGGATGGATGGATGAAAGGGTTAATGATGGATGAAAGGGTGGATGGATGAAGGATGGATGGGTGGAAGGATGAAAGGGTGGATGGATGAAGGATGGATGGGTGGAAGGATGAAAGGGAAAATGGATGAAGGATGGATGTATGGATGGATAAAAGGTTGCATGGATGAATGATGGATGGATGGATGTGTGAAAAGATGGGTGGATGAATGATGGGTGAATAGATGGATGAAAGGATGGATGGATGAAGGATTGATGTATGGATGGAAGGAAGGATGAAAGGGTGGATGGATGATGGATGGATGGATGGATGGAAGTATGAAAGGGTGGATGGATGAAGGATGGATGGATGGATGGATAAAAGGTTGCATGGATGAATGATGCATGGATGGATGTGCGAAAAGGTGGGGGGATGAATGATGGGTGGATGGATGGATGAAAGGGTGGGTGGGTGGATGGATGGATGTATGGATGAAAGGGGGGATGGATGAAGGATGGATGGATGATGGAAGGATGAAAGGGTGGATGGATGAAGGATGGATGTATGGATGGATAAATTGGTGCACGGATGAATGATGGATGGATGTGTGAAAAGGTGAGTGAATGAATGATGGGTGGATGGATGGATGGAAGGGTGGATGGGTAAAGGATGGATGTATGGATGGAAGGATGAAAGGGTGGATGGATGAAGGATGGATGTATGGATGGAAGGATGAAAGGGTGGATGGATGAAGGATGGATGGATGTGTGAAAGTGTGGGTGGATGAATGATGGATGGATGGATGTGTTGAGGTCTAACAGGCACATTTATGGTTGTCAAAAGTTGATGATGAGGAGTACCAGTTTCTAGAAACCTTTGTCGGAAGCGGGTCCTTACGCCTAAAAAGGTTTTACAAGGGGGTCTCGGCATCAAAAAGTTTGAAGACCTCTGGATTAATAATATGCACGGATTTAGGATGGTTTTTTAACACTTTTGTTTGGTGTGAATGTCATTTGATCTCACAATTTGACAGAGTAAATTACAGTTTACGGTTTACAATCCCATCTTTCTTCTTTCAGATTTAATTTCACAATTAATCCAGGTATGTTAGAAAAAAGTATAATTATACTTTTACCAGAAAGAAATAGTTTACTGTTATTATCAAATGAATGTGTAAATATATCAATTTGTGGCACAATGCATCGTTTTGATTCAGGGTTGTTCCTTTGCCATACACAGCACCATCTCAGACTTACCATCTAATTTAAAGAGGGGACAAGTCACAATGCGGCTAATGCATGAAAAATGCCCATGTTGATACCTAGCTTTGTCACTCACAATGTGTGTATAAACTCCACACAGTGTACCTCATTTATATCTTGGCAGACTGCCCATGATTTCGCACGGGCAATGGAGTAAGTTACTCATGGTGGAGGACCACCTGCCAACGGAGCCATGCACCAAACTGTTTTCTTTATTTATTTTCAAAAAGAAAATCCCAAAACAGAATTTTCTTATGAAAATAATTTAAAAAAAATAACTGCTCCTCCCCATGTGAGCCATCTCCCACAGCAGGGCTAGCATTAGTTGCATTTACATTACATCACAGCCATGGGCGTTCGCAGCAGGGGGCAAGGAGGGGCGCTTGCCCCCCCCCCGGGGCACCCCTCCTTGCCCCCCCCTGCGGACACCCATGCTTAGTGTCTGTCAGTCACTGCCTTAGTTTGCTGCTCATCTTTTTATTCACTCTCAGGTGTGCATAAAAAGGAAGATTTATATATTTATAGTGCTCTGGCATGTGGTGCTTGCATCAGGAATTTCCTTTTGTTAAAGGTGTAAGTTGTACTTCCAGGTTTCTGCGGCAATCATCTGTCTCTGTCCTTTGTTGTTTTCATGACACCGCTGGTTTCTCCGGTGGCTGCTGTTTGTTTGCGATGGGTCAGGTTCTTGGCTCTATTGAAAGGTGCCCTTCGGCTGCTTTGTTGTGCTAAGAAGTGTGCGTTTCTTCATTTTACAGCACCAGGCTCCCCGCGGAGCGTCTGCTTCTTGCTCTGGTGTTGTCTTTGTCTTCAGGCCACTCCCCGCCCCTTCTCACCTATCTGAGAGCCAGTGCCCCCGTTGGCACTCTACCTGCACCCCTCTCCCGCCTCTTCTCCCAGTTCAAACTTTGGTGCTTTCACAATTAACAACCCCTCCAGCACGCATTTTCAGAGAGGGCCCGGGCTCCCTATCACCGACATGAGGAGGAGGAAGAGAGAGGGGGGACAGAGGAAGACTTGATGGAGTCAGGAAGATGGATACGGTGCGGGGTGAGAGTGAACGAAGAGGGGGGGAAAGAGAGAGAGCAGCAGTGGGGAAAGAGGGACCGAGAAGTAGGGAGGAAGGAAGATGAGAGAGCAAGTGGAGGGGGGGGTCGGGGTTAGGGAAAGCAGCTTCAGAGAAGTGAGACCTGTGTCCTAACTCCACCCATGAAGACGGAAGGTCAAAAGGAGAAAGAACCAAGCCAGACAGAGTAGGTCCAGCAGTGTGCACGGAGGAGGCTTGGTGGGTCAGGAAGAAGGACAGGGCAGGCAGAACAGCTCCAGAGAAGGGCGAGCAGAACTGGACCAGGGCGAGCAGATACTGAGCAGCAGATCCTCCTGAGCAGGGAAACGGCGCAATACACAATCAGAATGTAGTGTTAATTTTTTGGGATGCCAGGGGGTAGCTTTAGGGTACAGGATGGGTGTAGGTTTTAGGGTGCCAGGGAGTAATTTTAAGGTTCAAGCTGGGTAGGGATTGGGGTGCTAGGAGGATACTTTTAGGGTTCAGGGTGGGTATGGGTGTTGGGGTACCAGGGGGGTAATTTTAGGGTTCAGGGTGAGTATGGGTTTTGGGGTGCAAGGGGGGACATTTTAGGGTTCAGGGTGGGTATGGTTTTTGGGGTGCCAGGGGTCAATTTTAGGGGTCAGGGTGGGTATGGGTTATAGGTTCTGGGGTGCCAGGTGGGTAATTTCAGGGTTCAGGGTGGGTATGGGTTTTGGGGTGCCAGGGGGACAATTTTAGGGGTCAGGGCGGGTATGGGTTATGGGTGCCAGGGGGATAATTTTAGGCTTCATGGTGGGTATGAGTTTTGGGGGGCAGGGGTGTAATTTTAGGGTTCAGGGCGGGTATGAGTATGGGGGGGGCAGGGGTAATTTTAGGGTTCAGGTTGTGTATGGGTTTTGGGGTGCTAGGGGGTAATTTTAGGGACCAGGGCAGGTATGGATTTTGGGGTACCACACAGGAAAGAGATGGCTGTGGCACAACAACCCTATGGTGTATGTGATCATATGTGGCCTGCTTCCTGCCCCCCCAGGCTCCTCAGTATTTCTTGTGCCCCACATAATGTCGGAGGATGATGACGTTAATATTTTGCCTCCCCTGGAAAAATTTCTGTGGACGCCCATGCTCACTGCCAGGATTTGCCACCTATCCTGATTTGTAAGGGGTAAGGGTTGAAGTCTGTCAGAGACATTTGGCTATAGCGGTGAAAGAGTAGTCCCTGTCATAGCCAAACCAAAGGTCCACCTGCATTTAAATAGGGATGGACGGACAGTCATGTTGGCAGTATGTATACTAGGTTGCCACTCTGACGGAGAATACATAACGTCAACATATAAATCGGGCCTCATTGTGTGATATGCAGGTCCATGTGCAAGACCGGCAGCCTGTGGAAGAGGCAGGTTAGTGAAAAAAGAAAAACGTTATCTATGGCAATTCCTATAATCAGAGTCAGTTCCTATAACCACAGAGCAATAGTCTCATATCTCTTTCTAACTGCTAATGACTTTCTAATAAAATTAAGTATAGTAAAATATTTCTGCAGAAGAAAGGTTCTATTGGAATGTCAAGCCTTCTTTCTGAGTTGTCAATTTAGAATTCCATAGAATAGGCATTAAAAAGACATGCCTAAGATCTGTATATAATGGGCAGAAAAATATAAATTGACAAGTGCTTTGTTTTGATACCTGGTCAAACCTACATGGAGGTACGTCGTGAGACCATACACAATGTAGTGTGAAGACAACTGTAAAATGTATCATGCAGAACATACAAAGAGAAAGGTAGCAGTGGACTTACAGCCAAAAATAATTGGTTTAAGATTGGCTGTAGTAGAAATCGTTGCATATCTTGTTGTACTGATATCATAGAATGCACCTTCTGGAGTCTTTGGTCCGAACAGTAATTAAGGAAACAAGATTTGACTTCCTCTTTACTTTTAGGGGTGATTAAAAGAGGATTGTAAAAACAATGTTTATACTAATTGATAAAAAGGTTTCTTTTAAACGTGTGACCCATTGAATCCGGAAACCCCATCCAGAGATGAACAATCAGACAAGCTGGATCTAATTAAAGCTGCCTCCAGGTTTATCCAGAACTTCATCCACAATAAAAGCAGCTTGTCTTCTACGGAAATAGTGATTTTCTACCCATTGTAGGATTGTCAAATTTGTGTACCCCCATCAACTTGCTCCAAATGACACTGCAGAAATACATTTACTAATGTACAAATTAATAATTTCTTTAATGGGTTTCTGGCCCAACCTGTAGCAAAATCTAAAAATTGCCCCTATATTTGTCTTAAATTGGCAGTCAGAAGAGGATTTCTTTTTAAAAGAGGAGCTGAAGAGGATCCCTAAATAGGTACCATCATTCACTTACTCCAGTGCAGATTTCCACATAAATAAAGTTTTTTAATACTTGCTATGAGGCCCACATGTCATAATTAAGGACTTTGACTAATTGAAACTAATGTCCAGGTTTTCCGTGAATAAGTAGAAGGAATCCAATGGGATTTGAAGACCATTTGTCTTGCAGGCAATTACCACATGTTATCCGCATATAATAGGATAAGAATTAGTTGCCTACCTAAATGGGGGGTATCCTTTCCTACCTCGGCAAGGTGTTTGGAAATCACATTTATATATAAAAGAAATGGGAAAGAAGCAAGTCTACATTCCTTTTGCACCCTGCAGGTAGATTTTATTTGGGGGTGGCTTCGCCCTGAAAACCATAACTGACCCTCACTGTCAACTAATTGGAAAGACGTTTGGTTAAAGTGAGCAGTTCTGTTTCTGCACCCATTGACACAATCAGCATCCAAAGGTTTGAGCGATTTGATGAAGGCACAGGATAAATCAATGAACACCAAAAAAGGGACCCTTTTTTTTGCCTTTACATATTTCCCTGCTAACAGGTAGAAATTGAGACACTGGTCTTTTATCCCCATGCCTGGGACATTGGACAGCATTTTGTTTTACGTGGCCCATGATTCCAAACAAACTAAAAACACTCTACCCAGGATCTTATACTTGAGTCTCTCAAAGATATGGGTCTGTTGCAAGATGGTAAATGTTGAACCCTTTTCTATAAACGGGGATAATTATATTACTAGATGCAAACCACTCAAAACCATGCAAAGTGGCTTTCTGTGACTTAGTAAATGCCAAAAATTAATTTGCAACCCAGCGCAAAATCATATTAAATCTGGGTCTAGATGTATAGTGGTAAGTGGGCAGTGGCAGTGTCCCTACCGCTTTTAACCGCGCTACCGGCGTATTAGTGAGTAATACTGGTATGCTGTTACAGCGCTTGTGATAATTTTACTAAACTCTTTTAAATTCATTGACCACTGGTGTGGAGGAGAGCGGGTCGCTGTACTCGCGCTGCTTATATCGCGCTATTGCTGGATTTTACCGTAGGACTGGCCGCATTTAGAACTCTGCTCTGCTGAGGCACTCGGGAAGCAGACAGGCAGCCACAACAACCAATTAGAAAGCACTGGACTCGCCCCTCCCTCCCGCCTCGTTCTGACGCCGGTGGCTAGCGCCGTTTGTGCAGAGGGCGTGGAGGGTCCGAGCCAGCTGCTTCCTGGATTCCACCTGCAGCGCTCTAGTTGTTGGGACGCTGGGGGGGATATAAGGCACCAGAATTTGCAGCTCTTCGTGGTAAGTGGGCAGTGGCAGTGTCCCTACCGCTTTTAACCGCGCTACCGGCGTATTAGTGAGTAATACTGGTATGCTGTTACAGCGCTTGTGATAATTTTACTAAACTCTTTTAAATTCATTGAGCACTGGTGTGGAGGAGAGCGGGTCGCTGTACTCGCGCTGCTTATATCGCGCTATTGCTGGATTTTACCGTAGGACGGGCCGCATTTAGAACTCTGCTCTGCTGAGGCACTCGGGAAGCAGACAGGCAGCCACAACAATCAATTAGAAAGCACTGGACTCGCCCCTCCCTCCCGCCTCGTTCTGACGCCGGTGGCTAGCGCCGTTTGTGCAGAGGGCGTGGAGGGTCCGAGCCAGCTGCTTCCTGGATTCCACCTGCAGCGCTCTAGTTGTTGGGACGCTGGGGGGGATATAAGGCGGATGTTCCCTCGGCAGCGCAGCGGACGAGCGCAGCGGGCGCGACGAAGGCACGCCGAAGTTGCGCCTAAGTTAAGCCCGTCTGCGCCCGTCCGCGGCCGGGCGCGGGCCAGGGCCATACCCCCTGCTCCTTCTTCTAGGCATTTATACTGGAGTCGAGAGGATTTAGTTGCCTTTCGCAGTAAGCACCTGGGATCATGCTTACACAGTATGACGGCTGAAGACACTGTGGGCTGTAGCCATTGTAAATTTGCCTTTCATCGAGGGGGTGTCGAAACTAGAGATCAAAATGTCTTGGTCTGTGGACTGCTGAATGTTCGATCTTTACGCAGACACAGCCTTGACACGACCTCCTCGGCGAAAAGCAATGGGACCTGGTCTTCCTCACGGAAACGTGGCTAGACCAGGACTCTATGCCGGAGATTACTGAGGCTATCCCGGAGGGCTACTCTATACTGAGGCTAGATAGAGCACTAGGTAGAGGTGGTGGAATAGCCATTGTAGCCAAACAGGGTCTCCAATGTCACCTGGAACAAACTAAAATTGAGGGTAGCGAAGCTGGCACCTTTTCTATCTCGGTCAGTGGAAACTGCACCTTGAAGGGCCTTTTAATCTACCGGCCTCCTGGCTCAGCAGCGAGATTCAGTGAGAGTCTAGTTGAAGGCATCACGGAGGCTGCACTGCGAGCCAATAAATATTTGGTATTAGGCGATCTCAATCTACATATAGACGACCCAAGTGATAAGGCGGCCAGGGAATTCTGTCAAGTGATGACTGGACTTCAGTTTGAGCAAAAAGTCAAGAGGCCCACACTCCAACTGGGCCACCTCCTGGACCCGATTTTTGCAAACTGGGACCAAGTGGAAGCCCAGGACCCCGTACCTATTCCGTGGTCGGATCACCACCTTATACCCTTTATGATCCATATGCAGGGAATGCGCCCGGCAGAACCATCTGCAGACAAACACCCGAGGCGCAGATGGGCGGCCTTCTCTCAAGCTAAATTTAATCAGGCGCTTACAATGAAGGGTAACCCAGGGGGAGTAGGAGTGGAGGAAATTAACATCAACCTGACCCAGCGGATTACGAAGGCCCTGGATCTGGTGGCCCCACTTGGCATGGTAAAGGTGGGGGGCCGTGCTCAGAGAACAGCACCGTGGTTTAATGAGGAGGTGCGAGCGGCCAAAGTAGCATGTAAACGTGCAGAGAGACAATGGAGAGCAGCACTTACTGCTCACGCTAAGACAGGGTATATAGCGAACAGGCGCATCTACCACAGATTGATCAGGAAGGCCAAGACCACATACTTTGGCAAGAGGATTGAAGGAGCAGAACACTCCACAAAAGAATTATTCTCAATTTACAAGTCACTTTCGGTAGGAAAGCCTGCAGTGGTGCCCAAGGAGCTCTGCTCGGCGGAGGGCTGTGACCGCATAGCAGAGTTTTTTGCAAACAAGGTGGCGACGATATACGCTACCTTCCCTCAGCAGGTTGGTGACAGCCCTAAGTTTATGGATACGACTAAGGTAAAAGGAGATCAGCGGCTGACCACCTTTTCTACCCCGTCAACTGAGGAACTTATCCACATTTGCGGGTCCATAAAATCTGGTTCTCCAAAGGACCCCACTACACCCAAACGGCTGATGGGTAGTTTGCAGGTATTGGAACCTTATATTCGCCATCTACTAGATGCTTCTTTTGAGACGCAGACTGTTCCCATTGCTTGGAAACAAGCAATTGTACTTCCTCTGCAAAAAAAAGCCAATGTAAGCTTTAAAAAACTAGAAAATCTCCGCCCCATCTCTCTCCTGCCTTACATGGCGAAGGTTGCGGAAAAGATTGCAAATCTCCAACTTATGAAGTTTGTGGAGGAGGCCTCCCTGCTCCACGACTCTCAGTTTGGCTTCCGCCCCCGCCACTCGACGGAGTCAGCCCTCCTCATGGCGGTAGAAGCCTTGCGACAGGGGGTGGATGAAGGCCAAACTATGGCCTTGATCCTATTGGACCTGAGCGCTGCATTCGACACTGTAGCACATTCCATCTTGCTACAGTGTCTGAGTGAAGGAGGGGTAACAGGTGCAGCGCTTGGTTGGATTCGATCGTTCTTGTCTGACAGGTGCTTTCGGGTCCGCCTGGGCGACTGCTACTCGAGGGAGATGGGGCTTGGACAGGGCGTGCCTCAGGGCTCATCCCTGAGCCCGACCTTGTTCAATCTCTATGTCTCCCCTCTAGCGACAATTGTTGAAAAATTCGGGCTGCGCTTGGTGTCCTATGCCGACGACACGCAGTTGGTCATCTCCCTCTCACGCGTGCCCGGTATTGCGGCGGACATCTTCAGGGATTCCATGCAAGAACTGGCTACCTGGATGTCCGCCAACTGCTTGAAACTGAATGGTAACAAGACCGAGGTGCTCGTGGTGGGGGGAGGACCGACGGCCTGGTCGTCGGCATGGTGGCCACCCTGCCTGGGAGAAATGCCAGTTCCCTGTCAGGAGGCAAGAAATCTTGGTATGTGGCTGGATGCGGATTTGGCCCTTGGCCCTCAGATTGGCCGTGTGGCAGGGGTGTGCTTCGGCGTTCTGAGAACTTTAAGGAAGGTATTAGATCTCCTCCCTATGGCGGCTCGCAGGATGCTGGTGCATGCCCTTGTCACGTCGCGCCTGGATTACGGCAATTTGCTGTATCTGGGGGCGACGAGAAAGGTCATAAACCGCCTCCAGGTGCTGCAAAATGCAGCTGCACGCTTGGTTTTGAGGCTCCCCAAGAGATCTCCATCTAAAGCAGCGCTTTAGGCATTACACTGGCTCCCGGTTGGGAAAAGGGTAGAGTTCAAAGCTCTCTCTACTTGTCACCGCATTCTGAGCGGTAAAGCCCCTGTTCCGCTGCAGACTCTGGTGGCCTGGTATGAGCCTACGCGCAGTCTTCGCTCCTCCCGCACTGGGCTACTGAAGGTTCCGAGAGTAAGGAAAGCTCGTATGGGAGGGAGGTCCTTCAGGTACCTTGCGCCTAAGCATTGGAATGCCTTGCCTCTGGACCTACGGCTGGAACCGTCCGAGACCTCGTTCAGAAAAAGGCTAAAAACGTACTTATACAGCAGGTAGGCATCTTGAGGGCGGTTGGGGCTCCTATTTCCACTTACCATAGCGCGGAGACACGCCGGTGCGCGTAACCGGGCGCTCTACAAATGTCCAAAATAAATAAATAAATAAATAGTTGAGATGGTAGAACTTGTAAAATTGCATACTCATATATTTTGATCTGAGAAATTGGGCAAATAATGCATCTTTGAGGAGGGCCAGGTTGGCCTGGCACAGTGATAGTAATGTAATATGTCACCAGTGCCTCTACAGAACCTGCACATTTTTAGCCATTTTAGGTAAGTAAGCAAGTATGCTCAACTTTCGGGTCGATTTTTATAACATGTTCACAGAGGAGAATTCTCCTTCACCCACCAATCCCTCCTATTAGCTGATTTGTTTGCTTGCTTAATTTGTGCAATTTGGTATATATTATTCATGCATTTGAAATTTCACCTGCAGCCTTTTGTAGTTTTGGTTGTTTTCGATGGTCGGCTTTCCTTCGCTCATTGATGAACATATATTCATGATCGGGCTACTTTGAAATATGTATACTTTTTTATGTTTTTATTTTATACAAAATTGTGTTGTATGTGAAGCTTGCTAGCAAAATAACAAAGTGCAAAATTGTGTTATACAATATCATAAATAAAAAATGTGTACATAAATGAAATAATGCACTGTTCTGCTTGACCTCTGGATGCTTTTTAGGTCTCACCTACGCAGTGCGCATGCGCTGCATAGGAGAAAACCTTTAGGAATCGATTCAGTTTTGGCCCAAAAACCTGCACGCGTTGCATTGCTTTCATTGGCAACACATGCACGTTTGGCGATTCCCTTGCGGGAGCGAGCTTTGAAACTATCTCTTTGTAATTAACAGATGGTTCCTGCTCACTCCCGCAAGGGAAACAGGCGCAGGCCCTCTCCTCTCTCCCCTCCCCCTGCTGCCTCCTCGCACACTTTTTTTTTCCTTTCATCGCGAGGCGCGCGCGCTTGTTAATTAAATGTGTTTGCTTCCTTAGAGTTTCTCCAAACTACCCTGCATGTCACCACCCAGTTGTAAACCAAGTTTGTCATTTGTACCTAACTCTGCGATCACGGACTACCAGCCGGGACCTCCCCGTGCATCAGCCCCCTCGTCTGCCAGATTACCTGCTACCCACTGCAGGGTGTGTGCCTCTTGCGTGCAGTGCCAGGTGAGTTCATGCACAGAGTGCTTTGCCAAGTGTTGCCTGTCCCGCGCTCTGTACACAAACTTCCACTCACTTACCTTGCAGTGTCCCCAGGGGCATAGAAAGCAGTGTGGCCGGCGCCGCTGGGGCATGGCCAGGCATGAGTGAGTGCCGCCTGCTTCAGGGAGTACCTGGCAAAATCCACGCTGCATATCTCCGAGGAGTTCCTCTCTCGGGTCCCGGAGCAGCGACTGCGGCTGCCTGGAGTCTCAGCGCACACGTTGCAGCATAATGCAGGTGTGCAACATAATGCACAGCAGCCACAATGCTCTACAACATAGCCACAAATTCTGGCTAAACACATAAGGTCCCAAAGGCGCGACCTATTGGCTATGCCAATGCTTGTTTATTTTTGCAACAGTCAACTGTTTGCCTTGCAAAAAGGACACTGAATGCTTATTTTTTCAGTTTTCCTTTGAGCAACCAGGCCCTTGCTTGCCTTCAAGGAGCTCTCTGCTTGCCAGTGAAACAGGAAACCCAGTGATGTCATTTTGTGCTTCAGCAATTTGGCAATAACATGTCTAAAAGCAGCTGTTTTCTTGCCGCCCAATCGACACTCCACACCTTTGATCTATTTATTCTATATAAGTGCCTCGTTTGGCCTAGAAAAAAAAGGTTGCCTACAGATACAGGTAGTAATAGAACGTAGGCAGAAAAATGCACAAAGTGAGCAAATCGAGGCTAGGTCTTACGCAGGCATGAAATTGTTGTTTTCAGCTCTGACTAAGAATGGTACACAAATGTTTCCAGCGAGTAGCAGATGTTTTTGTTATTGTTGTCACGAGTAGATGCACTTAGTTTTGAGAAGGTGATCGGTACTACGGTAAAGTTTTAGCCTATAATGAGGACTTGCGTTTGGAGTTTAGCTCATAAGTGACAAAGGGAAGAGCTGGTACGAAGGACTTTGACTCTTACATGTCACTGTTTAAGAAAATATCAGTGTCCAGTGCTGGTGCTTGACGACCTCACTGCCCTGCCGAAATTGCCTCAAAATTGTGGTGGCAATGAAACATGTTGGCTCAGTAGGAAGGGGTATGCATACATTGCAACCAGTTTTAACTTGTATAAGTGCACAAGTGAAGAATAAAGTTGGTATCAGTTAATGTGCTACTTATCTCAATTTTACTTTCACGGGGTCTTCTTCGGGGTATTTGTGATATACACACTACACATTTTTCTGCACTATTTATTTATTGTTGTTTCTGGACACTTATTTATTCTTTAAGGTAAGATGGCTACCAATGATGAAACAGGTGGGCATAGCTGGCAGAGTACCAATCAGCAAGCTCCATTGGTGATGCGCACATGGGGTGCCATCTTGTCCTTTCACATTTTTTCTAAATTCACATATAGATTGATGTGATTTTTTTCTGACATTTTATTTAGTTATACCCCTTACAGTTTAAAGGGTATGTTAGTACAGTGACTGTCATTTGTAAAAAAATTGTTTTAGAAAAGTTTAGGCAATAAAGTGGGAGGACACTACCTCTGTTTGTAAATGAGGAGTATTTATGGGAACAAGAGTTATGGAAACCCTTCCTCCACTTAAACAATTATCCTTAAAACAAGGTGCCGTTGATGAACAGGTCTTGTTATATAGATATTCAAGTTCAAAAAGCTTTATTCGAAAAGTAAAAACAATTCATAAAAGCATACAAAATAATCACAATCATAAAAGGTTCATACTGATTACAATAAACAAGGAGAAAGAACCAATATTATAAAATCCATATGTACAATATTTTTGAAACAAGGTGGGGTAGAACATTCAATTGGAGCAGATAGATGAAACCAAAAAGGGACAGCATCAGTAATATGCAACTTAATCGGGGGAAATGGTCAGTCTTATTTTCATTATTGCTTTTAAGTACATTATTACAGTACTGATTATGAAATGATCTTCCAGGGACCGCAATTTGTTATATGCTTCTCTCGATTTTCCTATTCCCCATTTTAACAAAAGAGGCCTTAATATTTGTCGCCTTGGATCTAGATATAGAGTACAATATAAAGTGCAGTGAATGTTGGATTGAAAAGATGTCTCATCACAGGGGCATGTAAGTTTAACCTTGGACCAGTCATTAGGGTAATAAATCTAAAAAATGTTTCAAGTCGAAAGGATGTTAAAAGCCTACGATCGTAAAAGGATTGATCAACAACAAGATACAGCTGGATGTTACTATGCAATGTCACTTCATCGTGATTTATAACTGATATCTTGGACCTTTCGCTTTTCCACCTAATCGATTCACAGTGCTCGACCAAAGATTTTTTTAAGGTGGATCTAGAAACAGAGTCCATTGAAAGTGGATTAGAGAAGTATTCTGGGTGTCCAAAGTCAGAGCAAAAGTTCTTAATGTAGGTGAGCCATGTGATGTGTTTTAGTCCGCTACATTGTAGACAGTCCTCAACTACAGCTCTGTTCAATGGTGTGGCAGGATTAGTCCAGATGTTATGCCACAATCAAATTGGTGCCATTCTGATGGTGTCCGAGATATGTTGTATGGCAAGCTCTGCATGAAGTACGTATATAGATGTACTAGGGGGGATTACCAAAACATACCTTAAGAATTTGTTCTCTATTCGTTGAATAACTTCCACGGTCTGTGTCCCCCATAGCCCTGCGCCATAGGTGCCAATGGAGACACATTTAGATTTGTAGATTTGAAGAAGCTCCCTAGGTGGCCTTGATCCAATCTTCTTTGCGAAGTTCAATAACGCTCCTGTTGCTTTTGTAAATGACAACGCTCTTGCTTTCACTGCAGGTTTCCAATTACATTGTCTGTCCATATGTACCCCCAAATAACAAAAAACATCCGCTAAGTCAATACATTTGTTGTCCAAAGTTATATTACATGATCATCTAGATTTCTTTGGGCCACAAGACATAGTAAAGGTCTTGGAAATGTTTATGGATAGCCCCCTGTTACTCATGTATTCAGAAAATGTATTAACAGCATTTTGCAGACCTCTCTTCGTCTGTGACAAGATAGCCGCATCGTCGGCGTAGAGGAGTAAGGGTATGGGTTTTCCTTTAATCGTTGGATAGTGATTATAGGTTTCTGTTAACAAGGTTCCCACATCGTTTATGTACAAATTAAAAAGCAGGGGTGCAAGAATGCACCCCTGTCTTACCCCTCTTTGAATGGGGAAAAAATTAGAGCATTCACCCTTTTTTCCATATCTCACACGGGCACCTGCCCCAAAATAAAGTTCTTTAATAAAAGTTCTAATCCTGATATCTAGGCCCATATCATCTAAAATTTGCCACAGGGTGTCATGCCTCACACAATCAAAAGCAGAACTGAGGTCTACGTATGTTACATATAAATTGACCTTTTTGGCGTGTATATACTTTGACATTATGAGGGCGAGATTTAATCCCTGTTCGATTGTTCCCTTTCCTTTAGCAAAGCCGTATTGCATGGGGGATAGTATGTCCTTTTCCTCAAGCCATTCCTGTATCCTGGTAAGAATGATCCTGCCTGCTGTTTTCATTAGGCCGTCTAAAAGCGAAATGGGCCTATAGCAGGCAGGATCATTTCTATCCCCTTTTTTGTAAATAGGGACCAGGATGGCCTCCTGCCATGTCTTAATGAAACCTACTTTGCTAGAGGAATTGAGAACATTTGTGAGGATTGGGCCCCAGAGGTCAGGAAAAATTTTAAAAACATCTATTTGTACTTTATCAGGTCCAGGGGCTTTTGCAGCTGAACTATCTTTTAAGGCTTTTTGAAGTTCTTCTAAATTAAAAACGATATCTAATGGAAAGCTGGAACCCTCTTTTTCGTTTGTAGGCTTTATAGAAGTATAATCATCTGGAGGGAAAGTAATACTATATAGTGTCTGGAAATGCTGAACCCATTCTTGTGCAGAGATTGCATTGTCTATTGAAGGGCCTGAACGCTCCTGAAAGAATGGGGCGTTCACGGCCTTCCAGAAGGCAACATTATCTCTGTTTTTACACTCTTCGTGTAAATTAACCCAGGCTTTAAGTTTCAATTATATAAAATAAATATAAAATATAGATATTGTTATCACGACAGCCTGATTATGGACATAGAAATAAATATTGTCTCGCTTACAAAAAAACCTTAATTTCCTCAAGCTAGGCATATTCTAAATTTACTGCCGTAATTATAGACATGGTTGTTATGGTGTGAACAAGAACATGCATAACTAGCATGTCAAATTTTCATTTCAAGTGTTGTAGAGTTTATTGTGCAGGGCCATAACAAAGAAACTAAAAGAGAAGTCTCTTCAGGGAATTCATAACTTGCCAACTTTCTATAATATAAGGGAAAATCTAAACTGGGGACGGATTGATATTTGTATTGTAGCAAACATTTAATCTGTGTGGACGTTAGTCATATGATGCAAATAAAAATACCTTAATCCAGCTATATCCACAAACTCTTTGAAAACTCATTGCCCTCCAAATCACCATTGAGTATCAAAAGGAACACTTCACCATAGGACATAAAATAACCTCTTTAACTGTTGCTTCAATTCAAAATTGTGTTATTCATCGAGACAAGGCCCTCAACTGGATCCGCTCCTTCCTCTCCGGCAGAACGCAGCAGGTCAGACTCCCCTTTCCTCTCGGACCCTACACCAATCCCCTGCAGAGTCCCCCAGGGGTCATCCCTCAGCCCTATGGTCTTCAATGTCTACATGGCTCCGCTCACTCCCATCGTCAGAATCTACGGACTCAACATTGTGTCATACGCAGATGACACCCAACTCATCCTCTCCCTATCCAACGAACCCAACACCACCAGACACAATTTTCGAGAAGGCATGGCAGCCGTAACTAAATGTATGAAACAGCTGCCTTCAACTAAACATCAACAAAACAGAAGTACTCACCATGGGCCCAGACCTCAACGCTTGGAACAACACCAGGGGGCCCCCTGCCCTTTAAAGTCCACCCACCCCCAAGGACCACGCACGCAGCCTGGGACTCTTCATGGACTTAAAACTCAAAATGGACTGCCAGATCAACGCCGTCTCGTCCTCCTGCTTCCACACCCTCTGCCTCCTATGCAAGACCTTCAAATGGATCCCCTTCAACCAAAGAAAGACCGTCACTCATGCCCTGGTCACCAGCAAACTCAACTATGACAACTCACTCTGTGACAGAATAAACAAAAACCTCACACACAAGCTACATCCAGAACGCTGCCGCAAGACTGGTCCTCAACCTGCCAAGACACTGCTACATCTTCAAGCATCTGCGCACACTCCACTGGCTCCCCATCAAAGCTAGAGTCACCTTCAAGAAGCTCACTCACGCTCACAAGGCCTTCCACGACACTGGACTAGCATACCTAAACAGCCGTCTCAAATTTAATGCACCCCAAAGGACCCTACGATCAGCCCAGCTCTCCTACACCGTGATCCCTGCACCAGAAAGACGATATCAGGCGGCCGCTCCTTCTTCCTTGCAGCCAGAGCCTGGACCGCCCTCCCTCTCCACCTCGGACAGACAACATCTCTCCCCATCTTCTCAATAAACCTCAAAACCTTACTCTTTGACAGACCCCCTCCTTGATGGACTGGAACCTGTGAAACCCCGCTCCCCCACCACCTTGAGACCCTCATGGGTGAGTAGTAGCGCTTAACAAATGTATGATTGATTGATTGATTGAAATGGAGTACGTAGTTGATGGAGGTTTTTGGGGTGAGGAAGGGGTGGAAAATGTCCCTACAAAAGAATCAGTAAAAGAGGAGACCTAGGGCCATATTCTCAAGGACTTATCGCTTGCTTTAGCAGCACTTTTCTGCCACTAATGCGGCTATATTATTATCTCCATATTACCAAGCTATCGCTAACAACAGTTAGCAACAGCTTTTTGGTGAAAACATCCATTTAAAACATTGCCACTTCTAATAGCGATATTTATCGTTAATGACATGCAAGGGAGGCGTTCCCATGCAAAATCTGCTGTTAACCCAACATCTCCATATTCACAGGGGGATTCCTTAAGTCCCGAGGACCATAACAAATGGCTCGAACTGCAACTAGAGGCAGTTTTTTAAGACCATAAAATATCTGGTCTTAAAAAAAATGAAGAAAACCATTGGGGCCTCATTTCAGCAGGTTTTGTTGCTGGTCCGCGCCGCAAGCAATGTTGCTGTGCTGCCCTGCTGCAAAATTACAGGGCAGGACTGCTCACCATCAATAAGATAGTGCGCATTCCTGAGCTTCACTCATGAAAAGTGTGTCAGCGCTTCAACAAGACAGCGTTGAAACACTTTTGACTATCCCCTTCTTGCAACACCACCTATGTGCTGTATTGACTGGACAGCACTCCATGACGCAAGTAATGATAGATGCGTCTTGAATCCTGATGTATCTGTCTGCGTTAAAGTCACGCACTGCTGCAGTCGTGCCATAACCATGACGCAACTCCAGCAATGCATGGTGCCAGCCTATCCCTGTGCACAGCGTCACCCTTATGCCTGCCATCAGGCAGGCGTAAGGAACTGATGCAGTGCCATCCGTGAGGGGTGCCCGGGGGTCGGCGCAGTTGGATATCCATTGTTTGCTTTTGGGCGCTGCAGTGTCATCGTCTGTAAGCGTTGGCATAGTGGTGGTGCTGAGGGAGTTGACGAGATGTACTTCGGTGGCCTTGATCCATCTGCAATGTGTGCGATGATGGTGGGGTGTACGGTGGGCATGGTGAAGATGTGATTTATACAATGATGGTTGGTCCAGGAGAGTCCTGTAGTGTGGCTGTAGTTGAATGTCCAGCTGTCGGAGGAGACATGCTCGACCGTGTGTCCTGCTATGTTGCTTGCTGCGGTTACTAGCTGCTTGACTCTGATGTGGTTGAGCTTCCTCACAAGGGGTTGTTGTTCTGGTCACTGGAGTTACCCAGGTGGAACTTGCGTCCGCCGAGTAGGATGTCGTTGGTGGATGGGAGAGCCTGGTGTGCAATGAGGTCTACAATGGTATCGGAGAATGGGAGTCGATGGCCTGTGGGGCCTGCAGATGAGTGTACCGCAGAGGATGGTTTCGGGGCTGGTCCGGATCTGGAATTTGAGGTGTTCCATGGTCACCCTTGGGTCATTAGAGTGCATGGTCATCCGTCAGTGATGGCGATGGCAATGTCTGTTCCAGAGCAGAGGTTGTTCTGGCAGACGAGGTGGCGTCCCGGATGATGGCGAGGAGGGTGCTGGTGTTTTATCGGTGGAGTGTCCAAGAGGAAGGCTTCTTGGTGCTGAGAGCGGTCCAGGGGCAGACGGACGCAAACAGGCTAGCCTTTGGTTTGCCTTTGGCATGGGAGATATACAGTACAATGCAGGAAATACATCATTAACCACGCAACTCTGACAACGCATGTGCCTTTACTTCACATTTGATTACAATGCACTGTGAGGTCAGTAATGGGGTAATTTAAAGTTTTGCAGGTGGGTATGGGTTTTGGATGTAAGATATGAACATTGGGGTGCGTGTTGGGGTAAAACATGGAATGTGGGGTGTGTTCAAGTTAGGATATGGAATTCGGGGGTGTTTTGGGGTATAATATTGAAATTGCGGTGTGCGTATGGGTCAAATTTGATTTTTGGGTGTGTTATGGGGGCTCTAAAAGGAATTCCAGGGTTCACGGTTAGGTTTGGGGTGCAAAGTTTAGTTTTGAGTTGCACTCACGGATGTGGAAATATTGGTATTAATGTCTCCGCTATGCAACACCTACTCTACTGTTTCAATGTGCCTAGTATTTGTATGCATGGGAATGGAATGCGATGTTATGGCATGCGTCACAACCACACCTGTGCCTTTGGCACACGGGTGGTAGGTCGGCTGTGCATGGGCGCACAGCGGCAGCTATTTAGAAGTACTGAGGGGGGTTGGACAACTGTTAGGTGGTAAATGCTGGATAGAACACTGAATGGGGCTTGGACGCAGGGATGTTTGTGTGAGTGGGTGTTGTAACAAATTTTAAAAGGGAAGTCTTACCTCGAAGCCAGGTCCTGTGTCTTCGTTGCTACTGCTCGCCTGCGTCTGCTTCCAGGAATAGAAGGTAGGCAGCCAAGCTCCCTCCCCTAAGCCAATCACAACGCTGCACTGCAATGGTGGGATTGGTATTTGGCAACGGGACAAGGGATGCAGTCAGGGGCTGGAGGGGTGGGCATTTTCTCCATGCAGGCTGTAATGCAGCCTGCATATGAACAGGGAGGTGCGTATGTCTGCTTTGGGCGGCCTGAGGGGGCACACCAAACAGTCATTGAGCAGTTGAGTGGGCATGCTAATCTGCCAATGCCTTGCCCTGTGTTTGGAGCAATCCTACCCACCCTCCCACCCGCAAGGTAAACATAGCATGGTTAATCAATAAGTTATCATCATGTGATGCTTGTTTCTCCTCTGCACTGTTTGGAAGCAGTGGGGTGACGCTCTTCTGCCATAACGGAAAATCCGGCACTGTGGGTGCATCATCTATGTGTGCTAAGTCTGGGGACCCGACCCCCAGGCATCCCAACTTCTCCTTACCTGGACATTGACACTGTGGCGCAATCCACTGCACTCTCTCCAAATCTGTGACTCAACCAGCAGGAGCCTCAGCCAGCAAAAGCCTCAACCAGGAGGGATTGCACAAGCCTGGGTACAGCAGTCGCCTCCAAGTCCACTGGTGAACCTCCCGATGCAGTTGATGCAGCAGGGCCAACTGAGGCGTGAAGTTGCAGCGCTCATGTCACACAAGTTCAGCACAGCTCAGGGGCTTCACCTTCCACAGCGTCCGGCCAGCCCAACATCAGCCGGCCTGTGATGCAGAGAGGCACCGTTGGTAATCCCATCTGTGCACCCCGGTGTAGTGGTGGATCATATTATGCGATGCAGACCTCTCTATGTTGGAGCGCAGGAGCGCCTCTACTATTGACAGCCCCAAGGTGCGCAAGGCGGTCTTCTCACACAGGCCAGCAATGTGTCTCCATGCGACCTGCCAGTCTTCACCACCAGGTACGGGCGATCGTCGCGCATCAATGTCTACCACCACGGCTCATCGACTCCACATTACACTCCAGGCTCCAGACGCAGGTCCAGTGAGGCAAACAGGCTCTTCCAGGCTCCAGACGCAGGTCCAGCGAGGCATCCAGGCTCCAGACGCAGGTCCAGCGAGGCATCCAGGCTCATCCAGGCTCCAGACGCAGGTCCAGCGAGGCATCCAGACGCAGGTCCAGCAAGGCATATAGGCTCCAGACACAGGTCCAGTGAGCCACCCAGTCTCCAGACGCAGGACCAGCAAGGAAACCAGGCTCCAGACACATGTCCAGCGAGGCATCCTGGCTCTCATCCTGGTCATCCTGGATGTTGGGTAGGTTGAGGGGGCTGTTGATGTGTGCTGCACTTGTCCCTGGATGCTTCATTCTGCCATTCTGCAGTTTATTGGTTTTTATGCCTATTTTACAATGGAGGTTGACTGGTAGGCTATTTTTTGCATTAGAGACAAAAAAACTCACGTTAGGCTGACTAGCATGAGTTTTTTTGCCCCTAATGGGTCTATCAGTAGTTTTCGCCCGCTAACGACAGATTTCCAATCGCCTTCACGCTGGTGTTAGCAGCAGTGTTCACCGCCCTTCCCTGATGCTATCGCCATGTAGTGATGTCTTGGTAATACATCGCTGACATGGTGATAGTTTGCAGGGCTAGGAGGCGTTAAAAAAACAGCTGCTAACTGGCGTTTGCGTTAAGTAGTCTTTCAAAATGGTGGGAGATAAAGGGCAGCTGGTGAAATTTGAGTTGCGTGGAGAGTGAATACCTACCCCAAATTGCACAACTCTTAATATAAAAATGGCAAATTGCAAAAACAATACAATACATTACTTGCTGAATCAAACGGAAATATGCAGGGGTGGTCACCTGAAACCTTTGAGGAAAAAATCATTATAGCCCTAAAACAACAAGGTCCAATTGAGTTTCTGGGAGTAAATGCCCTGACTGATTTGAGGAACTGTAATTTTTTGTGATCAGGAAACACTTCTTTTTGGCCCTTAGCAAATATGTTTACCACCTTTCAAAGATCTCTTAACGACCAAAAGTCCCTTTTCCATGAGGTGTAATTTAACCCTTATAGTGAAATTGGAAAAATAAACTAAGAGGTGAATGGGACCAGTGCTTGGGTTACTTAAAACACCTGCCATAATATCATAGGAAGGTTCCACCTAAAAAACTAAAGGGCATTTTACATTAGGATGTTGCAGAATTGGAGCACTAAAGAAAGTTTTTTTAAAAACTCAAAGGCCTGATCTACTTCTGTTGGCAAAATTAAAACTTCTCCCTTCATAGTTAAGTCGGTGGCGGGTGGTATAAAAACTGGGAAAGCCAAAAAATATCAAATAGCTTTAACCGAAGTTGACGTTGGCAGCTTAATAATTGTTCACACTTTCTTTTCATTCATCTCAATGCCCTCAGTTTAATTATGTACCCCAAAAACTATACAGTAGTGGAGTTAAAAACAATCATCTATCTGACTATGGGGATCACACAGAAGTGAAGTAGGTACAACCCCAACAATACACCGGACTGATGTTGATGCAAATTCAAGAAGATGCAGATTCCCACAAAACCACCAGAAGACTTTAGCAGAGTTCTGAACCTTGGGCATATGATGCAAGTCATTGAAGCTGTCTGCCTATTGACTCTACAACTCTGCATTCTACAGAAAACAGAAAACTCTCCCTGGCCCGATTCCATTCTTTACTGAGGCAAAACAGTGAGTCAGTAAATGGCTGATTAGTTTCTGTTGTCACTCATTTTAATGATCACTTTTGAGTTCATCATTGTAAGAAAACAAGTTTGTCGATTGGAAGATAGTGTTCAACGTCAGCATTTTTTCCTGGAAATAAGATATTAGTTTTTCAACACATTCAGTTTATGGGGAGATTTCTTCAATGAAAAAGAGAAAAAAGATCAAAGATTTAATAGCAGTGCATGTCAGAAAAATAATCTCACCAGCAAGTTAGATACATAGCTTAACACTGTAGGGTCAATAGATGACATCAATGAGGCCGGCCTAATTTAGGCTGAAAGTCAGGGTCCTACACATGTGATTGACAAAATAGACTGTAAAGTGACATTGTTTCCTTTATGGAAGGTATTTCCTCCTGTGGAGTAAAACATATCAAGTGCTTGGTGTCCAAAACATCCAGAATGTACTGCATACATCTCGATAAAGTGAGAAATAACCTAGAAAGTTTCACTGAGATACTTGGTCAAAGCTGGACAACGCTACTTCTTTAGGATAGATTCATAAGGCAATTATCTTGCAAGGGCCAGCAATGGGCCTTCTGAAAAAAAGAATCTGGCTTCTTAGTCCAGGACTTGCTAACAACCTGAGGGGCGCATTAAAGCAAAATAAAATAAATACAAATTGCAAGGCTTCTGATAAACATCAATTTTGGTTGTGAACCTGATGCAGAGGGACCAGTAGTTAAGCAGTCTTACGTCTAATAAGGAAAGTCAGTGAAGATGCTGAAGCATATCTTGAATGTCTGCACCAGGGCTAATTTGGGTCAGATGAAATATTGAGTGTATTCCTAATCCTTTCTTCTTCACACAGAAGCAATGTAAGTCAAATCAACTTCCTTACATCAAGAGAATCAGTCATGTTGACACCAAAAGAAGAACCCTGTCAATCTCTCCCCAGGGTTGTATTACAATGGCTGTCTAGGGATGCAATGGGCATTGCATCCATTTTTAACTCCCTGGGAACATTTGTATTAGAAAATGGACAGCTTGAACTTATGTAATCACTCCTGCACTATGTATCGCATAGGCATATCTTTTTTGTACGGACAATCCCAAGAGGGCATTCTATCATCGCATAGGTATGAGGCAGTGTTACAGATGTAGCTGCAGTTAGAAACTAGCCATTGGAAGGGGTGCTGATCATGAACTAAATATGAAGTGGCACACAGTCAGTGTGCCCCCAAAGGTACCACTAGTGCAAAGGCATAGGGATTCCATGGATCTCTCCGACATCCCAGTCCTTTTGCAATTTCAGTTACACATTATGCTTGCCTACTGGGAATCCCTCCTCCAGGTGATGCAAATCCCTCTGTTTTGGCAAACATTCCAGAAGTTTAAAACTATCAGTCCACTTTTCAGTTCTCAGGGGTTCCCCAGTGCAAGCATGAGGGACAGTGCATTTTGTATTTACCATCAGGCATTTTCTCTGTTTTATATCAGGTACCCCCAATACAGGGTAAGCATTTTGTAGCTACAGAGATGCTATACTATTTTATATCGTATGGCCAGGATGGTTTGAAATGCTCAGGGGTGGACCCCCCCACACTATGTGGGGTGGCCACAACCTCCCTGTGGTTGGGTGTCCCTAAGCCACATGGCGTAATTGTTGTTTTGACCTGTGAAGAGGCCTGCTTTATGATGGGTGCAGAAGCTGTGAGACAGGCTGATCTATTTTTACAACTTCAGTGGGTAGGGGCCATTGGAGATGCGCTGGGTAGGCCTCAATTTAGTTGCGATCCCTCCCTTCCCCATTCAGCTTGCCCACTCAGTCACAGTCAGCTGTCAGAAGCTGGCAGACAGGCTTGAGATAGCTAAGCTCTGGATTGGTATTTATTGCATTTCATGAGTGCATTATGTGCGCTTCTGAACCCAAGCCTGGGACATTCTGCTCCAAGCCAAAGTGACAATGCTGCCTAAAGGCTGGAAAGCTTGGGTATGTCATAAATATGCTTCTCTGTTGGAGGAGTGGGGCCCAAACAGCTGAGCACAAGGCTGCGCTTTTCCTTCTGACACCTTCCTGGACTCGATGCAGAAAAAGAAGGGGAGTGCTGACATCGGTGCCACATCTGCTTTCCTCCTGCCCTCTGCAGCACCCCTGCTCCAACACTTAAGGGCATAACATCAATTGACCTCCCAGCCTCAAAGTGGGTGGGGGATGTTCATCATAGCGCATCCTGTTCCCTGGCCTATGTGTGCATGAGTAGCTGAGCCAGTTCACGTTTTGTGTTTGTATTCTGGGACCTGACATTTTCTTTATAAAATTGTAAAGTCAGGACTACAAGTCACAGAATACAATGTAAACTCTGAAATAGCTGAAGTACTCAGAAATGGACTTGGGAAACTTGAATGCACAGATAACAGGGTCTCAGGCTGTCAATACTGAACAAATAAAGGAAGCTGGAAAATGCAGACCCTGAGCTGTGCAGCTGTTACTGCTAAGGTAATACAGTGGGATAGGCCCCTTCATCTCCGAATCTGGACTCTCGGAGTAGGTCAAGTGTTGGACTCCTTAGACCAACCTCCAGATATAGTGTTTTTTCAAATTACTAACAACATTTCGAAATAGACATTTTTGTAAAAAGTCTGGTCTTTATACAGAAATCCCCACAAGATTTTAAAGTGCATCTCTTTACATTCCTTTCATAGGTTCCAGCACTGTCATTGGGTTGAATGGCTTACATATACCTCTGGACCCTCAGCTAAGTCTGAATCCTAACAACCGGGACATTGCACAGAACAAAGGGTAGGTTATGCAAGTCAGTTATTAGTTGGGTAGCACTTTTTTCACATGACCAACCTTTTGAGTTACAGAAAACATGTGGTTTCAGGTCTGTTGTCTATGATGATAGTAGGACATTTAACACTGTCCATAAATTTCATCCTGAGTCTACTTTGCAAGCCACACTTGATATATGTAAACAACAGATGGTGACAGGTGTGAAATGATTGGCCATGCAATATGTCATGTGCACATGTCAGCAATTATGTTATGATGATTAGTATTTGTAGAAGAATGCCGCTACTCGATAGAGTGTCCAGGCGCTGCAAAGCCTTGTGACAGGATGCTGAGCTATGCTGATAATGAAGAAGGCTTACAGCTGTTGCTGGAATGACCAGGTATTCAGTCTTTTCCTGAAAATGAGTAAGTCGTGCACCTGTCTAAGTGACAGAGGGAGGTAATTCCACAAACAGGCGACCTGCACTTGGAAAGAGCAACCACCTTTGTGGATAAGGGGAAATTTAGGAATAATCGCCTGCTGCTGCAAAGACGGTCTCAGAGTTCTACCCGGAGTATATTTCTGGACTCTCTTTATAATGTAGGGCACACCTGTATCATGTAGGGCTTTGAATGCCAAAACCAAAGCTTTAAACCGAATTCTCTTTCAGACCGGCAGCCAATAAGGCTTCCACATGGGCGGACACCCATGCTCTGGGGCCTAACAAGAGAATTGCTCTGGCAGCCGCATTCTGAACCACTTGAAGCCGGTTCAATAAATATTCTGGAAGGCTCAGGTACAAAGCATTAACGTAATCCAGCCTAGAGACAATCAGAGCCAGAACTACAGTTGGCCTTCCAGTAACAGGTAGCAGAGAAAGAAAGTTCCTGAGCATTTTAGTAGGCCAAAACATGTCCCCACTACTGTTTAAATCTGGGCTTTCATATCATGATTATCATCTAACTTGATTCCCAGATTCTTGACAGTATTAACGGAGGTAGCGGGGGGAGACATGTCTGAAGGCCACCATTGATACCAGATGTCACTGGCGGAAGTGCCGAAGAAAATGATGTCGGATTTCTCCGGATTGCATTTTAATTTGTTCAGTCTTAGCCAGGAAAACTCCTCTGAGAGACACTTATTGATCTCAGCACCTCTGAAATCCATACCCTTTTTGCAGGTGAACAGCAGTTGGGTATCATCTGCGTATGAAATTATTCTTGCACCGTGTAGCTCAGCTAGGTGGGCCAGGGGGCCATATAAAGATTAAAAAGCATCAGGCTTAGAATCGAGCCCTGTGGAACCTCTACCTTCATGGGGGTAATGGGGGCAGGAAAGGAGGAGACAAAATCATTTGCTGATGGTCCTTCAAAAAGGAAGTAAACCACTTATGCACTGTGGCGCCAAAGCCACTCACCTGCAGTCTTTGCAGGAGTCAGTCATGGGGCACAGTATTAAAGGCCACAGAAAGAACCAATAAGATCAATACAGCTTTGCCACCTTTGTCTAATATCTCTTCTATGACTTCAGATACTTCCAGCAGGGCAGTCTGGGTGCTAAAATGTGTTTTAAACACGGACTGACTGGGAAGGAGCACCTGGTTAGCCTCCACATATTCCGGAGTGACTAAATTCACATATTTTTCTAGGGCCTTTGAGAAAAAAGGGAGTAGTGAGATTGGTCTGTAATATGACACCACCAAGGGGTCGGCCGAAGGTTTCTTTAGCAGCAGTACAATTTTTTCATCTTTCCATCTACCTGGCACCAGCCCCTAATCTAGCGAAGCATTAAGGATGGAGAGGCAGATTTACGTTGCCTGACGCATCTATGCAAATCGGCAGAGACGCGCCAGGAAAGATACAGCGCGCAAGTTCATCCTTGCGCCACCCATGATGCGCTGCATTTACAATGCGGCACACCATGGCGCAGGAATGAACAGATGCGTGTCGCATCTTGGGCGTAAAGTTGGCGCAGTGCTGAAGCTATGTTGCGTGCGGCACGCAACTCCAGCACTTTTCCAACTTGCCCTATCTTTAACGTGGTGCGTCAAGCCTTACGCCTGCTTCAAGCAGGCGCAGGGTTTTGACGCATCAGCGTTGGGAAAGGAGTCACTTTTCAGGGGCGTTCCTGCGACGGAATGCCCCCCCCTGCACCGGAACGCCTACATGAAACCTGACGCAGGTTTCATGTGGTGCAGGGCCTTACACCGTGACGCATCTCCATAGATGCGTCACGTTGTAAATGCCTCGTAGGGATGCGCCACATTTACGCCGCCTTGAGTGATGCAACAGCGGCGTAAACATGGCGCAAGGGGCTTTTAAATCTGCCCCTAAGTTGGTAGTAGGGATGATAATCCCTGCTACAGATGCCAATACTTTAGCGGGACAGGGATCGGAGGGGGAACCTGACTTGAGGACTTGCATTATCTCCAATGATTTTTCCGGAGAAACTGGTGGAAACTGTGTAAACAATAAACCTGTTATGGGGACACCGAGGGAGGAGGTCCAGTGTCCTCACCCTTAACTGGAGGGGTAGTCTCAAAAGAGTCTTGAATGGTCTTAATTGTATCCTGAAAAAACTCAAAAGAGTCTTGAATGGTCTTAATTTTATCATGAAAAAATGAGGCAAGGTTATTTGTCCTATCCCCAGTGGGACTGAAAGGGGATGAAAATTCTCTTACTATGTTAAAAATGTCTTTACTTTTATTCCCTTTTATTCTCATTAATTAGTGTTAACAATGTCTCTAAAGAATCCATTGCATCATGGTATTAAGTGTCTGTGCATATGTGAGACCTCCCAGGACCTTTTGACAATGGGGGCCTGATTCACAAAGGGGACCCACTATCTCTTAGAGGAGGAACTGCTTCCAAATGCAGCGACTCCCCCATAATTGAGTGGCCTCCACAATGAGTGATGAGGCCCATTGCGAATCAGGCTCTTTGGGTCTGTGGAGACACAGCATTGCTTTCCCTGAATTTGGTGTAACACTAGAGTCAACACTGAGGAGAGTTCAAATTGTGGACTGCATGTACCATGAAGGAAAGTGGGCAAACATTTGTGTTATGTTATGTAATGTCTAGCCACACCCTTTTCCCTTCCCAAACTGAATTTCATGCCCTGCTCTTACATTTATGTCACATTCCTAATGTTCCTTTTTGAAAAGATTAGGTGGCGGCCCATTTTCAGAATCTTCACTCCGTATGCCGAGTCTCCGCTCAGGTTGGAACCTAACAATTTCAAACAGGAAACAGCATACAGAAGATGCTAGACAGGAAATACATCTCAGGAAGTTGCTGGCAGCCATTTTCTGTTCATTCTGATTCATCCTCGTCACTAGATCAGATCCTCTGCCATCCTGCTGCTCTGGAAACCCAAACTGCCCCCAACATGGAGGAGGGACTTGAGGAGATAGCACCCCCTTACAGCGAAAGGGAATGCAGGCAATTAGCTGAGGGTGTGCTAGAGAAGAACTCTCATCTGTATGGGGAGCCTGAGGAACAGCTGAGCAATGTAAAGTTCCTCAGAATCTGAGCCACTATTGCAGAAAACTGCAGCGCTGGGAGGACCTAAAATGCTGAGCCCGGTTGAAGTCTCAGGAACTATTGGGCCAGTCCTCCCAGCACCATGTGGCTTGTCCCTGCGTCTCACCATTGTACAGGAGGGTCGGAAGGGAAGCCTGGCCTTCATGCTCAGCTGGCGGAACATGTGCAGCATAGTCTAGTAAGCGCTTTTACTGCAATATATGTCTGAAAGTATGATGTGAGGGGTGACCAAGCTATACCATCTAGTGTCCCATGACTCATTTTACCTAATCTGTGAAAATGCAGCAGTCATTAAGAGGCCAAAGGCTCATTGTAGCACATAGATTGCACAGGGCAGAATTCATTCTGGAACCTGTAGTGTTTGGAAGCCACGGGGGGAGAAAAGCCTCACCTGCGCATGTGTATGAAAAACAGCCCTGTCAGTACCATTATTGGTGAACCAAGTACCTTATAACTGCTGTGTGCATTGGTTAATGAATGGCACATACACTGTCCAGTGTGTGAATAAGAGGCCTTTGGGTGTTGGATGCTGTACCTTGAATGCCTTTGGTGTGTCTATTGTCGACTTTTACCTAATCTGTGCAAATGCAGAAGTCATTATGGTTAAATTTGTTTTATTGTTGTCATGTTATCACAATACATACCTTTAAAGAAGGAACACTATATAAGAAGTTGGAGAGTTCTTGGTATTTTCAATTATTAACAGAAAAAAAGATTAACACCCCCCCACTGCCTCCCTCATCCCTCAACACCCCCCCCCCCCCCTCCGGTACAAAGTGCTCACTGTCTAAAACCATATATGCATAAAAGTTGCTTATTGTGGGGTGTCCCCCTGGGCTGGCGACAGTGAATCAATGAGTCTCAAGATACACAAATACCGGAGACATGTTAGCTCACGGAACTCCTGAGAGAGCAGTGCTATGAACCGTTGCCATATGATATGGAAAGTGTCACTTCACCCTGCCAGTGTAAGGGTGAGGCGTTCCATCCCCTCACCACCCCAAGCGGACCGAAAAACATCGGCAATAAGCCCAAAATATAATGTCTCGCAACCTACCATCACGATTCCAACATCGCGAGCAAAGGCAGACATATGGGAATCTCTCTTGCACACAATGCAACTGTCTGTCAATGCCATTCAATATCAATCGGACAAAATGGACCTCCAGTTAACAGTTCTACAATCGCTATCAGTCTTTGTCTCCAACATTGACAGTAAGCTAGCCGAACTGAATAAGCTGGTTAAAAGGGCTCAAGAGGAGACAGCACTGATACAAACAAACTGCAAACACATAGCAATCGTGGACAAGTTGGCTACACTCCCGGCAGCAATGGATAATCTCCTCACAGGCATCAGGGACGCAGTTAAAAACAGCACATCTACGGGTCAACTTGAAAGGAAAAATTGTTCTTGCCAAACAACCAGCAGGGAAACTCTGCTTCATCCAGAGGTGGTCCTCCCCCAAATACATAAAGGAAAAATGGCAAGTGAAAACGACAGTGCAAGGGTACCAAGAGCCCAAGGACACTCCAGGGAAGATGAAGCCCCTCAACCAGCAAATAATGACCTAGTGCCCACTCTGGAATCCAACCAAAAGGATGTCCCGCGGGGATATGGGCATTCCCCAAAGCCGGGCAGAAAACAAAGGAGGAAGGGCCGCAAGCTAAAGCTAAGCTCACTGACCGATGGTAAAGCTGGGAACAACCAAGTCAGCATTCAGCTCCTAGGCTCAACGCTTGTTAAATCCGCTCGAACAGCCCTGATACAGACACAGAACTGGACTTATGCTCCTCCCCTAATCTGGATCAGAGGCATACATGTCAAAGGAAAAAGAACAGTAAAAAACAGACTTCTAACATAACGTCCCCAAAAAAAGCTGTCAGCCCTGCCCTGAGCAGCTGCGCTAAAGCTACAATAACCAACACCAACGAGGGCCTGAACGAAGGCAGGGAAAAATCCACGTCTAACCTGAGCGCCTTCAGAAACAAAAAAAATCTCCTAATGTTGGTAATGAGACACAACTTGACCATCCCCCAGCAGTCTCTTTAATAGGAAGTCCTTCAAACCAGGTACAAACTAGAGCAGATGACCCAAAGGCCCCAGTCCAGAGAATGCCAGCAGAGGCCCACATTAGGGCGGAGACTACCTCCACATTGCCGCAGAGCAGTTCGAACAGGATAAAGGTGCATTCAGGTAACCCTGCAATTTTATTGATCCCGGAATATTCTTCATGGGGCTCATTTGATATCCTTATACAGGGGCAACATTCTACGCTTATTAAATTCCATAGACAGCCTAAAGAACATATCCACCAAGGATCTGGCCTCTGTGGAGTTTTTAGTCTTACCTGAACACCCAGGGGTAGAAGTTACTAAAACAGTATGGGCCTCAACTGATTTGACTGAAAGCGTGCTCAACAAACAAGCAAAACTCAATAGCTGGGGTATACAACTTCGCCCGGTCGTAAAACCGAGATACCCAGATCTCTTGGCAAACGATTTCTTACATCAGAACGCTCAAAATCAGCCAAACCAGGTCCACCATTCGCTATCTGTACTGCGAGGGGCCAGTAGTAAATCCCCGGTCAGCCAAGAACAAAAAGAACGGGGTGTCAGAAGGCTCAACCCCGTGAACGAGCAAACTAACTTAGACTGGACATGGTTGAGCAGGTCCATAAACAACAAGCCGGAAAAACACTGACATGACAACCCGGTAATCGGGAAATCGCTTAAAAGCTTCAAAATCTGCTCTTGGAACATCAACGGCATTGGGGACAAATTTATGGACGCAGACCTAAAACATTACATGCAAAGCTTTGATATCTTAGCCCTCCAAGAAACTTGGTCAGATTCCCCTCCACTACTTCCAGGCTTTTCCTTGAACTTCATTCCTCCAACTCAGTCCGCAAGATTTGGTCACAAAAAAGGAGGCCTAGTCATATACAGTTCACTAAAAAGCACAAGTACTGTGGAACCACTTCCTTACAACCTAGACTCTCCGAACGCAATCCAAGTACTACGAATCGCTACTCGAAACCAGGGAAAGAGGGAGGAGATCATTTTAATAAACCTTTATCTACATCCCGAGGTAAGAAGCAAGGAGCTTGGCAGCTGATAGAAGAGCTGTCAAAGCTATTATCTGCAGAGCAGACAAACAGCTTGATTGTCAGCGGTGACTTCAACCAGAATATGCTCAACAAACCCGCAATGGAAGTCAGCACAGTTGACGACCCTCTTGCTTTGGAACAATACTCTCAGGATAATTCTTCAGGGGGTAGAACTACTAATGCATCACTCCGACTTCTAGGAGCACTGGAAGATCGGGGCCTCAGAGCACTTAATGGGAGATTCCCTGGGGATCGTCCCCAAGCAGCAACATTCCATAGCACAACGTCTAGCTCAACAATCGACTTCAGCTTCCTCTCGGGTAACTTGTTCCAAACAACTAATGATTTCCATATTGGCTCACTTGACTACAGTGATCACTTACCACAAGAAGTGACACTAGAAGCCTTTACAATGCAAATACCGGAACCAGCTATCGGTTATGAACAAGTCTTCACAGTAAACGACAGGCATTTAAAGTGCAGAACAGATGATCCCGTGGCCCTTCTGCTTTACGCCAAGCAAGTATATGGCGAAGCCCAAAATGAAACAAAGGACCTTTTAGCCAGCTGGGAGACATTTACAAGAACTTTGCGCAAAAATATGGGAAAAACACAGAGGAGAAACCAACTTGAAGGAGGGAGCAATACCGTCAATTACACGCAGTACTTTGGTCTCGCTTTGACAAACAATGCTCGCCTAAAAAATCTAAAAACTCTTATCAGCCAGACTGTACGAAGAGTAGGGAAAGATCCCGATGCCAAGAATGAACTGAGGCTGCTAAAGCGTGACCGTAGGAGGTTGGTATGGCGACTCAGGAGGGAATCAGAAGAGGCCCTTCGGGCCAAACTTTTACATGATGCCAAATCAAACAACAGCACACAATTCTGGAGGAAGATTAATAATCTGTCCAAGCGCAGAATTTTGGCACCAATTCCTTTGTCCAAGAAGACGAATGGATAACCTTCCTTAGTTCGCACTTTAGGGGCACTGATGCCAACATCCAAGGCACCTCCACACACATAAAATGCACCACGGACTGTTCAAAACTCATCCGTGACTGCCACGAGCTCCAACAGTTAGACCAGACTATTGCAATCAAGTGTGCACTGATTTGCAACAGAATCTCAAAGGGGAGGCGCGAGGGGGCCCCGGGCCCAAATGGGATTCCACCCCTATTGTTTAAGCAAGACCCCGCATTTTGGGCAGCTGCCCTTAAACCAATGTTTGTCAAGATTCTGCAGACTTCTTTAATTCCATCATCGTGGAGGGGAGCCATCATTTCTCCGATCCTCAAAAAGGGAGACCAAAGCGATCCAAAAAATTACCGGTTAGTGGCTCTGCTCGACAATGAGACAAAATATTTTGCGGGCCTCCTTCTGCAGGAACTGTTATCCTGGGCAGCCGATGTCTCAGCAATCCCATACAACCAAACAGGCTTCTGTAAAGGTATGGGAACCTCTTCTAACATCTTAGCACTATCTTCATTAATTGATGCAGCACAAGAAGCGAACCAACCACTCTATCTGTGCTATATTGATTATAGTTTGGCTTTCGATCATGTCGACAGGAACCTTCTGTGGGAAAAGTTATTCAAACTGAACATTCCTCCGCTGCTTTTAAAACAGTTCATTCTCCTTTACAGCGACACATGGGTGCAAGTCAGGTTGGGCACCGGTGACCATCTTTCAAGAAAGATTCCAACTTACACAGGAGTAAAACAGTGCTGCGTTCTTGCCCCAACACTTTTTAATCTTTTAATGGGAGACCTATCCAAATTGTTGAATGACTGCAATTCACACGCTCCAAAGCTAGGGGGCTCACAGATTTCCAACCTACTGTATGCAGATGATCTGTTACTCATCAGCCGGACCCCGGTTGGCCTTCAGCGGCTGTTGGATATTACTTCAAGATATTCTGCGGCTAATAAACTTACCATCAACCGGGAAAAATCAAAAGTTATGTGTATCAATCTTTCCAAAAAGAAAGCAACTCGAAACTTGCTCTTGTCATCTAGCAAGCTAGAAAAGATCAGCGAATATCGATATTTGGGGGTCCTTATAGACCATAAGGGCAACTTCACTCCGCAATGTGAAGCTATAAAAAGGAGAGGAGTATTTGCAGCAGCGACACTCAGAACCTTAAAAAACACAGTTTCTGGTCCAATCTTTCTTCCACTAATAAAGGTAATGAATCTATGAGAGGGAGGGATGCTCCCTTATTAGATAGAACTGTGGCAAAAGCACTTCGTATGATCTTTGGCCTTCCAAGGTATTCATCGCCGGCTCAAATGAGACTAGAGTTCGGGTTACAAAAAGAAGAGCTGGCACGCAAGGGAGCCTACATAAAAACCTGGCATAAATTATGCAGGGGTGAACCGAATACCTTAAATGCGCTCCTGTGGAAGGAACTTCAAAACAAACCAACATGTCCAGGAAAGAGGTATTTGGAGGGAGCCATTGTGGACCTTGGAGTACAGCAACTTTGGTCACTCCCAGTCTCTGCAGCAGTCTTTAAAAAGGTGGTCAACAAGACAGTTCGGAAGGAATCAGTGCTGCAGGACAAAGCCGCCCTAAATGAGCGGGCTCATGGTTGGCTTACAGTTCAATCATACACCGTGCCTTTGCCCCAAACCTATCTGCAGATTGGTTTTACACAAAAAATAAAAGAGAAATTTCTGAAATTTCGCCTGGGGCTACTGCCTTCAGCGGCCCACTTGCCTCCATGGTTACGGCCACCGTCGCCAACAGGATGTCAACTTTGTGGGGACGGAAAGGAAAACATAGTCCACCTGATCACCACCTGTACCGAGCTCACTCATGAACGACGAGTCTTCCTGCGTCCGCTTTTTAACTTCCACAAGATATGGACCTGCAGACAAGCAGTTCTGGCCTGCTTTAAAGGGGACAACATCCAACTGAGCTGTTGAATGGTAAAATGTCTTGAAACAGCCGAGGCCCGCTTCAAAACTTTGAAGGAACCAACTAAAATGAGCAATGCCTTAAAGGATGAGCCTAACGGTACCCCGGAAGTCCAATTCCCACATTGACATCTTGACTCTCACACTTGATAGTTTTGATAAGATGATAAGCCCCTTCCATTTGTGTTGTCGATTTGTTTTATTTATTTTTTTTATCCAGTATTCTCGTTTACTTGTCTTATGTACAGAATTTTAGCTTTTAACTCGTTCAATTCATTCACACATTTTATAAATTGGAGCTTCTCTGTTTTATTAACATTGTAAAGGTTTTAATTAACCATGTACAATAAAGTTTCTTCTTCTTATTCTTCATCCATAGGTGATGCAGCCAGTTCAGATGTGTCTGAATGGTGGCAGTTCCCCAAAATGAGAGGATAGAACATTGTGCAGCTCTCGGAGCTATGCTAATTTGGCAGCCTCTGCAGGAAGCAAGGGGGTGTGTGAGGGGATTAGGGAGGCCCAGCAAGATGTAGGATGGAAATCCTGGGAGTTGTGTAAAAATGTGAGTGTTGATGTAGTTCAATACTGAGTTCCAAAAACGTGCCAACTTTGGGTATTCCCAAAAGATGGGTGTGAGTGTGCCTTTCTCGCCACATTGCCTCCAACAGGCGTTGCTATGGGCTGGTATTCCCCTGTGTAGGCGCACCGGGGTGAGGTACCAGTTGGAAGCGATTTTCAAAGCTATCTCAGTGCTTGCTATGTTGCATGCCGTACGCTTGGCTCTGTGGTATATGTCCTGCCATTCCTTTGTGGGAAGCTGCCGCCCTTATTTGCCCTCCCAACATCTTTGAGCCTGGGTTTTGTCTGGCTCTTGTGTGGGGTGCAAGAGGACATACAGTTCAGATAGGATCCGCTGATCTGCTCGCTTAATCTCTAGCCATTACTCAAAAGGTGTGAGGGGCCGTTCAACTTTGCTCCTCATAGTTGCGTGGAGCAGCCAGTGCCTTATCTCTAGTATTACAATTGTTTATGTTCTCTTATTTTGATTCTCTTTACTGTTTATTATATTGACTCATTACCCCTCTTTCCTCCTATCATTGACTCTTCTTTCTCCCTAATTAATCACCCTACAGTATTTACTTCCCTTTGTTGTTTCTTCTATTCTTCCTCCTTCTGCTTTTCCCCCTGCCCCATCAAGCGTCCGAAAATGTACAGGATTCCCATTATTGTTATTCCCTTATTGTAATATTTGTGTTTTTTACTCTAATTAATCACCTCTTTCCCCCCCTAGCATTGACTCTCCTCTCTCTAATTTATTTACCCACCAGTCTTTTTCACTATCCTTCTTCTTATATCTTTATATCTTTCTTCCTCTTTCTTTCCCCAGTCTCATCGTGCAACTGAACATGTCCCTCCAAATCCCCTCCCCACTCCCCTTGACCCTGCTCTCTCCAGACATGGCCCCACCTCATGGAACATCTTATACCTGTCTAATCTTTCGAAAAACGCCACCATTTTTTTTAACATAAATTACTGATTCATCACCCTAAAACATTAATAGTTGATACCGACCACAGCCTCTCCTCCCCTATGAAAACAAACTTCATTTTCTACTCTAAGAGCCCCTCCAGACAGTAAAACACTATCTTCTCCACCTTACAATCACTAAATTGAGCAAAATTCCATATTGATTCAAACTGTCTACAACCCCATCCTCAGCCTTTCTCTGTGAAATTGATATTTCCATATTCAAAACTGGTAATATCCTCATTCAAGCCTCTGAATACCACCTCAACATTTTTGATAACCATTTCAGTTCCTTGTCCTAGAAACTCTCCCTACCAGTTCCTAACCCTTCTTCAACCCAACTGCCCAATGCCCATATGTCGTCTCCCCCTCTCCGGTTCAGACCCTCCCTCCCTTACACATCTCAAGTGCATGCACTGTCATGTCAAATCTTACTTTCTCTAACAACTGATCCCCTCCAGCACCTATTCTCCTTCCTCTCTCTCTCTCTCAAACCCCACTCCTACTTCCCGGCCCCTGCACCTGGGATATCCTACTGTACTCTCCCCTGCACCAATCTCTCTCTATCCCTCTCTAAATAGCATTCTTGCCCCTCAACCCAAAGTAGATTATCCCTACATCCCTCACTCTCTCTTACCACATTGACTCTATGAATGACTCGTTCTTCCCTATGTAGAATACTTTGTTCAACAGCTGGATCACTGTCCAGACTCACTCCCCTGGTCTCACCCCCCCTCCACTCATCAGACTTCTTTCCCCTGTCAACACGGAACCCATTTCATCCCCCCCACCTTTGCTACTGATTTCCCCCTCAATCTTATAGCACAGATGCTATCCAACATAGAATGCAATCTCTCAACCATGATGACTGTACTTACACGACTTAGAGAGGATTACAACGCCCTCAACTCCAGGACCTTTCCCAATCATGTTGATTCCTTTTGTTCTTGCTTCCACAACATCTCCCAACACAACCGATGGTGAACTACACCCCTTTGCAGTCCAACACATAGGTCACTCCGTACTGTGAGCTACCTCCCCACTTCTGACCTAGTTGACCTATGCACCTCCTACCTACCTAAACCTGTGGTAACTATTCACCCCTTCCTTATGCCGGCATCCCAGTGATTGTGGGCATTAACAGAATCCCTTCCTCATCCATCTCCCCTAGACCCCCAGCTCAACTTACCACAATCTACTCTTGCAAACCCATCAAAGACAACCCAAACTCCCTTTACTGCATGCTTGTTAACTGCCAGTCAGGTGTTCGACATGCAACTGAAATATCAGAAACCATCCTCAGTGAGGCTATTGACATCACCTTCCTGGCTCAATGACCACTCAACGGCTATTCTTGACTTACTCATCCCCACCGGCTACTCCATCAATAGGGAAGACAGATAAGGGGGTGGACTAGCTATAATCTATAAAAATGAACTTCAACTCACCCTTTTAAAGAACACAGACCATTTAACTTTTGAATACCTTGGCGCTGAACTCCCGGTGCAGGGCTCTTCCCAGATTAGACTACATAACATCTACCACCCTCCGGGTGAACCTCTTTGCTGATGAATTATCCGACCTTCTTACACAATCCTTATTTTCTGACTCTTCTTAGGAGTTTTTAACATCCACTGGAATAATGTTTTGGACCCCACAGTCATGTGCCTCATCAACCTAGAGATGAACGACCTTAAGCAACTATGTCACAACCCAACCCATACCAAAGGGGCCACACTCAACGCCATCATTTCCAACACTGAGTTAGCCTCCCTTCCCAACATCATCCTCATCGACTGGTCTGACCATCACCTCATTCTGTTTAAGATCACATCAAGTGCCCTACTCCCCCCTACAAAAATATCGAACCCATGAAATGGACCAGAAACCTTAAACAAATTCCCCCGGTGAACTTAAGTCTAAACTACAAGCACAACTTCTTCTCACCCCTCTCACCCAGAATGCCAAGGAGCTCACTAATCATTTCAATATGACCGTTAAGGATGTCTTGGACCAAATAACCCCTCTTAAACTAAAACAACAAAGAAAAATTCCATCCAAATATTGGTTCAATCCAGATCTCAATAAGGAAATACGTTTACCTAGACTTGCAGAAAGAACATGGAGGCAACACCGCTCTCCCTCTTATCTCGCCCTCCTCAGATCTGCGAGATCAACTTATAAGAAGCACATTTTCAATGAAAAGGCAACCTTCTTTTGACCTCAACTGGATTGTGCCAAAATTAGGGCCAGAGAACTATTTAACATTGTTAGAAAACAAACATCTTCTGCCCCTCCAGAACTGATGGCTTCAACAGAGAGATGTGAGGAAATTGCTAACTTCCTCTCTGCCAAAATCGCCAAAATAGATCAATCCCTCCATCAAACTCAGATCCCTCCCATCCACCAATATGCCCATGACGATGCCATAGACATACCTCCCTTGTCTACTCCACCCCATCACCTAATTCTCCCACTCACCTACCCGTTCCAAATTCTCCCGATGACATTCTTTCCAACTTACAGTTGAAAAATAATGCCTCCTAGCATAATCACTCCCATTCTTAAAAGCCTCACTGCTTACCCCAACGACCCTAACAAACTTAGCCCTATCTCTATCCTCCCACTTCTTTCTAAAGCATTTGAAAAATGTGCACTGCTTCAATTGGACACACCCATAGGCAATTTCAACTTACTTGACTCCTTGCAATCCGGCTTCAGAAAAGGCTGCAGTACAGAAACCACCATGCTAAACTCAGTGGATGACATCCACTGCTCCCTTGACAATGGTGAGACCTGCCTACTTATACTCCTCAATCTCTCTGCTGCCTTTGATACAGTTAACTATTCTTCCTTACTTAATTTGCTTAAAGCTCGCTTTGGCCTCAATGGTGTGGTCCTCAAATGGTTCTACTCTTACCTCCATCACAGAACACAACAAATCCAAATCAATCACTGCATCTCTAATCCTATACCTGTCTCACTGGGCATCCCTCAGGGCTCTATTCTCTCCTACTCTCTCTTCATCCTCTTTATGGACCCCCTTACCCACATTCTGAAACAAGCTGGAATCAACTATCACCTCTATGCGGATGACACCCAACTCTTCTATAAGATTCAATCCCACTCTCATGTACTTCATCTAAGCAATACTCTGAGCAAGATCCAATCCTGGTTCTACTCCAACCATTTCAAACTGAACCCTAAAAAAACTGAAATCCTTCTCTTTTCACCAAAAAACAACCAGCTCTCCATTGAAGGCTGGATCACGAACCTTAATGCACTCAATTGTTCGCTCTCCTTATCCAACTCAGTAAAATCACTTGGTTTTACTATTCAAAAGCCTAAATCTTAATGACCACATAAAAAACTCGGCAAAAGGAGCTCTTTTCACTTCTCGACATCTCAAGAAAATCAAACCCTTCATTCCATATGAAGACTTCAAATGGGTTGTCCAATCACTAGTCCTCTCAAAACTTGTTTATGGTATCGCTTTCCTCACCGTAACCCCCAAAGGACAACTAGACCCCCTTAGATCTGTGCTCAACCTAGCAACCAGGCTCATCACTGACTGTAAATGACTTGACCACATCTCCTCAACCCTTAAAGCCCTCAATTGGCTACCCGTTGAAAGAAGATGCTTCTACAAGACTGCATGCATTATGCACAAAGCTCTTCACCAACAAACCCCGTTGTGCCTTACAAACAAACTCAATAAAGCGGGCTGCTCCTGACCGTTGAGAAGCACTAATGCACTCCTACTCTTCCCCGCTGTTAATAAAGAAAACCACCCAATCTCACTCCTTCACCGGGAACACCCCGAATATCTGGAAGGCTCTCTCTAGGGACCTGCACTGTAACCCCTCCTACGTCAGCTTTAAAAAGGACTTAAAACATCACCTTCTCAACAAATACTGGGGCCCATAACCTCGCCTCGGACCTTTCATTCTACTTCTCCTGCTTTGGATTCCCTTTATTTACTTAATGACTCTCACCTCACTCCCCCCTTCTTTACGTATCACCCTCTTCACTCTCACCCTACCCCCCTTTTTCCCTACCCCGTCTCCTATCCCTACCCCCATTCTCTTCCTTTAATCTTTCTCCGTCAATACTCTCTTCTCTGCCCTAAATTGTTCTCACTCATTTATATTTGCTAATTGCTCATTACCCGCTAATCCTCCCAGAATTTTTCCCCCCTTTACCTAATTGAGAGCAGTACAGGCATTTTTGTTACCTTGTTAAAAATCGCTCTTCTTGATTGCCTCTATTCATGTAAATTGCATTTAGCCCCTTTTTAACTTAATATGTATTATTCTAATTTTTCTGTGTTATTCTATGACTGTTTTTCCTGAACTGCTTTTGCTCATGTAAACGCTCTGATACCCCCGGGTCTAGCCAGCGCTATATAAAATCTTTCAAATAAATAAAATAAAATAAATTATCTGGAGGCATCTGAAGCGCACAGTCTCAGGAAGTGAGTAGTCATTCTTAAGGACATCAAAGGGTATTGGGCCATTGAGATTAACAAAAATGGCCCGCTGCTTCACATGCAGCTTCCCTCCAGATCTGGACATCTGGCCTGGTACCAAGGAAAAAGACAGGGTTGTCGACCACCATTGTCATTGGAGAAGGAAAAGTAGTTGAGTGTCCCCTGCGTGCACATCCATCCCAAACCCTTATAAGTGACCGTGTGACAGGAGATATATATATAAGCTAGAAGCACGATGACAGCGCTGTAGGAATGGTACTTTCCCCAAGGTTGCCCCTGCTATCGCTCTGTCCATGAACAGCCAGTGTTTTTCCGACTCGGTTCTAGACCATTCCACCACTCACTTTCACTCTAACGTAGAGCATGACTGAATACCCAGATACGAAAGGGATCCATCTGACCTCGCCACAGGGTATGTACGCTGTAGGTTCTCCACGACTCCCTGCGGGACCGTGATGTTGAGCACCTGAGACTTCTGGACATTCATTCAGAATCCTGAGGTCTTGCCAAAGGCCTCCATCTCCTTCAGAAAGTAAGGGAGACACTTCTGGGGCTCCTCCAGCATAACCAACACCTTATCAGCGCATAAACTAATTCAGTGTTCTTTCCCCTCATGGAGATCCTGGTGATATCTCGATGGTCTCTCACCCATTGGGCAAAGGGCTCCATAGATACGGCGAAGAGGAGGGGAGAAAGGGAGAAGCACTGCCTAGTACCGCGTTGTATAGGAAATGTGCCTGAGCTGCACCCGTTGACTCTCCTCCTGGAGATCAGGGACCTATAACCGCTGAGAATTCAGGTGCGAAATTTTTCTCCTATACCAAAGTGCTCCAGCATCGCCTCTAAAAAGGGCCATTTCCCCGGATCGAAGGCTTTCTCTGCATCAACCGATAGCAACACGCTGGCTCTCCCGGTGAGGAGCGCTTTATCTATGATCTCTTGACTGGAGTTGAATGTATGATTTATTCAGCATTCCTTCCATCATTTGTTTGCGTAGCGCTTTCACCCTAAGTGGGATGGGTATGCTCAGACGTGGGTCCCTTGCTCATTGTGCCATTGGATTCAAGCTAGCCGGGCCGATGAAGGGTAATACCCGGAAACCAGTCCCAGGATGCTTGTTTCCGGTCCAGGGAGGACCTGGCTTGGCAGTTCGGTCTGGACTGTTCCCATGAGGCACAGAATAAAGATTGATAAGCATATGGCTGGGTCTAAACTGGGGTGGCAAGGTGAGCAAAAGAACGATGGATTTAACCCAGATCTCTTGACTGAGGGTGAATGTATGATTTATTCAGCATTCTTTCCATCATTTGTTTGCGTAGCACTTATCAATGATGTGTAGCAGCCACTTGGTGTTATCCGCGCACTGCCTCTGTGGGATAAAACCTGCTTGATCAGGGTCGATTAGTCCCGACATGTAAGGATTCAGGCGAGCTGATAATATATTCATGAAGAATTTTGCATCCGAATTCAGGAGTGAGATAGGGCGATAATTAGCCCAGTAGAGTTTATCCTTCCCCGGCTTCGGATTAACCACAATTTCTGCTTCTTGCATTGTGGGAGGGAGAGTGCCCGAGGATGCGCTATCATTGAAATATTGAGTGAGAACTGGAGCCAAGTCAGAGCAGAAGGTTTTCTAAAATCCTGCTGAGAAGCCCAGGGACTTTAGAGTCTTCTGCCTGGAGATGGTCTCTTCTATGCGGATAGGTCCGTCTAGAGAGGCTGCTTGGGAATCAGTCAGGCGAGTTGTCGTAGTCTGCCGTAGATATTGCCAGGGAGCGTCAGGGGCAGCAGGTTACCCTGTGTATAGCAGTGCATAAAATTCTTTGAAACGTGCTGCTTTTTGAACATCATCATCTATCTCCGTGTTAGCACCATTAAGCAGCGTGTCCACTCTGGCATGCTGTCTCTGGGAACGAAGTTGGGTGGCAAGTAGCCTACCACACTTATTCCCATTAACCTAGAAGGAGTATTTCAATCTGAGAAGTGAGTATTCTGCTCTGTCTAGATCTAGGCTAGCCAGCCGTTTCCGAGCAGCCTTTAGCTTACGCCATATCCTCGGCGCCCCAAGTTGTTGGTTCACATGCTTTAACTTTCTGACTTGCTCTTGTAGTTCTTTTCGCTTAGCCTTGCGTTGGTGGTTTTCTTCTGTCACTATAGCTATGATTGTCCCCCGTATAACTCCTTTTAGAGCATCCGATAGAGTGGAGGCAGAAACGTCTGGTGTGTTGTTGAACCGTAGGTAATCACAGATCTCCTGTTGTATTTGTGTGACTACTGTGACAAGGCAGAGTGATCCGACAGAGATCAAGGCTCGATCTCTACTGAGTGAGTCAGTGAGAGAGCCTCTCGGGTTCCAAGAAAATAATCTAGATGGGCATAGGTCCTATGGGCATGGGAGACAGAATGAGTAATCTCCTGTTTGGGGGTGTAGGGAGCACCAGAGGTACTAAATCCCTATCTCCTTCAGCCACTCCAGCCCCTCTTTCGTGAGAGTCAATGGGCCACCCTCCCTAAAGCTCGAGCGATCCACTTATTATTGAAGACAATATTGAAATCACCTCCAATTAGAACCAGCTGTTCCTTGGGAGTGAGATATTTTTCTATAGCATCCCTGATGAAGCGTCCTGTCCTTCATTAGGTGCATACAATGAGCCCAGGGCGAGGGTCTGAGTCCCTAGCTGTACATGGTATAATAAGAGCCACCCCTTGATCTCCACCAACTTTGCACCTATTGTTCCCGTGAATTTACGTGCGAAAAGTATCGCCTCTCCTGCCGCTTTACGCCCAGAAGAGGAAAAGAGCTGGTGGGGGAATGCATTAGTCTTGAGTCTGTGAGTGTCTTTAATTAAAAGATGTGTCTCTTGCAGGAGACTGATATCCGCTCCTTTGTATTTAATATGTGAAATAATGGCTTTCCATTTAACAAGGTTGTTTAGGCCCTTCACGTGTAAGGAGAGAACTTTTAGTGTATCACGGGCCATCTCGATGTGTGTAGCAGCTAAAACAGTGTGAAACCCTGTTGTTAACCTGCTCTTGTAGGGATATTGCTGTGCTAGCTAGGACCCTTCCCAAGATAGAATAGACATATTGCTAACTGTGCCTGTCAGTCCTACTGCCCTCAGTGGATATGTGCAATGCTACCAAACAACAAACAAAAACATAACAACAACACAAAGAAAAATCTGAATAGTCTATGGAGTGGACGAGAACAGACAGTCAGTACTCGACATCTCCAGAGTGTAGACAAAGGTGGGGTCCATAGTGGCCAGCAGCTACCATCAGGGTCTTCTCACCAATGCCAGTCTTGATCGCTATCATAATGTATAATCCTGGGTTATTGTGTATCCTCAAATTCATTGCCATTCTGGTCTTGTGAGGAATCTCTGGCCAGGCTCTCTATGACAGCTTTCCTTTCTAGGGCTATTGTGGTTGGGTCGGGTATAGCTAAGTTCTTGCGTCTAGTCCTCCTCCTCCATCTCGGGTATCTGCCACTCCCAGTGTCAGGTATCATGCCCTTCCTGGCACCCCCCTCCTCTGTTGTGATGTGAAGTAGTTCGCACGCCACCCAGAGGGATTGTAACTGCTGTGTCTCCCTTCCCAGCTGAACATAAGTTGAAAGGGATGGACCCAAGAGTATGAAGTGCTGTGCTCTCTCAGAAAGCCAACACTAGTCAGAATTCCCTCCTCTTCTGGAGTGTAATGGCTGTGAGATCTTGAAAGAGCTGGAGCGGGTGGCCTTGTAAATGCATCGGGCCGAGTCCCTTGCTTTCCGGATGATACGTTCCTTCAGCGGGAAACTGTGGACACATGCCAGTATATCTGGAGTGGGCAAGTGTGAAGCTGTGGGTGGGCCGGTCAGGTGGGCTCTGTCTATCTTGATCTCTGAAGCCGAGGTGTCTCCAAATACTCAAGCAAAAATCTCTTTGACGTATTCTTCCTCATTCCCCGCCTCGACAGCCGGTGGTACATTTCGGATCCTTATGGTATTGCGCCCAGACCTGTTTTCCCGATCTTCGGCATGGAATCAGAGGTCTATCTGTTGGTCTGTGAGGCAGATAAGCTCCTGCCTGAGTGCCTCAATCTCTTCGCCCCAAGTAATCTTGTGGTTGTCCAGAGCATCCACTCTACCTCCCAGGTCTGACACTTCCTTCTGGACTCCCTGCAGATCTCCGGCCAAGTCTTTCTTCATTGACTATAGGTCACAGATCACAGAAGCTTTATTGCTGTCGTGGTCAGGCCGTGATTGGTGGCCCTCCACATCTTCTACCGGGTCCGCAGCGTGTGGGGTGGGCTGTTTAATGAGCATATCTTTGACAGATTGCTCTTCCTTAGTGGAGCCGATATCATCTTTATTCCAGAAAGTGTTCTATCTTTGTACAGGCTTCACCTTGTGGCTTCGTGCGGCCGCCGTCTGCCACATAATTAGCTCCAGAGACACCGGGGCCCGGAGAGACCAAGGCAGCGGGGATGTTGGACCCAGGCACCACACAGTAATGCTTTTTGTCAGTCTGCAGAGGCTCCAGAGAGGGGCTCTTTCGTCCGGGCACGCCCACGGCTGCGTGGACTAGACATCTCTCACCCTCATTTCACAATGACTCGCAGGGCTGCCAAAGTCATGGCTCACAGCCTGCACCTTGCATATGGAACACAGTCCGGATCCTTATGGTGAGACTCTTCTTACCCGACGTAGGTATTTCAAGGCTCCCTTCCTATGAGTGGCTGCTTCCACCAGTCAACAAGGGGAGTTTTGTTGGTGGCAGTGGGGATGGGGTCACAGGGGGCCAATGAGGGCTTCCGATTGCTAGTTATGGGGCAGCCCCGTCATCACAAAGCTCCCAAGGTGTCCCTAGGCCCATTACTGGTGGCCCCCACCTGGCCGCCCGGGCACCTATGCAGCTTAGTCTTTGGGGTCCTTGAGGACTAGAATCCTCTGGGGTTCAGGGGTTCCCAGGCCACTCTAGGGGTCTCCTCCTTGACCCTTGTGCTGTGCTGTGCCGTCGACCATGGCGTTTCTGTTCCTCCTTGAACTGCAAGGGGCCTTGCGCCATGGATATCTTAGTTTATGGGGCCATTGTCCTCCCTTACCCCTCCATGGAATCTGGCTTTCAGGCCTCCAATTGCTTTGTCCCTCAGATCTCCTCTGGGCTGCAGGGCTTGCCTCCCGGGCTGTGTCGCAAGGCCTACCTTCATGCACTGTGGACTGCCTCAGTCAACGCTGCAGGTTTGGTAAGCTCTGCTCTTTTCCTTGGTCACTCACCCGAGACAGGCAGCCGTGGTCCAACTCTTCCTCCTGCCGGGTCTTTACATGCTTGCGGGGAGTCTGCCCCTCCCTCGGACCCTCCGCCTCTGCTGATCTCCTGGGCCTGTGGCAGTACAGGGCCTCCCTCCGGTAAGGTACACTCTCTGATTCCCAAGAGGGGGCGGGCCGCCGCTGGCAGCTCCCAGATAGGGAAATATCAAGCAAGACCTCCCAGGTTCCCGGGCTCGACCTGCATTGGGTCAGTGTCTCAGGGCCTCCGGTCTCAGGCGGTTAACGGGGCCCCAACGAGACCTCCGATCTAGGCAGTAGGAAAATGTCGGCTCCTCAGCCCTGGTTGGAGTCGTCCTGCTCTGCTGGGTGTCGCAACACAGTCCAGCGCACTCGCGGACTGCTGGTGCCTCCCGCTGTCACCGCTGGGCCGCTGCCTCTCCCATTAGCTCTCCGGCTTGGTCGTCCTCTTGGTTTCCGGGCTGGGAGCCCGCTCCCCCATGGGACACTGGGTGGTCTCGCCTGTATTGCCGCCGGGGAGACGTGCTCGGCAGCTTCCGGGTTGCAATTTAACCCATGAGAAAAAGCTTTGAAATCGAGTCCGGCGTTGGGAGAACAAATTTGTGTCCTCTCATGGCGCCATTTTGGCCACACCCCCCTGCAGCAGTCGTTATAAAGCCAAAGTTTCTTTGTAGCACATAGAATGCAATGAGTAGAGTGCATTCTGTGAACTGTACTGTTTGAAAGCCACCAAGGGAAAAGAGCCTCACACGTGCATTTGTATGAAAAACAGCACTGACAGCACCCTTACTGGTGAACCAAGGGCCTTTTAACTGCTGTGTGTATTGGAAAATGAATGGCGCATACACTGTTGAGTGTGTGAATGGGAGGCCTTTGGGTAATGGATGCTATACCTTGCAAGCCTTTTTTGAGTTTGGGTTCAGATTAATACAGAGAATCATGTGCCACGGCGTAAATCCAGACGTTGAGATCATTGTCTCACTCAAAAGTGATACCAACTTCTCCAAGGGGGTACACAGAGACAAGTCTTCTCAACAGTGGTCCGTTTGCCATTTGTCCCATCAAGATAGCTGTAACAACTAGCCACATGTGTTGACCAGGGTATAGCACCAACTAAGCAGTCTTTAAAGGCAAAATATGGCACTAGAATTCTGGTGTTGCTAGGGAATATCAAATTATTAGACTCACCTCTTAGCAAAGCTAATATCCAAGCCCCTATTTGGATATGCACAACCAAATCTGCATTTGTGTAGTGTAATATAATGCTACACAGCAGATGAAATTTGTCAGTAAGTGTAAGAGTAAAAGTGTTGAGACTACATAGATATCACAGAATCATCCCAGAACCATACTGATCGTCTCTCATCTACTTAGACTGGCATAGAAATATGACTATGTAGCCATGACAGGAAACACATATTACAAGCATGCTGAAGGTGAGGGTAGGTCAGTACAGAAGTGTATGCCATCTAAATTCAAGTGAGATGTCAATGTGTGGGTCAAATCAGGACATCACAGTGAACGTAATAATACTTTAAGCTCAAAGTCACTTCAAATAAGATAGTGAGATCAAAGGAGAACAAAGTCTGCACTTGCTCCGTGTAGTTATGTGTGTCATTCTGATGTGTACAACAACTACATAATGTTTTGTCTTCCATTCCAGTGGGCCCAGCTGGCCAAGACCAACAGGACCAGGGTCAGAGCAGGCCATACTTGGGGCAACGGCAGCCTCAACTTCTTTCCAGCACTGAAGAGGAAGAGGAGGAGAAGGGACCTACAGCATCTGAAGACAGGGAAAATGTGTCCACCCGGATAGAGCCAGAACCAACATTGAGAACTACAGACTGGGTGGAGGCTGAAGACATTGAAGAGGTGCAAAGAATTGGACACCTCTGGCCAGGGGAGAGAAAATCAAGTCTCTCCCTCATAATCAAGACCTCTTGTTTGCTGGGGTGTCCCCATTGCAGGTCACAACACAACCTGGAACTGCCACCAACCACTTACTGACTCCTGAAGCCCCCATTCCATCGGGGCCTCCAGCTGTACTCCTTGCCACTAAGCCCCTCGAAGTGGCTGCCAGGAAAATCAAAGGTAAGGCTCTGACCCCAACACACCACACTCCTCTTGTCAGACCCAAATCCCTCCCTATATTGTCACTCCTGTGGCTGCATCCAAGGAAGTAATGGGGGCACAGGCGGGGCAGCCAGACATGTCCTCTTGGATCCTACTGCAACTAAGTGGTGAGCTGTGTACGCTCATAGATGAACATGCAAGATCCATGGCCACCCTCAATGCCTCTATCACTTCCATAGGTGCAGCCATGATATCAGCCATTGCCCAATGTCCCTCCCAAATCACCCTCAATGTCACCCTGTACGTTGTCCCACACTGTTTTCCCCTGTATCCCTTGTGTGGAACAACCCCATGTGGTCTCTGGAATTGCATGAGCAAGCCAGGAGGCTGCATCTGAATCAGAGGATCTGCTCATAGTGCAAACAGAAGATGGCCAGGACGACAGGTGACTGGCTGAGCAATGACTTGATTTTGGAAATTTCCTTTGCCCCTTGTATATAGACTGGCTCCCCTGATGCTTCCTGACGTGTTTAACTATGTTGCCCAACCCCCTCAAAGTCCCTGTGTTCATTCCGTGTGAAGTACATGATTTGATTTCCTTTCTCCCTTCCTAACGGACAGTTTTTTGCATATTTATTTTAACATCCATTCTATTAATCATAAAGTTCTATTTTGTATCAAACTATCTCTATCTTGTTTACTTCATTGTAAATGCTGTGTTCAAAGTATTTTACAGCAAACAAATGATGGACGAAATACTGACAATGCAAACATTCTCCCCCGGTCAAAATATCAGGGTTAAATCTATCGTTCTTTTGCCACCCCAGTTTGGACTATGCAAATCAGTCTTGACCCTGTGCCTCATGGGAACAGTCTAGACTGAACTGCCAGGCTTGGTCTTACCTAGACAAGCATCCTGGGACCGGTTTCAGGGTATGGCATCCTTCTTCAGCCAGGCTAGCTAGAATCCAGTGGCACAGTGAGCAAGGTACCCATGTCTGAGCATACCCATCCCACTTAGGGAGAAAAGTGTGACAGCACAAATGATGGACGGATTGCTGACAATGCAAACATTCTCCCCCAGTCAAAAGATATGAGTTAAATCCATTGTTCTTTTGCCCACTACACCACCCCAGTTTGAACCCAGCCATATTTAATTCAGTCTTGACATTGTGCCCCATGGGAACTGTCCAGACCGAACTGCCAGGCCAGGTCCTCCCTGGACTGGAAACAAGCATCCTGGGACCGGTTTCAGGGTATGTCACCCTTCTTCAGCCAGGCTAGCTTGAATCCAGTGGCACAGTGAGTAAGGGACCCATGTCTGGGCATACCCATCCCACTTAGGGCAAAAAGTGTTACAGCAAACAAATGATGGACGGAATGCTGACAATGCAAACATTCTTCACCAGTAGAAAAAACTGGGTTAAATTCATCGTTCTTTTACCCACTACGCCACCCCAGTTTGGACCCAGCCATATGCAAATCAGTCTTGACCCTGTGCCCCATGGGAACATTCCAGACCGACCTGCCAGGCCAGGTCTTCCCTGGGCCGGAAACAAGCATCCGGGGACCGGTTTCAGGGTACGTCACCATTCTTCAGCCAGGCTAGCTTGAATGCAGTGGCACAGTGAGCAAGGGACCCACGTCTGGGCATACCCATCCCAGTTAGGGCAAAAAGTGTTACATCAAACAAATGATGGATGGAATGCTGACAATGCAAACATTCTCCCCCAGTCAAAAGATCTGGGTTAAATCCATCAATTTTTTGCCCACTATGCCACCCCAGTTTGGACCTAGCCATATGCAAATCAGCCTTGACCCTGTGCCCCATGGGAACTGTCCAGACCGAACTGCCCGGCAAGGACCTCCCTGGACCGGAAACGAGCATGCTGGGACCAGTTTCAGGGTATGTCACCCTTCTTCAGCCAGGCTAGCTTGAATCCAGTGGCACAGTGAGCAAGGGACCCACGTCTGGGCATACCCATCCCACTTAGGGTGAAAAGTTTTACAGCAAACAAATGATGGATGGAATGCTGGCAATGCAAACATTCTCCCCCAGTTAAAAGATCTCGGTTAAATCCATCGTTCTTTTGCTGTCTATGCCACCCCAGTTTGGACCCAGCCATATGCAAATCAGTCTTGACCCTATGCCCCGTGTGAACAGTCCAGACCGACCTGCCAGGCCTGCTCCTCCCTGGACCAGAAACAAGCATCCTGAAACCGGTTTCAGGGTATGTCACCCTTCTTCGGCCAGGCTAGCTTGAATCCAGTGGCACAGTGAGCAAGGGACCCACGTCTGGGCATACCTATCCCACTTTGGGCAAAAAGTGTTACATCAAACAAATGATGGACGGAATTCTGACAATGCAAACATTCTCCCCCAGTCAAAAGATCTGGGTTAAATCCATCATTCTTTTGCCCAATACCGCACCCCAGTTTGGACATAGCCATATGCAAATCAGTCTTGACCCTGTGCCCCATGGAAACAGTCGAGACCGAACTGCCAGGCCAGGTCCTCTCTGGACCAGAAACAAGAATCCTGGGACCGGTTTCAGGGTATGTCACCCTTCTTCAGCCAGGCTAGCTTAAATCCAGAGGCACAGTGAGCAAGGGATCCACGTCTGGGCATACCCATCCCACTTAGGGCGAAAAGTGTTACAGCAAACAAATGATGGACGGAATGCTGACAATTCAAGCATTCTCCCCCAGTCAAAAGATCTGGGTGAAATCCATTGTTCTGTTTCCCACTACGCCTCCCCATTTTGGACCCAGCCATATACAAATTAGTCTTGAACCTGTGCCCTGTGCATATGGCCAGGTCTAAACTGGGGTGTCATGGTGGGAAAAATAATGATGGATTTAACCCAGATCTCTTGATTGGGGGTGAATGTTTTGATTTATTCTGCATTCCGTCCATCAATTGTGTGTCTTTTGCTTTCTCACCTTAAGGGCGCAAGGTATGCCCATACATGGGTCTTGGGCTCACTGTGCCACTGGAATCAAGCCATCTTGACTGAAGATGAGTGAAACCCCCGAAACAATCCTCAGATGCTTGTTTCCGGTCCAGGAGGACCTGGCTTGGCAGTTCAGGCTGGACTGTTCCCATGAGGCACAGGGTCAAGACTGATTTGCATATGGCCTGGTCTAAACTGGGGTGGCATGGTGAGCAAAAGAATAATGGATTTAAGCCAGATCTCTTGACTTGGGTGAATGTTTTGATTTGTTCTGAATTTCGTCCATCAATTATGTGTCTTTTGTGTTCAGAGTATGGACATATACCTTGGGAGTACTTACTTGCTTTGCACATGATAGCTTGGTGTAAAGATGGTCTAATACTTTGTGTCTCACTCACACAGATTCATCATCACATCTCTCGGTCACCTACAAGGGTAAACAAGAAAAAGGGTAAATCAATACATAATACGTCTTGACCTGTGAGTACATTTATCTTTTATTTACATATATGTTAGACAGCATGTTCCAGTGATCATGAGGGATCTTGCATAGAACTTCACAAATGTGGCGGTGATGATCGCTGTAAGTAAGTATGTTTGCTGTGCTGTTGCCGGGGTGCAGGCTGGTGTGGTGCATCTACCTGTACAAGTGAGGAAAGTACCTGGACAGGGGCTGATGGTCGCTGTACAGGTGGGGGAGTGCCTGGACAGGGGGTGAAAATTGATGTGCTATGGGGGGCGGGTGCAAGGGTGGTGGTGGCTGTGAACCTGTGCAGAAAGCCTGTGCAGCTTGTGGTACAGGTGGGTGGATGTGATGTGTTGAACGTAAATGTGATGGCTCCTCTCCCTGTATTGATCTTGAAGGGAAACCTTGTATCAGTGTCAGCATGCCCTCCATCGTCTTCATGGCCAAAGCATGGTGTGTTGCACTCTCTTCTCTGTGGATGGATATGATGTAATTTATCGTCTTGGACATGTATCGACAAGATTTAGCCATCCTGTCCAACACCTAGGTCAGTCTGTCCACAAACTTGAGGGATTTGGCATATGTCCTGCAGTGCCTCTGACATATCTGACAGAGTAACCCTATGGCACTAATATCCTGCCTCACATCAGCCTGCAGTTGGAAGAACTCCTCCTCCCACTGGCCACCATTGCCATCTGCTAGCTCCCTCTGCATGGGACGGCGGTGGATACAACCTTCAGGTCCACCATCAAGGGGTGTTTGAAAGTGGTAGGCTGTGGGAAGGAGATTGCTGCTCAGGGGATACCTGCACCGCACCAGGGGTGGTAGGTCTCTCAGAAGGGGGGACAGAATGCATGGGATGCACTACATTAGGAGAATTGTGTAGGGGAACCACCACTTTTGTCCTGGATGTGAGGGCTGTGATGGAGTGATAGCTGTGTTGGGGTATGTAAGAGCTGAGGCTGGTTTATGCATTGCTGAGAACAGTCAATACTGGGGGTTCGATTATGATGCACTTTGCAGTTTGGAGCTCCGGTGGCCTTAGGTTTTTTGCCACATGGACATACTATTATGGTCAGCAGATAGGGGGAGCTCTGCTACAATAGATGGCCGTACTCTGGCTGCATGTGGCAATTGAGGAGAACAGAGAGAAATCAGCAATTAATTAATGTACATGTGCAACTTGTCACAAATGTCATCACTGCATCTACATACTAACAGCAGTGCTAAGTGGAAGGGGCACTTTGTCTATTGTCATTTGCCAGTGTTAGATCAATACACCAGCAGAGTTGGGACCCTGCTTGAGACTGAGGAAATGGGATTTGCCATTTTCATCACAAAGGATTCTGGGACTTGTAGTACAAAGACGAAAGGAGAAACATGAGGCTCTGACTCACCATGCTTTTTACACATACTTATGACACCTTCCATATTCACAATTCTAGTGCCGACAGACAGACATTTCATGTCATTGTTATTGTCATCACACTTACATCACTCACAGGCAGCCCATGGAGCATGTGGGAGTGCATGGTGTTGAGGACATACTCCTCTTGTGTGGGGTGAGATGGAGGTGGGGTCCAGATTGTACACCAGTGGAGAAATCTGGCCACCTCTATTCTGGTGTACTTCTCCTTCACTGGCCTCTTCTCGTCCTACCACTTCTTCCTAATGTCAATTAAAGTGCATATATCCTCCCCCAATGCTGTGACTGCAGTGGCTAAATGCCGCAATAGGGCTGCCTTCTGTGTGCCACTGGTGTTGTGGGGGGAGACCATGGAGCCTTTTCTGGTGCCTGACATCACTGGCATGGGTTTCCCCTGTATTTCTTGCCTTTGCCTCCTTTATTTTTACCATGTGATGGATTTTGTTTTGGAGGTCTAGATACTTTGGGCACTTTGCCACTACTGTTCAGTGCCAAAGTGCAAGTGCTCCCTTCGTAAATTGTTATTATGGATTGGTTATTCTATGATTGGCATATGTGATTAACTAGTCAGTCCCTAGTACAGTGCAGTGTGTGTACCCAGGGCCTGTAAATCAAATGCTGCTAGTAAGTTTGCAGCACTGATTGTGCCAACTACACAATCAGCTTTGCAACAAGGCCTCAGGCATGCCATTGCAGTGCCTGTGTGCAGCCTAGTACTGCCATGTCAACCTAGTAAGTTCACCCAATTCCCAGGCCCTAACCTTACCCTTTTCTTACATGTGAGTCACCCCTAATGTAGGCCCAAGGTACCCCCGTGTGCAGGGGGCAGTGTATGTGAAAGGTAGGCCCTGTGAAATACTGCCAATTTCATTTTTCACTATTGTAAGGCTATCTGTCCCATAGGATAGAATGGGGATTTTGACCATACCATCGTATGAGTATTACCGCCCATGGGAACAAGATGGGAAAATAAAGTTTGATATGCCTGAACTCAGAATGTTAAGATGCATCTTTTTGTGAGGGTGATTTTTACATTCTAGGTTTGAAAATACCACTTTTAGAAAGTAGGTATTTTCTTGCCTAACCATCCAGAATGCATCTGCTAGGTTGTGTATTGACTGTTTGGCTTGGAGGGACAGGGAAGATGTGTGCATTCTGTTCAGACAGCCACTTGGGGGGAGGTTAGGGGTGTCCTGCCTGTACAGGATGATTCAGGGATGGGATGGGCTGAAAAGGCCTGGGCTGCATTCGGAGAAGGGGGGGAGATTTCTTTCACAATTGAATGGGCCTGGTCTGCCAAGGACAATGATGTCTCCACCTCCTGCCAGGAAGCTGCACCAGAGAGGAAATAACTGGCTAGGCAAGCAGCTTCTCTGCCACAGAGAACAAAGGATTTTGTATTATAAAAAGATGGGCCCAGACCCCGGACTTTTAGATCACTTCTGGGAATCAAGAGGAACCTTTGCCAAGGAGAAGAGCTGAAGAAACTGAGGAGGAATACTGCCCCTGTGCTGTTGCTGTCTGGGGTTGGCCTGCAGTGGCTACTTTCTGCCAAGGAAAGGAGAAGGACTTTGCGTGTGCTGTGTCCCTTGCTTGAGGAAGTTCTGACCTGCTGAGAGGTGCCTGCCAGTGTTCTGGACCTCTGGGGGTTGTTGTGGGACAGGAAACTGCAAGAGCTGTAAATATGTAAACCGTGCATTGCATCGGTGCGAAAAGAATTTTCTGAAGCATCGCCACCACTGAAGAACCGATGCAGCGCCTGCTCGCGGCTGAAGAATCTGCTGTGCGACTAATCCTGTGCACCGATCTCCGATGTCCGAGATCACTGCACAGGTTCTGATGCAGGCCCCATTGTGAAAGAACTGAAGCATCGAGGGGACGCGGCTGAAATCATTGCAGCTCATCCCGGGTCTTCACGCATCGCATCGTACTGGATTGTCATGCATCCCATCGAAGCATCAAGCCTGTCGCATCTTTGGGGGATGCAGTAAGAAACCGACGCATCACCTCGCCATATAGTATGAAATTGACGCAACACCTCCTCTCTGATAAGGAATCAACGCATCACCTCCCCTGCACAGCAGTAAGGAACTGACACATCACCTCCCCCGGAACAAGAATCCAACGTATCACCTTCCCTGAGTGTAAGGAACCGATGCATCACCTTGCATGCGACCCTTTTTGCTTGCATTTTTTAACGCATCCAAGGTATTTTGTGTAAAAGTTTTGCATCCATCATTTTCTTGGAACGGAACTGTTTCTACTTTTTAAGAATCATACTTTTAGTACTGTATTGTGTATTTTTGTAGTTTTTGTCTTGTTTTGGTGTAGATAAAGATTACTTATTTTTCTCAACTGGTGTAGTGTCCATTTGTAGTGTTTTAACTGTATTACTGTATGTGTTCGCAAATGCTTTGCACACTGCCTCCGAGATAAGCCTGTCTCCTAGTGCCATGCTACCAAGGGGGTGAGCAGGGGTTATTTTAGAAGTGTATCCCCCTTACCCTGACTAGGAACAAGGGTCCCTACTTGGACAAAGTTACCCATGCCAACTAGAGACCCCCATTTCTAACAGTGCCTAACAATGAACTCCAGGATTATGGTGGTCTCCTCCTCAGTATAGTTTTTCTTCCTCCTCTGGGGTAGCATTTTTGAGGCAAGGCATAGAGTAACCAAGTAGAAACTCGGTGTGTGGCCAAACCTGGGCCTTGATTGTGTGATGCTTTTATTTGGTTTGTAGTGCAGGTCTTGCAGGTAGTGTCAATTGACTGCAGGTGTAGGTGATTACACTTCATCCAAATTAAGCCGTATATTCCACCCGAGTGTGGAGATTCACCCACAACTGCAGATGTAAAGATACTACTTGTAAATGTCCTCTCTGAATAACAAAAGTCATAACGTTCGATTTTTGCTTCAGATTACCTTTGTGAATCAGGTCCATTGTTTCTTCTGCAATAGTACTAAAGCACTTTCACACCCATCTTGGCATGCAGTACCAGACATTTTCTTACACATTTCACATAGTAGGAATCCCATTCTATTGATACAACTCCCACGCCAATCAGTGTAGCAGCCACACACTCCTGAAACCACTTTCATATCCCTCACAGTGTAGCACTCTGACAGTCCTGGCAGCATTGTCCCATTGCCCATTTCCACATCCTTCACAGACTAGCAGTCACACATTACCAGAAGCACTCTCATGGCCCTCACAAAGTAGCATCGAAGGCAATAGGTCTGGGCAATAACTGAAATCCCCACTTCATTGATTGGTGGGGTTGTGTGGGTTTTGTTGTGAATAGGCAAGTGAGTGAAATCAAAAATCAGCTCATTGGTTGATTTGATGCAAGAGTGTAAGGAGGAGAGACTGAGTGTGTGGATGATGAGTGACAGAGTGTATAGAATGATGGAGGACTCCGTGGTTGGAAGCCTCCAGACACTTATAGTTATTGTCAAGGCCTATTGCCTTTACCAATTTTTGGGGGGATCTAGAGATTTGAAGTGTGATTCAGATCAAATGAAGCAGAACTACAAGTCACAGAATGCAAAAGAAAGACATTCCAGTTTCACTTCATAGCATTACAACCTCCAGTTTAATAAGAGTAATTGGAGAAGAGGAGAAGGCAGTAGTGGTGGGCACCTAGCTAGGTGCTGGCTGCCACGCCGTTGATTGTTTTATCATATTTGTTGAAGCCACTGTAAAAAAAACTCCCAGGGCCCGCTCTTATCTTGCAATAGGAGTAATGGGAACCCTAAGACCGTGATACAGTGACACTGCTATTTGCTCCTAATAATATATTAACCATGGGTAGTGAGGTCATTTTTATTTTTCAAGGTGGATTCTTTCATCTTATTGTTATACAGTAATAACTATCACCCACTTATTGTATTTGGATTGCATTTCGATAATGTGGGCCTGCTGCTTAATCCATTCGTGCTTTTGAAATTGACTTCATAAAGACCCAAGTGGAAGTTGTTGTTCTCATGTTTATCATCAGATTTAATTAGATACCTCACACAGGTTACACTACTTGGAAAATATTTTTAATAATAATGAATAACATTTTATTTGATTATTTAACATAATAGTTAATGCCGTTTTAGTAGTTTCTACATATCAGTGTTAAAATCGCAAACCCGTATCTACAGCTCAAATACTGACGTTCTCGTTAATTCCAATGCAATTCGTGGGTCATCCCATCAGTGGCCATGTTTAATTTTACAATGCTGTGTTCCTTTCTATGATTTATCTTCCTAGAAGCCCTATCAAATTCAAGAGCCAACTTCATTTTATTCAGTGTCCTTGATACACTTGCCTCAAAATCGTCTTTGGCATCTATGATAATGTAATGATTCGAGTTTGTTTTTTTAAAACAGTAATCTGCTTCTCAGTAATTTTCGTTGTAAAACAACCTCATGCATTAAACATATTTGCATTCTGAAAAGGCTGATCCATGTTTGTCAGATTTATACGTATTTATAGGGAAGCCCTGAATTCCAACCATTCTTTCCTAAATTGTTAAATGGATGCTATGGTACATTTACTTTCACGTGGTAGAGGAAAAAAGGCAGGTTGAATCTATCCAACCTTTGACAAGAGTAGTAAGAACAGATACCATTAATCTCCATTTGTGTCCTTAAAAGTGACAGGTCCCCCCGCAGGCCCCCCACCCCTACAGTGTGTCCTTAAAAGTGACATGTGTGGCTGCAAAAGTGACATGCTTGTGTGTCCTTAAAAGTGCCATCTGCGTGTCCTTAAAAGTGACCCGTTTTTAAAAATGAAGCTACAGAGGTTCGTGGCCCTGTTCTTTTAAAATATAATGCCCCCCGAAGCCCGCGGTGCTCCATGCGGGCTCCTGGGGTATGTTAGGCTGTGATGTGGTGCCCGTGGTGGCCTAGTGTGAGGTGCTATGTCCCGTTTTTCACAAATAATGCCCTCCAGAGTTCGCTGGGCTCCATGCGGAGCTCCGGGTGGCTTATGCGACCATGGTGGTGGGCTCCTGTGGCTGAGGGTCCATGTAGGGCTAGCGGCTCTGGTTTTTTAAAAAAAATTGAAGCCCCAGAAGAGAAGCCTGCTGTGCTCCATGCGGGCTCTGGGGTTTGAGTGGCAATGGTAGGGGACTTCGATGGCGCCTGGGGGCGTGGGCGCCAAGGCCACAGTTATTTAAAAAAAAATAATGCCACCGGAGCACGGTGGTGCTCTATGAGGGCTCCATGGCGTAAGCTGTGGGTTTTCCAGGACGTTTGGGTGCGTGTTGGGGCGCGAGGCCCTGTTTTCAAAATTGAAGCCACTGGAGACCGCTACGCTCCACTCTGGCTCCGGGGCTTGAGTGGCTGGGTAGGGGGCTCCAATGGCGCCGGTGGGGGCGCGGGCGCCAAGGCACCAGTTGCTTTTTTTTTTTTTTAAAGAACCCCGTGGTGCTCCATGCGGGCTCCGGGCGTGTGGGTGGTGGTGGGGGCTCCTATGCCCAAGGCGATCTGTGTGGGGCACGAGGCCCCGTTTTTACAAAAATAATGTCACCGGAGCCCTCGGTGTTCCACGAGGGGCTCCGGGTGGCTCATGCAGTGGGGTGGGAGCTCCTGGGTGCTTGGGGGGCGTGTGCTGCTGGGGTGGGTGCTCCTATGTCCATGGGAGTTTGGTGGCCATGTGAGGCGTGAGGCCCCTTTGTAAAAATAATACCCCCAGAGCCCGCTGCGGTTCATGCAGGGCTCCGGGCCGTTTGTGCTACGGTGTGTGGGTTTCTAAGCCCTAGGTATCGTGTGGGGCGCTAAGCCCCAAAACATTTTAAAAAATATTGCCCCAGAGCCCGCTTGCCACAGGCACTGCTCTGGGGTGTATGGCGGCGTTTTCGAGGCTCCCAAGAGGGTCCCGATGGCGGGTACAGGGAGCCTCCCCCACCGTGGCGGCTGCAAGAGGACGCGCCCCTTCAGTGATGTCAATGGGACTCCCCTGACATCACTGAAGGGGAGGTCCCTTCCGCTGGCTTCACGGAGAGGGGAGCTCCCTGTAAGGACTCCCCAGTGAGGCTGGATTGTCGTGGTTTGTTTATTTTATTTTTTATTTAATGCGTTTTTTTATATAGCGCTGACTTTACCCGAAGGTGTCAGAGCGCTTCACAATAGGAACTGTACTGATATATGAGGAACAATTAAAAGTCACCAAGTTACAAAAGCAAACGTTACAGTACATAAGGTAATAGTGACAATTGTTCATGTATCAAGAGCAAATAAAATACAAGGGTAGACAGTGATACGTTACAGGAGGGAAAAAAAAGTGACATGTGCGTATGTTACAAAAGTGTACAAAGTACAAGTAGCGGTATAATACGGCACTAAACGGCAGATACTCAAACCATAAGAGCACATTAGTAAGGCACTTCTATAGTCATGTAGAACAGAATTTCCAATAATAAATTTGGAAGTGCCCTTGAAGGAGGAGAGGTGTGAGGTCAGTTTTGAAGGCCTTGGCAAGGGTTTTAAAGCAATGCTTTTTTCAATATTATATACACATGTAAATGTAAATGTATAGGCATTTATATAGCGCACTACTTACCCGTAGGGTCCCAAGGCGCTTCGACCGCTGCGAAACCCTTCCTGGCTTCCCTGAGAGATGGTCCCTTGATGGGTATCTCCAGGGTGAGACCAGGCATCCCCGGCGGTCTGGTGGGGCCGTTAGTGAAGATGAGGCAAGCTAATGCCCAGAGTTGCCGAGTGTGAACGCTGATCAGAGTGGGCACCGAGGCGAGAGAATTATCGAGTCCGCTGACCCTGGTCCAGAAACCTGCCGCGCCGGGAATCGAACCCTGGTCCCGGGCCGTCCTCTGCTCTCGGGTCTGCCGCCTCTAACCAGTGAGCCACACTACACGCCTAAGTTGCTGCTTGTTTATCCTATGTAAATGATAGAGCACGCAGGTCACTCATCTATAATTTTACCAGATACTCACCTGGGCCCATATCCAATTTAACTACTTATTTACCCAGAACAGGTAACCTGAGCACTACTACCAGATATTGAACTTTCCTAGGTCCTATACCCTTGGACTTACACTCCTGGTCACTGGTACCTGTGGACCTGTGGGATCAGGGAGTATAGCATAATAGGAGCGGTAGCAATACGATATTAAGCACTCATATAATAATCACAGACTCGAGAAGTTTTGGAAACCTTTATCTAATCTTCAGCCAAAGTCATGAACCAAAGGTTTACAGCAAGCAAGTTATCAATAATCAGAATCATGAAAAGCGTATACCTATGCAAAAGATATATTATGCCAACCATTTAGAATTCTAAAGGAAAGGAAAAGACAAGGAACATACTCAAAATGAACTTATAGAAAATCAGACTTGAAATGATATGTTCTAAAGAACGGGAAAATTAGGGGACATGCTATAAGTCACAGTTTAATCACTTTCAAGAGAGTGGGTAAAAAGAGGGGACACCAAATATTATGACATATCTGAATTTACCATGTAACTAAAGGGAAGGTAAGAAAAAAATGGAACACGCTAATAATTCAGGATAACCACTTCAGTTGCCTAAGGGAAGGGTAAAGGAAAGGATCATCTATATATACATGGACGGTACTTAATATTCACTCTAAGCAGGGGGAAAAAATGGAACATGCTAATAACGGAAGATTTACGACTTAGTATTTTGTCACAAAGGAAGGGAAATGAAAAGGAACATATGCAATTTATAACTTCAGCAAGTTCAAGGGGAGGGTAAGAAAAAGACACAATTATACTATTTGTTACCCACAGCGATCATATTTACCTAGAACGGTGTGAAGACCAACCCTGGCCACGGGTCAGTTAAGGACAGAAACCCCGAAAGTTGCAAACGTCAGTAGGCCAGCAAGTGCAGGTCAGAATCAGGACAGGAAAGCCAGATTTGGATCAGAACCGGTCCATCAAAGTTTAGACCAGCACCCGCAGTTCAGTTGCAATGCCTGCGCTACTCCCTCTCAGCAGCTATCAGTCAGAACCCCGATTGGGTTATCGAATTTCCCAGCAAAGTGCTTTGCCAGCACTTCAGGTCCCAGAACCCCGATTGGGTCAGCGAGTACTCTGACAGAGTGCTTCGCAACACCTCTGTTCTCGATCAGCTATTGAGTGCGTTGGGTCAGTGACTGGTCAGCTATTCAGACAAGTCGGACAATTTCTCTAGCTAAACCTACGCTAGTTATACTGTTTTCCAGGTCAGTGTACCACCACCCAATGTTGCAAGTGTAAGGATCCCCAATTTTGATTGGACAAAGGAGGAGGACAGGTCATCGCACCTCCTAAAATTTGAACTTTCACAGTCTCCTTATTTAAATTTCGTCTAGGCCCATCAAATTTCAGGTCCTCATGACATATGCTTTACACATAACAATGGTGAATGTCACATTGTATACAATGTAATAATTTCAGTACAGTTCTTCTTCTTCAGGCTAGGTGAGGGTTAGTTTACCCAGGCGCATCTTGGCCGTTGCTGCCATCTGGCAGGGATTCAATGACAAATGACTTCAGCCCTCCTTTTGTTGAGTGCCGTGTGCAAGGGGATTTCAAAATGGAGTATTCCCGTCTCTCAGGCCCAAAGTTTACGATACATGTAAGGTAAAAGAAACAGTCTTAGAACACAGAACAAATGATTTCACTGTATACCATGAGTCTCTACACTCCTCCCATTACTTTATATAAACTATAGCATTAAGATTAAGCAGAACGAACAGCTTAGCAAAAGCAGCAAGGCAAGCTTCTTGCATGTGAGAACACAAAGCAGCCATCTTAGCTCCACTGCGTAAGTGCAAACAGTTTCCCACCAAGCCAACGAATACGTCACATCACATGGGTATGACCGACGCATGCGCAGTCTAAATTCCCATGTAGCAGTGGCCATTTTAGGTTGCAAGCGTATTAATATTAGTAAACACATAAGCAAGCTTCACTCGGATACCCCGTGTAAGGGGAAAATGCAAATTAGTATGACAAGCATGTTGGTTATTTGTTAATACTGGTATTCGAGGTTCATGAGTACGAGCAAGTCGCTTTACATGCCAATCCTTGCTCCATCAACCCCCTCTTTGATGATATTTTATATCATCACAATTAATGGAACCAGATGCCAACTTTTCACATTTCACCCATTTCAATTTCTTCAAACTTTTTATTTATCTTTTTCTCAGCATCTTTATTAGGATGAGAATTTTTCATCCTTTTATAAATCTGATTATTTAATTCTTCTAATTCGAGCTCTTCGACATTTCTTTTCACGCCTCGCCTATTCACAGAATATTTCTTTTTGTGTCTTCGACATTTGCAGCAAATTGGTATTATGAATACTAGTAGACCTATTCCCGCTATTGGCATCAGTATTTTACTCACAAGACTTTTGCCTAAGTTAGAAAACCAACTACCATGGCGGAGAGACCATCAGTAATTCTCTTCCAAGCACTGTCAACCTCCAGTGGTTTAAGCTCTTTTTCCAAATTTGTAATATTTCTTACATACCCTTTAATCTCCACACTTTTGTCTGGTATGTAAGTGCAACAATGTTGCGCTTTCAACATTCTGCAGACTCCGCCCTCTTTTGCCAATAACATGTCAAGAGCAAGTCGATTTTGTAAAACCATAGATCTGATCGCAACCAATTCGGTATTGACCTTCAGGAAACCTCCAGCAGTGTCAGTTGATAACCGATCCACTACTGTTTAAATTTTACATATTCTGTGTAAATTCAGAGCCACTCCCACTGTAGGTATTAATGCACTAAAAATATCACCGACTATTTCACCAACACTTTCTCTTTTACTACGTACTAATTCATTAGTTCTTTCAGTGCTTCCAGTGATATTACCCACATGGTATATCTTTGGGAAGACAATACCAAAGTTATAGCTCCCATACCAATGGTCGTGCAATTTGAAATAGGCCTTGTTCCCACATATATAATAAATTCCAGGAAACACAGGCTCTGACCCATATTTGAAACCCCAACCCCCCAATTACCTTGCAATTGTGTTTGCATTCACTGGAACCAATGAATATATTGTTATATTAGCTGGTTCTTTCTCTTTGAAGACAAAGTTTCCCTTTCTTTTCGAAATCCAGTAACATAGCAGCATTAGCCCCACCATTTGAGGCGCTCTCTATGCTTTCAGCCCATTTAGGGGCTTTCTGATTCTTGTCTTTTGCTTTCTTTAGGAAACTTTCTCTTCTTTTCTCTACCATGTTCAGAAACATTTTCTCTTTTTCGTGTAATGAACAGGTCCAGTTATCTTTGTGTGCGTCATCTATATTTATTTTACCTACAGTTAGAAAATATTCACTCATGTATTTGGCTACATCTCTAGTTGTATGTACAGGGTTTAGGTTTCTTCGCACGGGAAGTTCAGGAAATATCACATCTAGATTAGAGTAGTAATACTGTAATGGTCCTCTTCTATAGAATAAACTAGTCAGAATAATACAGGAAATTCCATAGGTTAGTGGCAAATGGTGGTATGTCACACCCTCAGGTACCGAGATAGGCAGCTTCATACAGACATAGCAATCATCTATTTCCATAGCTTCTACATAATGTACTAACAGGTTTGCAAATACATTCAAGTGAGTTCTGTTTTTGATTTTATTATAATGTAATCCTTCCTCATCTGGTGCTTCTAAGTCTACTCCTGTTTGTCTAAGGCTATGTGCTCTCTCCGGTGTATCTGCTCTTTGTGGTGTATTTCTAGTTTGTAACTCTTCAGTATATTTTGGCAATTGACTAGTAGGGTACAGGTTAGTGTCTTTACTCATCATATGAGGAATAGCTATGGTTAGTCCTATCCAAAGTATAAGTACTATTGCTATACTACATAAACATACTTTGCAGCATGTTTTTAAACAACCTCGTCTAGGTCTCTCACTTACAGAAGGATCAGACATTTTGAATCAAAAGAAGCTTCAACCCCTCTTTGTAACTCTGTACAGCTTGATTTACTCGGGGCAACTTTCAGGTTGATTCCACTTCTTCGTCGGTCCGGTCACTAATCAATTCTTCATCATTTTCGTCACTTACTTCCAGGTTTTCAAAGTCTTCCAATACATGATAAGTCCATTCAGGACTCTGATATTTGTTATTCAGTCTTTTTATTCGGGCACTCCTAGTTTTTATCACAGCCGGATCAGTTTGACTTGAGACTTCATTCACCTGCTCAGGTTCTTCGTTAATTATCTTTAGTCGCAGTCTCAGTCTCTTGACAAATCTAGGTACCTTGTCTCCTTTTCTGAGTCTTTTAACTGGCACTGTGTTTTGGCTTTCTTCAAGCGCTCTTTTTTTTTTGTTCAGTTGTGGCACATTTGTTTCAAGATCGACTTCTGAGTTTCTCCCTAACTGACTAGGTCCAGGTCTTATGTCAATTTCTTCCGCCTGGTCACTAAACATCACCTTGTTCAGGTATATGCTGAATTTGGCTTTGTTTTGTTTCATTTTCTTCTTCCTGAACACAATTGTCTAGTCCTATCTGGTCCTGTTCAAGCACTTCAAACTTTTGATTTTCTTCCGCTTGAACTTCCGCCCTATTTTCTATCTGCCCCTCTTCTGGCTCAGGAGTTCTTGGAGGAGTGTCAATTTGCTGTTCTTTCCCTATCTGGTCCTCCTCAGTATCAGTTTTGATTTGGATTTCGATGATCTGAGTATCTCCCTCTACACCTGTCTCGTCCTCACTATCCCACTGTCAGTCTAAATAGGTTTGTCTTCTTGTTCTCACAGGATCTATAGTCAGGTAGATTACTGGGACCCAATCATCTTGACGGGAGCTCGGTTGTTCCTCCTCAGCTACTTCTGGATCAAGTTCTTGAGACCCTTCAGCTGCACAACCTTCAGCCTCCGTTTCTTTAGGTTCAGTTACTTTCTTCGTATGACTGGCATGGATCCACCATGGTACTCCTTCACATTTCACAGCTGTGGTGGTAACCAAGATTACTTGTCGTGGCTTTCCCCACCTTGGTGCAAGGCAACTTTTCCGAGTATGTTTCTTTATTACGACCCAATCACCTGGGTTCAGGTCATGTGCTGGAGTTGTTGGTCTGGCGACAGCGTCTTCCCCAACCTGGTGAGAGATAGAACGCACTTGGTCAGCCAGTTCTTTGCAGTATTCTAGTGCCAAATCATCAGATATGCTTATCAGTTTGTATCCTGCCACCCATGCTTGCCGCATTGCTCTTCCCATCAGTATCTCATGGGGACTCAAGCCGGTGTTCCGGTCTGGAATAATTCTGAGTCCCATTAAAACAAGTGGCAAAGCATCTGGCCATTTCATTTGAGTGGACTCACACATCTTTCCCAATCTTGATTTGATAGTGCCATTCAGTTGTTCTACCACTCCAGAAGCCTCTGGGCGATATGCACAGTGCAGTTTTTGCGTGAGTTTGAATGCTTCACAAATTTGTCTTATCACTTCACTATGGAAATGCTTCCCTCTGTCTGATTCAATTGTAACCGTAAATCCGTACCGAGGTATAAGTTCCCTAAGTAACAATTTAGCTATAGCGATGCTTTCATTCCTGCGTGCAGGATAAGCTTCCACCCATTCTGAGAACAGGCAGACAATGACAAGTATGTATTTCATTCCTCGACAAGGGGTTAACTGAATGAATTCAAGTTGTAATCGTATAAAAGGGCCCTTTGCCTTTCCAATTTTTCCTGGCAATACTACCATTTTCTTTCCTGGGTTAAATTGTTGACAAACCAGACACCTCTGGCAGAGTGCCTCTGCTATGTTTCTGAATTTCGAGTTGAACCATGCTTGTCTAAATATGCGTATCATAGCATCTCTACCCAAATGTGTGTCTCCATGTATCAACCTAGCCATGAGAGCAAGCAGACAGTCTGGCAATACAGGCATACCATCAAGGTAAACAATGACACCATCTTCATCCCTTCTCTGACAACCACATTTTCTCCAGTTTTCCTTTTCTTTTGGCTCTGCTGAGTCCTGTAAATCTCTCAATTCCTCCCATTTGTTTATTCCTTCTAGCATCATAAGTTGGTAGCTGTTTCCGTTTCCCTCAATCTTTTTATTAATAGCCATTTTGTATTTTGCACAATGTTGAGCTAACTGGTCAGCATATCGATTACCTGCTGTCACTTTGTCATTGCCAGATTTGTGAGCAGCACACTTGACCACAGCCAATTCTTTTGGTAACTGGATTGCTTCCAGTAAATCTTGTACATAATTTCCATTTCTGATAGGAGTACCTGAAGAAGTCAGGAACTCCCTTTGCATCCATAATTGCCCAAAGTCATGCACAACGTCATTACCATACTGGCTATCAGTGTATATGGTTATTTTCAAGTTCTTCCCAAATTTACAGGCTCTTGCCAATGCAACCAATTCAGCTACTTGTGCAGACTTGACTCCATGTAAATAGGATGCTTCCACTGGACCTCCCAAAGTACACACCGAGTAAGCAGCGCTTAGGCCTCCTTCCTCATGTCTCATGCATGAGCCATCTACAAACAGCTCATAATCTGCATCAGTTAAGGGCTCTTCTTTTATGTCTGGGCGTGGTTTAGTTCTATACTCGGTCAGATCAATGCAGTCATATTCGACTTCTCCCTTCACTTCTGCTGAGAGTGAATTTGGTAGTAGGGTAGCTCGATTCAGAATATTACATCTGGCAATGGTCACGTTTCCTGCACCTACAAGGATTCTCTCATACTTAGTCAGCCGACTAGGTGTGAAATACTGGGTTTTTGTTCTTGTCAGCAAAATTACAACTGCATGTGGAACATACACAGTTACAGAATGTCCCATGACAATGGATTCACTCTGTTCAAGACCATTGCAGGTTGTGGCTACTGCTTTCAGGCATCCGGGTAATCCAGCTGCCACTGGGTCTAATCTAGAAGAAAAATATGCTACTGGACGTCTGGTTGAGCCATGAATTTGGGTCAGGACTGAAAGTGCACAATTGTCTTGTGTGTCACAAAACAGTGCAAACTCCTTTGAGTAGTCAGGCATTCCTAATGCAGGAGCTGTACACATTTCACAAAAGCAGTCATGCTTTCGTCATCCCACTCCACCGGGTCCTTAGCTCCTTTCTTTGTCATCTTTATCAATGGCCTTGTTAGGACTGCGAATCCCACAATCCACTGCCTGCAGTATCCTACAACTCCAAGAAATATTCCGATTTCCTGTTTGGCAATTCCATATTTCGAATTATTCTAATTCTTTCTGTGGTAACTTTCCTGACACCTCTCTCTATCTGGTGCCCCAGATATTTCAATGATGTGGCACAGAATTGTAGTTTTTCTGGCTATACTTTATGTCCTCCTTCACCTAAATGGTTCAGTAAGGCAATTGTATCAACAACACAGTCTTTCCTGCTTGTAGACGCCACCAAGAGGTCGTCTATGTATTGCACCAGGACTGATTTTCCGGGCAATATCAGAGATTCAAGGCATTTTTTCAGAATTTGATTAAAAATTGAAGGACTCTCTGTGTACCCCTGAGGAACACGATTCCAGACGTAGACATGACTGACAAATTCAAATGAGAAAATAAATTTGCTGTCTGGGTGCAATGGAATCGAAAAGAATGCATTACATAGGTCAATGACGGTAAACCATCCAGCATTCCACGGTATTTGGTATAGAATCAGTGCAGGATTTGGCACAACAGGACAGCAAGGAACAAAAATTTTATTAACCATGCGCCGGTCCTGTATGACCCTGTACTGACCACTTGGTTTCTTTATGCCAATTATGGGAGAGTTACAAGGACTGCTCAATACTTCCTGCAAAATGCCTGCTTCCAGCAAACGTTTTATTTTGACAGCAACCCCTGCCTTTACCTCTGCACTCATTTTGTACTGTCGAGTATTTGGGTAGACTGCATCTTCCTTTATGGCTATTTTAATTGGGTCAACATTTGCCATCAATCCTACGTTTTTCCCAGTAAAATCCCATACTTCTGCTTTTACTGTCTGTTGGAGTTCTTCTGGTATGTCTTGTATTGTCAGTCTTTTCATTTCTGTCTCTGGTCTTGCCAACATTAATTTGTAAATTCCGTCTTCATCTGGGGTCTGAATTTCAATGCCATTTGGAGTGCAAAAGATAGTACAGTTCATTTTGCACAACAAGTCTCGTCCTAACAAGTTCACAGGACTTGAATAACAGACAACAAATCTATGCATTTCTTTAAAATTACCTATTCTGACTTCCATGGGTTCTGTAACTGGAGTACTAATCTGTTTATTAGAAACACCCACTACTTGGATCGCTTCTCCCGAGAGGGGTAGGTTTGGAATGTCCACTGTTCTCACAGTAGAATGGGTAGCACCAGTGTCCAACAGAAAGGTGAAATCATTTCCTTCAGCCTTTCCTTCAATGTATGGCCCTGACTGGTCCAACGGCAAGGAGGCACCAAGCACGCACTCCTCGTCCTCCCCCCTCAGGCACCGTCAGTAAGGTTCGTGACAGAAGAATGTGTCATGTAACAGAAATTGTGACGTTGCTGCTTCTCTATCCTCCCTTCCTTCCCAGTTTGTGGTGTCTTCACCCTGTTGTGCTTTGCTCCTATAATTTGGCCTAGGTGCACAAGGCAACTGATTCTGCTTTACCTGCTGCTGGGTCTTCCGTGGTACCTCGTTCTGCGTCTGTGGATTTAAATCATTAATTTGCACATTACCATTCTCCAGAGCCTTACACTCGTCCCTCCAATGTCCCATCTTTCCGCACCCATGGCAGGGAAACTTCTTTCTCGCCTCTTCTCTGCTCATTTTTTCCCTCGGCTTTCCCCCGTTTCCAGTTCCCTGAATCTGGTTACCAGTCATTTTGCTTAACTGCTGTTCCTGGTGCTCTGCTAATTTTACCTGTGCCCACCTGACCTTTTCTTTCAACTCTTTTCGTTTATTTTCCAGATCATCCTCACAGTACTTAGCATATTTCAGGACCTCAACAATTGGCTTAGCCTGACAACAGATTTTGTTGTCTTTGATCCACTGTGAGATCTCAGGCCTTAACCCTAACACAAATCGATAAATGAAATGGGTCATGTCTTTCATTTCGATATTGTCATGGCCACTGTATGTCTTGAACACCTGTAACAGACTATCATAGTATGAATGAACAGTTTCATCTCGGTTCTGAGTGGTTCTATCTATCCTAGTCCAGTCAGTCTCTTTTGCAGGCACCTTTCCTTTCAGGTACAGTATCACCTGATTATATTACTTCATCACATCCTCGGAAGAGGCCCCTGTCTTTGGGTCTCCAGGGTATTCTTCATTTGGCCAATCAACAGCAATTTTACATTCTGTCCACAAATCTACGGGAACAACAATGTCAAAAAATCTGTTTAGATCTTTCAGAAGGCACTTGGAAACCTTCACAAATCTTTCGACCTGTCTGTACCAGTCTACAGGTTTTTCACGCAATTTTGGGAAGTCATTTGTAAAGGATACAATATCCTGTCTGGCCCATGGCACATGTACATAACCTCCACCTGGCACTTCTCGCATAGGATATCATTTTTCCACTTTTTCTGCTTCTTTTAAGACATATTCAGAAGTCATTTGCTTTGAGTGGGTCTCTTCTTTCTTCTTTGCCCACCTGGCTTTCCATTTTTCTAAGTCTCCCCATTTTTGTAACAGGTTTAGTAATTCTCTTATCTGCACCTTTTTTCCTGATACATTCATGTTTTCTAAATCTTTGTCTGAAAATTCTGCTCGGTAGGGTTTTTGCAACACTTTAGATTTACCAATGTCTATTCCCTTGCTAGCTGCGGTGTCCATTAATTTTTCATGATACGCTCTGGTATTACGGGTAATACTTTTGCAAATGAATAATAATTCATCTTCACTAAGAGTGTTCAGTCTGTCCAATCCCACATTCCCCGCCATCAATTCCTCTAATTCAATTCTCAATTTATATATATCTAATGGTTTTGGCTGGGGATTTGGTCTCTCTAGTTCTCGGGTCCATCGGTCTATTTCTTCAGGAGTCACTACCGTGGCACTTCTGGTACCAGAAGATGACTCTATTTGGACTTCTCTTGAAGTTAAAGGAGTGTTCTTTCTCCTTGAACTGCCTTCGGGTTCCCTTATTGGTAAGTCCATTAAGGATATTACAGACTCACATTCGCTTGCCTGGTCGTCTATCAGCAAGGTCTCTTTTCTCGGCTGCACTACGGATGTAGTTATAACTGGAGCTTTTGGACTACCTTGCTTATCCCCATACAAAGGAACAACTGGGCCAATAGTTACTGGGATAGTCTATGCTTCAGGACTTGTATTTAATTGAGAGATTGTCTGGATTAGTTCAGTTCTGTGTCTGACTAAAGCCTCTCGTTCTCTGTCTTGTAGTACCTTTTCCATGGACGTTTCATGTAATATTTGCAGAATCAAGGGTGGGTTTAAACTCGGAGCACTTGGATTTGCCATACTTGGTCCCTCATTATAATTTGGGTTTACAAATGGGTTCCTCGAATTTAGGGATCTGGATTCCTCATTATAAGGTGGTGGATTCTTCATTAATAAATCCTCCAGATAACCATCTTCTGAATCACTACTAGTCATTAAATGTTTTGTTTTCTCAGTCCTCTTACCTCCCGTGGGCTCTTCGAAGGTTAGTAGAGGATATAATCCTTCAACTAACATGTTCTGTCTCCATCGTTTCATTTGTTTGTCTTTAGTTTCTCGTTGAACCTTAGGATAGAATTTACTCAGCCCTTTGTCAATTCTGGGTCTGGCTCGCTCAAAAGCTTCTATTTTCCATTCCTCTAATGCCTCATATTGCATTAATCTAGGTCTGGGATGTAAATCATTCATTCGGGTTCTTAGGTTGAACAAAATCCTTCCATTGAAGGTGCCTTCTAATGGAAATGCTAAAATTCCGTCATCTTTAGTATATTCCATCCAGTTCTCTAACCATACACAGGAGTGATAACCTCTGTCAAACATCATAAATGATGCGGGGGTGTTTGGTGGTGGAATAATAACTCCTTCTCTAGTTTTGATGGGCTTGATTTTTTTAAAGTAATTCCTGACTTTGTCTACAAGTGACAATTTTCTCTTGCTTCCATACATATTGTGAGGTCTACCGCTTATCGACTGATCTCTAGCAAAACCTTGGTATCTTGGATCAGGTCGAATCTCTGGATTGCTTGGATACCACATATACTTTCACAGTGTTCACTTATGCGGAAATACTAATTTCTGTTTACCAAATACTTCCAATAGTAACACGTCTTTTATTTCTTTGCAACCAACCAACGCTGCGGTTTCAAATGATTTCAACCAATGAGTGCACGTTTTTTCTGGTGAGACGAGCTCCCACGCTCCTGCACTCACCCCTCCTTTACAATGCTAGCTCAGCTAAACGCCCGCTGTCTCGACCAATACCAGCGCGGCACTGAGTGACGTCAGCGCAGCTCCGCAACTGACTCTCTCCTTCACAAGGTAATGAAAAACTCAATCTTTATTTTAAAGTGCAAGTGCTCTGTTTATTTTACAATGCAAAAACATTCGCCACTGTACTCGAGTGTCTAGAAAGAAAAGATTTATTTCACTGCAAGTAAATCCCTTCCATTTACTTTTCATATACTGCGGATACATCTCTTCTGCCTACCCTTCACACAAGCATTAGAGAACCTGCTACTCCATTCGAGTCATCCACTCGGGGATATATACTAAGGCCAAAGTTTCACCAGTGAACCCCTTTGCTATCAATCAAGCTCAGACTAACCTATCATTTATTCATACATACAGAAAACCCTGATTAGTGCTTCCAGTTCTGCACAACCATGCACTAACATCCCTCGAGCCACTGACATCGTTGCGATGTGGCTTCCCTTTACCACCCGCTATTCTGCCCCCGGGGATTCCAGACAAACATATAACAGTCACAAACGGGTTTGGTTATTACATAAATCAATATAGCAGCACATCAGTAACATTTTAAAATATTTCAAAACATTTCATTTTTTCTAAACAAATTTCATTTCATCGATCAATACTTTTATTTAGCAGCAATTACCTACCTACCTATCTTAACTAATCCCTAACCATCCTCTGCTACCAGAAAATATACTGATAGAGCGCGCAGGTCACCCGTCTATAATTTTACCAGATACTCACCTGGGCCCATATCCAATTTAACTACTTATTTGCCCAGAACAGGTAACCTGAGCACTACTACCAGATATTGAACTTTCCTAGGTCCTATACCCTTGGACTTTAACTCCTGGTCACTGGTACCTGTGGACCTGTGGGATCAGGGAGTATAGCATAATAGGAGCGGTAGCAATACGATATTAAGCACTTATATAATATTCACAGACTTGAGAAGTTTTGGAAACCTTTATCTAATCTTCATCCAAAGTCATGAACCAAAGGTTTACAGCAAGCAAGCTATCAATAATCAGAATCATGAAAAGCGTATAACTATGCAAAAGATATATTATGCCAACCATTTAGAATTCTAAAGGAAAGGAAAGAACAAGGAACATACTGAAAATGAACTTATAGAAAATCAGACTTGAAATGCTATGTTCTAAAGGACGGGAAAAATAGGGGACATGCTATAAGTCACAGTTTAATCGCTTTCAAGAGAGTGGGTAAAAAGAGGGGACACCAATTATTATGACGTATCTGAATTTACCATGTAATTAAAGGGAAGGTAAGAAAAAAATGGAACACGCTAATAATTCAGGATAACCACTTCAGTTGCCTAAGGGAAGGGTAAAGGAAAGGATCATCTATATATTCATGGACGGTACTTAATATTCACTCTAAAGAGGGGGGAAAAATGGAACATGCTAATAACGGCAAGATTTACGACTTAGTACTTTGTCACAAAGGAAGGGAAAAGAAAAGGAACATATGCAATTTATAACTTCAGCAAGTTCAAGGAGAGGGTAAGAAAAAGACACAATTATACTATTTGTTACCCACAGTGATTATATTTACCTAGAACGGTGTGAAGACCAACCCTGGCCACGGGTCAGTTAAGGACAGAAACCCCCGAAAGTTGCAAACGCCAGTAGGCCAGCAAGTGCAGGTCAGAATCAGGACATGAAAGCCAGATTTGGATCAAAACCGGACCATCAAAGTTGAGACCAGCACCCCCAGTTCAGTTGCAACGCCTGCGCTACTCCCTCTCTGCAGCTATCAGTCAGAACCCCGATTGGGTTATCGAATTTCCCAGCAGAGTGCCTCGTCAGCACTTCAGGTCCCAGAACCTCGATTGGGTCAGCGAGTCCTCTGACAGAGTGCTTCGCAGCACCTCTGTTCTTGATCAGCTATTGAGTGCGTTGGGTCAGTGATAGGTCAGCTATTCGGACAAGTCGGACAATTTCTCTAGCTAAACCTACGCTTGTTATACTGTTTTCCAGGTCAGTTTACCACCCCCCCAATGTTGCAAGTGTAAGGATCCCCAATTTCGATTGGACAAAGGAGGAGGACAGGTCATCGCACCTCCTAAAATTTGAACTTTCACAGTCTCCTTATTTAAATTTCGTCTACGCCCATCAAATTTCAGGTTCTCATGACATATGCTTTACACATAACAATGGTGAATGTAACATTGTATACAATGTAATAATTTCAGTACAGTTGTTCTTCTTCAGGCTATGTGAGGGTTTGTTTTCCCAGGCGCATCTTGGCCGTTGCTGCCATCTGGCTGGTATTCAATGTCAAATGACTTCAGTCCTCCTCTTGTTGAGTGCTGTGTGCAAGGGGATTTCAAAATGGAGTATTCCCGTCTCTCAGGCCCAAAGTTTACGATACATGTAAGGTAAAAGAAACAGTCTTAGAACACAAAATACATGATTTCACTGTATACCATGAGTCTCTACACTACTCCCATTACTTTATAACAAACTATAGCATTAAGATTAAGCAGAACGAACAGCTTAGCAAAAGCAGCAATGCAAGCTTCTAGCATGTGAGAACACAAAGCAGTCATCTTAGCTCCACTGCGCAAGTGCAAACATTTTCCCACCAAGACAACAAATATGTCACATCACATGGGTATGACCGACGCATGCGCAGTCTAAATTCCCGCATAGCAGCGGCCATTTTAGGTTGCAAGCGTATTAGTATTAGTAAACACATAAGCAAGCTTCACTCGGATACCTTGTGTAAGGGGAAAATGCAAATTAGTATGACAAACATGTTGGTTATTTGTTAATATTGTTATTCGAGGTTCATGAGTACATGCAAGTCGCTTTACTTGCGAATCCTTGCTCCATCATAACTAACAGCAAGTAACAAAGCCAATAGTCCTACCTCATAAAAATAGCAGCCAGTGTCAAAGCCAACAGGCCCACCTCATACAACTAACAGTCAGTGACAAAGCCAATAGTCCTGATGATGTTACTTGTTGCATCATATAGCAGGACACATCGGCAGAAATATTACATGTAAAAAGAAAATAAATATAAATATATACATATATATTTTTTTTTCCAAAACATGAACGGCTTCCCATAGCTTAAGGGCCTATTTATTATAAAGGCATCAGATACCCCAATTACTGTTTCCTCTGCTTACAGGTTAAAATAAAATAAATAAATAAATGTTGGGGTAACTACTATGATTAATGCACATTCTAGAGCGGGATATATGATTATGTATAGCGGATGCTTTGAGGGTGCATCAAATACCCATATGTTTTATGGGCATGCTGTAAAGAATGTGTACAAAGCCATAAATGCAGAGGTTTTGTTTTCAATTTCATTTTTTATTGTTTTTTTTTCCTTTTATTTAACCCAGACTCAGGACCTGCCGGAATTAAACCTCACAGACTCGGACCTGCCGGAATGAATCCTCACAGACTCGCAAATGTAAACCGTTGAGACAGGTATATGCATTTAGAGATGCTTAGGTCTGAGTAGTTTTGTACACCTGTATCTTAGAAGCTCTGCTTTACTAATGTGTTCTCCTGTATGTGTGATTTTATAGCTCTGGATTCCAAATTACATAAGATTCTTGATGAGCAACAACACCGCACAGTGGCTCAAGTTGCGTCGCTGAGTACACAGGATAACCCCGTTCTTACAGGTAAATAACAAATGCTGTGGTTCTTTAAAATGTCTAAGACTTGGGAGTGTCTAGACCCCCCCTAAAAAAAACAACACCCCTCTGCGAACTATAGGAACGCTCCTCAGAGGCTTCTGCTAAGGTCTGGTTTATACTACAAATGGGATTATGTTTTTTTCTTTACAGGGCCCCCGGAGGCACGCCAGGACACCGTGATTATGCAAGAGACGCCGCAACAACCACAAGAAAGACCTGTAAAAAGGAAATCTACAGCATCTAAAGACAGAGCTGTGACAAAGAAAGGATCTGTGAAAAGTCATCTAAAAGGTGTGTTTTTATAAAAGGGTGTGAAAAAAAAGAACTCTCTGGGTTTTATTTTCGTAATCAACAGGGTCGCATCCCTGTAGTACCGACGGTGCTGCTGCGGGTAGTGTAAGCATCTTATTCAAGGTTTCTTAGTTTTCCTAATATATATATATTTTTTATTTTACATTTCTAGGAGCCGCTCAAAAGAACATCAATGAGGATACTTATAAGGTTAAGAGAGCTACAAAACGGTTAGCGGATAAAACAAAGACTGTCCTGAACACCGGGCCTGCAGCAAAAGGTGTGTGTAGGCGTGTTCGCCAGGATAAGCTCTGCTCTTATTACAAACATATCCATCAGAGAACCGGGACAGCTCTGAAATGCAAAATTAAGCCACCCACCAACATGCTTAACACCCCTACAGGATTCTCTATTTTGCGCGGGGAGGGCATCAACAGCGGGGTAGTGCTCACAACCATTGACAATGTAAGACCAGGTCTATGTAAAAGTGACGCAATGTATCTGAAACCTCTCAGGGTCTCAAAAGGGAAGCTCATTTCGAGAAAACCAACCCTTAAGAAGAAGCAGCTGAACCCCGTACCCCAAACAGATCCTTTAAATCTCAAGAAGAAGTTGGTCCATGTGTCCCAAGCAGACCCTTTAGACCTCAGCAAGAAACGTGTGCTCACTGAACCCCTGACGCCTCCTTTAGATCTATCTTTAAAAATTGTTGCTAAGCAAGGGAATGATCCCACTACCCCAGTGCTCTCTAAGGACCCGCTGGCGGCGACGCCGGTTGTGGAAGATCTGTTACAACCCCAAACCCTTAAAATCAACAGGCTTAAGAAAATATCTTAAGAATAAGCATAGGTTAGAGGCGTAAGAAGTAGAAACACAGGAAGGGTCTTTAAACAAACCTGTTACACCGCAGACCCCCTCTCATCCTCTGAAACCCTCAGGAGCTTCAAACAAACTAACAAACTAACGAAACACTTCTATAGTCGTTCCTGCCGTATTTAGAGACAACGTGCCTGAAAATGGGTGTCCTTTAGGAGGAACTTATACAGACAGCCGAAGGTGTCTCAAGACGGTGACAGGGTTGTTAGACAGCCTTGCTGTACCCTTAGAAACAGCATATGGGGGACCTTGTAACCCATGCAGTGGGATTTTCCAGACGTCTGTTACACATTCACCCACCCGCCCCCCCTGGCAATACCTTAGCAGCTAGGACCCTTGATTATTGTGACAGTCATTTACACTCACACAGCCTTATGTCACCTATCACCCCTTCAGGAGCATACAACCCCACCACCCCAGTGATCGTGTAAACCCCCTATCACCCCCTGCAATACACACCCATAACAGTACGGGCTGGGACGAATGATCAAATCATAGTGCGGAGGTGTCATTTAGTAAGGTCCCTTCCCCAAACGCCCTGGGGTGTTCGTATTGGGATCCTATTTCTATGATCCCCCAGACCCGCAGTTACAGAATGGGGGTGGTTTTGAAGGTCCAAGAGAGGTCCCTGGGGTGTTAGAGGCTGTTATACACCCAAGCCCTATATTCATCCCCAACCCACCACAATATGACCCTGTAAATCCCAAACCGGTACTAGATGCGCATGTAAAGGATATACAATTGGCGGTCAGAAAGCTAAAATGCCAAGCGATCACAGCAACCTTCAAATGGGGGCTGGGGGGTAGCGGTGACAGGTCCATGGTGGAGGCGCAGCAGAAGATACTGCAAAGGGTTGACCTGTGTAAAAGAGTGATCCTCCAAATGTGTCAGGATCTGACATATGGTCTATACAAACGTGACTAGGACAATGCCATCTCCTAAAGAAACGCCAGACCCATGGTATACAAACAGTCTTGACAAAATCCCTGCGTTTCTTATGCTTACGAGGGCGTAAAAAGTACATAGAGCACCGCAAACAGCGTCATACCTTTTCACAAGCTACCTCCAAACCATATACAGCAGTGCCAACCACACATCAGTACACAAGTTTAGGAGAGAACAGCCCAAGGGGCGGACAGTTGAAGGGCTCTGGTGTTAGAGTACCAACACTTCACCATCCGGAACACCTAGTGGAGTCGCGGGGTGGGTCTGTAACAGAGGCTGCCAGGAGCACGCCACACATAGGTACAGCCCATAATGTTCAGATAGGTGGGGGTCTGTTACCTAGAAAAACATGGTCCCGTGAAAAACAAAAATGGGCTAATAGCACTAAGAACCGGCGGCTTTCTTTTAAGAGGTAAACTAAAGAAAGCCAGAATATGTGCTACCAGGATGCTTAAAAGACACACAGAGCCCTTACTACACCAGAATCCCCAAAATCATACACTAACAAGCTCTCCACCAAGTCAAAGGTCTCAAGATGAGGATTCAGGGGCCGTATATTTAGAGAGCATTAGAAGCTACAGGGGGGATGTAGAGAGATTTAATGCCACCGAGCACTACGAGGAGTTCAGGTTTGCTAACCTTCACCAAATAAGGTCCTCCGATCATGGTGTTTTAGCTATGCATCAGGCGGTGCATAGAAAGGTTGTTACACGATGTGGGTCCCAATGATTTTTTCCAACTGCGTTTCCAGGGGCAGGGTTTGATAGTCCTTTGTTCACCAAAAGGAGGTCACGAGATGTGTTTGACGCTGTGGAATTTTTAGACAATATTTTGCAGCTTTTACAGAGCAAGGCTGAACTAGTCGCCTATGGCACTTTCCGAGTCATAGCCCTCATTGTACGGGGCCGTGAGGGAGGTGTTTCTCGACCTTTAAAGAGCATGCTATACAGCCAGATAATAGGTAAGAAATAACGTTGACTGCTCGACTTTAACAATGACTCAACCAACACATGTCTGGCGGCCAGCATCGCAGGGTTGCTGATGGAGCGTGCCACCACCGACGTCACAGTGTTTTAGCTATACATCAGGCAGTGCAAGCGCTCATAGAAAGGTTGTTACACGAAGTGGGTCCCAATGGTTTTTTCCAACTACGTTTCCAGGGGCAGGGTTTTGATAGTCCTTTGTTCACCAAAAGGAGATTATAGGATGTGTTTGACGCCGTGGAATTTTTAGAAAACCTTTAGCGGCTTTTACAGAGCAAGGCTGAACTAGTCGCCTATTGCACTTTCCGAGTCATAGACCTCATTGTACGGGGCTGTGAGAGGGGTGTTTCCCGACCTTCAAAGAGCGTGCTATACAGCCAGATAATAGGTAAGAAACAACGTTGGCTGCTCGACTATAACAATGACACAACCAACACATGTCTGGTGGCCAGCATCGCAGGGTTGCTGATGGAGTGCGACACCACCGACGCGGTCATCCTGGCTAGAGCGGCTGAAGCCCATGAGGTTCTTATACCTCCAGACCGCATGGTCGGCTTTTGTGACATAGGTCTTTTTGAGAACTATTTCTCTGTGACTGTGAAAGTTCTTTATCATAGCGGCTCTTGGAAGTACTTTACAACAGGGGACTGTGTGGGAAACAAGGCCGTAAATGTCCTTCACCACGAAAATCACTTTTACGGTATCTTGAACCTTAAAGGTTTTCTGGGAGTCAAGTACGTGTGTACACATTGCGACCACATATACAGTAGTAAGGAATGCCAACAGTGTGAAATGCATTGTAAGATGTGCCAGAGGGATGGGTGCGTCATAGACATAGCGCTGAAGGTGATGTGTCGCACCTGTAAGATGTTTTGTCACTATCAAGACAGTTTGAGCATCCATAGGAAAGCTGCTAGATGCAGCCCTAAAATAAATTGCTTTGAGTGTGGTCGGTATGTGGCTGATGATCACAAATGCAAGGGTATGAAATGTCCCCGGTGCCAGACATCTTTTGATGTGGGTACCAACCATCGGTGTTACATGGTTAAAGGCAGACCCCAGACAAAGACCGAAGCATACATCGTGTTCGATATAGAGTGAACACAAGTGACGGGAGTACACCAACCTAACTATATTTACGCAAATCATCTAACTTCTGATGCCAGCTGGTAGTTTGAAGTTAAACATGCGTTGGTGATTTCCTTAACACTTTTATTCAAACCGAATTCCAAGGGTACACCATGTTAGCCCACAACTCAAAAGCCTACGACTCGTTCTGTGTTTTGCAAAATATGATTCATGAAAAGGTACAAGTAGAACTCATCACTCAGGGTTCCAAGCTGATGTTGTTAACCGCCAGTCAGTTACAAATAGGGTTTATAGGCACCCTGAAATTTCTACCCATGAAATTGAGCAAGCTTCCAAAAGCCTTTGGATTCCCCGGGTGTAAAGGTTATTTTCCACACTTTTTTAATACCTGGGCTAACCAGAATTATGTGGGTCCCATGCCCCCTCCTGACATTTACGGGGTTGAATACATGAAGCCAGCCGAGAAAGAGAACTTTCTACAATGGTACTCTGAAAACCTTGAAAAGGAGTTTCATTTTCAAACAGAGTTGAAAGCTTATTGTCAGGCTGATGTAATGATCCTACGACAAATGTGCAACCTCTTCAGAGATGTTGTGGTGGAGATGACTAAGACAGTCAGGATGTTGAAACCCAAGAAGCCTCAAAGGACAAAAAAAGTCAGGGCTTTAAAACCCAAGAAGCCTCAGATGACAAAGAAAGTCAGGGCCTTTAACCCCAGGATGTCTCAAATGCCGAAGGCGGTCGAATACATCGACCCTTTTCAAAACATCACTTTGACCTCCATGTGTATGTCCATTTACAAACACATGTTTTTCAGACCAGAAAGTATCGCTCTAGTCCCTCCAGACCTCTATAACGGAAAACAGAAATGTTATTCAATCCCCTCTATCCGTTGGCTCATGTACATCTCTGAGAAGGAAGACATGCAGAGTCACCACGCCTTACTGGGTGGTGAACACCGTGTGGGTCCCTATTACCTGGACGGGTACGCTTTAATTAATGGAGTACCGACGGCCTTTGAATTCAACGGCTGTTTTTACCACGACTGCCCTCAATGTTACAAGCCTCATGAGTTTAACAGATTGCTGGGTGCCAAATTTGAACACTTACACAGACGTACTCTGTTGAAGGCCCAGTATGTTGAAAAATGTGGCTATGCTATGAGGGTTATTTGGGAGCAAGAGTGGTTAGAGATGTTAACAAATGACACCGAGCTCTGCTCTTTCCTTCAGAGTCATGATTTACCGGAACCCCTGGAACCTCACGACGCCTTATTTGGGGGTCGTACAAATGCCATACAATTGTACAGGGCCACGCCAGCGGGTGAAAAAATACACTACTGTGATTTCACCAGTCTGTACCCATTTGTGAACAAAATTAAGGTATACCCCTTAGGAAACCCCAACATCATCTATAGAGATTTTAAGCCCATATCCGAATACTTTGGGCTAGTTAAATGCGAAATCTATCCTCCGAGGTAGCTTTACTTTCCTGTGTTACCATACAGAGTCGGTGGTAAACTGCTGTTCCCCCTCTGTCGAACATGTGCTATGTTTAAAGAAGTTGTCTGTTGTAGACACACCGACGAGCAAAGGATGCTCACAGGGACCTGGTGCAGCATCGAGGTAGAAGCGGCCTTAGAGAAAGGTTACAGGCTCGGGAGGATATACGAAGTGTGGCATTTTAAGAGGACCTCTACACAACTCTTTGCCCCGTACATTAATCTGTTTCTCAGAGACAAGCAGGAGGCCTCGGGGTATCCCGAATGATGTACTAGTCAGGATGCAAAACAGAAATAGATTGATGACTACTACATTCACAAGGGTATTCATTGACGACCCCATTTAATAGAGGTCAACCCAGCCCGTCGACAGTTAGCCAAACTCTGCCTCAACTCCTTATGGGGAAAATTCGCACAGCGTACAAATCTATCAAATACAACCTTAATAACAGATCCTGATGAGCTGTTTAAGTACCTATTTGCCCCTTGTTACGAGGTATCCAGCTGAGAGTTTATCAATGACAATACCACGGCATTATGTCAGAAATACACAAAAGCATACCCCACAATGTGTTACAACATAAACATCTTCATAGCATGCTTCACGACAGCCCGCGCTCATCTAGAGCTTTACAGGGTTATGGATAAACTCCAGAACAGCTGCTTGTATCACAATTCCAACTCTGTGATTTTTCTGAGTAAACCAGGGGATGAAGACCCTCCTCTTGGGGATTATCTGTGTGATTTGACCAGCAGGTTCGATAAGGATGAGCATATAATAGAAAATACCTCATCCGGACCTAAGACATACTCCTACCGCACAAAGAAGAACAAAGTGTGAATGAAGGTCAAAGGCATAACCCTAAACGTCAACAACACCCTAAAAATCAATTTTGACAATCTAAAGAATCTGGTGCACGAATACGCGGCAACAGCCGATTGTGAAAATCCTAAACCCATAGTTGTGAACCAGCCGTGCATAGTCAGATCCAAAAAGAAGTGGGAAATCAAACACATCCTTGACATAAAACCTTAGGCGTTGTTTTTGATAAAAGGGTCCTGACCACTGACTATAAAACACTGCCGTATGGTTATTAGCCCCATTAAAGAGACAAACCCCACACCATGGACACCAGATTACTGCATCCATTCTCCTGCGTGTTAGCAGGGCCCTCAAACTGCGTTATAAAAAAGCTCTTAGAAAGCACTGCCTCTGTTTTATCCCAGACCCCTGATTACATTGTGTGGCTTTATTCATGCTGGCAGTCTCATTATACAGCCCTGGCCCGTAGTCTCCCCCATATCAGATTTATAGAAGGTATTCCAGATAATCTCAGCGATGATGAGTTACTGCCACCGTCCCGTGTAAACATGATAATTGCTTATGCGTGAAGGGGGTGGTCATCCGGAGTTAGAGAGAGCTTTTACTCAATATTCACATCATCGCAATCTAAGCATCTGCTATATTGTGCAGAACTTGTTTTACAAGGGTAAGAACAGCAGATCTATAGCTCTCAACGCTCCGTACCTTATTTTATTTAAAAATCCCCGTGACAAACAGCAAATATCCGTCATAGCTAAACAAATGTACCGCGGAAACACCCACTTCTTCATGGACTCCTTTAGCGACGCTACAGCAAAACCCCACAGATACCTACTGGTAGACTTAAAAAATGATACTCTAGAAGACTATAGACTAAGGGCTGATATTTTTCTGCCCAAGCTACCAGTCGTTTACACCCCAAAGACCAAGACCCGGTCCTATAAAAAAGCAGCTTTGTTGACTTTTAGAGACATTTACAGCCAGGTCCTTAGAATACAAGGTGTTGACCATGTCGGCCTGTCTACAGCGCAATTTAGCTCTCCTGAAAATGCTTGTTACAGCCAGTCCCCAAAGCTGAAAGGCCATCCTGTGCCCTGCTTCTGATGACTTAGTTGCGGCCATTGCAGAAATAGCCCTAAACACCCTAAAAGGCAACGTCCCTATATCAAGTAGTCAGTTACAAGTTCTGAAGAAGAAGAGGGGTCTTATCAAGAAGCTCAGTAATAGAAGGGCCTCACTCATTACCAAGAAGAAGCTGGTGAAACAATCTGGGGGGTTTATAGGCGCTTTGCTGGGTATAGCTATACCTGTAATTAGAAGCCTCCTCTCGGGACGGTGATGGAGCATGCCACAAAAATGTATTTGGTTCCTAAACAGCAAATAGACCAGCTGGGCAGAAATGAGACTCTACAACTGGATGCTGAAATTAAAGACATTTTGAACCGTACTGATCTAAACCCCTACGACAAGGCTAACCTTTACTCTAGCACCCTTAAAAACTTTTTAGGTTCCTACAACCAGTGGAATACTGAGAAAAACAAGCTGACTCTATATACCCCCGACTCTGAACTTCCTGCAGCCCCTACGAATGTCCCTCAACCCCTGCACCACCCTCAGATACCTTTGTTGACGACCTCTTAGAAAATATAAGTCAATGGCATAGAGGGGCAGTGCAAATGTTGATGAGTAAACTATCAGCTTCTAAAGACCTAACAGCCTGGAATGAGCGAGGAGAATTTCTCTACAAGAGAAAGCCGGTTGCAGGGTCGCACATGTACGATCTAGTCAAAGATCTCACGCACCCCAAAATCCTAACGCTTTAAAATGCACCTCGTGATTGGGATCAGTTTCTACGAGCTGCTGCTGAACTCAACATCCCTTCCACGCTCGTGAGTAATAATGATCATAGGTGTCTGCTTGAAAATTTAAAGACACCCCTCCCTCCAGCGCCTGCAGGCTCTGATGCTCCACTGTTATCCCCCTCTTGGAGTACCCCACTGGCGCCATCTGTACGGTGAAAAAGACAGTTGTCCAAAGCCCATACATGGATTCAGCCTTAATGTTTTTTTAAATAAAATGTACAGTTTATGTGTATAATCGTGCTGATTTTTCTACATATATTTCTTCATCAAAGTAATGCGCAACCTACATCCATGTTTGTAATAAACACTTTAATAACTTTTCATCCCGTCTCACGCGTCTTTTTTAAAACATTTTTAAATTATGATGCATGTATAAGTAATAAAATACAGAGTCTGAATGCCTGTTTTAAAAAAAATATTGTCTTTATTTTTAGACGTTCATCATTAAACAAATACATGTTATAAGCCCTTACAATTTTGACAAGCTACATATTTGGTTTTCACAGGTCTGACCGATGCCCTTGTGTTTACTTTTACATATTTCACAACTATGCTGTTGTTGTTAACACGGTCCCTTGAATATAAATTTAAGAATTTTCTAAACGAATCACCCTCTGACATTTTACTGATAAAATAAATACAGTGTTCCCCGCATGTCATGGCTACAAAATCCTGTACCCGCACCTTATTATACACCACTCGCTCTGCAAATTTTTTCACAAACTTGAATATGGGCTGTGTATATAGACGGTGTTCAGGGAACTCGGCTGTACTGTCAAACACTGTAGCCTTATCATTATCTATAAACACGGCCACCCAATGTGTTCCTCCCTCCCTCCATTGTTAAATACTAGGGTGGGAGGTCTTTCTGCCCCTATTTCAGTCTGTAGCCCGTCGCTAGGGAAAACACCTAAAAAGTATTTCCTAGCATGTTTATGCCTGCTTAAGAAGTCACGTATCTGCACAGTGTCCATTTCACAAATGTTTTAAAGATAGTCAAACAAAATCTGTCTGGCGTCGTTGATCTGAATGACGCTGTCGAATACCGAGAATACGACCATGTTCACATTCGTAGGCAGCAGATTACTGAATAGTATTTCAGCTTTTAGATTTAGTTTTTGATCAGGTTGTAGTGATCCCCGTCTTCCATGTCGGGTGTCAGGTCTAATGCGAGCAGCGTGTATCTGGCCCCATAGCCTTCGTGTGACACTGCAACACCGCAGTCCCTCAGGTGCTTTCCGGTTATTGAAACAAGCCCCTGATATTCCCTGATGTACTTGGATGTTATAAAACGAGGCGTGTAGGGTTTTGTAGGAATCACATTGCCCTCGTGGACCAACGCAGCGTAGTTGATGCCGTAGTGTTTAAAATTGAAGGGGTTTGAGGCATAGGTTCCGCTAAAAGCTGTATTGTCCACAAAACCGATGATGATGAGTTTGGGTAGTTGCCCCAGAAATACATTCTGCTGTTGTGTTAAGCGGGTACCTGCTGCGATACTGAATACCTTCAGAGCTACTCTTTCCGCAGCGTACTTGGCGTTTGATATCTGTAAAGCATCGGCGTGCGCTAACCTATAGCTCGGGGATACTTTCACTCTCCTTACAAACAGACTCGCTGACAGTATGTCCAGTTTGTACTGTTTTGCAGCCCCGCTGATGAGACAGAATGAGTCCTTGTTACGCGCGAGTTTGATCTTAAGATCGAATCCAATGATGAGCAGTTTATCTTGGAAGAAGAGGTCTGAATGTATGCCAAAGTTGCGACTGCCTGCTGCCAGCCCCGCTCTTTTTACAAAACCCTTATTGGCGCCGTCCAGAACCGTGACTTCAAACTGTGTGTATGTATCCCTGTAGAAGAGACACATTGAAAGCTGTGTGTCAAGGTTATCGCTGCTGTAATTTAGAATACTCTTGAGGTAGGGTCTGTAGGCATACATGTTGTTGTTCTGTGTGATGAGCCGATCGCCCAGGGTGATGTCCACCTGATTAAACATTGTAGCTATGGGATAAGCGATTGTCACCACTTTAGCGTCTGCTGCTATGGCGGACCCATCCGCTTTCATGATTTTACACACAAGATGCAGCAGCGTGTTGTTGAGATCCAAATACATATCTGTGAATCCTGACACATAAAACTCTATAGGGGCCTGAGGCGTCAATGCTGCTAAAGGCGATACCTCCATGAAGAAGCTGTTTACAAGGCTTGACTGCGTTGATTTTAGAGTGAACAAGTCTAACTCGGATTTGGCGCTAAGCCAGATGCGCAATGTACAAAGGCCATGGTTTAGTTTACAAGGCTTTAAAAAATATTTAATTTAGAGCAGATTCTCTTCTTCTTCGTTGCTCTCTTCCGTCTTGGAGCTCTTCTTTTCTGAGTGCGTTTTGAAGAGCTTCTCCTTTTTTTATAGGGGGCCGGCGGGCTCCGGCGTCTCGAAGCACGACGCTTCCTTTTAACATGTGAGCGCGAGGTGTACACCAACCCTGATCCTTCTTGCTGCTGTTTGTTCATGCGTTCTGCATCTGCCGAAGTAACAGACCCAACCACATCCTGGGCAATGCTCGTAGCAGCCGCCTTAACATGCGGTTTTGAAATTTCATAGCCTCTTCTCAAGAATGGCATTGCTCTTCCAAACAGACTCCTGAAGAATTCCCCTAAACCAGCCTCGTACATAACCAGCGATCCTTGAAAGTACGGCGGCCCTCCATATCCGGCTTGGTTTCTGTAATAGTCCCGCTACACAGAAGGGTCCCCATATGTTTTCACGACCACCATGATGCCGCCTCAATTGCCGCTGTCACGTCTTGGTCTTAAATGAAGCTTAACAATAACTTTCCCGTATTTAAAGGCAACCGGCTCAGACTAATCATCGTAGATCATAATTGAAATAGTGTTACAATTATTAGAAACTGCCACGTAGTCGGGTTTATAAAAATGAATATTGACCATCGTATTATTTTCACCCTGTACACGGACCCATCTTAACAACGGCGAGTAACTATCGCCGATCCTCTGGGCCTCGAAAATATTGCTATATACATAGAGCATATAGAACCCCCGTTAATATCGGGACACGTGTGATCCTGTTCCGCCACACCTTTTGCATTCAACACGGTGCCTAAAACCCTTTTTAATTTACTGAAGCAGTTAAACGTTGTGCTGCGACTCGGGGCTTTAAGAAACACCTTCCTTCTAACGTTATCTAGCGACAGATGTATATTCACATATCCTTCGAGGCCTGCTATGAATTTGTTGATGGCGTCGACAACACTTGAAACGGTATACCTTCGTGCATGTTCACACTGTCCTGCTCACGCTTTATGTAAAATTTTGCTTCGCTCGATGTAAATGTATTCCAAATTCTAGGGTATTGGATTTCTGTTAGGGCCACCTCCCAATCCCCTTTTAGGTCGACTGGCTTTGCCAATTTCACGGTGTATTTAGAAATCTGATTGTCGGGGAACATGTCCTTAGAAGTGTTGGATGGTAAGGTAATATAAAAGGGCGTCATCTCCATCTTATCAGCTGCTTGTAGACGGTCCTTAGCTCAAACACCCTTCAGCGATCTGGCCTACACCCAACTGTTACATTTCTCCAGCCAGCCCCTCCATTTGACATATGCCTGGCTGTTAACACCTCTACCTTTCCTTTTCAGAAACTTTTCAACATTATAAACGCGGTTCGGATCATCAGGTGCCATTTATAGCTCTTCCTTGTAAAAGATCCCGACACCGCTTCCCCGGCGTAGACTTTTAACCTACATACAGCCCTTCTTTAAGCTTCACACTTTCCACTATAAATATTTTTCGCTAAAAGTCTGTTGGTAGCCCTTCGTGAAGATACCTTTCAATTTTGAAATTCTCACATGTTCTCTTTTTTTAAAAATAGGCTTTTTCACCTTTGTAGTAAAATTACGCCTGTACACCATTCTCCAAACAGCTAAAGAATTACTATGAGTCACATATACAGGGAATGTTTTGATGGTCCGGTGAGAGCTGGCATTATGTACATCTAAAAACCCCTTTAGAACATCGACGTATCTGTAGGTGTTGTTGGCCGTAAAATACCGCCACATCCTAGACTTTAAAGTTCTGTTAAACCATTGTACAACCGCAGCTTTTACCTCTGTGTGTGTTACAAAATGCTGAACACCGTGGTGGTTTAATAATTTCTGAAATGCCTTGTTTAAGAATTCTTTACTGGCGTCTGTTTGTAGTTTTTGTGGAAATCGGCCCTTCTTGAAGATGTCTTTAATAGCGGCCATGACGCTCGTCCCACTTTCATCATGTAACACTTCTGCGTAGGCGTACTTGGACAACACGTCTATAACTGTTAATGTATACTGTGCACCGTTGTTATGTTTTGCTATATGATATCAGCCTGCCATTGATAATCTATTTGCGCATTAACAATTGTAGGGCAACTCTTAAAATGTCTTCTGGAGGGTTTATGGAGTGAATACGCCTCTTCTCCTGAGAGCCATGTCTTGACCTGGGCTCTGGTTACAGGTGTATTTTCAGCTACAGCCCTTCTATACAGAGCTTTGTCGCTTCCCAAACTACCAACTCCCCCTGTATCGTAATGAAGTTTTCTTAGCCGTGCCCCCAGCATATTATCATCTGCTACACCACAGGCAATGAATGACAAGTGTTCTTCGTAAGGCCATTTTGTTAAAATTAAAGAATCTTAAAAAAATATAAACAGAAGGTACTTTACATTTTCACAGTACACGTCGTAAGGACAGATTAAACCATAGTCACCTCTAGGTGTAACATTCTACTACTTAATTCTAAAAACACGCTATCAGGGCACGTTAAGTATGACATTATTTATTTAAAATAGTCTTTGGGGGCCCAGAGATCCTCTTCTTGTAGTTTTTAGATACAGCTTACACATCCGACTTTCTACGAGTCTTTCTATCATCTTTCTATCATTAGCCGTGCACACCCCCACATACACAACAGTTTTAAACCCGGATGATGGGCGTGTTGAACTTTCTTGAGTGTCGCTGTCAAGATCTTCAGCATATCAGGGTGAACATATTTCTTTTCAGCGGACAACCCGTAAACCACCCTTAACAGTTTATACACCTTGTATGGGTCTAACAAACTACAAATATAACAGATTACCCTGTCTCTATATGCATCGCGCAGACACTCATGCACGTCCTGCTTAGGATCATTTGTCTGGTGCCCGTAACAAAGGCCGTAATAGTCATGCTTGACACAAACTTGTACAACAGCCACAGCGAAACCTTTAACAGCCATCATGTCATCGTAGGGTACTGCTTTAATTTCTTGTACATCCACGGCGCTCTTAGAGACATAGTCACGCTTCACAGGCACATCAGCACTTTGACTTGTGGAACTTTCAGTTTGTTTTGCACAACATAGACAGTAAAAATTTACGCTGCCCGCTTTTGTAGGAGGCTCCACAGCATGAGTTCTTTTTGGGGTTGCTCCCTAGGGGTAAAAGAAGAAAGATTGGCAGACCGTTAGTTTAGTTGGAGAAATGAAATACACCAGTATGTAACAACTGTGTCATAACATTTTCTTACTAACCTCCGCATTTTCACCGCTCTCTGTGGTGGCTCTGAAATCTTGAGACTCGCTAATGTCCTGCGAAGCCCCGTCATCTTCCATGCTTGTACCCGGCCATTGCAGAACGACCTTCTCAACAGGTGTATCTTCCTGAAGGTCCATGTCTTCATAGACGGGTGTGCTAGGAGGTGGTACAGCTTTTTTAACATAGTTTATGAAGAAGGTGCATCCAGCTGGGGTTGCTCTCTAGGGCCAAATAGAAGAAATATTGACATGTCGATAGTTGAAGACATGAAATCACAGCAATATGTAACTGTCTGTGCATAACATTTTTTACTAACCTCCACATTTTCACGGCCCTCGGCGCCGGCTCTGAAATCGCGAGAGACGCTAATGTTCTGCGATGCCCAAGCATCTTCGACGCTTGTACCCGACCTTTGCACAACATCCTTCTCAGGAGTCCTTCAGAAAGCCCAGGTCTTCAAAGATGGGTAAGTCCGGTGGAACTATCGTATCTTCCAAACCGTCCAGCTCCACAAAACCAAATTGTACCTCTTCATTTTGTGCTATGGGAACATTTTCTTATTCAGGTGACTGGTTGCTGTACAATCCTCTTAAGGATGCCTTATATGTAGCCTAAACCGATCCTAAAAAGAGGCGTGCCCCTCTACCCACAACACTGACATAAACGCGTCATAGGGCTATGGTTCGCTGGTGTCTCCAAAAGAAGCACCGCCCTATGCACGCCCCTTGGGGCCAGGTGACATCTACAGCCATCCTGGGGGGCTTGAGGCCTGTCACTTTTAAGGACACGCAGATGGCACTTTTAAGGACACGCTGTAGGGGCAGGGGGCCTGGGGAGGGTCCTGTCACTTTTAAGGACACAAATGAGGATTAATGGTATCTGTTCTTACTACTGACAAGGGAACTGACCGGACCATTAAATAGTGAATATGTTAAATATTGAGCATGGATGTTTTTAGATGATTCTTTGCAAAAATGTATTAGTTGAGGAAAATGTTATGGTGTTAAACTGCCATGATATCTACAGAATAGGGATAATATATGCCCCTTTGCTCATACTATCCGTGTTTAAAGCATATGTACTTCTACTACCAAAGAGCCATGAGCCAACAGTTTGCAATAACATATTTTGACTGTTGATATTCTGAAGCAAAAAACAGATCTAAGATTGTAAATAACCTTATCCCATCCAAAAACGGTCTTGAAGGCCATGTTTCTCATATGGTATAACCTCAAAGATGTTTTTCAGCCAAAAACATAGCTTTGTCCCATCTGGCCAAAGCTGGAAAAGATAAGGGAGCATGTTCCATTTTTAATAGATTAACCAATGAGTTGAGGACGTTCTTAAATCAACTGTCTTTAAGTAATGTTCTATAAGCCGCACTATACACAACTTTAGAGAAGAAGGAAAATAAAGATATACAACTCTAATGGAGGCATTTTTCATGCATCTGATAGCAAAAAACACCCCTGAAGTAAAATAATGTCTTGTAGAATCATCGCATTGTCAAAAGGAAATCAAATAGATCAGTGAGATCAGATTTGCAAAGCTAGGGAGTCATTATCGTGTCATGTTTAGAACAACAGCAGAACTAGTTAACATCTCATGATGGGAAAGAACAGGGCTTTGTGGGTGGAATATCTGATAGCCATCAGCAATATACAGACTAAAAGATCCGAAGAATAGCTGATCTGCATGCAAGAATAGTTGCGTAATAACACCAAATGCAAAACCCGTCATTTTGTGCTATATTTTAGCACAAAGTGCATCCTCATGTACATTTTTGGGTATGAGGGCACATTTTACCAAAAGCACCACTAACAACAGTTGCAGATGTTCAGGTGTTTGCTCGCACTTGGAATACATTTTTACTTGAAATGGCACAATTATCAATAAAGGTGTACCATGAATGGTGCTTAATTATTCAAAGTAGAGAATTGACATAATGTCAGGAATTTTGTGTAACAAGTGTAATGGAGAATTCACAAAGTTACATCAATCACTCCTGCATAATATTAATATCATCCAGGCCTAGCTAAAATGAAATAGCCCAGTAAGGTTTAATGAGGCTACCATCTGAAGGCAAAAGATCTGTTTCAAAGCCTGCAGCTGTAGATTTGGGGATATATTCAGATTGCTGTGGAGATTTTTGAGGAGGTGAGAGTGAAATTGAAGCAATATAGTAAAATCCATGGACATTTCAAGGGGAGAAGAGGACTGAGCATTAGTCATCCAGAATGGTGAATGAGAATGCTAAGGCCCTCTATCTAGGAACGTGAGCCAGGGGTGTAGAGAACATGATAAAAGGTGGGAAATCTTACATGTAATTGGTTAATAACTCTTGCAAGAACATTTCTAAGGCTAGAGTAGGAGGATACTGTAAAAGTGAGGCATTGTGAGTTCAAACATGAGACAAAGATATTTTGACAAGACCCCACAGTAATGACTTCTGGTAGATGCCTCCTTTCATGTAGGTGCTGAATTGTCAACATGCCAACATGTGAATGCCAGATAGAAATTCTGTCCAAATTGAAATATTGTGATTGTGGCATTACTCCCAAAGTGCCATGGTTAAACATACTAGGGGTCTATCATTGGCGCTTTGCAGAGGGATTATGTACTGGAGCACAGAAATGCTGCCCACATGTAAAACTACAGAGAAATGTGCCTTGCTCTAGATTGAATTGAATAGCAAAGACGCTTGTAAAATATTGAAACAATTTGTATGTACTGACAATTCTGTTGCAGACGTTCCACCAGTTACGTAGTGGTCACTCCAATGATCTCAACATCATAGATTAATTAGCATGTGAGTCTAAAATTAGATCCGTGGCTCAGGCAAATATTTCACAACCATTCCAAACAATGTAGTGGACTTACCAAAATGCCATCTTATCTTTGTCTAAGAATACTTTGTCTTCATATGAGAAGCTTCCCTAAATGTTTGATCTTGATACGGACTGAATGGTAAATAAGGAGTTCTGTAAATTCGACTTGAACAATGTCAGAAGCCCTAACATTCTGACCAATTGCCTCAGAGCTGTGTGAGGGAGCAACATCATCACCCTTTATTCTTTTTTTAAAGAATTATCTTGGACTCTGAAGGTTGTCAAATTTGGTGAAACATCATATGACGGAAGATTTATTACAGGGGGTGAGAATTACATTTGTAATCTCTAACATGCCAGTAAAATTAAAGGAACCTCTATCATTACAGGCAAATTGGAACAGGGACCTAAGAGTCCTAAATGTCTAGCTTCACCAACCATTCACTTGTAAAAGGAACATCTCTGAGAAAAATAATTATCTGCATCTTGAGGTGATAGTTATGTTTTGTTCTTTCCTTTTTCATTTATTACAGGAAATATGTTGGTCGCAAAACCATCAGGATTGTGGGAAAACTCTTCAATGGCTCACTTAGTTGGATGGAGGTTTTCCTGTACCCTATTTGGACCCTCATTCTTCTATACGAATGGATTGACCTTAGAGAAAAACCTTGAAACAAAGGAGATCATAACTCGATTTAAAACAACCTAAACAATTTGAAGACCCAAGGGATTCTCTGAAATTGATTGCTAAATTTGAAGAAATAGCAATTTTGTAACCAGTTAACAGAAAGGAAGAAAACATGATGCTCATTTTGAGTATAAGCTCTCCCCTGCATCTTCTTGTATGGGAAATACCTGCCCCTTTACCTTTGGGGAAAGGAGGGCCATTGGTACAGCTGAGCTGTCCACCAGAAGAGAACTGTTGTAACCAAATGGGACAGTGGTTGGCAACATATTTCCTAGACCTAAGGACTTCATCAAAAACACGATTCCGAAATATCTTCTGCACAAAGTACTGCACTTTGTATTATGAGGAAAAGCATTCACATTTTTCCCCATTTTCCAAATATTTTTCTACATTGGGCAGTGAGGCTGGATTCAGAGATATGTCCAGTGGGAGAGACCTTTCTTAAACCTTGTTTTTGAATTCATAGGTTTTTAAATTGTACTCGAGTGCTGCTAATCTGTGTTTTTTACATGCGCGATTGTAATGATAGGGCACTTTGAATTCAATTTGTCTGCTGCTTACTGGTGGGAAATCCCGGTTTAAATTTTATTTTTTGCCTGTTTGCACTCCTAATTTTCTTGAAGCTTGCTTTCGCCTCTCCTTTTGTCCTGTAGTACCTGTCAGAGCCTGTAGAGACTTTCTTTAACTCTGTATGTCAACCATTTTTTATGTGCCACAGCAAGGAGCAAGAGAGAGTTTGTGCTTCCTTTTCAACATGTGTATGAGGGGTGATAAAAGGCGTGCCAATGAGCGAATTTGCGGTGGACTCGCCACTGGTGCACCAGGCCACGGGTGACGCCAGGGGCCATGAATGCTGCCTCTCCCATTCTGGAGGGTAAGACAGGGGAGGTGCGTCCATCAGGGTGCTTGGCCATTGCCCCCCCACCGAGCTTTGGCGCCAGTCACTCTCTCTAACTCTCGTCTCACATAATGCACTCATTCTTCTATACCATCAGGAGGCAGTCGTCTCAGAAGGGGGGTGGAGCAGTACTACAGAGTTCAGCTGCTGCAAGTGTCAGTCTGAATGATTGACGTCACCCACATGTATCAGGAGGTCGGCGACAGAGCACACAACACCAAGAGTGCGCATGCTCTGTTTAGGGTTTAAAAAATTTGCGACCAGCCCGAGCATGTGCACTAGGCGGTGCTCATTAGAAAAGTGAGGGTTGTGCCATGCCACTCTTCTAATGAGCAGCCTAGTGCGCATGTCCGGGCTGGTTGCAAACATTTTTAAGCCCTAAACAGAACATGCGCACTACTGCTCAAGCCAATCCTGGTGCTGCTGCTGGAGCAGTGTCTAGATTGTTTGCGACAGACGCAGGCGGTACTTGCCAAGGCGCCAATTGTGGGAGTCGGACCCCCGTCCAGAACTCAGAGGACTTAGGACTCGCAGAGGCGGCATGAACCCAGTAAGTGTTTAGCTTGCTTAATAAATAATGCTGCATGCTGCTTTATTTTAATCTCACCTGGGCCACGCGCTGCGCGCGACCCCCCAACACCCCCCGCCAGTATTGGAGGGCGAGCCGGCATTCAGCAGCTGCGGGATTCTTGCCCTCCTCAAATGTTTCTCTCGTGAGAGGGAGGGTTAGAGATAAGGCAGTGGTCCCCCCATGCAGCCGTGTGCTCTTGTGCAGCGGCATCATTGTTCGCTTTATCCCATGGAAGTTCGGTCATACCGAGTGCCTCTTTTTTCAGTTTTTTTTAAGTGGTATAAAGAAACAATTCAGTAGTTTCGGCGCATATGACTTTGTTACATCATTCTGTACATATGACCCCCAGCCAACAGCGATGCAAGCTCATACCCCTCCCTCCATAAGAATCATAGCTCGCCCTGAGCCGGTGAGCAGTTTCTTGTGCTTCTAACGGGTCAACGGGTTTCATTAAAAGGGTGTCAATGAGTCTGTCTAAACATGGGGGAAGAGGGGAGCGGGGTTTACTTTTTATACTGGCCCCCCAAGCTCTAAAGCTGGCAGATAGAAACACGAGAGGCCCGAAGAGCAAAGATGGATGAGACATTTACAACGACGGGTGGTTGTTCTGTGTTTACAGAGGAGTCATTTGACATGGCAACTCACAAAACATTATGTGCTAACAACCACGTTGGGGGGTTGCCCTGAGCATACATCCAGTACAATATGTAGGTTCCGTCGTCCAAAGGAGAGAATACCCTGGCAGGCAGGATTAAATATATTTTACCACATGAATTGTTTCTACGTGTTACATATGGAGATATATTCATAAAAAACATGGATCTCTCATTCATTAAACCTGCGCCCATTTAATTTTGTTCTCTGAGGCATCAGTGTACAGTTGATGTAATCTGAAGGGCAGACACATGGGCTTCCTAACATGTTTTCTGAAAGCTCTTTTCTTTCTATGTCAGTGTTGGTCTGAATGTAGCTGGTTAATGCTTCTACTTTCTCTCTTTTATTACCAAGTTTATCATTGTTTCATATGTAGCAAATGAAAGAGGGAGATAGGGAAAGAATTTTTTTGTTTTTAGTGTAAATCATAGTTCTAAATATTTTCTATAAGCAAAACTTCCCTTTCTACCCTCATGTTTATTGATTTTCAGCGGTCAGCGGCTAAATGAGGGAACGCGGGCAACAGAAATCCATTATTTTAAGTTTGTATTGAAGATCTGTGGTTATGTTGATAAGCAGCAAGCTACATTATATTAGCTACAAAATCTCTATATTGATATAATTACTACACTTTCCCTATTGCTTTATTAACATTCTGGCTTTCTGAAATGTCCTTGAAAATGCATTATTAGTCCGCTCTCTTTTCAAAAGAATTTTGCTGGAAAACTCCACCGACCCCCCTTCTTACGTTCAGGCTTGCTCGCTACGCTTGCTCGCCACAGTACACTGCCCGCAACTTTTACGCCTCACCACTATCAAATGTCACCAGCCACTACTGGAGTAAGAATTTTCAATATTCTCACGCCAAGCTCATGGGCCAAAACTTTAAAATGAGGGGGTGGGGGGTGAATGTGTTATTCTTATCCCAGTTTACATGCCTGTGGGGCACTGCTTGCACTGCACCTGGCACCCTGTGTTAACTGTGGATGATGAATCCTCCACACATAACATTGAAGAAAGTAGCCTGTCCCAGGGAATCGCAGGTTCTAAGGTGATCACCTGTGCCTTGAATAATGTTCTGTTCATGGATAAACACAGTATTGAAATCCATGAGCTGATTGCGTCGCAGGCCCTGGATTGCTTGTTTATTACAGAGACCTTGGCAAGGGCAGAATCTGGGCCTGATTTGGTAGCAGCCATAACCTCAGGTTATGCTATTGTGAGAGTAGACAGATCTCTGTAGAGAGGAGGAGAGCTGGCTATGATTTTTAAAGATTCTCTTAACTGCACTCTTGCCCCTACATGTTTAGTTTCATCAGATATTTATGAAATGACATGCTTTAGAATTGAAGCTAACAGCAATTCCACAATCTCAGGGCCTTTGGTTTATTGCCCGCCATGATCCCATATTAAATTCATCAAGGCTTGTAGTCTTACTATGGAACCTTATATTGCGTGCCCCAATATGAACATTCTGGGGGACTTCAATATTCATCTGTAGGAACCTAATGGCATTGGTTCTAGCACACACTAACTGAGCTCATAAGGGTTTTAGGTTCAGGCAATTCAGGGCTCGCAAAATCCCCAAAATGGTACTAGTCCTGCATGACTAGTACCTTAAAAAATGTCCTCGATCTAACTGCAACCTACTTGACCTCCATCTCTGAAAGCGGAGCAAATGTGACGAGATAACAAGATTTAAAGGCATCTTTATTGCTCATTGATTTTGTGAGCAATAAAAATTCCTTTAAATCTTGTTATTTTGTCACATTTGTTCCATTTTCACAGACCGAGGACAAAAGTTGGTTTGTTTTCCTACTCACCAGAAAGGGCAAGTAGGACCTAAAACAGCTCGACCTTGTTAAATTTAGCTCGCTTATGCGAGCGGTCGAGCAGAATTTTCGAGCCCTGGTCAATTGATTAATTCACCCACCCACATGGCAGGTCATACTTTAGATGGCATCTTCGTCAAACATGGGGCCCTGGGGTTGGGAGGTCTTCTCCCTCTCTGCTGGTCAGACCATCATGCTGCACCCTTCAAAATTACAATTCTGAAGGCTAGTGGTCAGTTGCAGAGTAATACCACCACAAATAGAAGGTGGAAACAAATCTCGGCTGGTAATTTAGAGGTGGCATTGTGTGAACCTTAGGGAGGAGTGCTAAACAATTGGCATATACCGCTAATGAATTTCACTGGTTGGTGGAGACTGCCTTTAATCAAATTGATCCCCTTGCCTCTAAAACTGGGATAAGAACTAGAGCATGTGCTACTTGGTTCTCAGATGATCTAAAAAGAGTTCAGACATTTATGTAGGTGGCAAGAACGGAGGCAGAGGCTTACTCCCTCCATTGAAGAAAAACTTAAGCACAAAGAACTAATGCATAGTTACAAATGGGCTATCCTGTTAGCCAAGGCCTCCTATTTCACCACAGAAATAAAAGTCAGCCACTAATAATCCTAAAGAACTTTTCAAAGTGATTAAAGATCTGTCCACCCCACCAGGTCAGCAAGCCATTTAAAGCTCTCAGGGGTTTTGTAATAGCGTGCAGCCCATTTCAAGGACACGATTTTCAATATTTTCACTTGTTTTATTCCCATTGAGGACTTCCCCCCCAGAGGAAAATGAGGAGGTGCTTAATATAGCCCCCACTGTCACCCTATCCACTTTTAACCTATTTTGCTTATGAAAGTTAAGCAGCTTCTTCTACATTTGATATCCAGTTCTCCGGACGATCCGTGTCCTCCCAGAATTTTGCAGTTAGTTTCAGATTAGATTGCCTTCTTTTTGGAAAAAGTCTACAATCAAATTCTTTTAACAGGTATTACCCCTCAATTCTGGAAAGAGGCTAACATGGTCCCCCTTAAAAAGAAGCCTCACAGTGATCCTGAAGATCTTAATAATCTTCGCCCTGTCACTCTTCCAACTGCACCAGGTGAGATATTGGAAAAATATCTCAATTTGAGCTGGTAGCATTTATGGCATCCCAGGATCTCTTGGATTCTTCACAGAATGGGTTTGTGGTGGCCAAAGTACAGATTCTACACTGTTGGCAGCAATGGATGTCATTCGTTGCCAAGCTGATCAGGGAGAATCTTCCATCTTGGTGCTGCTGGACCTTTCTGCCGCATTTGACACAGTTTCTCCCTCCAGCCTGGTGTACAGACTCTGCTAGGCACAGTTGTGGGACACAGCTTGGAATCCTTTCTCAATGACAGATTTCACATTGTGAGCTGTGGTCAGTTTAGGGCAAGCCTTTTCCAGCTACCCTGTGGGGTGCCGCAGGGATCCTCTCTAAGCCTGACACTGTTCAACTTGTATGTGGCCCCTTTGGCCAAGTTGATCAAGTCTTTCAGCTTCAGTGTACTTTCCTATGTGGATGATACACAAATAATTATAATTATATCCTTATCTGAAGATATTCCAGAGATGGCTGAGAGGTTTAAACACTGTGTGAACAACATTAATAACTGGATGAAATATAATTGGCTTATATTTAATGCCAATAATACGGAAATCTTTTTTTTTTATTTCAAAAGATTTTATTAGAATTTCTTTTTACATATACAGTACCAGGATAGTGAAGGCAATACTGGTCTTGTTATGACGCCGTCAGTTGCAGTTAGCATACAATGGATATGATGGGGCGCATATACCTTGAGTATACATACACGACCTATGACATTTGCAGCCTTTAATGTTCTTGTGTGATGCCTTCGTGAGCAGGAAAAGAAAAGTGGGAGATAAGAGAAAGGTGGGAGATAAGAGAAAAGGAAAGGGTGGACAGGAAGATTGGTGTTTTAGTTAGCAGCCAGGATTCCAGAGCTTGCGATGGGAGGCAGCTGGGAGAGGGGTGTCGAGATGTGTGGGCTGCTTAAGGTGGTTTGTGCGAGGCCAGGTAGTTGCCAGGGTATGCCACATGTCGCCCTTTGTGTTTGATTTTCAGAGTGCAAATGTTAGTATTGTCTGAATTGTGGTGACCCAAGGTTTGCAGCCCTTTATCTCTTCCTGTTATGGAGGCAAAATATTTAGTGTTGTTTTTTGATATCTCTCTTTCCTTCGATATACCGGTGAAAAGGACTGTGAGCTGTTGCTTTTATATTATGAAAACTCTAAGAAAGGTCTTCCCTTTCATTCCAACTGAGGTCAGAGTAACAGTGGTCATTACACTTATTACTTCTCGCATTACCTACTGCGATTCTCTGTACTTTAATATTAACATACCCACGCTTAATAAACTTCAGACTATCTAGAATATGGATGCTTCGGTTGGCCTTATTATTCCGATATGCTTGTCAGTCAGAGAGGATATTCACTCCCTGCACTGGTTGCCGGTCAGGAAGCATGTGATTATCAAAGCTCTTTGTCTAGTTAATGCTGCTCTCCACTGCCAGGGCCAAACACCTGCAAAAAGCTTTTCACTGGTACATCCCTAATAGAAAGCTAAGGTCTGCCTCTCTTAGGACGGTGGAGATACCGAGATATCAGAAAGCCAAGTGGTGTTTCCTGTTCCTGCTGCTAAGGTATGGAACACTCTTCCCACCCATATTGCTAGTCTCTCTTCCCACGCTGCCTTCCTCAAGCATATGAAAACCTGGCTTTTTATCATTCCATGATGCTGAATTTTGGCTGCCTCATTAGTAGAGGCTCTACACTAGCTATCACTTTGACACCCTTGGGTATAATACGCTCTACAAATCTCAGAAAATACAATACAAATCCATGAGCCACAGGACCAGTGTCTGAGCCTACAAGGTCACACAATTTGTAATCAGTTTTAAAAAAAATATTTAGAGTTTTATGGATTTGGACAGGTCATCAAAAGTTGTCTACATATCCATCAGTGGCCTTAGAGGCCCAGCTGTCATATTTAGAATATGGCCTGTTGAGGGATGAAAGTCCGTCAACCGTCTGCCACCTCTGCAGCATTTTACTCCTTCTGTTGATGAAGTTAAATTGGTGCTTCTGTCACAAATGTGAAAGATATACCATCTGCCTTATTACAAGTTCCATAGGATATATCACACTTGTTCACGATGACTAGGATATCTGTCACATTTGTGGCAAAGTAACCTGTTAAACAAACTTTAAATCAGGCTGTTCCTTTTAGCCAACACATTACATGTGTGTATTTCGTTGTACAATGTTGAATATCTTTTACATGTGACATATAACACAGTAATTCATAGATGTGGCAAAATATTGATATTTGGGCAAAATATCTGGTTAAATATTGGAAGACTGAAATATCGGAAACTAAATAATGTGACACAAATATTCTGATGCACAAATATTTTTGACAAGAATATCATTTTTGGAGGTAAGCAATATCATTTTAAATATTATCAATGTATTTAATATTGTTTTCACTAACATAGTGATTAAAACATATTGTTTTAAACATTTCTTAATGGGTTTTAGTTGCTATATTAATTTTAACGTGCTACTATTGTTTATATAATTGTTATTAATTGTTTAAACAAATAGCCAGTAATTTTAAGTACTTTTGTATTTTCTATTTCATTTCTAATAGTCTATTATAGTGTCATAGCGGGTTGTTGAGCTTGTAGGGGATAGGGTGGTAAGTTAATTAGGTAATACATAATTGCAAATTACTTAATACATTTGATTAATTTTATGATGGATATTTATTATGTAATTTATGTAATACTATTTTATTTTTATTATATGGCATTTGAAGGATGTTAGGTATTAAGGGTATAGGATAGGAGGTTGATTAAGAGATAATTGATTAACAATTAATATTTGCCAAATAATTATTTTGTTGACTTTTAATTATGCAATTTATAGAATACTTATATATTTTACTTATATTTTAGTATTTTAGTTGTGGGCTGCTAGGTTTGCTGGGGTGTGGCAAGGCTAGCATGTATGCACCAACTTTCACATTTAGCACAGCACAGCAGAGATTAGTAAGTCACCTTGCTGAACTGCACCAAAGTGAAAGGACAGGAATACTTCATCTTTAATCTTTATGGTGTATTCCTGTCCTTCCCCATAGAAGGAACACTTTTGTGTGCCTAGTGCCATCGGTTGCACCCATATGTCATGGAGAAAGGGGGCCTGTCATGATGCTGGCCAGCAGTACTTTAAACTTCACATGGCTGAAGATTGATTCTGGCATGTGATGTGAGATATCGCTGACCAATTTCCTCTAGCCAGGTCAGCTCTGCAAGGTGACTAGCTGCATTCCACGTCCTGACAATGTATACATATGTGTGTATGGGTGTTGAAATGGGTCATTACATCAGGATGTTGTTGCGCACCATATACAATGCAATTTCGAAATCAACGTCTTGCAGGTGGACAAGTGCCTTTCATCTGGGGAGAAGTGAACAGTTTCCGGGAACAAGATGCGACAAGTAAGTGTAATGAGTACATGGTTGTATCTCTGTGACATCTGTGTGTGATCCATAATAGTTGCAACAGTGTGATGTGTTTGGAGAGGTATTCATCACCTGGCAAGAAATTATATTCAGTGTGCCAATAGAACAGCCTTAAAACAAGGAGAGGGGGCTCTTTAGACCAAAGGAAATGGAGCACCCAAATACCATAGAGTAAAAGAAAAGGTTGTCCCTTTGGTTTCAAATTATATGAAGGCCGATAGCACCTCACAGTTACATTCACATCCAACACATCTCTCATGCCATTTCCAGCCTAATAAAGCACTTAAAAGAAAAAACACTACTATTTTTATATAAAACACATAATTTATTTGTCATTAAAAACAAATCTCCTAGCACAAAACAATTGCATAAGAACACAAACATAAAACGGGATTTGGCTACAACAATCAATCAGGAGAAAAGCATAGACAATTAACTTTGTCTTATAGATGTTAATTTGGATTTTCTTTGCACAACAGAGGACATAGTTCTTTTTTCCTGTCACCAGAACACTGTTGAGCCCTCCAAATATAATAAAGAATAAAGCGACGATGCGTTTCAGTGGTGTCTTTTCGATAAAACCACCTTCATCAGGACAAAAGTAATTTGTTTCTCCTTATTAATGGTTTTAATTTCACCTAATACAAGATAAAAGCTAAATATTATTTTTAATTACTATCTTTTCAACAAAATCATTTTGTGCAAAACGACTCCGCAATTTAAATTCATTAAATAATAAATAATGAAGGAATTAAAAACAATAATCAATGACATAATCAAATAGCTGTAACACAATCAATTCACTATCGGTACATTAAACCAATAATCACAACACCACATAATGGTTCTAAAAAAATACTCAATGCTATATAAAAACATGTTGTATCACAGCCATGAAGTCATGACATCATATTCTTTCTAATATGCTTTGTAAGTGCTCCAACCATTCATTCAATTAACAAAAAACAATTATTCCATCATTCCTCTCATCATTCAAATCTTTATTTCGGCATTACGCCATAAAAGAACAAATTAAACATTGCAATTCAGTAAAAATTAATAACATTCAGTTGAAATATAAAACACATTCTATATAACTGTGCAACATATGTTAGAGAACACTTGGAGCATAACAATAAAATCATATGAGACAGGAGGACACCTCAATAATTCTAAAAGCAGTTTCAGTTAAGGAATGCTATTGCAAACAAATTCAAGTCCATAGTTCAAGACCATAGATTGAGGAAACTTGGTTCACAGCTGATAGCCCATTTTTTTCCTACGGTAGCAAATAGAAAGTAAAAATCTACTAACACTAAATGTTATCTGTTGCGAAGTGTTTGTAGTTAAAATTCTCAGAGCCTGAGGGCAGGACCTCAAGCCTAATAATAGGCATATTGGTTTAATCCATCTTTTCCTTTCTTGACCGTAGATAGGACAGAAGAAAAGAATATGCTGCTCATTCTCTTTTTGGTTATTTTCACAAAGTGAGCAAACTTCGTCCAATACCACGGAAGATGGATCACGGTTCCTTGCCCAACGAGCCAAAGTTGATTTTATTAAAAGATTGCCATATCTGAACTTTAAAAATAGTGTTTTGGCAAGTGGGGGCTCTATTTCGTCCATAAAGGCCTCATATAAGGGTTCATCCTTAAAATTTAGAAATTTTGAAACTAATGAGCCACTAGTTATGGTATTTACAGTCACATTTGCTACATAGGACCAAAAAGCCTTTTTCAGGACTAGTTTGGGATTTGATGGTAACAGCTCAGGGGACTCCCAGAAATGTTTCAGGCCTATATTGTTAAACCAAGTGCTAACATGCCTAAGCCATGGGATTTTTTTCTGGCTGTCCAGCGCCATGATCTCTATCAGCCCTTCTCTATATGCTTGAAGTTCGGGGACATGCCACAATCTTACCCAGAGCATAAGCGGTCTGATAAGAACGTGGTGATCTGTTCTTTTAAAATTAAGGTCCAATTGCAGAGGTACTAATGGAGTTCCTCTCGGAACCCTTACCAAGCTTCGCATGAAGTTATTATCTTGGATACTAAAGGTCTCCTTGGACCCTGACCCCCACAATTCGGCACCGTAAAGCACTGATGATTGAACTTTAAATTTAAAAAGTTCCATTACTGGAAGCACCGCTTTACTAGTGCTTAAGCTTTGCTCTCTAAGTATTGGTTTGACATTCTGAGCAAATAGCAATTTGCTTTTTTCCAATTGTGCTTTCCAGGTAAAGTTGGAATCTAGTGTCACCCCTAAATATGAAAAGTGAGGCACTGACTCCAACTTTATTCCTTTTAAGGTTAGGCAACCCTTGTCTGGTTTGGTTGGGTTTAGGGCCATGTATTTCGTTTTCTTTACGTTAATCTCTAGCCCCTTTTGACTACAATAATCATTAAAAGTATTCAATAAAATCTGCAAGCCATTTTTTGTTTGGGATATCAAGATAGTATCGTCAGCAAATAATAGAGATGCTACCCTTTCGCCATTTAATTTACGTGCATCATTTTTACATATTTCTAGGTATGAGGGAATATCATTCACAAAGATCGAAAAAAGCGTGGGGGCCAGAACACATCCTTGGCGAACTCCACGTTCAATTGGAATTTTTCGTGATAATTCGCCATTTTGACCCCATCTGATTCTCGCGAAGTTCCCTTCATGTAATTTTATAATCTGAGCTACTATATTGTTTGGCATGCCCGCTGTACTCAGCGTTTTCCACAGAAGATCACGTGGCACCAGATCGAATGCTGCCCTTAAATCAACAAAGGCAACATATAAGTGGGCCTTTTTTATCTTTACGTACTTCCAATAGAGGCAGCAAAATCTAAAGCACTGATCAATAGTGCTGACTTTTGTTCTAAACCCGGCTTGGAATTTAGTCAAAAATGAATTTTCATCCAACCAATTACTCACTCGTACTAAAATATGGCGTGAGTAAATTTTCTGAAGGATGTCCATTAAGCTTATTGGCCGATAATTACAGGGATCCTTCCTGTCTCCTTTTTTGTATATTAAAACAATTTCAGCTCCCTTCCAGCTTTCAGGAAATTCTAAGCTGTATGATAGTTTATTGCACAGATAGTTAATATATGGTGCCCATATTTTCAAATCGTGCTTGTAAAGATCCCCGGGGATTTTGTCCAAACCTGGAGCTTTCCCAGTTTTTACTTGGCTTATAGCCAACTCTGTTTCCCCCAAGGTGAAAACAAGCGGATCTGCTGGAGTTTCATAACTTGCTGCGTTGGATGCTATGTGAGGATCGTCATATTTTCTATACAAATTGGTAAAATGGGTTACCCAGGTTTGCTCATCTAAAAAAGTGTCCTTAACCACCCTTCCTACGTTATTCCCATTTGCTATCAACCTCCAAAAAGCTACAGTGTCATGTGATCTTGCAGCTGACAACAATTCCGCCCATTTCTCTTCCTCCCACGCAATTTTTGATGTCCTTTGGACGGTTTTGTAGTTGCTTCTAGCTTTTTGTACATCCAATTGCGATTTGGATTTAATCGCAATTAACAATTCCCTCTTGCAATCTCTACAGGATCTGTCATACCAGGGCTTGCTATGAGACAAATTCTGAGTGTTCTGCTGGGTTTTTTTAGGCATTTTTGTTACCAGTAATTTTAATTTAAGAAAAAACTCCTGGTGTATAGTCAAAAAGGGAGTTTTAACTTCCTCCTCGGGGGTTAAACTTAAGTATGTAGCAAAGGTCCCAGCAAATAGTGAGTATATTTCGCTGAGAATATCATTACGATCCAAAATAAATGGCCATTTTAGCGATCTCCTGTTGTTACTAATATGGATCTCATTACCATCACCAACACCTTCCTCAGATGAGAGTGGTAAAAAAGGATCACTAAATAATACAGCGTCTAGTGTCAAATTTAATGGAAAATGATCACTTTCGGCCCTCTCCATTATTTCGAGATCAATAAGATACGACCAGAGGGGGATGGAAACTATTACAAAATCCAAATTACTCTTATAGGTGTTCCTACTAAAGGTTGGTTTTTTTAAGATGTCAGATGGTAACCGACCGTTACAAGCCCTAAGGTGGTGCTCTGTGCATAATTTGATCAGTTGTAGAGCCAGTGTGGAACATTTAACCGATTTGATATTCCCAAGGAAGGGGATTTTATTTGCCTGATCTTCTTCCTCAAAAATCTCACTTAGGCCCGAAACAGGTTCGTAGTTACAATTCAGATCCCCAGCCAAGATGACAAAATCCTCCATAGGATCCAACCCACTCAAAAAACAATCTAGCTTAAAAACAATTGAAGATTCCTTTGAAGAGGAGGTTGGCCTATTATAGATATTTATTAGGAATAATTTATTCCCATTGGAGGTTGTTATTTTTAATGCTAGGATATCTACAGAATTTGTGTCTATCACCTCAATATTAACCTCTAGATTGATTTTTGCCCAGATCAAGAGACCCCCAGATGGCCTACCACTTCTAGAGGGGGTTGCTCCAATACCATAGGTCTTGTAGCCCACCCTGTGGGGAGTATCGACTGCCCATGTTTCCTGAAGCAAGCAAAAATCGAAGGATTCTATAAAAGTAGCCCACTCAGGATCCCTCAGATTGCTAGTAACCCCGGCTATATTCCAGCTAACCAGCCTAACCGGCGCCCCTAGTGCAGAAGACATAGCAATATCAACCCTTGGCGTCTCATCGCCAGTATGTGTCACCTGTTGGGTTGCCGAAAATATTCCCTCAGAAGGTAAGTAACTTAAAGTGCGTGTTGGTTCTACCTGTTCTTCAGGAACATTATCATAACATATTACATTTTTAACCAGAGATCGGGATACATTGGTTGACAATAAATTACACTCAATTGCAACTCCCAGAACAGTGGGATTACTTATGTCTCTTCCCTCATCCCCCCCACTCGGGAAACTTCAATCGCAATTATCAAGACTACTGAAAACGTCAAATCGATTTGATGTTTCAAGTGGTGTGAAAGGTTTTAGATGATCCATCCTTCTGTCTTGAAAGTTTTGATTTCTAACTGGAACATGGTTCCATCCCAAGGGATCTGGAACTGTCACAGAGCAAGGGGCATAATTCGTATTTCTCATGCTCTGTTGAATCGGAGGATACTGGGCATATTGTCTACTCCCAACATTCTGTACAATTGGATAATTAGATGGCTGAGTTTGGGTTATACAGTGTGAAGGGGGAAACTGAGATGGGAACACCACTGACCTTGGATAAAAATACGTTAGGGATCTTGGGATTATAGTATTATTAGAGCTGCCCATCTGCCAATTCAATATAAAATGGACCGCATTTGGGTCCCTAAAGTTCACAACCACTACGTCACCTTCGATGTCTTTGGTTCTGCCCCCCAACCAATCAAGGCGACGAACATGAACTATTTCCCCATTGATGTGATTTGCAATAGGCCTATGCATTCTCAGCCAATGCGTTATCTTATTTTTTAATTGAAAAAAACCCTCCCTCTTGTTTTGTTCCAGGGCCGGCACACCTGTTAGGACTACCACATAGGGTAATGCCTCTGGTGGAAGTTCGGGCAATGGGACCCTTTTTGGTTTCCCCCAGGTGCGTCTAGATTCCCTCATCTCCCTTGTTGAATCTGTCAAAGCTAGATTAGATGTATTACCAGTGCTTTTGGATGTATTATCACTAGTTTTGTTAGCAACAGTACCCAGCAGTTGATCACCAGTTTTTGCTTGAGATGGTCTAGGGGATGCATGGTGATGAACAATAGCTGATACTATATTCCCCAAAGGTTTGGGGGCAGATATAGTTGGGGAAGGGAAAGGAGCAATATAAGGGGAAGTAGATGGAGGAGGTTGGACAGTAGATGACAAAATTTGTGGTGCGTAGTTAGATACCTGACTGTCTACATTGATAACACCTTTATGGCCTACAAGGTCTTTAATGGCCAATGCATTCTCAATTTTTGACAGTCTACACTCCACCTCCATTAACCTCTCCAAAATAGATGCAGAGTACGATCTAATCAGATTCCCAATATCAAGAAGGGACACAAAATCCTTGTTCTCAATATGAACATTATCAATCACACTGGTGTCCATACTGTCCTCCTTGTCTGCAGATGTGTTCGGTAGGACTGGGGATGTAGGTATGGTATAGATCCCCTCTGAATCTGATTGTACAACACAGGGGTTCTTGGCAACCGTAATCAATTTTTTGCCAAAGTCAGAGCAGCTCAATTTGGGTTGCAATGGATCCCTCCATTTCCGCCGTTTTTTGTTCGGCGGCGGACCATACATTTTTCCCGTAGGTGGTAATTTTTTGGCCTTATTACGGGCTGCATGCAATTGTAACAAAGCCTCTCCCTTTATTGTCATTAAGCTACTTCCAATAGATGTTACAGACAGGTCAATCGTATCCGATCTAGATACAGTGTCCGGTGAAAGTACAGCCATATTGACTTCCGGGAGTATACTATCCAATATCGGAATCATCTCATTGGCTATTATCCCAGTAACAGTGTCAGAAGGTCCAATCACGGGAGATAGGGGTAATGAGGCAGACCCATTCTTTATACTTTCCACGGAACGGCGGCGGTCTGCCCGCCGCTCCGCCAGGACAATCTCCCTAGCGATATCAGGCGATGATTTAGAAAAATAATTATCCAAGGTCCCATTGAGCAACAGACCCTGTTTGTCCTGCACAGGCTGCTCAACGTTATTGGTACGAAATACAGGGACCTTATGTCAAAGGTCCAGAGACCTGGTGGGTATGCTTATGGTTACTGCTTACTAAGTCAGTGTGTACCATAATTTGTGTGTGAGAAAGAAAAATTTCTTTCTAGAGTCCCCTCACTCACCGGGGTTGCCCCACGGTGACATGCTTCATCATTGGGGCCATCCCAGTTCTCTACGAAAAGGGGCGTGCTGCGACAAGGCGACTACGCTGGAGCACTAGTTTTGTGAGATGACTATGTGTGGTGCAAGTGTGATGATGGTGGAGTGGGTGTGAGATTAAAAATACCGTGCTAGTGGGCCTCAACAATTTATTTCGCTCCTAGTGTGGTATAAAAATTAAAAAGGGGTAACACTGTGTACTAACTTTTACTGAGCTAGATCAGTGTTCAGGTCAACATGTTTCAAGCTCCCCTAAGCTTTTCTTCAGGACCATACAGGGTCCAGCCCTGTATTGCCACTCCTATTTTCTAATGAAAAAAGTGTTGCTAAAGAAATATATACATATATGTGTGACAATCTACGCTGTTATTAATAAACATGCGTGCTGTACATACGTTCTGTATTTCACTGCGTTTTATAAAAGAGTGTATGGTTACACCCCATGGTCTTAGGCGAGGGCAGGAACGCCTCGTGGAAACGTTGTTCCTATTGGCAGACCCGGTACTGCCCTCGGTACTACTGCCCTCGGTACTACCTGGTTGCTTCCTCACCCGACCGCATATGCGGTCGGGTGAGGAAGCAACCAGGTAGTACCGAGCGGGTCTGCCAATAGGAACAACGTTTCCACGAGGCGTTCCTGCCCTCGCCTAAGACCATGGGGTGTAACCATACACTCTTTTATAAAACGCAGTGAAATACAGAACGTATGTACAGCACGCATGTTTATTAATAACAGCGTAGATTGTCACACATATATGTATATATTTCTTTAGCAACACTTTTTTCATTAGAAAATAGGAGTGGCAATACAGGGCTGGACCCTGTATGGTCCTGAAGAAAAGCTTAGGGGAGCTTGAAACATGTTGACCTGAACACTGATCTAGCTCAGTAAAAGTTAGTACACAGTGTTACCCCTTTTTAATTTTTATACCACACTAGGAGCGAAATAAATTGTTGAGGCCCACTAGCACGGTATTTTTAATCTCACACCCACTCCACCATCATCACACTTGCACCACACATAGTCATCTCACAAAACTAGTGCTCCAGCGTAGTCGCCTTGTCGCAGCACGCCCCTTTTCGTAGAGAACTGGGATGGCCCCAATGATGAAGCATGTCACCGTGGGGCAACCCCGGTGAGTGAGGGGACTCTAGAAAGAAATTTTTCTTTCTCACACACAAATTATGGTACACACTGACTTAGTAAGCAGTAACCATAAGCATACCCACCAGGTCTCTGGACCTTTGACATAAGGTCCCTGTATTTCGTACATAGACTGGAGGCCGACCTGGTTTGGTTTAACCTCCTTCTCCCCCTTCTTTGTTGATGCAACGTTATTGGTAGCCATCTATGAGTAACAGGGAGCAGTTGGTAAAGCAAATTGGCGAAGATAATATAGAATTTACATAAATAGTCAATACCTGTAAACAAATAGTTATGCCCGGCCCGGCCTCCTCGGTTCTCGGAGGGTCTCAGAGGGTCCGCCCTTAGTCCGGGCTTTGTCCCGGGCTGTGTCCCGCACACGCGTCCTGCTAACGCGCTGTAGCCCCACTTGTTATACAGGAAGTTAGCCAAAGGGGAGGGGTTACGGGAAGAGGCGGCAGGTGTGCTCGGTGTTGCTCGCACAGCCTGGTGGGCCTCGCAGTCCCGCAATCAGCAAATCCCTCGGCACAGCTTCTCCAACAAACAGTCCGTAGGCAGGACTCACGGGCACAAGGGAGCTTCCAAGCAGCAAAAAGTCCGTTTACACTTAACTCCTCGGCGAGCGGCTCCTCTCGCTTACAGTCATATATCATTATTGTGACTCACCCGTGCAACCGCACATCTGTGAGAATCCTCCCCGTCTTTTTAGGGGTATTTAATCCCAGGTTTGGAACCTGTGGAGTATAGCAGACAGGCTATTAAGGGATCCGTACATGATAGTTACAGAATCTAACTTCTAATTAATCTTCACAAAAGTTATTTTAAAGAATGATACCTATTCAGGTCATAAAGGATTGTCTTTCAATGATCTTCACTTGATGCCCAATATGAGTAAAACGTTTTAAAAACCAACCCTATGGGCCAAGAATAAACACATGAGGGTCATTACTAAAAGGTATTGTTAACCTGGAGTACATTTTATCATCATAAAACTGTAATTTATTTCATTCTGTTACCTTAGGGTTATTTAGCGGGAATTATGGATTCCCCGTTGGGCGTGATGCTTCTTATCAAGTTTCTTCTGATTAAAACCACCTATTGAAAAGGGATCAGTATTATTTTCATGTTCAAATCCCTGGCTCAAAAACTCATTGGTCCATTAAGAGATCACAACTACTTTAAAGGTTCCTCACCATTTTAATGTCACCATGCGCTTAAATATATTTCTTATTCTTGAGTCATGGGGTATCGTTTAGTCGTGGCTACATCCCTAGTGCCATATATACGGGAAAAAGAATAAAGAGAGAGGAGTAGTTACTCTCAACGGGTACCTTATGCTTATTTCTTTATTTAAGCCATCTCAATAATACCACAGATGTCACATGGTCCATAAACCACCCAGAAGACCGCCATTCACACTCGGTCTAGTCTGGAATGGGAAGGAAAATAATTCTACATGCACTCCGCCTCACCCCAAATTGACGCATCGCAACTCGCTTCTACTCAATTGGGCCAGAATACTCAGCCTCAGTGGTCATATCAGTCCGGGCTTATCTACATCGTGCCCCCACTTTCACAATATCCTTAATGGGCATAAGGGAAAAATCGACTATGGTTTCCCGCTTCTAACTATTTTATCGAGTGTCCCTGGAGGTAAACACTGAACTCCATTTGGAGATCACAACAGTTGGATTAGGCTACATTATATTTCTTCACGTCTCTCTCATATAATATGGCCCGATAATCCTAGGTCGCCCCCCTAGCTACACTGCTGATTGCTCTCACCTTTTAAAACCGATGACCGGCTCTCCCCGCTCTCGTCTTCCTTGCGTCTTATAGGCACAGTACAAACAATAAAGTAATCGCGTGCCACGGGAGTCCCTGTTGTATTGAGTGTCTGAGCAGCATCGGTAACGTCAGCGCGCCTGGTCACGTGTGCCTGTACCTTTCCCAAAACTTTATTAAAGGCACATACAACCCTTGTGCCTGGTACTGTAATTTATATAAGGGCCAAGAATGGTGGCTCAAAACAAGATTGCAGAGCATCTGCAATATTCTCAGCCCGCATTGTTGTAATGTTTGCGCGGCACCTAGGATTGTACCAAAAAACTTTATTGAAACCACCACTTCCCCTTTGTGAGGGAGCCTTGTTACCATGCTATATATCAAAGCTGCCCATTGTCACTCACAACGGTACTATGAGGGCATCTACATATTGTGGTAAACAACATTTACAACGCAACTTTTACAACGCACTACCATTACAACGCATTTTTTACAACGCAAAAACTTTTACAACGCATACCATTACAACGCATGTTTTTACAACGCAAATACTTTTACAACGCATGCCATTACAATGTAAGTATTGGTAAGTATTTAATATTTTATATGTTTGGTTTTTTTTTACGTTTTCAGCTTTTGGGTAAAGGGGTATTTTTAGGGTTCAGGGTCAGTTTTCAGTTTTTGGGTAAAGGGGTATTTTTAGGGTTCAGGGTCAGTTTTCAGTTTTTGGGTAAAGGGGTATTTTTAGGGTTTAGGGTCAGTTTTCAGTTTTTGGGTAAAGGGGTATTTTTAGGGTTCAGGGACAGTTTTCAGTTTTTGGGTAAAGGGGTATTTTTAGGGTTCAGGGTCAGTTTTCAGTTTTTGGGTAAAGGGGTATTTTTAGGGTTCAGGGTCAGTTTTCAGTTTTTGGGTAAAGGGGTATTTTTAGGGTTCAGGGACAGTTTTCAGTTTTTGGGTAAAGGGGTATTTTTAGGGTTCAGGGTCAGTTTTCAGTTTTTGGGTAAAGGGGTATTTTTAGGGTTTAGGGTCAGTTTTCAGTTTTTGGGTAAAGGGGTATTTTTAGGGTTCAGGGTCAGTTTTCAGTTTTTGGGTAAAGGGGTATTTTTAGGGTTTAGGGTCAGTTTTCAGTTTTTGGGTAAAGGGGTATTTTTTGGGTTCAGGGACAGTTTTGGGTTTTTGGGGTACAGGGGTATTTTTAGGTTTCTGGGTTAATTTGGGTTTTGGGGATACAGGGGTACAGGGTAAAAAAATTAAATTAAATAAATTAAATTAAATTAAATTATATTAATTACAATTAATTTAAAAAAAATATAATAAATACTTACCAATACTTACATTGTAATGGCATGCGTTGTAAAAGTACTTGCGTTGTAAAAACATGCGTTGTAATGGTATGCGTTGTAAAAGTTTTTGCGTTGTAAAAAATGCGTTGTAACAGTATGCGTTGTAAAAGTATGCGTTGTAACATCATACATCCACATATTGTGCGCCCCCCCATAATATGATATATGCGCCGCACCATGTCTAACCTAAGAAGAAAAAATGGGATTGATATCAAGGGGTTATTTTTTATTAAAAAAAACTCCCAGAGAAGAAAGTTTCCCACTATCTACGACATTCTGTCTTACCCGTGGCTTTATTTACAGAACAAATGTAAAGTTCAATACTTAACGCTAATGTCCCCTACCCGGAATCCGACCCCTCTCTCGTCACAGATTTATTCCAGCACCTACATGTATCACATGAAGTGTAGTCTAAAACGAATCATTCCTATACTCTGGCTGAGATATAAATCATATGGTGCCTATTGTGGCACAATTCTCATCCAGTCTTCTTTGGTATTTAACCCCTTGGTGACAGTATCCAAGGTTGAAATGTACCACTGCTCTCTGTTCTTTCTCTTCATTTCCACATTGCCCCTCTTCTTGGACACATATTTTTTTCAATGATGAACCAAGTAAATTCTGTATGTTTATGGTTCATCCTCACATAGTGATCAACCAGGAGGGCATTAACCTTCCTGGTCTTCAAAGCTGACCTGTGTTCCAGAAGTCTCATCCTGAGTTCCCTTCCTGTCTCCCCAACATATGCGAGACCACAGGGACATAGTAGCAAACATATTAAATTGCTACTCCTACAATTGCTGAGGCTCCTAGCTGCTTAGGTAGGTGTACTCATTATGGGTCAATGTCTTGGTTACAAGGCAGTTTTCACAGATTGAGCAATTTCCACATTTGTGGATTCCCACTGTCTTTTCTCCTGTTATTGTACTCTGATTGTGCTGGCTCACTTCTCGATAGGTATGTACTAGATTTTTGCGTAAGTTGTCATTACGTCTGAAGGCAAAGATTGGTTTTAGAATTTTAATCTCATTGCCCTCATTTAAAATATTCCAATTGGAATTGATAATATTCTTCAGTCTGTTACTGATATTTGAAAATTAACTCACAAACACCAGTTTTGATTCAGTTTCTTTACTTTGTTTCTTGGCATTCCTTCATTATTTATTATTTAATTAATTTAAATTGCGAGGTAGTTTTACACAAAAATATTTTGTGGAAAAGAGAGTAATTATAAGGAATGTTTTCCTTTTATCTTGTATTAGGTGGAAACAAATTACTTTTGTCCTGATAAAGGTGGTTTTATCCAAATGTCACAACTGAAACGCGTTGACGCTTTATTCTTTGTTAAATTTGGGAAGCTCAACAGTGTTCTGGTGACAGGGAATTAAGATCTATGCCCTCTGTTGTGCAAAGAAAATCCAAATTAACATCCACAAGACAAAGTTAATTGTCTATGCTTTTCTCCTGATTGATTGTTGTAGCCACATGATATAATCCCGTTTTATATATGTGTTCTTATGCAATTGTTTTAGAATTTATAATGACATTTTGTGCTAGGAGATTTGTTTTTAATGAAAAATAAATGCTGTGTTTTATATAAAAATAGCAGTGTTTTTTCTTTGTAAGTGCTTTAATAGGCTGGAAATGGCACGAGAGGTGTGTTGGATGTGAATGGAACTGTGAGGTGCTATTGGCCTTCATATAGATTGAAACCAAAGGGAAAACTTTTTCTTTTACTGCCAATAGAACAGCCCATGTCCACAGACTCATTTATTATTGACAAAGAGGCACGTTACTGGGAAGGTAGTGTCAACATAGGCAGGGCAACTGGAATGATAGAATTGTGTAGATGTGTCAATTTTTGCATATTCGTAGATTTGATGCACTTGCCACATAATCCATTATCTGGCACATATTTTGCAGACATAAAAACAATGAAAAGTATTCACATGGGTTGGCATATCAATACCAGCCTCATGGGCATTTCTGTGAAGCATTCATACAATGCAAAGTATGAAGCCAACTTGCTGCACCGTGAAAAAAATCAGAATTCACAAATGCACACTGATACCAGGATACATCAAATTACTATACTTTCCTACTGGTGGGGTACTTTTGTCTGCCTAGCACTAACACTGGCATCTTTGCTCCATGATACAAGGGTCCTTCATTGTAGGCAACATAGTTCTTGGCTAGATGAGTACTCCTGCCTACATACACACACCCCTGAGAGGCCTTAAGCATAATATTCGTGCACTGATGAATGCAGCACACGGAGAATAAGCGTACAGAAAAGTTAACATCTTTAAAGTTTATCCTGGTTATGTACACAATGCACTATGTCACATCTCAAGGTCTAAAAGTAATGCTAAAACAGTGAAGTCTTCCAATTTGAAGTGTTACGAAAGTAAGACACCTGCACTCCAACTATGGACTGGCTCCCTGGTAAGTCAGCAATACGTGCTGCCATGTGTAATTTCAGATTACTTATAAAAGGTAGAGTTACACAAGCTGGACTAGCTTACCTTAACACTTTTCATACAGATTGTGCCAAAACATTACCCGCCTGCATATTACAAGACCAACCCTAAAAGTGAACATATATGGGCCCGGTCTAGAATTTCCCATTGACACATCTGAATGAGTGTGAATTACTGGTATGAGTGATATGCATGTTAGTATATTGTTACTAAATAGATATATTGTACACCTACACTGACCTCACTCGGGTCAGTTTGACATATTGTATTAGGAGATGTAATTGTACTGAAGGTATATTGTACATGCATCTATCTCAATATTTATTGTGGGTGTGGACTGGCACTTGTGACTGCAAGTCAGTGTCAGACAAGATCTGGTAAATGTCCTGCAAATTTGTAACTTGAGCTAATATGTGATTACATTTGCTCCCTAGATAACATGACGGCAGACATGGCTAAGAGATTTGAGCTTGGACGGGCATGCTATGGTCACGTCTGTAGGATTGCCCACGGATAACTAAAAATGGGTCACAAACACAAGAAGGCAAGGGGCATATGGAGTTTAGGAACCAGGTCTGGCCCACAGAAGATCACTGTGACCCTGAAGTGGATCAAACCAGGCAGTCACATAGAAAATGTGGGGCAGACATGATGCACCCTCCACTGTCAACTTTGCCATAGTTAACATGATGCGGTGAATGGACAGGAGCATGGCTTACATTGAGAAACAGCAGGTTAGCCATTGTAAAAAATATTGACATGCCAGGCGGCACTGTAGCAGATTGCAACACAGATCTTACTCACTCCCTCAGAACATTCCCTTCGCAGTAACTTCTATTGTTGATCACTTTTTTTTTTAGTAGGTATAGTTATAGTTAGGGTTTAGTGTAGATTTAGCTTAGATACACATTAGATAATTAAGAACTTTTTAGGTAGTAGGTTTTTTAGTGTGTTCTTAGTATGGTAGGCATATAAGTGGGAGGAGGATTAATATTTTGTGTGTAGGATAATATATATATATATATATATAGCAAATTGAGCATTGACTGTACAATGAATATACAGGAAATGTAAGACTCCAAATTATTGAAAATTACTTTGAGTTTTAAAATGAATCATTAGTGCGAAAAAGGAAATTAAGAGGATTGTAAAATCTCAAACACAGCAATTTTGTCATGGTTGCTTTAATCATAAAATGTTGCATACTCTGTCTACCATTGCTTTGGAAATAGCGGACCACGTGATCGGGAGCTTGTGAGTTCTGGTAATGATGTTTATTGTGTGAGCAAGCCTGCTGAGACAGGCGAAATGTGTTACCTAGAAATAAACTAGAGTGTTTAAATCGAATTCTTAGTCCCTAGTCCCTGTGTCGGTATCCAGAATTTGGAGGGAATCTGGAATTGGTGTTCTTATATATAAAGATAAACATATATATATATATATATATATATATATATATATATATATATATATATATATATATATATATATATATATATATATTACCTACTGGCGGTCGCCAGTAGGCATATATAGTTAGGATTTTTTCTCTATGGGATTTTTGAAAATTCTATATCTAATAACTTTGGCGTTTGTGGACAGAATTGGCTGAAATTTTCAGGAAAATGGAACATTTTGTTTCTGAGCAGCCCCTGAAAATTTGGGGGGGGGGGGGTTCATCAAGGGGGGGCTGAGAAAAAAGGGGGGTCCCAAAACGCGTTTTTCCCATGTTAATTTCCATAGGGCGGTTGGCCTCACTTTTAGCCCGAACGGCTGAATGGATTTGCATGAAACTTGGGAAAATTGTAGGGACTGTTAGCCCGATGTGCCTTTGCTAGGTCTCAATATATGTGCTCCAGTGGATTTTGATGAATTAACGTTCAAAAAAATATATATATCTGTAAGCGCGCTCCGGGCAGCGCCCCGGTTCGCGTACCTGACTCGTAACGGAACTTCGCGAAGCGAAGCTGATTGGCTCTCCGGTGTCTGTCAACATTCTAAACAGTCCGGAGCAGCCGCCATCTTGTCTCTCGGTAGGATCGAGAGACAAGAGGAGGCCAAAACAAAGGGGGAAATGATCATAAGGGGGCATAGTAGATCCTCCCTCACCCTCTAGGTTTGATGTGGAGGCTTTAAAAGGGCCCCGCGGGGCAAAAAAAAAATAAATAATAAAAAAAAAAAATCGTTTTTTTTGCGTGGGGAGCGCCCGGTACGCTTTTGTGCAATGGGCGGTGGTAATCTAAATGATGGGGGGGGGGGCAGCGTTCAAAGCACATCAGCGTGCATAAACACGAAAATGTTTTTATCTACCACGTACTTGACTTATCTCTAGCTTTATTAATACAATAATCAATAATGAAAAATTGACATCAATAGGGTTGTCCGTATTCCCAGTCAGTACCCTTCCCCGCCCGCCATGTGCACAAAGACCGCATACATCCCCCATAACGTCAAGGCTAAGTAACTAGAACGTCATAAGGAGTTGCAAGTCGCTCCCATACTGGCGCCATTTTGGTCGAGGCCAGGCAGGTCCAGAGTATAGTTCAATGTCTCCAATAAGTAGCGGCAGGACCAGAATCCCTTTCGGCAGTTCTGGCTTCGTCATTACGAGCACTAGAAAACAAGACATTCTGGGCAATACCACCCTTGACGCAGCCCTTTATGCTACAAGATGGTGTCTTCCATTCAGAAAATATTGTTGCCAGCATTTTGAAAGGAAAGATAAACGGCCGTTCTCCTAGTGAGTCTCACATTGTTACATTTATGAAGAATGTTGAAGAGTAGTATGTTGAAAATCTGAAGCCATCGTTCTAGAAACTCTCAACCAGCCTTGGATGGAAAAATCCTGAAGAATGTACAAACTGAAAACCAGTTTTTGTCTGCATAGCATCAGCAGCAACACTTGAGTCAGCTTTGTGGGAAGCCGCCATCTTGATCCAATCAATACTGTCCACCTGCACACATTCAGGGACCAGGCCGCATTGCGAGGGCACCGCAAGACGTGTCTTCAGGTCAAACGGATTGTGGGACAAGGTCCAGAATGAAGAGTCACCAAAAGGCAAAAAGTTCCGCCGGACCCCGGGAGCCGGCCGCCTATGTCGGGGGCGATCTCAGGCCACACCAGGGCAATAAGACTTGGGGAGGGGGCAGGAGCCAAGCGCCCCCTACCAGTCCGCGCCACTACACCGCCCCTCGGGGGCCTCCGTCAAGTGGTTCAGGGAGGCACCGCAGGCAGCGGTTCTTCAGATCAGTGGCTCTCACCGGCAAGGCTCCCCTCCGTCAGCAGCGATCGTTGGCGCTGTGGTTGCGGCCGGAGGCCCCGCCTAGTCAACGCCCCGGCCTCTCCATGTCGTAGGCCGCAAGAGTGGGCGCAACTCAGCTGGATGGCGGGTGAGACGCTGTAGCCGCAAGAGTAGGCGAAACTCAACCGGCCGAGTGAGGCACTGTGCCGCAAGAGCGGACGGAACTCAGCTGGCCGAGCGAGGCACTGTGCCGCAAGAGTGGGCGGAACTCAGCTGGCCGAGCGAGGCACTGTGCCGCAACAGTGGGCGGAACTCAGCTGGCCGAGCGAGGCACTGTGCCGCAAGAGCGGGCGTAACTCAGGTGGCCGAGCGAGGCACTGTAGGTCTTCCTCTCACAAAGATGAAAGTCAGAGTGAGGAAACAAGGAGGGGTTTTCATCATTTGGGACAAAAAAATAGTTCTAAACCAATGAAAAGTGTCATTTTTAGGTCACATGACCTAGCCTTACATCATTAGGAAACCAAAAGTGAAATGAACCAATGAAAATTTTTATTAACAAGTCACATGACCTGTTATGCTTACGTTACGCACTCCGCGCCGCGCCCCGGATCGCTTCCGGGAAGCTGCGCTTCGCACCTAGCTTCGCGCACCGGGTGCGCTAACGCGGCGCGTCATATGACGCATTACGCGACAACGCAATACTGCAGTGTTTCTGGATGTTTCAGACTGAAGCTGGCGTCAGCATGAGAGCACCTCGTGGCTACGTCGTGACCGTTCCGCGAGCAATCATGGCAGTCGCTCCCCACCGGAAGTCTGCGGGAGTCGGGGGCCCCGGTGACTCTTGTAGAATCTTCAAGGCTGAGGGGACGCTTTTGGGAATGGGGCCCATGCCCTAGCAGTCAAGCGTACGAGTTCCAGGGTTGCCCAGAGCCATCCTTGCAGGCCAGGCCCAAGTCTGTGGAGCCGACCGCCATTTCGTGAGCTCCGTGGCAGCCGCCTGTCGCTGTACCGCAAGAGTGGGTGCAATTCAGCCGGCTGGCGGGTGAGACGCTGTAATAGCAAGAGCAGGCGCAACTCAGCTGGCTGAGAGAGGCACTGTGCCGCAAGAGTGGGCGTAACTCAGCTGGCGAGTGAAGCGCTGGGGTGCAGCTGAGAAACCTCCACCTGGGGAGGTGGGGGAGGCTCGTTCGCGCCGCCTCTCCCTTCCAGTGCACCCCACGCCGTCTCCTGGCGCAGGTATATGTGATGGTCGGACCAGGGCACCGCAGGACGTGTCTTCAGGTCAAACGGACTGTGGGACAAGGTCCAGAATGGAAGAGTAACCAAAAGGCAAAAAGTTCCGCCGGACCCCGGGAGCCGGCCGCCTATGTCGGGGGTGATCTCAAGCCACACCAGGGCAACAAGACTTGGGGAGGGGGCAGGAGCCAAGCGCCCCCTCCGAGTCCGCGCCACTACACCGCCCCTCGGGGGCCTCCGTCAAGCGGCTCAGGGAGGCACCGCAGGCAGCGGTTCTTCAGATCAGTGGTCTCACCGGCAAGGCTCCCCTCCGTCAGCAGCGATCGTTGGCGCTGTGGTTGCGGCCGGAGGCCCCGCCTAGTCAACGCCCCGGCCTCTTGAAAATCTGAAGCCATCGTTCTAGAAACTCTCAACCAGCCTTGGATGGAAAAATCCTGAAGAATGTACAAACTGAAAACCAGTTTTTGTCTGCATAGCATCAGCAGCAACACTTGAGTCAGCTTTGTGGGAAGCCGCCATCTTGATCCAATCAATACTGTCCACCTGCACACATTCAGGGACCAGGCCGCATTGCGAGGGCACCGCAAGACGTGTCTTCAGGTCAAACGGATTGTGGGACAAGGTCCAGAATGAAGAGTCACCAAAAGGCAAAAAGTTCCGCCGGACCCCGGGAGCCGGCCGCCTATGTCGGGGGCGATCTCAGGCCACACCAGGGCAATAAGACTTGGGGAGGGGGCAGGAGCCAAGCGCCCCCTACCAGTCCGCGCCACTACACCGCCCCTCGGGGGCCTCCGTCAAGTGGTTCAGGGAGGCACCGCAGGCAGCGGTTCTTCAGATCAGTGGCTCTCACCGGCAAGGCTCCCCTCCGTCAGCAGCGATCGTTGGCGCTGTGGTTGCGGCCGGAGGCCCCGCCTAGTCAACGCCCCGGCCTCTCCATGTCGTAGGCCGCAAGAGTGGGCGCAACTCAGCTGGATGGCGGGTGAGACGCTGTAGCCGCAAGAGTAGGCGAAACTCAACCGGCCGAGTGAGGCACTGTGCCGCAAGAGCGGACGGAACTCAGCTGGCCGAGCGAGGCACTGTGCCGCAAGAGTGGGCGGAACTCAGCTGGCCGAGCGAGGCACTGTGCCGCAACAGTGGGCGGAACTCAGCTGGCCGAGCGAGGCACTGTGCCGCAAGAGCGGGCGTAACTCAGGTGGCCGAGCGAGGCACTGTAGGTCTTCCTCTCACAAAGATGAAAGTCAGAGTGAGGAAACAAGGAGGGGTTTTCATCATTTGGGACAAAAAAATAGTTCTAAACCAATGAAAAGTGTCATTTTTAGGTCACATGACCTAGCCTTACATCATTAGGAAACCAAAAGTGAAATGAACCAATGAAAATTTTTATTAACAAGTCACATGACCTGTTATGCTTACGTTACGCACTCCGCGCCGCGCCCCGGATCGCTTCCGGGAAGCTGCGCTTCGCACCTAGCTTCGCGCACCGGGTGCGCTAACGCGGCACGTCATATGACGCATTACGCGACAACGCAATACTGCAGTGTTTCTGGATGTTTCAGACTGAAGCTGGCGTCAGCATGAGAGCACCTCGTGGCTACGTCGTGACCGAGTGAAGCGCTGGGGTGCAGCTGAGAAACCTCCACCTGGGGAGGTGGGGGAGGCTCGTTCGCGCCGCCTCTCCCTTCCAGTGCACCCCACGCCGTCTCCTGGCGCAGGTATATGTGATGGTCGGACCAGGGCACCGCAGGACGTGTCTTCAGGTCAAACGGACTGTGGGACAAGGTCCAGAATGGAAGAGTAACCAAAAGGCAAAAAGTTCCGCCGGACCCCGGGAGCCGGCCGCCTATGTCGGGGGTGATCTCAAGCCACACCAGGGCAACAAGACTTGGGGAGGGGGCAGGAGCCAAGCGCCCCCTCCGAGTCCGCGCCACTACACCGCCCCTCGGGGGCCTCCGTCAAGCGGCTCAGGGAGGCACCGCAGGCAGCGGTTCTTCAGATCAGTGGTCTCACCGGCAAGGCTCCCCTCCGTCAGCAGCGATCGTTGGCGCTGTGGTTGCGGCCGGAGGCCCCGCCTAGTCAACGCCCCGGCCTCTCCATCTCGTAGGCCGCAGAGTAGTCGGGGAGAAATCCCGGGAACGGCGGCATGTATTTGGATTGATGTTGCAGCAGGCTGCCATGTAAATAGTTATTTAATAAAACGTTTTACCCTGTTACTTTGCTGGTGTGTTGTATATATTTATAATATTTGCATAGGGTTTGTCGTTATTTTGGGCGGGGTGGGCGGCGGAGCCAAGCTGTCTTGCAGCCATCATGGCGTCGAGCTCGGTTCCTCTCACTAGTTTCATATTTCTCATGAGGGGTTGTTCCTAATGTTTCTATTTTAGCGAGGTCAAAAACAGATCCCATTAGTGGCCTACTGATTTTGCTTGATTCCTTTTGTTTTTTCTAACAATTTTTCACTATCTGCAAAGACTAAACAGAGTATTGCGACTCTGTGCTTGTTTGTAAATAGAGAATGAACCAAAGAGAAGCAATTCCAAAACAGTAAATGCTTGGATAACAATCAATCAAATGGAGAGGGAAGCAGGCATGACGGATTACAACGGGGGCAAAGGCCTGCGTTACCTACCCTTCACTATCTGCAAAGAGAGAATACTCCTAAAAGAAAAGAGGGGGGGGGCAGCGTTCAAAGCACATCAGCGTGCATGAACACGAAAATGTTTTTACCTACCACGTACTTGACATTTTAAAGCTTTTGATATTTGCTAATAAAAAACCATTGAAATTCACTGAAAAAACCATAGGTTATAGACCATATATAGTTAGGAATTAGCATTTACAAAACCTTGAAAATTCACTGAAAAAACCATGGGTTATAGACCATATATAGTTAGGAATTAGCATTTACAAAACCTTATTTTACTCACACAAAACCATTGAAATTCCATATATAGTTAGTTGCACTAACTATATATCGCGCACCCGCAATCCACTGCTGATGATGTCACATATTACATCATTCATGACATGGTCAGTGACATCACTGATGACATCACTGATGACATCACTGATGACATCTCAAATGACATCACTGATGACATCTCAAATGACATCACTGATGACATCACTGATGACATCTCAAATGACATCACTGATGACATCTCATTTGACATCAATGGTCACATCACTGATGATATCATTCATGTGACAATACAATGCATCTCCTCACACTTTAATATAACCTCTGTTACACCCAGTGTTAAATACAGAATATAATTTTTTAAACCATTGACACATCAATACTAGTTACTACATACGCACTCACTGATTCCTACGTCTACACACACATTCACTCATTCACCCATACAATCATTCATACATACAATCACTCATCTTTACAACACTATCATATGCACTCATACACCTATACAGACACTCACACTCTGCCATTCATCCATGGAGTTACTCACACACCTAGTCAGTCCTGTAAAGAATCAATCACACTTCCATTTTCTAATCTATACAGTTAAACATAGAGTACCTTACATTTTCAAACATATACTAACACATACTTACTCTCTTATACAATCATTGATACAAGAACACATTGATCTGCACAGAGTCACACATCTCCCAGCCAGCCACACACACACTCAGTCTCCCATACAAATACTTGGACAATCAATCAATAACCCATATAGTTACTCATATAGCTACTGATCAACACATGCAGCAGTTTACAGAACAACAGACATAATGATGCACAAATTAAGACAGTTTAGTCACTAACCCATGCATTCAGTGAGACACATTTAATCACTCACTCATACAGTCAGTCACGCACCTACTAAATCCTTCATCCAGACACTTCTACATCTACTCATTCTTCAATATGTAAAACATATTTAAACTTTACAGAAACACACAGTCACTGGATGATGTCATCAGTGATGTCATCAGTGATGTCATTTGAGATGTCATCAGTGATGTCATCAGTGATGTCATCAGTGATGTCACTGACCATGTCATGAATGATGTAATATGTGACATCATCAGCAGTGGATTGCGGGTGCGCGATATATAGTTAGTGCAACTAACTATATATGGAATTTCAATGGTTTTGTGTGAGTAAAATAAGGTTTTGTAAATGCTAATTCCTAACTATAATATGGTCTATAACCCATGGTTTTTTCAGTGAATATATATATATATATATATATATATATATATATATATATATATATATATACATATATATATATATATATATACATTCACTGAAAAAACCATAGGTTATAGACCATATATAGTTAGGAATTAGCATTTACAAATCCTTGAAAATTCACTGAAAAAACCATAGGTTATACACCATATATAGTTAGGAATTAGCATTTAAAAAACCTTATTTTACTCACACAAAACCATTGAAATTCCATATATAGTTAGTTGTACTAACTATATATCGCGCACCCGCAATCCACTGCTGATCATGTCACATATTACATCATTCATGACATGGTCAGTGACATCACTGATGACATCACTGATGACATCTCAAATGACATCACTGATGACATCACTGATGACAACATCCAGTGACTGTATTTTTCTGTAAAGTTAAAATATGTCTTACATATTTAAGAATGAGTGGATGTATAAATGTCTGGATGAAGTATTTAGTAGGTGCATGACTGACTGTATGAGTGAGTGATTAAATGTGTCTCACTGAGTGCATGGGTTAGTGACTAAAGTGTCTTAATTTGTGCATCATTATGTCTGTTGTTCTGTAAACTGCTGCATGTGTTGATCAGTAGCTATATGATTAACTATATGGGTTACTGATTAATTCTCCAAGTATTTGTATGGGAGACTGAGTGTGTGTGTGGCTGGCTGGGAGGTGTGTGACTCTGTGCAGATCAATGTGTACTTGTATCAATGATTGTATAAGAAGGTAAGTATGTGTTAGTATATGTTTGAAAATGTAAGGTGCTCTATGTGTAACTGTATAGACAAGAAAATGGAAGTGTCATTGATTCTTTACATGACTGACTAGGTGAGTGAGTAACTCTATGGATGAGTGGCAGACTGTGAGTGTCTGTATAGGTGTATGAGTGCATATGATAGTGTTGTAAAGATGATTGATTGTATGTATGAATGATTGTATGGGTGAATGAGTGAAGGTGTGTGTAGACGTAGGAATCAGTGAGTGCGTATGTAGTAACTAGTATTGGTGTGTCAATGGTTTCAAAAATTATACTCTGTATTTAACACTGGGTGAAACAGAGGTTATTTTAAAGTGTGAGGAGATGCATTGTATTGTCACATGAATGATATCATCAGTGATGTGGTCATTGATGTCAAATGAGATGTCATCAGTGATGTCATCAGTGATGTCATTTGAGATGTCATCAGTGATGTCATTTGAGATGTTATCAGTGATGTCATTTGAGATGTCATCAGTGATGTCATCAGTGATGTCATTTGAGATGTCATCAGTGATGTCATCAGTGATGTCACTGACCATGTCATGAATGATGTAATATGTGACATGATCAGCAGTGGATTGCGGGTGCGCGATATATAGTTAGTACAACTAACTATATATGGAATTTCAATGGTTTTGTGTGAGTAAAATAAGGTTTTTTAAATGCTAATTCCTAACTATATATGGTGTATAACCTATGGTTTTTCAGTGAATTTTCAAGGTTTTGTAAATGCTAATTCCTAACTATATATGGTCTATAACCTATGGATTTTTCAGTGAATTTCATTGGTTTTTTAAAAGCTAATATCTATAGCTGTAAAATGTATTCTTCTTTAAATCTAAAAATATATTTGATATGTTTATTAATAATTTTTTTTTAAATATTTTTTTTGTTTCGCTCCCGGTCCGCGAACCGGAAAGCTTTCCGTTAGCTCAAATTGATGCCGCGACCCGGTCCGCGAACCGGTAAGAAATCAACATCGTGACGCGTCGCGAAAGCGCGACGTATCGCGTTGCCGCGTAATGCGTCTTATGACGTACCGCGTTAGCGCACCCGGAAGTGCCCCGGGGCGCGGATCGAGGCGCGAAACGCAGCTCCCCGGCAGCGATCCGTGGCGCGTCGCGAAAGCGCGACGTATCGCGTTGCCGCGTAATGCGTCTTGTGACGTACCGCGTTAGCGCACCCGGAAGTGCTCCGGGGCGCGGACCGAGGCGCGAAGCGCAGCGACCCGGAAGCTATCCGGGGCGCGGACCGGAACGCGTAACGTAAGCATAACAGGTCATGTGACTTGTTAATAACACTTTTCATTGGTTCATTTCACTTTTGGTTTCATAATCATGTAAGGCTAGGTCAGGTGACCTAAAAATAACACTTTTCATTGGTTGAGAACTATTGTTTTTCCCAAATGATGAAAACCCCTCCTTCTTTCCTCACTCTGACTTTCATCATTGTGAGAGGAAGACCTTTATTAATACTTCAGAAATGGCTTCAGTAGTTGCTTCAGCTGGTGCACCCCCACCACCACCTCCACCTCCTCATGGGAAGAGAGGACCACCTCCCCAGGTCATGACCAACACAGAGGAGGAAGAGGAATAAATGGAGGAAGAGGAGGGAGAAGAACCACAGTTCTTGGAAGAGGTGCCCCGGGTTTCCCATAAGAAAGCCAGTTTCATCTGGCAGTTTTATTCAATCCCTCCTGGCCAAAAAAAAGTGAATGCGAGGTATGTCACCTGCCACATCTGCAAAGATAAATTATCAAGAGGGACGGATAAGAAGTATAGTTATGGGAACTATACTATGCATAGGCACATGACCAGGAAGCATCCACTTAATTACAGCTGGGCGGAAATTCGGGATTTGGAGGAAAATCCAACATCAACTCCTGTGGCCAGATCAAGATCGTCAATTTCATTGACACCAGCAGAGGCACGGGAAACTGTGCTAAACATACAAGAGAATTTTGGCCACATGAAACATACTTGTATGCACTGTGGTGCGTTGATAGCATGTGGTAATATGAGTATAAATGCTATCAACCTGGCTTATGAACATCATAATTGCCCTAACTGCCCCCAGTAATTTTTTTTTTGCTCCTGTTGAGCCCTTTTCAATGCCTGTTTTTTGTTGTTTCCCCCCCCCAAAAAAACCCCAAAAAATATAAAATCGTTAAAAAAATACAAAAAAAACAAAAAATGTTCAAAAAAAAAAATATATATAAAACAACAAAAATATTAAAAAAAAAGTTCTTTTCAGAACTACCTCCCCTTTCAAAAAAAATTGCTAGAATGTTTAGCACTCTGGCAAGCTCTATTTCTTTTGGTTCGCTTCCCGGTTAGCTTCCCGGTACGCGGACCTGGAGCTAACCAAAAAAAAAAAAAAGAGTAAGTATAAGGAAAGTAAACAGAGAGTGATGTTAAAAGAAAGACAGCTATAGGGAGTAAAGAAGAGATACTGTTTAATAGATCTATTTACCGAAGAAAAGACGGAAGAGGGTATAATTGTGAAAAACAAAATAGATAAGGAAGTGAAAGAAAAAAAAAGAGAGTATAACATTAACAAAGAAGAGTTTCTTGGAGAATGTGAGTGAATGTTCAAAATAAGATTAAAACATGGGGAATAACAGAGAGAAAAAATAGAAAACAGAAAACAAAAAATAACAGAAAAAGATTAATTGAAACAGCAAAGAAATGTAAGTAACATAGAGCCATATCATCAACATAGGCAATAAAAGTTTTGCAGCTTTTATTGGCAGAAATGTGTCGCTAAAGCCGCTTTTGCGGCAGAAAACTGCCGCTAAAACCACTTTTGCACCAGTTTTCTGCCAATAAAAACAGCAATAATTTTATTGGCTGTGTTCATAATATGCCCCTTAGTGTGCTTCAACTACACAGAGAAAGCATTATGAACAAATAGTGATAGAGTGATCAGTCAAAGACACTAAGAGTAATAGAGACGGAGTGAGTGAACAAGAGTGAGGAACTATGAGAAGAGAGGGACTGAGAAAAAGAGTGGAAGGAGTTGAGTAAGTAGGTAATAGAGAAAGGAATGAGGGAAGTAGCAAAGGCAGGAAACTGAGGGTTAAAGAAATGAAGCAGTGGAACTAATAGAAGTTAAATGTGATAGAAATGTAACGAAAAGAGTACAAAACATTTACCTTATAATTGTCGTTAAATTACTCACTTTTTGTTTTTATACTTTCAATCTGTGAAAGAGAGAACAAACATTTGAAAAATATTAAAACATGTATTTAAAAATTACAAAAGACAAGGGAAAAGATTGAAGGACAAACAGTTTTTCAACAACTTTGACACTTACAGAAGCTTCTGCTTCTCCAGGCCCCCTACACAGTCCTAAAGATATACATTTTAAACTAACAGTATCTTGATGCAGATGAAGTGAGGCCTATCTTAAAACATGGTGCATCTTTTGCATTGCTGTTGTCTCAGAAAAGTGTCGCAAGACACTAACATTTTAAATGATTGCTTCAGGATGCCAATAAGATGTGTCCTATCCAGAGGTTTGTTTGAGGTGAGGCCTACTCAGGGTTGCAGATGAAATTTCGAGTTGTTGAAGAGAATAGAGGACATAATACATGTGAAGGTCTACCAATGAAGTGAGTCATGTCCACTGCACTCTTGAACAAAGTCCAAACCTCCTATGTTTCCCTGGACAGACCTAAACTTGATCTGCACAATGTGATTCGTAATGATAGGAAACACAGGTGATGTAATTGAAATACGTGCAATTTCTTTTGCTCATTTCACAATCACATCACTTGTGTTTCCTTTGCTTAGGTATCTCATTGTGCAGATGTAGTCCAGCATATGAAAGAGTACGCAGAACTGCAGCACTGCATGCAACAACTTTGACACTTACAGAAGCCTCACCTTCTCCATGCCTCCTACACAGTTCTACATATACATCATAAATGCAAACAGTACAGAATTAATTATACATGTTAAATGGTTTATTTTTGCTGTTCTCAGAATGTATCAAAATTCACTTAAAACAGTGACTTGAAGGTATTCATCATATAACAGCGGGGAAAAAAAACACAATCAAAATGATTGTGTTTAAAAAACCCATACAACATAACAAATCAGAATTCAGAACTCCTTAGAGTTAACTTACTTTCCATGACGTCAAAGGATGTCCTATGAACAGCTTACACTCTGTTGTGCTGTTATTACTTTCAGCCCGCCACTTTCTGAAAGAAAACCTCCATCGTTTTTAAAAACATGTTACATGCAATAAATGACTTCTTGCTCTCTACCACAAGTTTCCACAAAGCCAAATCTTGTCAGAGCCATTTATAACTCTTGGATTTCTTGTAAGCCAATCCTGTCATTTGGCATTTCTGCAACTTTCAGAATTAAAATGTTGAAGATCATTTTCACAATCCTGGAATAGTAATATCTTCCCCTTCTTGCTCAGTCATGTTCTACATTTCCTATGACACTGATACTGCTTACTATGAAGCAGACTTACACTACCTCTATGACTACTACAATTATTTAATTCTCTACATCACTTTTAATCACAAAGCAATGTAAAACAGTAGACAGCATTGCAGACTTACATTCCCTCTACTCCATGTTTTGATTGGCTGCTTCAATTAGCTTATAAAAAGAAACAGTTTTTCTGAACTCATTCAAAGTGCACGTATTTCTCCATGACGTCCAGTCTTATGGTTAGAAGTTATGTCTCTGAACTACACTTATCCTCAAGGCCAAATCGTGTAGGAGCCATTAGAACTTCTTGAAATTCCTCAGAGCACATCCCGAGATTCTTTCCCTAAAATTTTGGTTTTAAAAACACCAGGTAAGAGTTTTTACGGTCATACGGCAATTTTTTTTTGAAAATTAAAACAGAATCATTGCAGAATGACCAGCCATTTCTAGACTTTAAATAAGCTGTGTAATGTCCTGATGTTATTGAAGGACCGTCATGATATATAATTGCTACAGTTACAAAAGTCCTTCCTGATATTGACAACTGTGAAGCCACAAAATTTTTAATTAAAGTTGTCAATTTTGTTCCATCAGCCCTACATCGTTGGGACATTAAAATGACATACTGGCCATATGTTCGTATAAATAATGTGGACATAATTTCAGATTTACATTGGCTACACTCCATGTTGTGATCAGCTGCTTTTACTAGCTTATTAAAGGAGACTGATTTACTGTCTGGCAAAGTTAAATATATAAATCTTTCTGAGTCTACACTAGTAGTACTTGATACCATACAGTTCTCGCAGTCATGCTGCCATTGATAAGAAAGCCCAAACAGCTGATCTACATCTACACCTTCAGCATGCAATACATCAAGCATATACATTAAAAACTCCTGACAATCTTGCTGACTATTTTGAGAGAATTGTGTTTGGCCTGAACATCTGTCTAACAGATTTCGAATTTCAGACACACTTTCTATGTTTGTTCTATCAGTGCTACATTTCTCTAACACAGAATTTAACAAACTGCAAAATCTTTGATCAGAATTGACCACAATCTCTTCTTTTACATTTTCTAGAGAAAACAAAACATTAACCACTACATTAGCATAGCAGTTGACACCAGAACTGTTTTCAAATTGAAAACCAACAACATCTTCAACAGAATTCTTTTTGTTTCTGCTTATAATTTCAGGTTCATCGACTTTTCGTCTTTTTGCTACAACCTTCCCAGTATTGGTTACATTTCTTCGTTTCCGGCCTACCACACGTTTCTCAAACAAAGGATATTGAGGCAAATGTGGCGCATACTCTCTTCTTAACCTATTGTATTCCTTAACACAATCTAGATCCGCACAAATGCTTGTGACATCACACTCAATCAAGTACAATCCCGATAAAGTTCTAACTCGTGACAATGCCACATATGCCATACCCTCCTTGAATACAGAACTGCCAATATTCACCAATGCACTGTCTACACTTAAACCTTGCGATTTATGGATTGTCACCGCATATGCCAAGCAAACAGGAAACTGCTTACGGCGAACATATAAGTCTTTTACAAGCAAAAATCTAGCAGAGCAACGACCAATTAGCTGTACTTCCTCAATGCCATCAAATTTAATTTTTAAAAATTCAATTCCATCTCTATTTCTGTATTTTACAAAATCAACAACATTACCCATTGATCCATTTACCAGACCTCTTTCAACATGTAAATTCCTTCTTAAAATTATACGGCAGTTCAAGCACACATTCAGAGTCTTTTCAAAACCTGCAGTTTTAGATATACTCTTCTCTAATGAATCCAATTTTGTTTTCAGATTCTCAGACAAAATAATTGTTGATCCCATATGCTCTACTCTGTCAATAGCTTCCAGTTTCACAATCTCTTGCTTTTCTAAATGCAACATTTTGTTGTTGAATTTGGCACATTCTGCAAGAGTTGGCATCAAACATATTCCAGATTTCTTCTCAGTAATTTTCTGAAAAATATTCTCAGGCACAACATCTTGTTCTGGATATAAATTTGACAGTAATCGTGCATGTAAAGCTTCTTTCCCATGCTCGGTCACTTTTCCAATTCTAACATCTTGTAGAATAGTCTTGTAAACTTCATCCTTCGCCTGACGCATATTTTCATGCAGTTCAGCATAATTGAAGTTTAACCATATATTGACGTTGCCAATGCTGCCTAGGCACTTCCTGGTATCTTCATGCGTGAGCATTTTGAACACAGGTTGCCCTTTCACTGGTGTCAGCTGCAGAAGATCTCCGAAAACAATGATGTGTTTGCCACCAAATAACACATCATACTCTGTTTTGAGAACTTCTTGCATTCTCAAATGCACAAAGGCAAGCATGACATTGGAAACCATGCTTACTTCGTCAATGATAAGAAGTTTCATTTTCCTCAAGATTCTTGAAACTTCAAAACAAGCATCTCCAGATAGCTTGTGATATTGTAATTTGTTGTCATGCTCCACTGGCAGCATCAGTAAACGATGTAAAGTAATCCCTTTAATGTTATGTGCTGCCAGTCCAGTTGGAGCGGTGACAACACAAGACAGCGATGACTCTGTCCTTTCCTGCAAATAGCATGAAATTGCTTTAATGAGGAAACTTTTTCCAGTTCCCGCTTCTCCACTCACGTACAGTCGGACAGGCTTCAACGACGTACATGAGCACTCTTTCTTGTCATGACTTAATCCATGATCAATTTGCATGGTAACTTCGTCATATATTTTCCTCTGCTCAACGTTGAGTTGTCTTTCCAACTCTTCTAAGTTAACCGCATCCTCCTGAGCATGTGCCATGGCTCTTTCCACTTCATTCATAGCAGTGGCAGCTTCATTTTCGATAACAGGTCCTCCTAGTGGATCCTGACTCAATGAAGCAGAACTCTGACTGTCCTGAGAACTGTCTCTGGCAATCTCGGCTGCAATCATTGCTTCCTGCTCAATTTCCGCATTCAACATTTCTACATATTTGGGAAAAGCAGGACATTCTATGGTCTCCTTGGCGGCATTGAAAGAGTCTTCGTAACAGAGAAAATCTCCAAGCAGTTCCTCTTCTGCACGCCAAGGCTTGAAAAGTTGCAAAAGTGCTAAATAGAAAAACTCCTTTTTTTCAGGAGATTCGCCACTCAATTTTCGATGGTTTACCAAGTGGCATTTTCTTTGCTTGACCAGACATCCCTCACTTCCTATTACAGCATACACTCCTTTCTCAGTATCTTCTTTGATGTTCCTCTTGAATATGTAATTTTGCAGAACCTCATACAGACAAACATTCTCGAGGTGACTGCTTCGATTTGGATAATATGTATCCAACATGTTGGTCTTCAAAATGTCGGTACTGTTTGGCTCCTTTTCCGCCAAATACTCAATTTCCCGCACAGGTTTGAGAACTCGATTACGCGTTGCAGCAAGACCAAGACTCGCCCAAATGATACTCCTGGACTTGGCATAGAGACTTGCTGAAGACAACCGGTCAGAACATTCGTACGCTCCAATTTCTCGATGCGACAACATCTTCAGACTGAAACTGTACAACTTCTTGCTGAGGCTCTTTTCATGGGAAATGTCCTCCCACATATCCTTCAATTCTGTCTTCTCTTTTTTGGTGATGTAAGACGTCACATACCGAGCCACAGCCATACAGTTATCAGCCACAAACTGTATATCCATGTTAGCATTCCACATGGACAAAATCACCGGGTTGTAGTCGTTGATGTACTTGGACTCTTCGTTCCTCTTCAAATTGTATGTGTTTTTAGGTGATTTCTTCATCACATTATGTCGCAGCGAAGACATCAAACTGTTTACTCTTCCTTTAGAAATCACGTGGAAAACCGAAACGACATTTGGTGTAGAACTTGTCCTTGTTTCGGAATTTACGACGACAGTACTTTCCACATCGATGGCTTTGGAAACGCAGAACTTTTTCTCTTAGGCTTTTCTTCTCCTTTGCGTTTGGAACAGCACACGTAGAATACTGTTGTATAAAACTCATCACTGAGTCTTCTGGATCCGTTCCAAATTTAGGTGCATCCTTGATCCACAGCAACATATGTATATGAGGAGCACCTCTTGCTTGGTACTCCTTTCTCCAGAAGAAATCCAACACCTCTCCAAGAGGTGGATTCTTATTATTCATGATGAAAGACATCATAGCTTCAAATCTATGATTGAAGTACCTACATACATTGACTGGATCCAAAGAGCACAGTTCTCCGGGTGTCTTGAATTCGATGTTTTCTATGTTAGCATTTGCCTCTCATAGAAATTCAAGTAAGTCTTCCCAGCCATACTCGGCACAACTCAGAGTGAGGAACCATGTGGGAGTACCTAAGTTCCTCAGCATACATTTTAAATCACCATGACGACGGTACCAGTACTCATTAGTACCACGCTGACACGCCATGAGATTAATCAGGTGAGAATCCAAAATACTGTCTTGGACATTGACTTTATCCATAAAGTCACTTGCCGAGATGTTTTGCATGTGTATACCACTTTTCAAGATGTGGTTCACTGCATATGACAGTCCAGACAGATCGCTTTCAAACAGGAGATGAAACAAATAAGGAATGCATTGTCGAAACCTAGCATCTCCTGCATACAATCGCAAAGTCCGGTATTCAGAAGCAGGAATTTGATGAGGTCGCTCATCATATCTTCCTCCCTGACCTGTTGGAAAAAGCTGTGGGAAACACCGAGCTTCCAAACTTTCCTCCCAAACACTAATGGGACTCCCTTTGGCTTGTTTCATTTGAAACAACTCAATAGCATTCCCCATGACTTCCTTGGAATGCAAAGGATGAACACTATAATGTTCATATATTTCTTCACTAGTAGAAGTTTCTACTTTCTCAATTTGACCAGCACTCAAATCGCTATCCTCTTCCTCACTTACTTCCTCTTCTGCAACATATACATTCTTATAGTATTTATTATTTTTTTTCAAATACAATGTTGCCTTTTTAACTTTCGTAACATCTACTAAATCTTGCCATATTTTCTTATTCTTTGTCGGAACCCCATTAACTAAGATAACCAGAGGTTCCTCGTCCACTTTTTCTACTCCAATTGTGTTAATGTTTTTCTTCAAATCTAGAGGCAAATAAACAACTCTTCCCTTTAATCCTCTCTGTAAATCTGATGGAGGCAATTTCCCTGTCTTTGGCTCCATTCTTACAATAGCCTGAAAGGGATGGATACTTTGAATCAAAATAGATTCATAAGTATTTAAATCCTTCAATTCAGAAGGAATCTCAACCAATTCCAGATTATTATGAACTGCTCTAGCAGGCATCTGGTTTTGATTTAATTTGCAACAACAATAAGTACACACACGTTGATCCAATCCCAAATCAAAACAATTTTCTACCATCAAGTATGTTGCGAAATCCTTCCATTCACTATTATTTTCCCTTTCACTTTTTGCATATAAATCCACTAACTTAGTCTGATTCTTATAATAAGTGCGTCGACAACACACACAAGTGAAATTGGGCCTCTCACTTGATTTGACCTGAAACGTGGCAATTTCCCTCTGGAAATTATCTGTACTGGAAACCTGTACACTATCTTCCACATTACCCGCTTCTTCTTGGTCAATTTCAACATTCTCCTCTTTACTTCCAAAGTAACAAAACTCAATTTCTTCACATATATTCTTCACATCTATTTCAGAACCATGCAAAAGAGCAGCACATAATTTTTTAAGCATAATTGCTGGACTCTTAGCATAATACAACATTCTAACTAATTTCCTCACTTTATTATGATGCACTGCTAGCATCCTGAAATGATGAAAAACACTCTGGCATACTCTCCTGGAAAGACAAGCCAGTGAATGACCATGCAAACCTGTCACTTCTCTCACTCTGCAAGGATCTAATTCTTGCAACAACCTTATTTTCTGCTTCAAACTTTTCTTATTAAATGACCGTACAAAATCACAAAGCAAATTGATGGAATCCTGTCGCACACTGCAAATACTACTACACTTCCAGGTGTACACAGGACCCTTAGCACGTCTTCCTAAAACCTCATTACCTAACACCTCTTCTGCCTCTGTTGTCACAAGTTTTTCTTTTTCAACTGGACAACCATCTTTAACTTCATAAGCACGACCACTGGTGTCAACTACATGCACCAAATCATTATCCTGGAAATAACTCTCCTCATTAAAAAATGCCTCACAGCTTGAACTATGCATCCATTCTCCAGAAAAAACTTCACAAAAATTACTACTATTAACTATTCTCTTCCATCTACTATTTCTTTTGAAATCATAAATTGCCTTGTTTAGCTTCCTAATTCTATTGATTATCAAAATAAATAACTTACGTTTAATTTCAAATGCCTGATCAATAACTTTCTCAACTTTTTTTTTTCTCTTATAAAAAAACACTTTCTGTTGACCTTTCTTAATATTTTTTAACAAATTGCCAATTATCCTGTTGCGGAACATTCGTTTACGAATGTCCCTAAACTGTTGTTTCCTTCTACTATCATGCACAGAGTTATCTCTTGCTCTAGCAGTAACATTTTTGATTGGCCTTTCCTTTCCATTTGAATTGCTTCTCTTTTTCTGGACTGAAACATTTTCTGTAGTAATATTTTTTTTACTGCAAATATTTCTTATGAATGTTTTTGTACTCTTACCCGGTGCTTTCTTGTTGACTTGACAAATCTTTTTGTTAGAGGACTGCTGCTTTTTTTCAATCACCTGCTGTCTTTGACGTTTTGCAGCCTTTCTCAGTCTTTCTTTCGTTGGCATGGTGAAATGTTGAAATGATCTGCAGTTGAATCTGTGGTAAAATATATTAAAAAATGTTATTAACCACTATTACCCAACAGTACATCAATAACAGTAATCAAAAACTTAAAACACTACTTTACATTTTTACATATAAGATTTTTTAGTGCATGGCAATTTTAGAATACAGAAATAGCAGAAAAGAAATGGAATTTATAATCATGTTACCTGTGCTATCTTATATGTGAATCTGATCTAATTTTATGAGCATATTTTAATATTTTATTGAAGACACTACACATAACCTGTTTTTGAAGGTGTCTTTATTTTTAAATTAAACGGTTTAAATTTTTACTTTTTTTTTATTATAAATTTTTAAAATAAATGTTTATAGTTCCTTAGGCTCAAGCAGGTCAGCTTCCCACCCTATGTCATATAATTCGGACAAATCTGCATCCTCATCACGTTCTTCTTCATCCTCAGGATTTAAATCATCCAAGGGATCAACATCCACTGATGTTTCAATTACAAGTTCAATGATGAGGTCAAAATCAACTGATTGCAGATTATCGCTCATGTTGATGTTGTCTTTATCTTTAAAGAAAGACAACAACAATGAGATGTTGCAGAGTAAGAGACAAATCTCAGAGATTATAATAGTAAATTTTTTTAACAAGAGTAACATTTTGCAGCTATTATTTAGCCATGTCCAGCGATGCTGAGCAGGTGAAGCCTATGTCTAATTTTTCAGTGAACAGGACTCATCTCTTCTTAACCTTGGATAAGCCTCACCGACTCTGTGTCCCCTGCACATACTTAAATGTAAAGGGGCAGATTTATGTTAAATGGCACATCCCCAGGCATGCACCAGTTAACGTGCACCGCTGCTCTGCCACCCATGGTGTGCCGCATTTACAATCAGATAGGAGAAAGCTGCGTCAAAACCCTGCGCCTGCTTTAAGCAGGCATAGGTCTTGACGCAACATTGTGGAGATGGGGCACCTCTGAGCCTTGCTGGAGCTGCATCACACTTGCAATACAACTCCAGCAATGCGCCACCTTTACAGCACAGATACGTCACGCATCTGTGCCATTTTTGCCCCATGCTGCGCCGCATTGTAAATGCAGCACACCATGGGTGGCGGAACAGCGGCGCAGGATGACTGGCACATCCCTGGTGATGCGCCAGTCATCATAAATCTATCCCTAAGCTTCTTATCTTGTTACAGATGAACCGCCATATGTATCATCAAACTATTTTGCATTTCCTAAATAGCGAATTTTAAGGAATAAATAGCAATTCTTTACCATTCCTAATTTGCAATGAGCAAATTGCTAATTGCAAATTACCCATTCATTTCCATGGGCTAGGAGGCTCATAGGAATGAAGGTGCAATTTGTGATTAGCAATTAGCTCATCGCAAATTAGGAATTTTTTCAAGGGTGCAGGGGTGTCTCAAGAACACCCTGCTGCACCCCTGAAAAAGAAATTTGGGGGCATATGGCGCACATACATGCCCTAAGGGCATGTATTGGCGTCATATGGCACCTTTTGTTTTTTGGAAAAAAAGCTTTTTGAAAAGAATTCGCAAATTACCACAAACTAGAAGTTGGTGGTAGTTTCCAAATCCTTAATGTCATTTTTTACATATTTTTTGTTTGATACATTGCATTTAAGGAATCGCAAAATTTGCAAATCCTTCAGTGCAATCGCAAAATAAGGAATAGCAAATATTGCTATTCCTTATTTTGCATCAAACTTGTTTGATACATACCATTTGTCTAATTAGCATTCGCAAAGGCCGAAATTTGCAGAATTTTGATCTTTGCGAATGCTAATTAGCTTGATACATATGGCCCCAAGTGAGGCCTGTCTTGCAACATGGTGCATCTTTTGCATCACTGCTGCATCGGTTTCATGTGGCACGTTTTTTTTACACCATGACACATCTGCCTAAATGCATCAATTTGTAATTTTGTCGCCTCATAGCAAATCTTTTGCACCGCCGCTGCATCATAAAAGTGACGCACAGTGGCGCAAAAGAGGCATTCACCTATCATAAATCTGTCCCTAGCATTTTAAATGATTAATCCAGGATGACGATAAGGTGTGGCCTATCCAGAGGTTTGTTTAAGGTGAGGCCTACTCAGGATTGCAGATTAAAGTTACACTTGATGAAGAATACAGAGGAGATAATACATGTAAAGGCCTACCAATGAAGTAAGTAATGTCCACTTTATTGCGCCAGTCATCATAAATGTATCCCTAAGCTTCTTATCTTGTTACAGATGAACCGCCATATGTATCATCAAACTATTTTGCATTTCCTAAATAGCGAATTTTAAGGAATAAATAGCAATTCTTTACCATTCCTAATTTGCAATGAGCAAATTGCTAATTGCAAATTACCCATTCATTTCCATGGGCTAGGAGGCTCATAGGAATGAAGGTGCAATTTGCGATTAGCAATTAGCTCATCGCAAATTAGGAATTTTTTCAAGGGTGCAGGGGTGTCTCAAGAACACCCTGCTGCACCCCTGAAAAAGAAATTTGGGGGCATATGGCGCACATACATGCCCTAAGGGCATGTATTGGCGTCATATGGCACCTTTTGTTTTTTGGAAAAAAAGCTTTTTGAAAAGAATTCGCAAATTACCACAAACTAGAAGTTGGTGGTAGTTTCCAAATCCTTAATGTCATTTTTTACATATTTTTTGTTTGATACATTGCATTTAAGGAATCGCAAAATTTGCAAATCCTTCAGTGCAATCGCAAAATAAGGAATAGCACATTTTGAATTAAGGACATTTTAAGTCATTTCCACATGTGCAGTGTTTTCAAATTTTGATTTGAAAATCGTTTTTAGGGAAAAGGAATGGTTTGTAAATTTATGACAAGGACATAATGGTGTATGCTTCTTTATAAGGCATTTCACTGTCTCTGATGTCATTTTTCCCATATTACATTATAAGACCTTTCCCCATGGAGCACATTCCTTGTAAATATGCTCCCACCTGTGCATGGTGAATTTAGATTTTGACTGTTTGAGTCACATAGCCATGTTAAAAGTGACCCAAAAAAATTGCAAAGGCTGTAAAAAAACACTTTCATGTGTCTTAAGGACATTTTAAGTCATTTCCCCATGGGCAGTGTTTTGTAAGTGGCGCAAAAGAGGCATACACCTATCATAAATCTGTCCCTAGCATTTTAAATGATTAATTCATGATGACGATAAGGTGTGGCCTATCCAGAGGTTTGTTTAAGGTGAGGCCTACTCAGGATTGCAGATTAAAGTTACGCTTGATGAAGAATACAGAGGAGATAATACATGTAAAGCTCTACCAATGAAGTAAGTGATGTCCACTTCATTGCGCCAGTCATCATAAATGTATCCCTAAGCTTCTTATCTTGTTAGAGATCAACCGCCATATGTATCATCAAACTATTTTGCATTTCCAAAATAGCGAATTTTAAAGAATAAATAGCGATTCTTTACCATTCCTAATTTGCGATGAGCAAATTGCTAATTGCAAATTACCCATTCATTTCCATGGGCCAGGATGCCCGTAGGAATGAAGGTGCAATTTGCGATTAGCAATTAGCTCATCGCAAATTAGGAATTTTTCCAAAGGTGCAGGGGTGTCTCAAGAACACCCTGCTGCACCCCTGAAAAAGAAATTTGGGGGCATATGGCGCACATAAAAATTAACAACATTCCTTTACCTCAAAAACAATTTTCAAGTCATAATTTGAAAACACTGCCCACAGGGAAATGACTTAAAATGTCCTTAAGACACATGAAAGTGTTTTTTGAAAGCCTTTGCAATTTTTTTGGGTCACTTTTAACATGGTTATGTAACTCAAACAGTCAAAATCTAAATTTACCATGCACAAGTGTAACCATATTTACAAGGAATGTACCCCACGGAGAAAGGTCTTTTAATGTAATATGGGAAAAATGACATCAAATGTCCTTAAGACACATAAAAGCGTTTTTTGATTGCCTTTGCAGCATGTTTGTATCACTTTTAACATGGCTATGTAACACAAACATTCAAAATCTAAATTTGCCATGCACAGGTGGGAGCATATTTACAAGCAATTTGCGCCACAGAGAAAGGTCTTACATTGAAATGGGAAAAATAACATCAGAGACAGTCAATTGCCTTATAAAGAAGCATACACCATTATGTCCTTGTCATAAATTTAAAAACAATTCCTTTTCCCCAAAAACGATTTTCAAATCATAATTTCAAAACACTGCACATGGGAAAATTACTTAAAATGTCCTTAAGACACATAAAAGCGTTTTTTGATTGCCTTTGCAGCATGTTTGTATCACTTTTAACATGGCTATGTAACACAAACATTCAAAATCTAAATTTGCCATGCACAGGTGGGAGCATATTAACAAGCAATTTGCGCCACAGAGAAAGGTCTTACATTAAAATGGGAAAAATAACATCAGAGACAGTCAATTGCATTATAAAGAAGCATACACCATTATGTCCTTGTCAGAAATATTATAACCATTAATTTTCCTCAAAAACGATTTTCTAGTCATAATTTGAAAAGACTCCACAGCTCCTATGCAGAAAAACACCCTGTCAGTACTAATACTTCACATTTTCTCCAATTACATTTTCTCAAAGAAACAAAATCTATTTGTAAAACACTTGAGACCAAGCAACATTTGAAAAACACAACTTTCTTCATAATTTTCTCCTTAAAGCACACTATTCTCTATCTAAATTAAATAAATATTTTCTCACCTTAGCAAATACTTTGAGTTTGAAAACAGTCTCAGAAACACACCAATTTGTCTTCAGCAGAGCAAAAGGTATGCACTCCAGAGTCTGCAGCTATCAAAAGCACAGAAATGCTGTAATTCTTCACACATATCTCTCATGTCACCCAATCAAAACTCTTCCCTCACTTTTTTTCAAATGAAAACTCTTCCCCCCTCTGCCATTTCATGCCTTTTCTGCATGGCAACCACCTCTCGGAAGACCTCTGGTGTTTGCAAGTTCACACAACAATGTTGCAATTGAACTCTGAACTCTCAGTGCACCTGCGTATCCACTGCAATCTTTCATTTAATGATTTTTTATTGACCATTCAAAATACATCCTTCAAAGAACTCATCCATGCACCCTAACTTTCTTTTTTCAGCAATCAAAATCCACCAATCACTGTTACTGCTTCATTAACACAGAAACTCCACAGTTTTTTTCATTTTAAACTCTCATTTTTTCAACTGCCATTTCATTGCCACACTTCATCTGACTGCAGCAGAACCTTCTCTCACCATGTTTTCTGTCTGGATTGTTGGACATAGTTATATCCACTGGGCTCACAGGTATGCTAAGAACAGAAATTTACCTAACCTGAATTTACAAGATGTGGAAATTAAGTGGTTTGGCCACAGAGGATTAAAATGTCACCAATTGATACCATTGGTGAAAACCTTTATGCATTTGCCAAAACCTGACCTGTTAATTGTGCACTGTGGAGGTAATGATTTGGGCACTTTGACTGGGGTAGGTCTGGAAATGCTTTTAAAGGACACCTTTGAGCAATTGATGGCACTTTTTCCTCAAACTGCCTTGGTATATTCAAATATATGACAAAGACAGAAATGGAGGTGATCAAACCAATTTTGTCCACAAATTGAGAAGTCGAGGAAGCATGTAAACAAATCTGTTTCAGCTTACATGAGAGACCATGGAATGGGCTCCCTGTACAACAATAACTTGCGTTACTACATGCAAGATATCTACAGAGGAGATGGAGTTCACTTCTCAGATGAGGGCAACAGAATTTTCATTCTGAATTTAAGACTGTGCATTGGTACCTACTTATAAGTACCTAAATGTACCATAAACCCAAAAGCTCTTCTCAGAGCTACCCTACATCTGATCACTCACAATTATTATTTTACTCTAACATTTTTCACTAATTTTCAACAAAGTACGCTCCCTGGGGCGCTTCCCGGTACGCGAACCGGGAGCTAACCTCGCGAAATTTTTAAAAAAATTGTTTTTTTTTTCGCACATATGGGCCTCCTCAGCCACCCTCAGAAAACCTAGGGGGTCAAGATAAGTCTACCGTGCCCCCTTCTACCCATTCTGAACATTATTTGCCCTCCATCTTGTATCTTAATTCGACCGAAACACAAAATGGTGGACTCCCGTAACGCTTAAGGTTCGCGAACCGGGGCGCTCACCAGTTCGCGTACCGGGTCGCTCCCTGGGAAGCGCACCATCAAAAAAGGTGGGAAAGTAGTTTACAGAAAAGTGACTGGAGACAATTTCACCAAATATAGATTAGCTCATACTACATACCAATCCCTACCATTTTCACAAATTTGGTTGGAATTCCATTTAGCCATTTAGCCTGTAGACCTCTCTAAATACCCTGAGGTAAATTACTTCACAAAACACATCTGAAGTGTTGGAATTGACAACCAATTAAAATGTTACTTTCATTTTCTACTTTTTTTACCTGACATTTGATTGGTTATGTACCTGAATATATATAAAGAAAGAGAGAGAAACACAGCCATTTTGACTACTACTTCCTGAATTACATTGCAAGATCATTTTCACTCACAACTTAAACTTGTTTTTAGAAGGTGAGATATTATTTTATAAATTTGAAAACATTTTCAGATAGTTATATACTATCCCTCTGTAAGAGTTAGACATTGAGAAAGGCTTCTTTATTATAATTATGGATTGATTTAGGTTTCTGTGGTATAATTATGAATTTACTTAGGCTTCTTCACAGGCACTTTTTAATAGTACTACTTCACGCCTGAAACCATACAGTGCCCATAGATTACTTCTCTGTTATAAACTCACAAGTACCTGTCTGAACTTAAACCCAACAGTGTCCTATCACTACTGATATATTTATTTTTTATGCAAATTACAGCAATAAAATGGAAGGTGAGCAGAATGTTTCCTTCGAAATCGTTCTGGACAGCAACAATGAACAAGTTATGGAACCCATTGATGACTTAGAATTCATGGATGAGTCACGGGACTATGAATTACTTCAATGTGTAGAATCTGTCGATCATTTACTCCATTATGATGACGGTCAAATGTGGGAACTTATGTTCACTCAACAAATGCTAGACGTTCTATTAAATTTTGAAAAACAATCTGAAAAATAAAATTGTATGTAAAATAAAAAAATTGTTTGAGTCTTTAATCATTTTTATATGTAATTCATAAAGTAGTTAAATGTTAGAAATGTTATTAAATTTTGAAACACAATCACAATAATAAATAATTGCTTAAAAAATAAAAAAATTAAAAAATAATCAACAAAACCAACAATCAATTAACATACAGTATTTGAAAAGTCTATCATTCATTTATCATTATAGTACGCTGCCCAGAACGCTTCCCGGTTCGCGGACCGGGCGCTACCCACGCAAAAAAACAAAAAAAAAATTATTTATTTTTTGCCCCGCAGGGCCCTTTTAAAGCCTCCACATTAAACCTAGGGGGTCAGGGAGGATATACTATGCCCCCTTATGGTCATTTCCCCCTTTGTTTTGGCCTCCTCTTGTCTCTCGATCCTACCGAGAGACAAGATGGCGGCCGCTCCGGACTGTTTAGAATGTTGACAGGCACCGGAGAGCCAATCAGCTTCGCTACGCGAAGTTCCGGTACGCGTAAAGTCCGCGAACCGGAGCGCTGCCTGGAGCGCGCTTACATATATATATCTTTTTTTAAACGTTAATTTCTCAAAATCCACTGAAGCACATATATTGAGACCTAGCAAAGGCACATCGGGCTACCAGTCCCTACAATTTTGCCAAGTTTCGTGCAAATCCATTCAGCCGTTCGGGCTAAAAGTGAGGCCAACCGCCCTATGGAAAACTCAATGTTAAAAACACGTTTTGGGACCCCCCTTTTTTCTCAACCCCCTTGACGAACCCCCCCCCAAATTTCCAGGGGCTGCTCAGAAACAAAATGTTCCATTTTCCAGAAAATTTCAGCCAATTCCGTCCACAAACGCCAAAGTTATTAGACATAGAATTTTCAAAAATCCCATAGGGAAAAAATCCTAACTATTTATACCTACTGGCGACCGCCAGTAGGTAATATATAACCTACTGGCGGTCGCCAGTAGGTATATATAGTTAGGATTTTTTCCCTATGGGATTTTTGAAAATTCTATGTCTAATAACTTTGGCGTTTGTGGACGGAATTGGCTGAAATTTTCTGGAAAATGGAACATTTCGTTTCTGAGCAGCCCCTGGAAATTTGGGGGGGGTTCGTCAAGGGGGGGCCGAGAAAAAAGGGGGGTCCCAAAAAGTGTTATTAACATTGAGTTTTCCATAGGGCGGTTGGCCTCACTTTTAGCCCGAACGGCTGAATGGATTTGCACGAAACTTGGCAAAATTGTAGGGACTGGTAGCCCGATGTGCCTTTGCTAGGTCTCAATATATGTGCTTCAGTGGATTTTGAGAAATTAACGTTTAAAAAAAGATATATATCTGTAAGCGCGCTCTGGGCAGCGCTCCGGTTCGCGGACTTTACGCGTACCGGAACATCGCGTAGCGAAGCTGATTGGCTCTCCAGTGTCTGTCAACATTCTAAACAGTCCGGAGCAGCCGCCATCTTGTCTCTCGGTAGGATTGAGAGACAAGAGGAGGCCAAAACAAAGGGGGAAATGACCATAAGGGGGCATAGTATATCCTCCCTGACCCCCTAGGTTTAATGTGGAGGCTTTAAAAGGGCCCCGCGGGGCAAAAATAAATAAAAAATAATTTGTTTTTTTGCGTGGGTAGCGCCCGGTTCGCGAACCGGGAAGCGTTCTGGGCAGCGTACTATAATGAAAAATGAATGATAGACTTTTCAAATACTGTATGTTAATTGATTGTTGGTTTTGTTGATTATTTTTGAATTTTTTTATTTTTTAAGCAATTATTTATTATTGTGATTGTGTTTCAAAATTTAATAACATTTCTAACATTTAACTAGTTTATGAATTACATATAAAAATGATTAAAGACTCAAACAATTTTTTAATATTACATACAATTTTATTTTTCAGATTGTTTTTCAAAATTTAATAGAACGTCTAGCATTTGACTGTCCGATATGTCCTCTTGTTGAGTGAACATAAGTTCCCACATTTGACCGTCATCATAATGGAGTAAATGATCGACAGATTCTACACATTGAAGTAATTCATAGTCCCGTGACTCATCCATGAATTCTAAGTCATCAATGGGTTCCATAACTTGTTCATTGTTGCTGTCCAGAACAATTTCGAAGGAAACATTCTGCTCACCTTCCATTTTATTGCTGTAATTTGCATAAAAAATAAATATATCAGTAGTGATAGGGCACTGTTGGGTTTAAGTTCAGACAGGTACTTGTGAGTTTATAACAGAGAAGTAATCTATGGGCACTGTATGGTTTCAGGCGTGAAGTAGTACTATTAAAATGTGCCTGTGAAGTAGCCTAAGTAAATTCATAATTATACCACAGAAACCTAAATCAATCCATAATTATAATAAAGAAGCCTTTCTCAATGTCTAACTCTTACAGAGGGATAGTAGAAGAAGCCTAAGTAAATTCATAATTATACCACAGAAACCTAAATCAATCCTTAATTATAATAAAGAAGCCTTTCTCAATGTCTAACTCTTACAGAGGGATAGTATATAACTATCTGAAAATGTTTTCAAATTTATAAAATAATATCTCACCTTCTAAAAACAAGTTTAAGTTGTGAGTGAAAATGATCTTGCAATGTAATTCAGGAAGTAGTAGTCAAAATGGCTGTGTTTCTCTCTCTTACTTTATATATATTCAGGTACATAACCAATCAAATGTCAGGTAAAAAAAGTAGAAAATGAAAGTAACATTTTAATTGGTTGTCAATTCCAACACTTCAGATGTGTTTTGTGAAGTAATTTACCTCAGGGTATTTAGAGAGGTCTACAGGCTAAATGGTTAAATGGAATTTCAATCAAATTTGTGAAAATGGTAGGCATTGGTATGTAGTATGAGGTAATCTATATTTGGTGAAATTGTCTCCAGTCGCTTTTCTGTAAACTACTTTCCCACCTTTTTTGATGGTGCGCTTCCCAGGGAGCGACCCGGTACGCGAACTGGTGAGCGCCCCGGTTCGCGAACCTTAAGCGTTACGGGAGTCCACCATTTTGTGTTTCGGTCGAATTAAGATACAAGATGGAGGGCAAATAATGTTCAGAATGGGTAGAAGGGGGCACGGTAGACTTATCTTGACCCCCTAGGTTTTCTGAGGGTGGCTGAGGAGGCCCATATGTGCGAAAAAAAACATTTTTTTAAAAATTTAGCAAAGTTAGCTCCCGGTTCGCGTACCGGGAAGCGCCCCAGGGAGCGTACTTTGTTGAAAATTAGTGAAAAAAGTTAGAGTAAAATAATAATTGTGAGTGATCAGATGTAGGGTAGCTCTGAGAAGAGCTTTTGGGTTTATGGTACATTTAGGTACTTATAAGTAGGTACCAATGCACAGTCTTAAATTCAGAATGAAAATTCTGTTGCCCTCATCTGAGAAGTGAACTCCATCTCCTCTGTAGATATCTTGCATGTAGTAACGCAAGTTATTGTTGTACAGGGAGCCCATTCCATGGTCTCTCATGTAAGCTGAAACAGATTTGTTTACATGCTTCCTCGACTTCTCAATTTGTGGACAAAATTGGTTTGACCACCTCCATTTCTGTCTTTGGCATATATTTGAATATACCAAGGCAGTCTGAGGAAAAAGTGCCATCAATTGCTCAAAGGTGTCCTTTAAAAGCATTTCCAGACCTACCCCAGTCAAAGTGCCCAAATCATTACCTCCACAGTGCACAATTAACAGGTCAGGTTTTGGCAAATGCATAAAGGTTTTCACCAATGGTATCAATTGGTGACATTTTAATCCTCTGTGGCCAAACCACTTAATTTCCACATCTTGTAAATTGAGGTTAGGTAAATTCCTGTTCTCAGCATACCTCTGAGCCCAATAGATGTAACTATGTCCAACAATCCAGACAGAAAACAAGGTGAGAGAAGGTTCTCCTGCAGTCAGATGAAGTGTGGCAATGAAATGGCAGTTGAAAAAATAAGAGTTTAAAATGAAAAAAACTGTGGAGTTTCTGTGTTAATGAAGCAGTAACAGTGATTGGTGGATTTTGATTGCTGAAAACAGAAAGTTAGGGTGCATGGATGAGTTGTTTGAAAGATGTATTTTGAGTGGTCAAGGAAAAATCATTAAATGAAAGAATGCACTGGATATGAGGTGCACTGAGAGTTCAGAGTTCAATTGCAACATTGTTGTGTGAACTTGCAAACACCAGAAGTCTTCCAAGAGGTGGTTGCCATGCAGAAAAGGCATGAAATGGCAGAGGGGGGAAGGGTTTTCATTTGAAAAAAAGTGAGGGAAGAGTTTTGATTGGGTGACATGAGAGATATGTGTGAAGAATTACAGCATTTCTGTGCTTTTGATAGCTGCAGACTCTGGAGTGCATACCTTTTGCTCTGCTGAAGACAAATTGGTGTGTTTCTGAGACTGTTTTCAAACTCAAAGTATTTGCTAAGGTGAGAAAATATTTCTTTAATTTAGATAGAGAATAGTGTGCTTTAAGGAGAAAATTATGAAGAAAGTTGTGTTTTTCAAATGTTGCTTTGTCTCAAGTGTTTTACAAATAGATTTTGTTTCTTTGAGAAAATGTAATTGGAGAAAATGTGAAGTATTAGTACTGACAGGGTGTTTTTCTGCATAGGAGCTGTGGAGTCTTTTCAAATTATGACTTGAAAATCGTTTTTGAGGAAAATGAATGGTTATAATATTTCTGACAAGGACATAATGGTGTATGCTTCTTTATAATGCAATTGACTGTCTCTGATGTTATTTTTCCCATTTCAATGTAAGACCTTTCTCTGTGGCGCAAATTGCTTGTAAATATGCTCCCACCTGTGCATGGCAAATTTAGATGTTGAATGTTTGTGTTACATAGCCATGTTAAAAGTGATACAAACATGCTGCAAAGGCAATCAAAAAACGCTTTTATGTGTCTTAAGGACATTTTAAGTCATTTTCCCATGTGCAGTGTTTTGAAATTATGATTTGAAAATCGTTTTTGGGGAAAAGGAATTGTTTTTAAATTTATGACAAGGACATAATGGTGTATGCTTCTTTATAAGGCAATTGACTGTCTCTGATGTTATTTTTCCCATTTTAATGTAAGACCTTTCTCTGTGGCGCAAATTGCTTGTAAATATGCTCCCACCTGTGCATGGCAAATTTAGATTTTGAATGTTTGTGTTACATAGCCATGTTAAAAGTGATACAAACATGCTGCAAAGGCAATCAAAAAACGCTTTTATGTGTCTTAAGGACATTTGATGTCATTTTTCCCATATTACATTAAAAGACCTTTCTCCGTGGGGCACATTCCTTGTAAATATGGTCACACTTGTGCATGGTAAATTTAGATTTTGACTGTTTGAGTTACATAACCATGTTAAAAGTGACCCAAAAAAATTGCAAAGGCTTTCAAAAAACACTTTCATGTGTCTTAAGGACATTTTAAGTCATTTCCCTGTGGGCAGTGTTTTCAAATTATGACTTGAAAATCGTTTTTGAGGTAAAGGAATGTTGTTAAAATTTATGTGCGCCATATGCCCCCAAATCTCTTTTTCAGGGGTGCAGCAGGGTGTTCTTGAGACACCCCTGCACCTTTGGAAAAATTCCTAATTTGCGATGAGCTAATTGCTAATCGCAAATTGCACCTTCATTCCTATGGGCATCCTGGCCCATGGAAATGAATGGGTAATTTGCAATTAGCAATTTGCTCATCGCAAATTAGGAATGGTAAAGAATCGCTATTTATTCCTTAAAATTCGCTATTTTGGAAATGCAAAATAGTTTGATGATACATATGGCGGTTGATCTCTAACAAGATAAGAAGCTTAGGGATACATTTATGATGACTGGCGCAATGAAGTGGACATCACTTACTTCATTGGTAGAGCTTTACATGTATTATCTCCTCTGTATTCTTCATCAAGCGTAACTTTAATCTGCAATCCTGAGTAGGCCTCACCTTAAACAAACCTCTGGATAGGCCACACCTTATCGTCATCATGAATTAATCATTTAAAATGCTAGGGACAGATTTATGATAGGTGTATGCCTCTTTTGCGCCACTTACAAAACACTGCCCATGGGGAAATGACTTAAAATGTCCTTAAGACACATGAAAGTGTTTTTTTAAAGCCTTTGCAATTTTTTTGGGTCACTTTTAACATGGCTATGTGACTCAAACAGTCAAAATCTAAATTCACCATGCACAGGTGGGAGCATATTTACAAGGAATATGCTCCATGGGGAAAGGTCTTATAATGTAATATGGGAAAAATGACATCAGAGACAGTGAAATGCCTTATAAAGAAGCATACACCATTATGTCCTTGTCATAAATTTACAAACCATTCCTTTTCCCTAAAAACGATTTTCAAATCAAAATTTGAAAACACTGCACATGTGGAAATGACTTAAAATGTCCTTAATTCAAAATTTGCTATTCCTTATTTTGCGATTGCACTGAAGGATTTGCAAATTTTGCGATTCCTTAAATGCAATGTATCAAACAAAAAATATGTAAAAAATGACATTAAGGATTTGGAAACTACCACCAACTTCTAGTTTGTGGTAATTTGCGAATTCTTTTCAAAAAGCTTTTTTTCCAAAAAACAAAAGGTGCCATATGACGCCAATACATGCCCTTAGGGCATGTATGTGCGCCATATGCCCCCAAATTTCTTTTTCAGGGGTGCAGCAGGGTGTTCTTGAGACACCCCTGCACCCTTGGAAAAATTCCTAATTTGCGATGAGCTAATTGCTAATCGCAAATTGCACCTTCATTCCTATGGGCCTCCTGGCCCATGCAAATGAATGGGTAATTTGCAATTAGCAATTTGCTCATTGCAAATTAGGAATGGTAAAGAATCGCTATTTATTCCTTAAAATTCGCTGTTTAGGAAATGCAAAATAGTTTGATGATACATATGGCGGTTCATCTGTAACAAGATAAGAAGCTTAGGGATACATTTATGATGACTGGCGCAATGAAGTGGACATTACTTACTTCATTGGTAGGCCTTTACATGTATTATCTCCTCTGTATTCTTCATCAAGCGTAACTTTAATCTGCAATCCTGAGTAGGCCTCACCTTAAACAAACCTCTGGATAGGCCACACCTTATCGTCATCCTGAATTAATCATTTAAAATGCTAGGGACAGATTTATGATAGGTGTATGCCTCTTTTGCGCCACTGTGCGTCACTTTTGTGATGCAGCGGCGGTGCAAAAGATTTGCTATGAGGCGACAAAATTACAAATTGATGCATTTAGGCAGATGTGTCATGGTGTAAAAAAAATGTGCCACATGAAACCGATGCAGCAGTGATGCAAAAGATGCACCATGTTGCAAGACAGGCCTCACTTCGGGCAATATGTATCAAGCTAATTACCATTCGGAAAGGTAAAAATTCTGCGAATTTCGGCCTTTGCGAATGCTAATTAGACAAATGGTATGTATCAAACAAGTTTGATGCAAAATAAGGAATAGCAAAATTTGCTATTACTTATTTTGCGAATGCACTGAAGGATTTGCAAATTTTGCGATTCCTTAAATGCAATGTATCAAACAAAAAATATGCAAAAAATGCCATTAAGGATTTGCAAACTACCACCAACTTCTAGTTGGTGGTAATTTGCGAATTCTTTTCAAAAAGCTTTTTTTCCAAAAAACAAAAGGTGCCATATGACGCCAATACATGCCCTTAGGGCATGTATGTGCGCCATATGCCCCCAAATTTATTTTTCAGGGGTGCAGCAGGGTGTTCCTGAGACACCCCTGCACCCTTGGAAAAATTCCTAATTTGCGATGAGCTAATTGCTAATCGCAAATTGCACCTTCATTCCTATGAGCCTCCTAGCCCATGGAAATGAATGGGTAATTTGCAATTAGCAATTTGCTCATTGCAAATTAGGAATGGTAAAGAATTGCTATTTATTCCTTAAAATTCGCTATTTAGGAAATGCAAAATAGTTTGATGATACATATGGCGGTTCATCTGTAACAAGATAAGAAGCTTAGGGATAGATTTATGATGACTGGCGTATCACCAGGGATGTGCCAGTGATCCTGCGCCGCTGTTCCGCCACCCATGGTGTGCTGCATTTACAATGCGGCGCAGCATGGGGCAAAAATGGCACAGATGCGTGACGTATCTGTGCTGTAAAGGTGGCGCATTGCTGGAGTTGTATCGCAAGTGAGATGCAGCTTCAGCAAGGCTCAGGGGTGCCCCATCTCCACAATGTTGCGTCAAGACCTATGCCTGCTTAAAGCAGGCGCAGGGTTTTGACGCAGCTTTCTCCTATCTGATTGTAAATGCGGCACACCATGGGTGGCAGAGCAGCGGTGCACGTTAACTGGTGCATGCCTGGGGATGTGCCATTTAACATAAATCTGCCCCTTTACATTTAAGTATGTGCAGGGGACACAGAGTCGGTGAGGCTTATCCAAGGTTAAGAAGAGATGAGTCCTGTTCACTGAAAAATTAGACATAGGCTTCACCTGCTCAGCATCGCTAGACATGGCTAAATAATAGCTGCAAAATGTTACTCTTGTTAAACAATTTTACTATTATAATCTCTGAGATTTGTCTCTTACTCTGCAACATCTCATTGTTGTTATCTTTCTTTAAAGATAAAGACAACATCAACATGAGCAATAATCTGCAATCAGTTGATTTTGACCTCATCATTGAACTTGTAATTGAAACATCAGTGGATGTTGATCCCTTGGATGATTTAAATCCTGAGGATGAAGAAGAACGTGATGAGGATGCAGATTTGTCCGAATTATATGACATAGGGTGGGAAGCTGACCTGCTTGATCCTATGGAACTATAAACATTTATTTTTAAAATGTATAATAAATAAAAAGTAAAAATGTAAACCGTTTAATTTAAAAATAAAGACACCTTCAAAAACAGGTTATGTGTAGTGTCTTCAATAAAATATTAAAATATGCTCATAAAATTAGATCAGATTCACATATAAGATAGCACAGGTAACATGAATATAAATTCCATTTCTTTTCTGCTATTTCTGTATTCTAAAATTGCCATGCACTAAAAAATCTTATATGTAAAAATGTAAAGTAGTGTTTTAAGTTTTTGATTACTGTTATTGATGTACTGTTGGGTAATAGTGGTTAATAACATTTTTTAATATATTTTACCACAGATTCAACTGCAGATCATTTCAACATTTCACCATGCCAACGAAAGAAAGACTGAGAAAGGCTGCAAAACGTCAAAGACAGCAGGTGATTGAAAAAAAGCAGCAGTCCTCTAACAAAAAGATTTGTCAAGTCAACAAGAAAGCACCGGGTAAGAGTACAAAAACATTCATAAGAAATATTTGCAGTAAAAAAAATATTACTACAGAAAATGTTTCAGTCCAGAAAAAGAGAAGCAATTCAAATGGAAAGGAAAGGCCAATCAAAAATGTTACTGCTAGAGCAAGAGATAACTCTGTGCATGATAGTAGAAGGAAACAACAGTTTAGGGACATTCGTAAACGAATGTTCCGCAACAGGATAATTGGCAATTTGTTAAAAAATATTAAGAAAGGTCAACAGAAAGTGGTTTTTTATAAGAGAAAAAAAAAGTTGAGAAAGTTATTGATCAGGCATTTGAAATTAAACGTAAGTTATTTATTTTGATAATCAATAGAATTAGGAAGCTAAACAAGGCAATTTATGATTTCAAAAGAAATAGTAGATGGAAGAGAATAGTTAATCGTAGTAATTTTTGTGAAGTTTTTTCTGGAGAATGGATGCATAGTTCAAGCTGTGAGGCATTTTTCAATGAGGAGAGTTATTTCCAGGATAATGATTTGGTGCATGCAGTTGACACCAGTGGTCGTGCTTATGAAGTGAAAGATGGTTGTCCAGTTGAAAAAGAAAAACTTGTGACAACAGAGGCAGAAGAGGTGTTAGGTAATGAGGTTTTAGGAAGACGTGCTAAGGGTCCTGTGTACACCTGGAAGTGTAGTAGTATTTGCAGTGTGCGACAGGATTCCATCAATTTGCTTTGTGATTTTGTACGGTCATTTAATAAGAAAAGTTTGAAGCAGAAAATAAGGTTGTTGCAAGAATTAGATCCTTGCAGAGTGAGAGAAGTGACAGGTTTGCATGGTCATTCACTGGCTTGTCTTTGCAGGAGAGTATGCCAGAGTGTTTTTCATCATTTCAGGATGCTAGCAGTGCATCATAATAAAGTGAGGAAATTAGTTAGAATGTTGTATTATGCTAAGAGTCCAGCAATTATGCTTAAAAAATTATATGCTGCTCTTTTGCATGGTTCTGAAATAGATGTGAAGAATATATGTGAAGAAATTGAGTTTTGTTACTTTGGAAGTAAAGAGGAGAATGTTGAAATTGACCAAGAAGAAGCGGGTAATGTGGAAGATAGTGTACAGGTTTCCAGTACAGATAATTTCCAGAGGGAAATTGCCACGTTTCAGGTCAAATCAAGTGAGAGGCCAAATTTCACTTGTGTGTGTTGTCGACGCACTTATTATAAGAATCAGACTAAGTTAGTGGATTTATATGCAAAAAGTGAAAGGGAAAATAATAGTGAATGGAAGGATTTCGCAACATACTTGATGGTAGAAAATTGTTTTGATTTGGGATTGGATCAACGTGTGTGTACTTATTGTTGTTGCAAATTAAATCAAAACCAGATGCCTGCTAGAGCAGTTCATAATAATCTGGAATTGGTTGAGATTCCTTCTGAATTGAAGGATTTAAATACTTATGAATCTATTTTGATTCAAAGTATCCATCCCTTTCAGGCTATTGTAAGAATGGAGCCAAAGACAGGGAAATTGCCTCCATCAGATTTACAGAGAGGATTAAAGGGAAGAGTTGTTTATTTGCCTCTAGATTTGAAGAAAAACATTAACACAATTGGAGTAGAAAAAGTGGACGAGGAACCTCTGGTTATCTTAGTTAATGGGGTTCCGACAAAGAATAAGAAAATATGGCAAGATTTAGTAGATGTTAGGAAAGTTAAAAAGGCAACATTGTATTTGAAAAAAAATAATAAATACTATAAGAATGTATATGTTGCAGAAGAGGAAGTAAGTGAGGAAGAGGATAGCGATTTGTGTGCTGGTCAAATTGAGAAAGTAGAAACTTCTACTAGTGAAGAAATATATGAACATTATAGTGTTCATCCTTTGCATTCCAAGGAAGTCATGGGGAATGCTATTGAGTTGTTTCAAATGAAACAAGCCAAAGGGAGTCCCATTAGTGTTTGGGAGGAAAGTTTGGAAGCTCGGTGTTTCCCACAGCTTTTTCCAACAGGTCAGGGAGGAAGATATGATGAGCGACCTCATCAAATTCCTGCTTCTGAATACCGGACTTTGCGATTGTATGCAGGAGATGCTAGGTTTCGACAATGCATTCCTTATTTGTTTCATCTCCTGTTTGAAAGCGATCTGTCTGGACTGTCATATGCAGTGAACCACATCTTGAAAAGTGGTATACACATGCAAAACATCTCGGCAAGTGACTTTATGGATAAAGTCAATGTCCAAGACAGTATTTTGGATTCTCACCTGATTAATCTCATGGCGTGTCAGCGTGGTACTAATGAGTACTGGTACCGTCGTCATGGTGATTTAAAATGTATGCTGAGGAACTTAGGTACTCCCACATGGTTCCTCACTCTGAGCTGTGCCGAGTATGGCTGGGAAGACTTACTTGAATTTCTACGAGAGGCAAATGCTAACGTAGAAAACATCGAATTCAAGACACCCGGAGAACTGTGCTCTTTGGATCCAGTCAATGTATGTAGGTACTTCAATCATAGATTTGAAGCTATGATGTCTTTCATCATGAATAAGAAGAATCCACCTCTTGGAGAGGTGTTGGATTTCTTCTGGAGAAAGGAGTACCAAGCAAGAGGTGCTCCTCATATACATATGTTGCTGTGGATCAAGGATGCACCTAAATTTGGAACGGATCCAGAAGACTCAGTGATGAGTTTTATACAACAGTATTCTACGTGTGCTGTTCCAAACGCAAAGGAGAAGAAAAGCCTAAGAGAAAAAGTTCTGCGTTTCCAAAGCCATCGATGTGGAAAGTACTGTCGTCGTAAATTCCGAAACAAGGACAAGTTCTACACCAAATGTCGTTTCGGCTTTCCACGACCGGTGATTTCTAAAGGAAGAGTAAACAGTTTGATGTCTTCGCTGCGACATAATGTGATGAAGAAATCACCTAAAAACACATACAATTTGAAGAGGAACGAAGACTCCAAGTACATCAACGACTACAACCCGGTGATTTTGTCCATGTGGAATGCTAACATGGATATACAGTTTGTGGCTGATAACTGTATGGCTGTGGCTCGGTATGTGACGTCTTACATCACCAAAAACGAGAAGACAGAATTGAAGGATATGTGGGAGGACATTTCCCATGAAAAGAGCCTCAGCAAGAAGTTGTACAGTTTCAGTCTGAAAATGTTGTCGCATCGAGAAATCGGAGCGTACGAATATTCTGACCGGTTGTCTTCAGCAAGTCTCTATGCCAAGTCCAGGAGTATTATTTGGGCGAGTCTTGGTCTTGCTGCAACGCGTAATCGAGTTCTCAAACCTGTGCGGGAAATTGAGTATTTGGCGGAAAAGGAGCCAAACAGTACCGACATTTTGAAGACCAACATGTTGGATACATATTATCCAAATCGAAGCATTCACCTCGAGAATGTTTGTCTGTATGAGGTTCTTCCAAATTACATATTCAAGAGGAACATCAAAGAAGATACTGAGAAAGGAGTGTATGCTGTAATAGGAAGTGAGGGATGTCTGGTCAAGCAAAGAAAATGCCACTTGGTAAACCATCGAAAATTGAGTGGCGAATCTCCTGAAAAAAAGGAGTTTTTCTATTTAGCACTTTTGCAACTTTTCAAGCCTTGGCGTGCAGAAGAGGAACTGCTTGGAGATTTTCTCTGTTACGAAGACTCTTTCAATGCCGCCAAGGAGACCATAGAATGTCCTGCTTTTCCCAAATATGTACAAATGTTGAATGCGGAAATTGAGCAGGAAGCAATGATTGCAGCCGAGATTGCCAGAGACAGTTCTCAGGACAGTCAGAGTTCTGCTTCATTGAGTCAGGATCCACTAGGAGGACCTGTTATCGAAAATGAAGCTGCCACTGCTATGAATGAAGTGGAAAGAGCCATGGCACATGCTCAGGAGGATGCGGTTAACTTAGAAGAGTTGGAAAGACAACTCAACGTTGAGCAGAGGAAAATATATGACGAAGTTACCATGCAAATTGATCATGGATTAAGTCATGACAAGAAAGAGTGCTCATGTACGTCGTTGAAGCCTGTCCGACTGTACGTGAGTGGAGAAGCGGGAACTGGAAAAAGTTTCCTCATTAAAGCAATTTCATGCTATTTGCAGGAAAGGACAGAGTCATCGCTGTCTTGTGTTGTCACCGCTCCAACTGGACTGGCAGCACATAACATTAAAGGGATTACTTTACATCGTTTACTGATGCTGCCAGTGGAGCATGACAACAAATTACAATATCACAAGCTATCTTGAGATGCTTGTTTTGAAGTTTCAAGAATCTTGAGGAAAATGAAACTTCTTATCATTGACGAAGTAAGCATGGTTTCCAATGTCATGCTTGCCTTTGTGCATTTGAGAATGCAAGAAGTTCTCAAAACAGAGTATGATGTGTTATTTGGTGGCAAACACATCATTGTTTTCGGAGATCTTCTGCAGCTGACACCAGTGAAAGGGCAACCTGTGTTCAAAATGCTCACGCATGAAGATACCAGGAAGTGCCTAGGCAGCATTGGCAACGTCAATATATGGTTAAACTTCAATTATGCTGAACTGCATGAAAATATGCGTCAGGCGAAGGATGAAGTTTACAAGACTATTCTACAAGATGTTAGAATTGGAAAAGTGACCGAGCATGGGAAAGAAGCTTTACATGCACGATTACTGTCAAATTTATATCCAGAACAAGATGTTGTGCCTGAGAATATTTTTCAGAAAATTACTGAGAAGAAATCTGGAATATGTTTGATGCCAACTCTTGCAGAATGTGCCAAATTCAACAACAAAATGTTGCATTTAGAAAAGCAAGAGATTGTGAAACTGGAAGCTATTGACAGAGTAGAGCATATGGGATCAACAATTATTTTGTCTGAGAATCTGAAAACAAAATTGGATTCATTAGAGAAGAGTATATCTAAAACTGCAGGTTTTGAAAAGACTCTGAATGTGTGCTTGAACTGCCGTATAATTTTAAGAAGGAATTTACATGTTGAAAGAGGTCTGGTAAATGGATCAATGGGTAATGTTGTTGATTTTGTAAAATACAGAAATAGAGATGGAATTGAATTTTTAAAAATTAAATTTGATGGCATTGAGGAAGTACAGCTAATTGGTCGTTGTTCTGCTAGATTTTTGCTTGTAAAAGACTTATATGTTCGCCGTAAGCAGTTTCCTGTTTGCTTGGCATATGCGGTGACAATCCATAAATCGCAAGGTTTAAGTGTAGACAGTGCATTGGTGAATATTGGCAGTTCTGTATTCAAGGAGGGTATGGCATAAGTGGCATTGTCACGAGTTAGAACTTTATCGGGATTGTACTTGATTGAGTGTGATGTCACAAGCATTTGTGCGGATCTAGATTGTGTTAAGGAATACAATAGGTTAAGAAGAGAGTATGCGCCACATTTGCCTCAATATCCTTTGTTTGAGAAACGTGTGGTAGGCCGGAAATGAAGAAATGTGACCAATACTGGGGAGGTTGTAGCAAAAAGACGAAAAGTCGATGAACCTGAAATTATAAGCAGAAACAAAAAGGATTCTGTTGAAGATGTTGTTGGTTTTCAATTTGAAAACAGTTCTGGTGTCAACTGCTATGCTAATGTAGTGGTTAATGTTTTGTTTTCTCTAGAAAATGTAAAAGAAGAGATTGTGGTCAATTCTGATCAAAGATTTTGCAGTTTGTTAAATTCTGTGTTAGAGAAATGTAGCACTGATAGAATAAACATAGAAAGTGTGTCTGAAATTCGAAATCTGTTAGACAGATGTTCAGGCCAAACACAATTCTCTCAAAATATTCAGCAAGATTGTCAGGAGTTTTTAATGTATATGCTTGATGTATTGCATGCTGAAGGTGTAGATGTAGATCAGCTGTTTGGGCTTTCTTATCAATGGCAGCATGACTGCGAGAACTGTATGGTATCAAGTACTACTAGTGTAGACTCAGAAAGATTTATATATTTAACTTTGCCAGACAGTAAATCAGTCTCCTTTAATAAGCTAGTAAAAGCAGCTGATCACAACATGGAGTGTAGCCAATGTAAATCTGAAATGATGTCCACATTATTTATACGAACATATGGCCAGTATGTTATTTTAATGTTCCAACGATGTAGGCCTGATGGAACAAAATTGACAACTTTGATTAAAAATTTTGTGGCTTCACAGTTGTCAATATCAGGAAGGACTTTTGTAACTGTAGCAATTATATATCATGACGGTCCTTCAATAACATCAGGACATTACACAGCTTATTTAAAGTCTAGAAATGGCTGGTCATTCTGCAATGATTCTGTTTTAATTTTCAAAAAAAAATTGCCGTATGACCTTAAAAACTGTTACCTGGTGTTTTTAAAACCAAAATTTTAGGGAAAGAATCTCGGGATGTGCTTTGAGGAATTTCAAGAAGTTCTAATGGCTCCTACACGATTTGGCCTTGAGGATAAGTGTAGTTCAGAGACATAACTTCTAACCATAAGACTGGACGTCATGGAGAAATAAGTGCACTTTGAATGAGTTCTGAAAAACTATTTCTTTTTAAAAGCTAATTGAAGCAGCCAATCAAAACATAGAGTAGAGGGAATGTAAGTCTGCAATGCTGTCTACTGTTTTACATTGCCTTGTGATTAAAAGTGATGTAGAGAATTAAATAATTGTAGTAGTCATAGAGGTAGTGTAAGTCTGCTTCATAGTAAGCAGTATCAGTGTCATAGGAAATGTAGAACATGACTGAGCAAGAAGGGGAAGATATTACTATTCCAGGATTGTGAAAATGATCTTCAACATTTTAATTCTGAAAGTTGCAGAAATGCCAAATGACGGGATTGGCTTACAACAAATCCAAGAGTTATAAATGGCTCTGACAAGATTTGGCCTTGTGGAAACTTGTGGTAGAGAGCAAGAAGTCATTTATTGCATGTAACATGTTTTTAAAAACGATGGAGGTTTTCTTTCAGAAAGTGGCGGGCTGAAAGTAATAACAGCACAACAGAGTGTAAGCTGTTCATAGGACATCCTTTGACGTCATGGAAAGTAAGTTAACTTTAAGGAGTTCTGAATTCTGATTTGTTATGTTGTATGGGTTTTTTAAACACAATCATTTTGATTGTGTTTTTTTTTCCCCGCTGTTATATGATGAATACCTTCAAGTCACTGTTTTTAGTGATTTTTGATACATTCTGAGAACAGCAAAAATAAACCATTTAACATGTATAATTAATTCTGTACTGTTTGCATTTATGATGTATATGTAGAACTGTGTAGGAGGCATGGAGAAGGTGAGGCTTCTGTAAGTGTCAAAGTTGTTGCATGCAGTGCTGCACTTCTGCGTACTCTTTCATATGCTGGACTACATCTGCACAATGAGATACCTAAGCAAAGGAAACACAAGTGATGTGATTGTGAAATGAGCAAAAGAAATTGCACGTATTTCAATTACATCACCTGTGTTTCCTATCATTACGAATCACATTGTGCAGATCAAGTTTAGGTCTGTCCAGGGAAACAGAGGAGGTTTGGCCTTTGTTCAAGAGTGCAGTGGACATGACTCACTTCATTGGTAGGCCTGCAAATGTATTATCTTCTCTGTACTCTTCAACAACTCTAAATTTCATCTGCAACCCTGAGTAGGCCTCACCTCAAACAAACCTCTGGATAGGACACATCTTATTGGCATCCTGAAGCAATCATTTAAAATTTTAGTGTCTTGCGAAACTTTTCTGAGACAACAGCAATGCAAAAGATGCACCATGTTTTAAGATAGGCCTCACTTCATCTGCAACAAGATACTGTTAGTTTAAAATGTATATCTTTAGGACTGTGTAGGGGGCCTGGAGAAGCAGAAGCTTCTGTAAGTGTCAAAGTTGTTGAAAAACTGTTTGTCCTTCAATCTTTTCCCTTGTCTTTTGTAATTTTTAAATACATGTTTTAATATTTTTCAAATGTTTGTTCTCTCTTTCACAGATTGAAAGTATAAAAACAAAAAGTGAGTAATTTAACGACAATTATAAGGTAAATGTTTTGTACTCTTTTCGTTACATTTCTATCACATTTAACTTCTATTCGTTCCACTGCTTCATTTCTTTAACCCTCAGTTTCCTGCCTTTGCTACTTCCCTCATTCCTTTCTCTATTACCTACTTACTCAACTCCTTCCACTCTTTTTCTCAGTCCCTCTCTTCTCATAGTTCCTCACTCTTGTTCACTCACTCCGTCTCTATTACTCTTAGTGTCTTTGACTGATCACTCTATCACTACTTGTTCATAATGCTTTCTCTGTGTAGTTGAAGCACACTAAGGGGCATATTATGAACACAGCCAATAAAATTATTGCTGTTTTTATTGGCAGAAAACTGGTGCAAAAGTGGTTTTAGCGGCAGTTTCCTGCCGCAAAAGCGGCTTTAGCGACACATTTCTGCCGATAAAAGCTGCAAAACTTTTATTGCCTATGTTGATGATATGGCTCTATGTTACTTAAATTTCTTTGCTGTTTCAATTAATCTTTTTCTGTTATTTTTTGTTTTCTGTTTTCTATTTTTTCTCTCTGTTATTCCCCATGTTTTAATCTTATTTTGAACATTCACTCACATTCTCCAAGAAACTCTTCTTTGTTATTGTTCTACTCTCTTTTTTTTTCTTTCACTTCCTTATCTATTTTGTTTTTCACAATTATACCCTCTTCCGTCTTTTCTTCGGTAAATAGATCTATTAAACAGTATCTCTTCTTTACTCCCTATAGCTGTCTTTCTTTTAACATCACTCTCTGTTTACTTTCCTTATACTTACTCTTTTTTTTTTTTTTTTTTTTTTTGGTTAGCTCCCGGTCCGCGTACCGGGAAGCTAACCGGGAAGCGAACCAAAAGAAATAGAGCTTGCCAGAGTGCTAAACATTCTAGCAATTTTTTTTGAAAGGGGAGGTAGTTCTGAAAAGAACTTTTTTTTAAAATGTTTTTGTTGTTTTATATTTTTTTTATTTTTTGTTTTTTTTGTATTTTTTGAACGATTTTATATTTTTTTTGGTTTTTTTTGGGGGGGGAAACAACAAAAAACAGGCATTGAAAAGGGCTCAACAGGAGCAAAAAAAATATTACTGGGGGCGGTTAGGGCAATTATGATTGTTGTAAGCTAGGTTTATTGAATTGATACTCATGTTGCCACATGCTATCAACGCACCACAGTGCATACAAGTATGTTTCATGTGGCCAAAATTCTATTGGATGTTTGGCACAGTTTCCCGTGCCTCTGCTGGTGTCAATGATATTGACGATCTTGACCTGGCCACAGGAGTTGATGTTGGATTTTCTTCCATATCCCGTATTTCCGCCCGGCTGTAATTGAGTGGATGCTTCCTGGTCATGTGCCTATGCATGGTATAGTTCCCATAACTATACTTTTTATCAGTCCCTCTTGATAATTTATCTTTGCAGATGAGGCAGGTGACATACCTCGCATTCACTTTCTTTTGCCCTGGAGGGATTGAATAAAACTGCCAGATGAAACTGGCTTTCCTATGGGAAACCCGGGGCATCTCTTCCAAGAACTGTGGTTCTTCTCTCTCCTCTTCCTCTATTTCTTCTTCTTCCTCCTCTGTGTTGGTCATGACCTGGGGAGGTGGTCCTCTCTTCCCATGAGGAGGTGGAGGTGGTGGTGGGGGTGCACCAGCTGAAGCAACTACTGAAGCCATTTCTCAAGTATTAATAAAGGTCTTCCTCTCACAATGATGAAAGTCAGAGTGAGGAAAGAAGGAGGGGGTTTCATCATTTGGGAAAAACAATAGTTCTCAACCAATGAAAAGTGTTATTTTTAGGTCACCTGACCTAGCCTTACATGATTATGAAACCAAAAGTGAAATGAACCAATGAAAAGTGTTATTAACAAGTCACATGACCTGTTATGCTTAAGTTACGCGCTCCGGTCCACGCCCCGGATAGCTTCCGGGTCGCTGCGCTTCGCGCCTCGGTCCGCGCCCCGGGGCACTTCCGGGTGCGCTAACGCGGTACGTCATAAGACGCATTACGCGGCAACGTGATACGTCGCGCTTTCGCGACGCGCCGCGGATCGCTTCCGGGGAGCTGCGTTTCGCGCCTCGGTCCGCGCCCCGGGGCACTTCCGGGTGCGCTAACGCGGTACGTCATAAGACGCATTACGCGGCAACGCGATACGTCGTGCTTTCGCGACGCGTCACGATGTTGATTTCTAAAGCGGCAGTTGCGCAAACGGAACGTTTACCGGTTCGCGGACCGGGTCGCGGCATCAATTTAAACTAACGGAAAGCTTTCCGGTTCGCGGACCGGGAGCGAAACAAAAAAAATATTAAAAAAGAAATTATTAATAAACATATAAAATATATTTTTGGATTTAAAGAAGAATACATTTTACAGCTATAGATATTAGCTTTTAAAAAACCAATGAAATTCACTGAAAAAACCATAGGTTATAGACCATATATAGTTAGGAATTAGCATTTACAAAACCTTGAAAATTCACTGAAAAAACCATAGGTTATACACCATATATAGTTAGGAATTAGCATTTAAAAAACCTTATTTTACTCACACAAAACCATTGAAATTCCATATATAGTTAGTTGTACTAACTATATATCGCGCACCCGCAATCCACTGCTGATCATGTCACATATTACATCATTCATGACATGGTCAGTGACATCACTGATGACATCACTGATGACATCTCAAATGACATCACTGATGACATCACTGATGACATCTCAAATGACATCACTGATGACATCACTGATGACATCTCATTTGACATTACTGATCACATCACTGATGACATCATTCATGTGATAATACGATGAAGCTCTTCAGACTCTAATATAACCTTAGATACACTCAGTGTAAACAGACACTCACAGACTGTCACTCATCCATGGAGTTACTCACACACCTAGTCAGTCATGCAAAGAATCAATCACACCTCCATTTCCTCAACTATACAGTTATACACACCTTACTTATTCAAACATATACTAACACATATGTACTCTCTTATACAATCCCTGATACAAGTTCACAATGATCCATGCAGCCACTCACACATTCACTGGCTCTTTTGCACAGTTATTTATATATGTCAACTCTCACATGTACTGTGTTTTACATATGTACTTACTTTGACATGTAGCACTGAGATATCCATTCACTCACCAATACACTGATGCACACAGTCAACCGCCCATACAGCTGTTTCCACATGCACTTTTGAACCCATACATCTAGTGAATCAACTGCTCACACATCTATGCACAGAGTCATACACCTCCCAGCCACCCACACACACACTCAGTCTCCCATACAAATACTTGGGCAACCAATCAATAACCCATATAGTTACTCATATAGCTACTGAACAACACATGCAGCAGTTTTCAGAACAACAGACATAATGATGCACAAATTAAGACAGTTTAGTCACTAACCCATGCACTCAGTGAGACACATTTAATCACTCATTCATACAGTCAGTCATGCACCTACTAAATCCTTCATCTAGACACTTATACATCCACTCATTCTTAAATATGTAAGACATATTTTAACTTTACAGAAAAATACAGTCACTGGATGTTGTCATCAGTGATGTCATTTGAGATGTCATCAGTGATGTCATCAGTGATGTCATTTGAGATGTCATCAGTGATGTCACTGACCATGTCATGAATGATGTAATATGTGACATGATCAGCAGTGGATTGCGGGTGCGCGATATATAGTTAGTACAACTAACTATATATGGAATTTCAATGGTTTTGTGTGAGTAAAATAAGGTTTTTTAAATGCTAATTCCTAACTATATATGGTGTATAACCTATGGTTTTTTTCAGTGAATTTTCAAGGTTTTGTAAATGCTAATTCCTAACTATATATGGTCTATAACCTATGGTTTTTTCAGTGTATATATATATATATATATATATATATATATATATATATATATATATATATATATATATATTTTATTTTTTTTCACTGAAAAAACCATAGGTTTTACACCAGTTATAGTTAGGAATTAGCATTTAAAAAACCTATTAAATTCACTGAAAAAACCATAGGTTTCACACCAGTTATAGTTAGCTGGAAGTTTTACTCGCATAAAACCATTGAAATTCCCACGTTATAGTTAGTTGGACTCACTATAACTTGCGCGTGCAATGCACTGCTGATGACATCACATATTACATCACTCATGACATGGTCAGTGACATCACTCATGACATCACTCATGACACCATCCAGTGAATGTGTTTTTTTCTGAAAAATAAATATTACTGAGTAATGTTTAAATATTTAAATATATGTATTAATGTTTCACTTTGTGTATAAGTGGCTGCATGGGTTGGTGAGTAGCTACATGTGTATGTATATGTGTTATTAGATGTTTTTTTTAATATCAGTATGAGTATCTATATGGTTTGGTGAGGGTATTACTTAGCACATAGATGCATGAATGACTGACTCTCTGTTTGTATGTGTTTTGAAGACAGCATATGTGCAGGACTGTATGGGTGGATGAGTGTGTATATGTGTGTGTTAGTGAGTGAATGACTGTCTCACTAGTGTCTTTATCAGTAACTACATATGTTTTAATCTAGTATATGTGAATATTGATGTATATAAGTGAGTATATGTGAGAGTGATGGATTGTAAGAGTTCCTGTTTAAATAAGTATGTTTTTCTATAAGTGATTCTTTAACAGAGTAAATATGTGTATGTTTTCTTAGAAGTAAGGTGGTAGTGTGTGTATAGCTGTATATGCAAATAAATGGATGTTCAATAGTTTATTTGCATGTGTGAGTATGTGTGTGAGTAACTTTTGGATGACTGTCGTTGTGTAACAGGATATATAGGTGTATCACTATATAAGATGAGTGAGTATATGTATGAGTGACTACATAGAACTGTTGATGAATGAGTGGATGTGTATACAGATGGTGGAATTACTGAATTGGTTGTTGTAACTGGTATAGGTATCTCAATTGTTTTGAAAATTTTAGTTTCTATTTTTGAATATGTGTTTCAAAGGTTACATTACAGTGAAAGGAGGTCTGTCACTCTGTCACAAGGATGGTGTCATCAGTGATGTCATGAGTGATGTCACTGACCATGTCATGAGTGATGTAATATGTGACGTCATCAGCAGTGCATTGCACGCGCAAGTTATAGTGAGTCCAACTAACTATAACGTGGGAATTTCAATGGTTTTATGCAAGTAAAACTTCCAGCTAACTATAACTGGTGTGAAACCTATGGTTTTTTCAGTGAATTTAATAGGTTTTTTAAACGCTAATTCCTAACTATAACTGGTGCAAAACCTATGGTTTTTTCAGTGAATTTCAATGGTTTTTAAATAGCAAATCTCTATAGGTATAAAAAGTAAAAAAATGTATAACGAATTTTATATTGTACAATTATGTAATTTTTTTTTTTTTTGCCCTGGGGCGCTCCCGGGGCGCTCCCGGGGCGCGTACCGGTGAACGCACGGGTAAGCGCAATGTTACGGCGCGCCCCGGGGCGCGTACCGGTGAGCGTCCCGTTAGCGCTATTCCGGCGAACGAAAACAACATCGTGACGTATCGCGTAGCCGCGTGATGCGTCATATGACGCACTGCGTAAGCGCACCCGGAAGCACGCGAGCGCATATGTCGCACAACGTCCTGACGCGCTTACGCTACGCGCCCCCGGGCGCGCCCCGGAGCGCGAATACGGGCGCGCCCCGGGGCGCGTAGTGTTAGCGCGTCGGGTCATGTGATCTGAAAATAACACTTTTCATTGGTGTAGATCAGTTTTGGTTTCCAGTTGATTAAAGCCCGGATCATGTGACTTGAAAATAACACTTTTCATTGGTCCAGAACAGTTTTGTTTTCCAAATGATGAAAGACCCCACCTTTTTCCTTATTCTGGCTTTGTCCTTTGACTGAGGAAGACCTGTTTGAACAACTTAGAGAAATATTTTGTACTTTAAAATGGCTACAGTAGCAGCAGCAGCTGGAGCATCTGCACCACCACCACCACCACCACCACCAAGAGGACCACCACAACATTACATTGGTGGTCAAGAAGAGGAGGAGGAGGAAGAGGAAGAGGAGCAGGGGAGAAGATGGCTGCATGAAGACAATACCCCATACCAGCCAAGGCCACACATTGTATGGGAGTTTTTTTCTATCCCAGAGGGCAAGAAAAAAGTCAATGCGGCCAAGGTGACTTGCCTAATCTGTGGAATGGAACTTTCAAGGGGGAACCCTAACAAGAAATATTCTTTTGGTAATAATACCATGATTAGACACATGATCCGCAAGCATCTGAACAACAATTCTGCTGCAGAGATGAGGGAACTGGCCAGTAACCTCCCCCAATCTTCAAGGACCACCCGCAAAAGAAAGCAACCCACTCCATTGGGACCAGAGACAACGGAGACGATGCCTTGCATTCAACCACGATTTGAGGATTTCCGCATTACATGTATTTATTGTGGTAAGCTCATCTCCTATGGTGAAAAGAGCGTAAAGCTCATCGTCCTTGCTGGTGACAACCACAATTGCCCCAAAAAACCCTAATTTTTTCCGGTTTTTGTTTTTTGCTCCAGTTGAGCCATTTTCAATTCCCTTTTTTTTGTTTCTCCCCATAAAAAATACAAAAAAAATATAAAATTGTTCAGAAAAGCCAAAAAAAGTACAAAATGTTCAAAAAAACATTAAAAAATATAAAACAATAAAAAGAAGAAAAAAAACAGTTCTTTTTAGAACTACCTTTAATTTATAAAAATAAACATATATTTTTAAAGAATCTCTGTCAATTTTTTTTCCTCAGGGTACGCGCACCGGGGCGCGCACCCAAAAATAAATAAAAAAATTAATGAAGGAGTTAGCATGAGGGAAGAACACAAAGAGAGTAATGTTAAGAGAAAGAGAGCTAGAGGGAGAAACACAGAGGGATTGTTTATTACATAGTAAAAAACAGAGAAGGTGTAATAGGGTGAAAGTGAGAAAAGTAAAATGAATAAGGGAGCGAAAGAAGGGAAGAGAGAGGAAGAAGACTAAAGTAGAAATAGTGGGAGAATGTGAGTGGCTGTTGAAAGAAAAAAAAAGGACACTAAAAAATGGGAATGAAGGATAGTGACGGAACCGGGATAAATGAACAACGGTGAGGGAGGGTGAGAAAAGAACAGTGAGTGTAAGTAAAGAGGGGTGAAAGAGGGTGAAAATTGAATTAGGATAAGACATGGGGAGTGACAAAGAGAAAGGACAGAGAGAGTAAAGGAAACAGTGCCTGAATGGGTCTGAATGAAACAGCAAAGAAAGGTAAGTAATGCAGTGTGTGTGACTTATAGGGAGTCAGTGGGTGTAGGTCGGGGTGTGGGTGTGTAAGGTGTGTCTGTGGGTGTGTGGGGTGTTTCGGTGTGTGTGTATGGAATGTGTGTGTGTGTGTGTGAGGAGTGTGTGTGGGGGTGTGGGGGGTGTATGGGGTGTGTGTGTGGTGTGTGTGTGGGCTGGATGTCAGAGGTGTGTGTATGTGTTGGGAGGGGGATGAGGTGTGTGTGTAGGAGTGAAGTAAATAATTAAGAAAAAGAGAATTAGTGAGGGAGCAAAGGAAGGGAACAGAGGATAAGTGAACTAAAGAATGGGGACTGAAAGAAGTTGAATGTGAGAGGGGAAATAGGGAAAGGGGAGTAAACATGGAGAATAAGAATAAGTGAACGAATTAGAGTAAGGAAACAGGAGTGAGGTTGCTTGAGAAATTATTAGTGAGGTTAAAGCAAAGGGTGATGACAAACTAAATTTTTTTAGTCACACTTACCATATAATAAATGTAACTTGTATTACATTTTTTTACTACACTTTGTATCTGTGAAAGAGAGAAGAAAAAATAAGTTATAATTAGTAAAATATCTATTTTAAAATAAAAGATACAAATGAAGAGGTTAAAAATCATAACAGTGTATTTAGAAATAAAGTAAGAGTGAAGGACACAGAAAGAGAAATAAAGTAAGGTAGAAGGACAAAAAGAGAGAAAAAGAAATAGTAGGAGAGCAAATTACTAAGAGTAAGGCATATAGATTCACTGACAGAGAGGAAGAGAAGAACAGAGAAATGAACTGAAGGTAAGAAAGATACTAAAAGAATGTGAGTTAGCAAAATTAAATCAGGAAACAGTAGTAAGTAAAAAGATAATGACTGAGACGCAAAAGAGTCTAATTAAGGATGCATTTAGAAGAATGAGGAATGGAAGATAACTGAGAGTAAATGAAGAACAGTCATAGAGTGAAGGGATGAAGGGAGAGAGGATAATATAGAAGGATTGAGGAAAAAGGAGTGAGGAAGTTAGTAGACAGACAGACTAAGAGAAAAACTGAGTGAAGTGGAGTACAATGAGTGAGGAAAGGAAATGAGTAAGGGAGCAAAAAAAGAAAGAGAGGAGAAGAGGATTAAAACAGTGGTACTGAGAGAAAATGATTCGGTGATAAAAGTAAAGAGAAGGACACTGAAAGATAGGAAATGAGGGATAGTAATGGAACCAGAGTAAAAGAAATGGAATGAAGAACGATGAGAGAGGAGCAGTGAAGTTGTTGTAAGAGAAATGATAGAAGGTAGATAAACACAACTGAACATAACACAAGGAGAGTGAGGGACTGAGGACATAGAGGTAGTGAACAGAAAATAGAGAGAAGAGGTCAAAAGAAAGGAGCAAACAAAGATAAGCGAGGGAGAGTGGGTGATTTATAGTGATAGAGTGCAACAATACTGCTGAGTGAGTAAAGATGAATTACTAAAAGAGCAAAGGAGGAAAATACGGAAAAGGGAAGTAAAGCAGAGAGACTGAAACCTGAAGAGTTATGCAAGGGAGAGAGGGGATGCAGACAGTTGAAATGAGAATGAGGGGTTGTGAAAGAAGTGAAGTAAAGGAACAGGGGTTACAGAGAGTGAGAGAAAGACATTAAAAGTGAGTAAAAAGAGCTGAAAGAGGATGGGAAAAGGAAAGTGAGTGTCAGACAATGGGAATACAATTTAATTTACACAATCCAAAGTATAGAATAACTTGTACAACATGTTACATAGTTTATTTTTGCTGTTCTCAGAATATATTGAATTTCACTTAAAACAGTGAGTTCAAATTACTCATCATATGACAGCGGGAAAAAAAAACACAATCTAAAAGATTGTGTTTTAAAAAAAAACTCAGATACTGACAAATGACAAATGTACACTAATCTTTGATTCACTGACTTTTCCTTTAGGCCAAATAGTATATCATGAAGGTCCTTTTCTCGTTGGAAAGTACTCTGCTGTTCACTAAAAAATCCATTTCATCGACTTTCTAGAAGAAAAGCTCCAAGAACATCTGAAATATTTTCATTATTTTCATATACTCCTTTTTTTCAGTCATGACTCTTTACTCATTCCTTTACTTTTCCTTTTGGCCAAATAGTGTCAGATGTATGAGTATATTTTCAAATTAATTCTAAGAAACTCTAAAATTACCGTTTTTCCTACGTTCTGAAAGAAAGGCTCATACAACATTTTCACAATATTTAAGTATTTGTAAAACCATCTCTTACTCACTCATGTTCATCATTTCCTATAATACTGATATCACTTACTATGAGATCCACTTACAGTACCTATATGACAACTCAATTTTTTATATTATCTTGATCACTTTTACTCAGAATATAATTTTAAACAGCAAATTAACCATTATTAACTGCTCCCGTCTTCATAGGCCAATTATCTTTACTTAAATTTTGGTTCTAAAAACACTAGATATGAATTTTTTAAGTCAAAAGGCAAACGTTGTTTGAAAGTCAAATGAGTGTCATTACAAAGGGTCCAATCTTTACAACTTTTTAAATAGCATGTGTAATGCCCTGATGTTGTTGAAGGACCGTCATGATAAATAATAGCTACAGTTGCAAAGGTTCTTCCTGAAATTGATAACTGAGAAGCCACGAAATTTTTAATAGAAGTTGTCAATTTACTTCCATCAGGTCTACATCGTTGGAACATTAAAATCACATATTTACCATAAGTTTGTAAAAATAACGTGGACAGTATTGCAGACTTACACTGGGTACACACCATGATCAGCTGCTTTAACTAGATTATTAAAAGGCACTGATTTGAAGTCTGGTAAACTCAAATATATAAATCTTTCAGTGTCTATTCTAGTACTACTTGATAAAGTACAGTTGTCACAGTCATGCTGCCATTGATAAGAAAGGCTAAAAAGATTTTTTATATCTACTCCTTCATCTTCCAATACATCAAACATATACATTAAAAATTCCTGACAATCCTGCTGAATAATCTGTGAAAATTGATTTTGACCAGAACATATGTCTAGAAGATTTCTAATTTCTGAAACACTTTCTATTTTTGCTCTATCACTGCTACATTTCTCAAACACAGAATTCAATAAACAGCAGAATGTTTGATCCCGATTTTCAACAATCTGTTCTTGTAAATTTTGAAGAAAAAAAACAACATTAACCACTACATTAGCATAGCAGTTGACGGGGGCGTGGCTACGCGCGCAGCGAGACTGGCTGCTCCCTAGCAGAGCTCCGGCGTGAGCCCGTGCTTAGGGGGTCATTTATCCGTCGAGAACAACACCTGGCCGGCCCAAACTTGCAGCGAGTGACCAAGGGGTGCTGCCGAAGTATCGGACTAAAACTCAAGGTCCATCGAGCCCCGGGGCCGCACCGACACCAGCGCGGCCGCCATAGCCGAAGGAGAGGACGCGAGCTCGGCGAGACCCGGCAGGCGAGCCCGGTGTCGAAACCGGAAGCGAGGGCCACACGGAAGGGACGCCCGGGAGACGCGGACTGGAGCGGCGGCGCTGGGTCACACCAAAGGGACTCGACCCTCGGCGGACCACAGAGAGCAGAGACGACCCGACTGGCCGTGCCCAGAGAACAGTGAAGAGGCGCAACGCTGGGGGACCGAGTCCGCCCGCTGGGCTGCTGAGGCTGCCTTGGACGCGAGGAGGTGCCCATCCCCCACTCGGCCTACAACTGTGGAACGGAACAGCGCTGGGGGGAGCGGACCCGGGATCGGACCCCCGACGCCGCCTGCTGCGGCCCTGGGCAGTAAGTGCCGCGAAGCGAGGCGCACAGGGTGCAGCACCCGCCCAGCGGGCGCCGAAAGTGGACTCACCCCTACCAATGCAGCGGAGCCAGTAGACCCGGGCTCACCCGGCGCCACAAACAACCAGGCAGCTAAGAGACACCTCCCAGGGCGCCCAGTAGGCCACATCCGCTGTCCAAAACGCAAGGTGGCAGTGGGACAGCGCCGGTGGGAGCCACTGCCCAGCTACAGATCCCGCTGCTGACCACGTGCGCAGACCTGACGGGATTGCCGTGTGGGGTGAGCGCCGAGGGGAGACACTGCCTGCTGCGCGATGCACACGTCACCAGCGCCCACAGCTGGATACTGACGGATCCCGGCGCCCTTGAGACCACAGCTTAGCTGGAAGCCCGGCACATCAGGGGGCACGAAGCCCAGAATAAGTCCAATTGCGGGAGCGGAACGGCATAACCCGTAGGCCGGACCAGACACTGACCCGGGCGGAACAACAGCCACCCCCGAGTCGCGCTGAGATTAACAGGGCGCCCCGTGAGCCATATCCACGACCCACAGCGCAGGGTGATCGAAGGGTGGTGCCAGGAAGAGCCGCTGACCAATCGCAGGGCTCGGGATCCGACTGCTCAGGTCACCCGCCACAGCCACGGACGGCCGGAAGGCACTGCTGCTGATCGCACGCACAGGACTGTAGGGGCGGCTAGGAGTGATGAGCGCAGTGGGGTGAAACTGCCTGCCACACGCTGCACACGACTCCGGTGCCCTTGGAACTACGGCGCAATTGGACGCCCGACGCAGCAGGGGGTAAGCGAGGAGCCCAGAACACATCCAACAGCGGGAGGGACACAGCATAACCCATTGCCAGAGCCTGAAACCGTCCTGAACGGAATAACGGCTGCCACCGACTCGCACTGCGCTTTGGACGGCTAGACCACACAGGAGGCTCTAAGGTGACAGTAACCTGCCCTGGAAACGCCGCCTAAGCACCAGCCAGTGGCTCTGGCGATCGACGAGACCACGGACCACCACCCCACCCGGATCCTCCGAGAATCAGTCCCCTCTCATGTCTGGAGGTGCCGGGAAGCGCACAGGAACGGGGAGTACGTCCCAAAAGGGCAAAATGGACAAGTCGCAGAAGCAAACGGACGCAGATCCGGTAACGGCCAGACTGGACTCGGTGCTGGCGGCCATGGAACGCCTGGAAAATTCCATCCAGTCCACCCGGACTTCCCTGGAGGCGAAAATAGACGGTGTCGCCATAGACCTCACGCACTTGAAGGAGGACCATAAGAAACTAGCCGAGCGCACCAAAACTCTGGAAGCCACAGTGACGGACATAGAACCTCGTGTCGCCCAATCGGACAAACATATTAAAGACCTCCTCAACAGGGTGGAGTTCCTGGAGGACAGGGCAGAGGATGCAGAAGGGAGGGCGAGACGCAACAACGTCCGTATAGTAGGTTTGCCAGAAAAATGGGAAGGCAAAGATCCGACCGCCCACGTAGAGGATTGGCTACGCACCCTGTTGCCCGAAGGCACCCTCTCGCCATATTTCGTGGTGGAACGGGCACACAGAGTCCCGACCAGGCCGCTCCACACCGGCTCTAACCCACGCCCTTTTCTGATCCGAATCCTGAACTATAGGGACCGGGACACTGTACTACGAGAAACTCGAAAACTAGGCACCATTCAAGTTGAAAATGCGAACATAATGTTTTTCCCAGACTATACAATCCAGGTGCAGCGCCAGAGGCACTCATTCCTAATGGTAAAACGGAGGCTACGCCAACTGGGACTCACATATTCCCTCCTCTTCCCAGCGAAACTCAGGGTGATAGCGAATGAGAAAACACACTTCTTTGACTCCTCGGAAGACGTGGAGGCCTGGCTGGACAATGGGACAGACAAGAGCACGGGGAGATCAAGAAACCCGGACAGGCCTAGGAGACGCAGGAGATCCAGGAGGAGACGTGGCGCCAGGTCACCCTCCCCCGCGACCAACAACGCCCAGCATAGCGCGAGCCCACCGGAAGAGGACGTACGCAGAGAACAACGGGAAGCCCTGCGGATGGTCTCGGAGCTCAGCGGCTCCCCGTCACAGCGTTCCCCGCCTGCCACCAGCCCTAGGATGTTACCGAGCGACGATGAGGCGATATATGGTCTCCCGGATTCGCAACTCTCAAGTGGGCTGCCAGACATCACCCCACAAACGTCGGACCTGTACGGCTGAAGAAGTGCCGCAACACGGGGATCTCAGCGATGGAAGCATTGACACGGCACTGCACGGTGGTAACGGACACTGAACCCGCAGTAAGTTAAGACGATGTCACGCTTGCAATTATCCACTGCGGGGCAGACGCCCCAAGGTACCCACACCGCAGGGGCCACCACATTGCAGGGTCCCTATGGGTGGGCGATGGTTACCTACTACTAACTTGACCAGAGCAGTGGCCCCGTGTCTTTCCAAATACACTGCTCCATAGACGGCGGGCCAGCCTGTTGGCCACTCAGATCTACAATCACACCCCCCTGGGAGGGCGCTCACGCCTTCACGCTCAACAGACACTCACTGGCTGCTCGAACTGCGTGATGACTAGCAACCCCCCAGAATGGATTGTTCGCACTTTTTGCAGAATGTTTGGACGGCTGCCCGTTTGGCAACCGACCCGATGGTGTTATCCCCAGTTAATGTTTACCCCCCTTCTCCCTATTGTGAAACGCTGCATACATGGCCCGCAGGGGTGCTCGCTGGACTATTCCAGGGGCTGCTCGGACAAGGGTGGGGATACTCTGACACTGGAAGCTGGAGGGCCTATTGGGAGGGTGCTTGGAGCGAGGGAGAGAACGGGTGTGACTGCCTTGTTGAATGCTGATGGCTGAAGTCAAAATGTGTACCTGGAATGTACGCGGAATACACACACCCGCACGCAGGTACATGATTTATTCATACCTGAAGAGACACAAGGTGCAGATAGCACTCCTACAGGAGACACACCTGACAGCCCCAGAGGTACACACCCTGCGCAGGCGGTGGCGGGGTCAGATCTATGCGACTGGGTTCTCCTCTTACGCCAGGGGGGCACTGATATGGGTGAGACCAGGGCTCCCGTTTGAAGTTGAAGACTCACACATAGACAAGGAGGGGAGGTTGGTGGCAGTGAAGGGACGCCTGGATGGACGACCGCTGGTGGTGGCGTCGCTCTATGCCCCTAACACAGATCAACAGAGATTCCTGGAAATGGTGTCCACAACCCTGGCGCACTGGCACGGGATCCCCTGGATATTGGGGGGGGATTACAATAGTGTATTGGATGCCACACTGGACCGCTCATTCCCACCTCTACCCAGCGCACCAGTGGTGGGTGCCATGAAAGCTCTTATAGCCTGGGCCTCACACTGGAACTTACATGATGTGTGGCGCCACCGGAACCCAACGGCCAGGATATATTCGTACTACTCAGGAGCCCATACCCTGCACACCCGGTTAGACAGATTCATGCTCACAGATGATCTACTCCCACTGGTGACGGAAGCGCTTTACATGGGTAGGACACACTCCGACCATAACCCACACATGTTAACGGTCTCATGGGCGAACACTCGCTCCCCTGTCCCCAACTGGAGGCTGCAGCCGGACCTCCTGCTAGACGCACCCTTCCGGGACTCACTGTTCGCACATATTGTACACTACTTTGAGGATAATGCAGGTTCAGCCACCTCTCTGCAGATGGAATGGGAGGCGTTCAAAGTGGTCATTAGGGGACAGTGCTTGGGCACGCAGGGGAACCTCAAACGGCAGGTGGAGAGGGACTTACATAGGGTGGAGGAGGAATTGAGTCGACATGAACGGGACTCAGTGGGAGGACACATCACTGGGCTTCACAATGCGCAGGCGGCCCACGAAAAACTGCTGGAGAGGCTCAGATGTCTGAATTTCGCGGCTCACGCGGCGCGCACGCACGATAGGGGGGACAAACCCAGTAAGTTGCTGTCGTGGCTCATCGCTAGAGAAGACCGGACGAAGCCAGTCACAAAAGTACTAGGCGCGAATGGGGTGCCCTTACATACGCAGTCAGAGATCCACGAAGCGTTCACCGCACACTACAAAACACTGTATCGCTCTTGCCTGCCCACGCCCGCCCCGGACACGGAGGAGTATCTTAACCAGGTACTGCTGCCGTCACTCACCGATGCCCAACGTGCCGACCTAGCGGCACCCATTGCCCCCGAGGAGCTCCGGGAAGTCATAGCGGCGCTCTCCAACGGAAAGTCCCCTGGCCCAGACGGACTCCCAGCGGAGTTCTATAAAGCATACCAAGACATCCTGGTCCCTGAGCTCGTAAAACTGTATGAGACGGCTCTGGACGACTCCTCCCTGCCCCCATCTCTGTATGAGGCTACCCTGGTCTCCCTCCTGAAGCCGGGTAAGGAAGAGACACTTATGGGCTCATATAGGCCCCTTGCCCTCTTAAACACAGACTACAAAATACTAGCCTCTACGCTAGCGAGGAGACTGGCCCAATACACACCTACCCTGGTCCACCCTGACCAGAATGGGTTCGTACCCACACGCAGCACATCGCACAACATCCGCCGGCTGTTTAGAGTGCAGGAGTAAGCGAGAGGCCCCTGGCCATTATCGGGTTGCATAGTACTAGACCTAGAAAAGGCATTTGACTCGGTGGAGTGGCCGTGTCTTAGGGCGGTTATGCAAAAGTTTGGCCTGGGAGACGCATATCTGGACATGGTGGGACTCCTATACCAAACGCCAACCGTTCGGGTCCGGATAGGGGGCCTGCTATCGGAGGCCATACAGGTGAGGCGGGGCACACGGCAAGGCTGCCCGTTATCACCTCTACTCTTCTCGTTGGCCATGGAACCGCTGGCGGAGATACTGAGGATGCAGGGCGCCGAGTGGGGCATCCCGTTGATAGATGGGGTACACGCGGTTTCCCTGTATGCCGACGACCTACTCCTCTACGTCAGGGACCTAACACGGATACCACCGGGACTTACCGATGCCCTCCGAGAATTCACAACACACTCAGGACTGAGGGTCAACTGGGGTAAATCTGGGGTCTTCCCCTTTCACCCGGATATACAGGAATGCGCAGTGCAGCTAGGGGACACAACACTGACATGGTATGCCGGCACTTTCAAGTATCTGGGCATCCACATATATAGGAATGCAGCAGATATACTGGATGGCAACCTGATTCAAGCCATAAATTCCTTACGGGCCCAGATCCAATTCTGGGGCACACTCCCGCTCAATGTCCCGGCCAGAATCACCCTAACCAAAATGATAGTCCTACCTAGACTCCTGTACTATTTCTCGAACATACCGGTGTATGTCCCAGCTCGGGTCTTTAGAGACTTGGAGACCTTAACACGAACTCTGATCTGGAATGCGGGGAGACCAAGGGTGGCCCTGAAGAAATTGTATGCCCCGACGACCTCGGGGGGACTCGCGGTCCCGAATCAAGAGCACTACTACCTTGCCGCGCAGCTCCAATGGGTGGTGGCCTGGCTTGCGGGTAGGAACTTAAATGACACGGCCTCGACAGTCCCGGCCCTGACCCATGCGGAAGCTCTCGCACTGTTCCACCCCCTCAGAGGCGCGACACGCGAGACGCAACTACACCTAGCAGTGGCACTGAGGTGCTACAGGCGTGCACTGCGATTGACCAAGGAAACTGCCCCCTACGCACCAGCCCTGCCACTAGAAGGACTGCCAAGGCCTGGGGGAGTGGTGACTGCAGCACGCCTACAAGACTGGGCGCAGGTGGGGCTTGAGACACTGGCGGACTTGTATGACGACGGGGCCATGGTACGGTTCGAGGGGCTAGTGGAGAATCCAGGACTGCCGGCGGGACAATTCCTGATGCATGCATCAATGATGCGGGTCCTAACGGAACACTGGGGCAATATGTCCGTGGAACCCGAGACCCACCTCTTAATACAATACCTGCACGTAATGGGGGCAGGGTCGCACGTTGTGCACTGGCTAACGCAGGCGCTGAGGTCCCACACGACGGCCTCCCTTCAGTCGCTCAGGGACAGGTGGACCACAGACAGGGGGAGGGACTGGTCGGATAAGGAGTGGGAGAGGATCCTAGAGGGGCCGCAACACGTTCCCCGCAATTCGAGATTCCGAATCATACAGTTCTATATCATGCATAGGGCATACCTGTCCCCGGACAAGATTGACCGCTACTTTGGTTTGAATACCTCCGAATGCCCGCGATGCGCGCTCCTAGATGCGGATCTCCTGCATATGCTGTGGGCATGTCCCAAGCTCCGGACGTACTGGCATGATGTCACCACGCTGTTGACAAAAGGGACTGCGCTGGGACTACGTCACGACTGGGACACCTGTGTGCTGGGCCTCCTCACCAGGACCAAGCATAACAAAGCACACATGAGGTTCTGGGATCTGGGGCTGATAACCGCCAAAAGACTCATAACCCGCCACTGGAAAGCCGCAGAACTGCCCCTGACGAAACATTGGAGCGCCTCCCTCATCTATTGGGCGACCGCAGAGGGCACGGTGCTACGTAGGGAAGAGACGGCTGGGCGGAGGGCCACACCGATAGCCCAGACATGGGAGGGCTTCCTGAGAGCATTCACCAGGGCCTGCCACGATAAAGGGATATTGTAAGGAGATGGCTCCTCCCCAGTGGACAGGGGGGGACAGGTCCGAACCACAGACTGAGTAGTGAGAAAGGGGAGTATCGGGAGCCATACATATAAGGACATGAAATACCGCCCCAGTAATCCACCGCTCGCCCCCATAACCTTCCCCCCCCCTTTTTCCCTCTCCATCCCCCCCCCCAATTCCTCCGCCCATCCCGCCTTGCCCTGCCCCCCCCCCCCCACTAGTCAGCGGAGCCCACATACACAGTCGGCCCCACCGATGCGCCCCCACCCGAGACCTAGGGCTATCAAACACCACTAGTACCTCCTCCCCGAACACACTCAAGGCCGGCACCCCGCGAGACTACTACACCCGAAACTGCCTAGGCAGAACCAACACTGCAGCACCCCCCCCCCCCCCCCTTACTCCGAGATCGGATTCTTCACACCCTCACCTACTCTCCTGTTTTTCCCCAGTTTGAATTGGTGGCGTTTACGGCAAAGGACACCCCCCAGTTGTCCACGCTGGATCTGCCTTTCCCACCCACACCTTTCACTTTCGACACACGGCGACTAAACACAGGAGTGCAGCACACATGCAAGCCACTGCCGCAACCTTCTGCCTCACGGAGGCGTTCCACTGAACCTCCTAACCGACCACAGCACATATGCAGGTTGCCTGGAACTGGGCCCGGTTGGTTATTCACACTACTGAGGGACAACTTGCTACATCACTAACCAGTGGGTCGCGAATACCGGGGGTGCGGCTGGCCATCAGGCTACCCGCCCTGACGGGTGAGGTCTGGCACCATAGTAAGGCAGGCAGAGCGCATTACACTGTACAGAAGCGGTGAAGCGAATGACTTGGTGAATGCAGGGACCGCCCCAAGATAACGGATGGTACTTTTTAACAGTGAGTGCATTTATTGACATTCTACCGTCGCCAACATTCGCATTGATGAAGTACGAACTACTCCAATTGTTGTTTCCCCTTTGAATTATGCACACAAGAAATGTAATTGTATGCCACGTGTACCAATAAAACAGATTTAAATAAAAAAAAATTAGCATAGCAGTTGACACCAGAAATGTTTTCAAACTGAAATCCAACAACATCTTCAACAGAATCCTTTTTCTTTCTGCTTACAATTACAGTTTCATCTACTTTTTGTCTTTTTGCTAGTACCTCACTGCAATTATTCTCATTTCTTCTTTTTCGGCCTACCACACGTTTTTGAAACAGAGGATATTGAGGCAAATGTGGAGCATACTCTCTTCTTAACCTATTGTATTCTTTAACACAATCTAGATCAGCACAAATCTTTGTTTCATCACACTCAATCAAGTACAATCCTGATAAAGTTCTGACTCGTGATAATGCCACATATGCCATACCCTCTTTAAACACAGAACTTCCAATGTTCACCAAAGCACTATCTACACTTAAACCTTGAGATTTAAGAATTGTCACTGCATATGCCAAACAAACAGGAAACTGTTTTCGGCGAACATATAAGTCTTTCACAAGCAAAAATCTAGCTGAACAATGACAAATTTGTTCTATTTCGTCAATGCCATCAAATTTAATTTGTAAAATTTCAATTCCATCTCTATTTTTGTAATTCACAAAACCAACAACATGACCCATTGCTCCATTTACCAGACCTCTTTCAACATTTAAATTCCTTCTCAAAATGATACGACAATTTAAACACACATTCAGAGTCTTTTCAAAACCAGCAGTTTTAGATATAGTCTTCTCTAATGAATACAATTTTGATTTCAAATTTTCTGACAAAATAATTGTTGCTCCCATATGCTCTATTTTATCTATAGCTTCCAGTTTCACTATCTCTTCATTTTCAAACTTTAACATTTTGTTGTTGAACATGGAACATTCTTTCAGAGTAGGCATCAAACATATGCCAGATTTCTTCTCGTTAATTTTCTTAAAAATATTCTCTGGAAGAATGTTTTCATTTGGGTACAAATTTGAAATTAATCGTCTATGTAAAGCTTCTTTCCCATGCTGACTTATTTTTCCGATTCTTACATCTTGTAGAATATTTTTATAATCTTCATCCTTTGCCTGCCGCATATTTTGGAGTAGTTCTGCATATTTGAAATGTAACCATATATTAACGTTTCCAATGCTTCCTAGGCACTTCTTGGTATCTTCATGCGTGACCATTTTAAACACTGGTTGTCCTTTCACTGGAGTCAACTGCAGTAGATCTCCAAAAACAATAATGTGTTTTCCTCTGAATAACACATCATACTCTGTTCTAAGAATTTCTTGCATTCTCAAATGCACAAAAGCAATCATTAGATTTGAGACCATGCTTACTTCATCAATGATAAGAAGTTTCATTTTCTTCAGGACTCTGGAAACTTCGGAACACGCATCTCCAGATAGCTTGTGGTATTGCAATTTGTTATCATGCTCCACTGGCAGCATCAGTAAACGATGTAAAGTAATCCCTTTAATATTATGTGCTGCCAGCCCAGTTGGAGCGGTAACAACACAAGACAGCGGTGATTCAGTCCTTTTCTGCAGATAAGTTGCAATTGCTTTAATCAGAAAACTTTTTCCAGTTCCCGCTTCTCCACTCACGTACAGTTGGACAGGCTTAAATGATGTACATGAGCACTCTTTCTTCTCATGACTGAATCCATGTTCAACCTGTTCTGTGACTTCGTCATATATCTGTTTCTGCTCAAGGTTTAATTGTTTCACCAAATCTTCTAAATTAATTACATCCTCTTGAGCTTGCTCCATAGCTCTTCCCACCTCATCCATGGCAGTGGCAGCTTCATTTTGGATAATTGGTCCTCCTAGTGGATCCTGACTCAATGAAGCAGAACTCTGACTGTCTTGAGAACTGTCTCTCGCAATCTCTGCAGCAATTGTTGCTTATTGCTCTATTTCTTTATTCAACATTTGCAGATAATTTGGAAAAACAGGACATTCTATGGTATCCTTCGTTGCATTAAAAGAGTCTTCGTAACAGAGAAAATCTCCAAGTAGTTTCTCTTCTGTACGCCATAGTTTAAAGAGTTGCAAAAGAGCCAAATAGTAAAATTCTCTTTTGTCTGGATTTTCACAACTCAAATTTCGATGATTAATCAAATGACCTTTTCTCTGTTTCACTAGACATCCTTCACATCCAATGACAGCATATATTCCATTATTGATATCTTCTCTGATGTTCCTCTTATAAATATATCTTTGCAGAACTTCATAGAGACAAGCGTTCTCAAGATAAGGACTTCTATTTGGATAGTATGTATCCAACATGTTTGTCTTCAAAATATCTGTACTTTCTGGTTCTTTCTCCGCCAAATACTCTATTTCCTGTACAGATTTCAAAACTCGATTTCGTGTTGCAGCAAGACCTAGACTCACCCAAATGATGGTTCTAGATTTGGCATATAGACTTGCTGATGACAATCGATCGGAACATTCATATGCTCCAATTTCTCGATGTGACAACATCTTTAGACTGTAACTGTATAATTTCTTGCCTATACTCTTTTCATGTGAAATGTCCTCCCACATTTCCTTCAGTTCTGTCTTTTCTTTTTTTGTGATGTAAGACGTCACATATCGAGCCACAGCAATAGAGTTGTCAGCAACAAACTGAATATCCATGTTAGCATTCCACATGGACAAAATCACTGGGTTGTAGTCGTTGATGTACTTGGACTCTTCGTTTCTTTTTAAATTGTATGTATTTTTGGGTGATTTCCTCGTCACAGTATGTCGCAGAGAAGACATCAAATTATTTACTCTTACTTTAGAAATCACTGCTCGTGGAAAACCAAAACGACATTTTGTGTAGAACTTGTCCTTGTTTCTGAATTTTCGACGACAGTACTTTCCACAACGATGGGATTGAAAACGTAAAACTTGTAGCCTTAAACTGTTTTCTTCAGTAGTTTTCGGAACAGCACACGTTGAATACTCTTCAATGAAGCTCATCACTGTCTCATCCGAATCTGTTCCAAATTTGGGTGCATCTTTAATCCACAACAACATATGTATGTGAGGAGCACCTCTCGCTTGGTACTCCTTTCTCCAAAAGAAATCCAAAACCTCTCCAAGGGGAGGATTTTTTTTGTTGGTAATGAAAGACATCATAGCTTCAAATCTATGATTAAAATATCTGCATACATTCACTGGATCCAAATAACACAGTTCTCCAGGTGTTTTGAATTCTATATTTTGTATATTTGCATTTGCCTCGCGTATAAATTGAAGTAAGTCGTCCCATGCATACTCGGCACAGCTAAGTGTGAGGAACCATGTAGGAGTTCCTAAGTTTCTTAGAATACATTTCAATTCCCCATGACGACGGTACCAATACTCGTTTGTACCACGCTGACATGCCATGAGATTGATTAGATGAGATTCCAAAATATTATCTTGCAGAGTGACTTTCTCCATAAAGTCCCTCGCCGAAACATTTTGCAGATGTGCTCCACTTTTCAGTATATGGTTTACTGCATAAGAAAGCCCAGACAAGTCACTTTCATACAGTAGATGAAACAAATATGGGATACATTGACGAAACCTTGGATCTTCAGCATATAATCTTAAAGTCCGGTATTCAGATGCTGGAATTTGAAGTGGTCGATCGTCATATCGTCCACCTCGACCTGTTGGAAATAGCTGTGGAAAACAACGAGCTTCCAAACTTTCTTCCCATACATTAATGGGACTTCCTTTTGCTGATTTCATTTGAAACAAGTCAATTGCATTCCCCATTACTTCTTTGGAATGCAAAGGATGAACAGTATAATGTTCATATATTTCTTCACTTCTAGACACATCAACTTTTTCAATTTGGTCAGCTGAACAATCACTGTCTTCATCTGCAGCTGTTTCCTCTGCTCCAACACATACATGTTTGTAGTACTCATTGTTTTTGACCAAATACAACGTTGCCTTTTTGACTTTCCTAACATCCACTAAATCTTGCCAGATTTTCTTACTCATTGTCGGAACCCCATTAACTAGAATAACCAGAGGTTCCTCTTTCACTTTCTCTACACCAATTGTATCAATATTTTTCTTGAAATCTAGAGGCAAATAAACAACTCTTCCCTTTAATCCTCTCTGTAAATCTGAAGGAGGCAATTTCCCTATCTTAGGCTCCATGCGAACAATTGCCTGAAATGGATGGGCACATTGAATCAAAATACACTCATATGTATTTAAATCCATCAATTCAGAAGGAATGTCTACCAACTCAAGATTATTATGAACATCTCTAGCAGGAATTCTGTTTTGATTTAATTTATCATAACAATATTTACAAATACGCTGATCAGTACTCAAATCAAAAGAATTCTCCACCCACAAATAAGTTGCAAAATCCTTCCACTCATAATTATTTATCTTTTCACTTTTTACATATACATCAACTAATCTAGTTTGATGCTTATAATGAGTTCGTCGACAACACACACAAGAAAATTAGGCCTTTCACTTGATTTCACCTTAAACCTGATAATTTCCTGGTCAAACTTTTCTGTAGTTGAAATCTGTACATTGTCTTCCACATTACCTTGAATTTCTGTGTCAATTTCTACACTGTCCTCTTTTTCACAAAAATAACAAATCTCAATTTCTTCACAAATCTTCTTCACATCTAATTCAGTTCCATGCAAAAGAGCACTGTTTAATTGTTTAAGCTTAAGTGCTGGACTTTTTGCATAATACAACCTTCTCACTAATTTCCTCATTTTGTTATGATGCACTGCTAACATCCTAAAATGATGAAAAACAGACTTTTCTAGAAAGACAAGCCAGTGAATGCCCTTGCAAACCTGTGTTTTCTCTCACTCTGCAAGGATCTAAGTCTTGCAACATCTTCATTTTCTATTTTAGAGTTTTCTTACTATATGTACGTAAGAAATTACAAAACAAATCGATTGATTCCTGTCGCACACTACAAATACTACTACACTTCCAAGTGTACACTGGACCCTTAGTACGTCTCCCTAAAACTTCATCAGTTAACACCTCTTCTGGTTCTCTAGGCACAAGTTTCTCTTTTTCAATCGGACAACCGTCTTTCACCTCATATGCCGACCACTGGTGTCAACTGCATGCACTAAATCATTCTCCTGGAAGCAACTCTCCTCATTAAAAAATGGCTCACAACTTGACCTGTGCATCCATTCTCCAGAAAAAACTTTACAAAAATTAGTCCGATTAATTACTCTTTTCCATTTACTGTTTGATTTGAAAACATTAATTGTCTTGTTAAATGTCCTAATTCTATTGATTATTAAAATAAATAATTTTTTCTTAACCTCAAAAGCATCATCAACAATCCTCTACACTTTTCTTTTTCTTATAAAAAGCAGATCTCTGTTTACCTTTTTTAATATTTTTTAACTAATTTAAAACCACCCTATTGCGAAACATTCGTTTACGAATGTCCCTAAATTGATTTTGCCTTCTATTCTTATACATATTATTGTCTCCTGCTGCAGTAGTAACATTTTTCGGTGATCTCTCCTTCCTCTTCAAAATTGCTCTCTCCTTCTCTTTTTCTACATACTGTCCAACATTTTTTTGGGATCTACATATGTTCCGTAAGAAAGACTTAGTTGTCTTACCAGGAACTTTTTTCATGTTTTTTGAAGTATTTGTTGTAGGAGACTGCTTTAATTCCGTTGCTGTTTTTGATTTTTTCCGCTTACAATCTTTTCGTCTCCTTTCCCTTGAGCGCATATTTCCTTACTATTGAAATCTTGATTTAAATCTGTGGAAAACAAAAATAAAAATAAAAAAATCATTATAGACCACTATTACCAAACAACAAAATAATGACAATAAGCAAACAATATAAACACTATAATACTTCTACATATGACCTTATCTCTGTTTTTTAAATATAATTCTAAAAAAATAGTTCGGGCACATGAATTACTTTTACATTATTAACAAGGATTAGATAGTATCTGCATGTTTAAAAAAATATATTGGCACATTTCACAATCATATCACCTGTGTTTCCCCAGATTAGTAAGCAGATTGTACACATGAGGTAAGGACTATCCTGGGAACATAGGTGGTGAGGCCGGTGTCTAAGAGTCCACTGGACTGCACTTCATGAAGCCTATCCCCCACTGCTCTCTTAGACACAGCCCTCACCTCCTTTCCACCCCTGGACAGACCTCTCTTCCACTACACTCCTCAACACAGGCATCACCTCCTATGCACCCATGGACAATCCTCACCTTATCTGCAACCCAGAATAGACCTCAACTCATCTGCACCATTAGACAGGCCTCAGTTCATTTACACCCCTGAACATGCCTCATCTCATCTGCACCCTGTTACCATCAATTATACTCAATGTATTGAGGCCTGTCGAAGGGCCACAGATTACATAATGTTTGTCTAAGGGTCAGAGGAGGTAAGTCCTCTCAATTGCACTCATGGACACAGGCCTCAACTCCTTTGCGCCCCCGGACATGCCTCACCTCATCTGTACAATCCACTTCCAAATTTGAGGAAACACAGGTAACATACATTTCCTCTCTCTTGCAAACATTCCTACCAAGCATTACCATAAAAATGACACAAACCAACAGCAAACAAGCTCAGTCTGCTTCCTAATCTGAGGTAACACAGGTGACATGATTGTGAAAGGTTCAAATATTTTTATGTAATCATGCACACACTATTTATTCCTTCTCAAAAATGTAAAAGCCATTCATTTGCCCCAAAATCGTTTTTTGAATAACATTTTAGAAACAGAGCACAGGTCCCATGTACAAGCATTCAACTTTACTACTGAAACCTCACTAATTCACAAAATAAAAATCCTCTATCTTGCAAATGTAGATACCAAGCATTATCAAAAAGCATGACACAAACCAACAGCAAAAAACCTCAAAGCCTAATTTATGAAGCCCTGCGTTAGTTTTCCGCTGGTGATACGTCACTTTTTGTGACGCATCGGCAGCATAAAACATGTGCCTTGTTGCGCCATAGTTAAAAAATGACACATCTAGGTAGATGCATCACTTTTTAAACCCCTGCGCCACATTATACCTGCGTCAGGTATAATGTATGCAGAGGGGGCGTTCCCCCGTGAAAAACCTTGTAATAGTGACGCAGTGAAATCTATGAGATTTCACTGCGTCACTTTTAGGACACTGTTATGTCAAAATCTTGTACCTGCCTCACAGCAGGCGTAAGACTGACGCAAACCCTTTCACATGGGGCTTTTCCCATTTGAAAAGACGCATTGCTGGAGTTGCGTCACTTTTGTGACACACTCCAGCAATGCGTCACTTTTGCGCTCACAGATACGTCAGAAATACTGACTTATCTGTAACTCCTTGCGACATGATGCGTCATACATTAAATATGACGCATCATTGGTGTCGCAAGGAGTGCGCAGTAAAAACTGACGCATCGCTGTTTTCATAAATAAGGCCCTCAGTGTCCTTCCTAATCCGAGGTAACACAAGTGACATGATTATGAAAGAGTCAAATATTTTTATGTAATCATGCACACACTATTTATTCCTTCTCAAAAATGTAAAACCATTGATTTCCCCCAAAATCATTGTTTGAATTACATTTTAGAAACACAGCGCAGGTACTATGTACAAGCATTCCATTTCAGTTCTAAAACCTCACTATTTCACAAAATAAAAATCCTCTGTCTTGCAAATGTACATACCAAGCATTATCAAAAAGCATGACACAAACCAACAGCAAAGAAGCTCAGAGCCTAATTTATGAGGCCCTGCGTTAGTTTTTCGCTGGTGATGCGTCACTTTTTGTGACGCATCGGCAGCATAAAACATGTGCCTTGTTGCGCCATATTTAAAAAATGACACATCTAGGTAGATGTGTCACTTTTTAAACCCCTGTGCCACATTATACGTGCGTCAGGTATAATGTATGCAGAGGGGGCGTTCCACTGTAAAAAACCTTGTAATAGTGACGCAGTGAAATCTATGAGATTTCACTGCGTCACTTTTAGGACACTGTTATGTCAAAATCTTGTACCTGCCTCACAGCAGGCGTAAGACTGACGTAAACCCTTTCACATGGGGCTTTCCCCATTTGAAAAGACGCATTGCTGGAGTTGCGTCACTTTTGTGACACACTCCAGCAATGCGTCACTTTTGCGCTTACAGATACGTCAGAAATACTGACTTATCTGTAACTCCTTGCGACATGATGCGTCATACATTAAATATGACGCATCATTGGTGTCGCAAGGAGTGCGCATTGAAAACTGACGCATCGCTGTTTTCATAAATAAGGCCCTCAGTGTCCTTCCTAATCCGAGGTAACACAAGTGACATGATTGTGAAAGATTCAAATATTTTTATGTAATCATGCACACACTATTTATTCCTTCTCAAAAATGTAAAACCATTGATTTACCCCAAAATCGTTTTTTGAATAACATTTTAGAAACACAGCGCAGGTCCTATGTACAAGCATTCCATTTCAGTTCTGAAAACTCACTATTTTACAAAATACATTTCCTCTCTATTGCAAAACATTCCTACCAAGCATTACCCAAAAAATGACACAACCCAACAGTAAAGAAGCTGAGTCTGCTTCCTAATCGGAGGTAACACAGGTGACATGATTGTGAAAGGTTCAAATATTTTTATGTAATCATGCACACACTATTTATTCCTTCTCAAAAATGTAAAACAATTGATTTGCCCCAAAATCGTTTTTTGAATAACATTTTAGAAACACAGCGCAAGTCCTATGTACAAGCATTCCATTTCAGTTCTGAAAACTCACTATTTTACAAAATACATTTCCTCTCTATTGCAAACATTCCTACCAAGCATTACCCAAAAAATGACACAAACCAACAGCAAAGAAGCTAAGTCTGCTTCCTAATCGGAGGTAACACAGGTGACATGATTGTGAAAGGTTCAAATATTTTTGTGTAAACATGCACCCACTATTTATTCCTTCTCAAAAATGTAAAAGCCATTGATTTGCCCCAAAATCGTTTTTTGAATAACATTTTAGAAACACAGCGCAGGTCCTATGTACAAGCATTCCATTTCAGTTCTGAAAACTCACTATTTTACAAAATACATTTCCTCTCTTTTGCAAACTTTCCTACCAAGCATTACCCAAAAAATGACACAAACCAACAGCAAAGAAGCTCATTCTGCTTCCTAATCTGAGGTAACACAGGTGATATGATTGTGAAAGGTTCAAATATTTTTATGTAATCATGCACACACTATTTATTCCTTCTCAAAAATGTAAAACCATTGATTTGCCCCAAAATCGTTTTTTGAATAACATTTTAGAAACACAGCGCAGGTCCTATGTACAAGAATTCCATTTCAGTTCTGAAAACTCACTATTTAACAAAATACATTTCCTCTCTATTGCAAACATTCCTACCAGGCATTACCCAAAAAATGACACAAACCAACAGCAAAGAAGCTCATTCTGCTTCCTAATCTAAGGTAACACAGGTAATATGATTGTAAAAGGTTCAAATATTTTTATGTAATCATGCACACACTATTTATTCCTTCTCAAAAATGTAAAACCATTGATTTGCCCCAAAATCGTTTTTTGAATAACATTTTAGAAACACAGCGCAGGTCCTATGTACAAGAATTCCATTTCAGTTCTGAAAACTCACTATTTTACAAAATACATTTCCTCTCTATTGCAAATATTGATACCATGCATTTTCAAAAAGCAACACACAAACCAACAGCAAAGAAGCTCAATGTGCTTCCTAATCTGAACTCTCTATCTATATTGAATGAATCATAACTCACCTTTACAAATGCTTTGGGAGATTGAGAACAGTGTCAGATACACACACCAATATTTCTTTAGCAGAGCAAAAGGTATGTACTCCAGGCACTGCAACCATGAATGGCACATAAAACCTCTAATTCTACACACATATTCCTCATGGTAACCAATCAAAACTCGTCCCTCTCTATTTTCAAATCAACACCCTTCCCCCTCCTCAGCCCTTTCTACCTGTTACCATAGCAACTCCCTCCTCACTGAGCTCTCAGGGTTAAAAGTTTATTCTACAATGTTGCAAATGAACTCAGCAAGGATGTTTGACCTATCAATAAACCAGCTTATCAGGTGCAATCTTTCTTTTAATGACTTTTTCTTGACCATTCAAATGACTTCTTTCACAGAACACAACCATGCACCCTAACTTTCACTTTTCAACTATCTGAATCCACCAATCATTGCTTGTGATTCAAGAGCACTGAAACTCCACAGTTTTTTTTTGCAAACTCCTACTGTTCCAACTGCCATTTCATTCCTACACTTCATCTGACTGCACCAGAACCTCCTCTCGCCATGTACTCTGTCTGGATTATTGGACATAGCTACATTCACTGGGCTCAAAGATATGCAGCTATCAGAAATTTTCACAACCTTGATTTACCAAATGTGCACATAAAATGGATTGGCCAAAGAGGATTGAGATGTCATCAATTGATACCATTGGTGAAAACCTTTCACCATCTGCCACACCCTGACCGTATAATTTTGCACTGTGGTGGAAATGACCTAGGCACTTTGACTGGGGTAGGTCTGGAAATGGTTTTAAAGGACACCTTTGGGCAATTGATGACACTTTTTCCACAAACTGCCTTGGTATATTCCAATATATGCCAAAGACAGAAATGGAAGTGGTCCAACCAATTTTGTCCACAGATTGAGAAAGCAAGGAAACATGTGAATAAATCTGTTTCTGCTTACATGAGAGACTATGGACGCCCATTGGGCTAAGTTTGCGCACGATAAGATTCCTTTATTATTATTATTATTAATGGGTTCAATATACAACAACTTGCGTTACAACATGCAAGATATCTACAGAGGAGATGGTGTGCACTTCTCAGATGAGGGGAATAGAATATTCCTCCTGAATTTAAGATTGTGCATTGGAACCTACTTGTAGGTACCTAAATCAGCCCCAGAACCCAAAAGCTCTTTTCAGGGCTACCCTACATCTGATCACTCACAATGATTATTTTACTCTAACTTTTTTCACTAATTTTCACCAAAGTACGCTCCCCGGTACGCTTCCCTGTGCGCGTAACCGGCGCTCCCCCCGCGAAAATTTAATTTTTTTGTTTTTTGGGGCCTATATGGGCCTCCGAAGACCCCCTCAGAAAACCTAGGGGGTCAGAGGGTGTCTACCGTGCCCCCTTTTACCCATTCCCAATGTTGTTTGTCCTCCATCTTGTATCTCAAATCTACCGAAACACAAGATGGAGGACTCCCGTTGCGCTGCCGGTACGCGTACCAGGGCGCGCACCGGTGAGCGCTCTTAAAATTTTTTAAGAGTTAATTTACATAAAAACCTCTGTAGAGAAGTTCACCAAATATAGAATAGGCCATACTACATACCAGTCCCTACCATTTTCCCAAATTTGATGGAATTCCATTGAGCCATTTGGCCTGTAGCCCTCTCTAAATATCCTGAGGTAAATTACATGACAAAAACACATCTGAGGTGTTAGAATTTACAACCAATTAAAATGTTACTTTCAATTTCTAGTATTATTTCCTGACATTTGATTGGTTATGTACATGAATATAAATGAAAAAAGAGGGAAACACAGCCATTTTGACTACAACCAGCTGAGGTACATCTTGAAAGGATTTTCACATTTTTTCTTCTTCACCTCTCTCAAAAGTAAGTTGTTAATTTGTAAGGAGCACTTTAAATTAATTAGTAAAAACGTTTTCTGATAGTTATTTATTGTCCCTCTGTTATAGTTATAGCTTGAGATACGCTTCTCTATTATATTTATGGATTAAGTTAGGCTTCTCTGGTATAATTATGATTTTAATTAGTCTTCATCACATGCACTTTTTAATAGTTCTACTTCCTGCCTGATACCATACACTGCCCAAAGATAACTTCACTGTTAAAAACTCAGAAGTACCTGTCTGAACTTAAACCTAACAGTGCCCTATCTCTACTGATATTTTTTTTAATGCAATTTACAGCAACAAAATGGAAGGAGAACATAAGAAATTTAATATTTCATTAGAAATTGATCTTGAGAACAACCCAGAGGAAGAGATTAATGATTTAGACTTTTTGGATCAGTCTCTTGATGAAGAGTTTCTTAAATATGTGGAAGAAATGGAATCATGTAATCCAAATGAGGACATTCCTGACGAAATAAGGTTGGAAGTGTTATTAAATTTTGAAAAATCAAAGCAATACATTTTTATTTAATAATAAAAAATTGTTCCAGACATTATTATTTTTTATATGTAATTCATGAAATAGTACCAAAATGAATATAATATAATGTGAGACTTATAGTATACTGTGCAGATTTTTTGTGTTACATAGTAATTTTGCTCATAGTTACTTCCTCTCTCCCACTTTATTATCTCCAATGTGTATTTGACATCTCTTTTTCATCTCCTGCCTCCATGTTGTTTCTGCTTTCCTGACAGACTATAGTATAGATTCCATATACCACAATAACTTCTGTAACAACATGAAAGTTATCTACAGAGGACACAGTCTACATTGAATTACTCTGCATTGGTACCTACATGATGGTACATATATCACCCACACAACACAACAACTCTATGCAGAGCTACCCTACCTCTAAGCACTTTAAATTATTATTTTACTGTTTACTGGGTTTCCCCATGTGTGTGGGGGGGTGATGTGTGTGTGGGGGATGTGTGGGGTGTGTCTGTGAGGTGTGTGTGTGTGTATGGGGGGGTGAGGTGTGTGTGTGGGTGTAGATGTGTGGGTGTGGGTGGGGGTGTGGGTGTGTAAGGTGTGTGTGTGGGTGTGGGTGTGTGGGGTGTTTGGGTGTAGGTGGATGTGTGGGTGTGTGAGGTGTGTGTGGGGTGTGTGTGAGTGTGGGGGGTATGTGTGTGGGATGTGTGTGTGTATGTGGGATGTGTGGATGTGTCTGTGAGGTGTGTGTGTATGTGGGGCGGAGGTGTGTGTGTGGGATGTGTGGGGTGTGTCTGTGAGGTGTGTGTGTGTGTAGGGGGGGTGAGGTGTGTGTGTGAGTGTGGGTGTGTGGGGTGTGTGGGTGTGGGTGTGGATGTGTAAGGTGTCAGTGTGGGTGTGTGGGGTGTTTGGGTGTGGGTGGAGGTGTGGGTGTGTGAGGTGTGTGTGGGGAGTGTGTGGGTGGGTGTTTAGTGTTATGTGTGTGGGGTGTGTGAGATGTGTGGGTGTGTGAGTGTGAGGAGTGTGTGTGTGGGTGTGTGTGTGGTGTGTGTGTGGGGTGTGTGCGTGTGGGTGTGTGTGGGATGTACTTGTAGGTACCTAAATCAGCCACAGAACCCAAAAGCTCTTTTCAGAGCTACCCTACCTCTGATCACTCAAAATGATTATTCTACACTAATTTTTTTCACTATTTTGCCCCATGGTACGCTCCCCGGTACGCTCCCCGGTGCTGCATGCCCTCAGCAGCCACCCTGAATCTTTAAAATGGAGTATTCCTTATGGTGAGCTGTTGAGGGCCAAACGAAATTGCAACACCAGCTTAACCTTCCATGAGGAGAGCGCCAACATTGTAGAAAGATTCCTGAAACGGGGTTATCCACAGTAGGTCCTTACAAAAGCATTGAAAAGAGTTGCAGGAGTAGAAAGAAGTGACACTCTCAGTGATAAACCTGATAGTGATGCATCAAGTGATATTGATGTCACACGTATGATCCTAACCTACAACTCGGACTCTCAGAAAGTGAAGAAAATTATCACCAAGAACTGGGATATCCTTAAATCTGACAGTACTTTGGGGAATACCATGCCTAACAGACCTAACATTACATACAGACGTAATAAGAACATACGTGATCTGGTGGTCAGAAATGATGTGACTCTTTGTCCCCCCAAAACACAACATGGGCTTGTTGGTTTTTATCCCTGCGGCCACTGCAAGGCCTGTAAAAACAGCAAATATAAAGAAACGGTGGTCTATGATGGGGTGACCAAAAAACTCACACAATTTCTAACATGTGGTATGAATTTTGTAATTTACGTAATTGTGTGTACATGTGGACTGTGGTATATAGGCAGTACAACCTGTGCTGCCAAAAAACGCATCTTGGAACATCTGAGAGCGATAGTTAATCATGATCCTAAATACCCTGTTGCTAGACATTTTGAACAGTATCATTACTCGAACATGGCCGATTGCAGCTATATGATCTTAGAACATATCCCGATGAAACCGAGAGGAGGGGACAGGGTTCTTGCTCTCAGAAAAAAGGAATCACGGTATATAATTGATCTCCAAACAAAAATTCCTGGAGTTCTTAATATGGACGAGGAACTGGCAATACACTTGAAAGAATGATTATAATATTTGGACGCTTTGCTTGTCTCCTTTTTATCGGTTTTCTACTACTTAGTATACTGTGATTTTTCTTGAACATAATATTGAGCGTATATTAACTGTTTAAAATGTTATTCTTTGCTTAAACTCTATGTATCCTTTCCATTTCTAATTTCCTTTTTTCTTTTTCTTTCTCCACAGGAGGAAAGGAAGGGGCCCATTCACAAACATTCACTTTCACGGGCGTACCTAACCTTTGCACTCCTTTTCTAGAGATCACGTATGTCACCGGTATTTTCATTGTTTTGGAACATCATTGTGGTTGGTCTTGAGCACTAGCATTTAATCAGCAACCATCTACCTGTTTCTCAGAAGCATGGCACTTGCCATTGATTTATTGATTTAATTGATTTATCTGTTTACTCGAGGAGTCTTAACAGTCAAGTCAAAGTCAAAGTCAAATGATCTTTATTCGGAGTAGTTACAACATATATACATTAAAAATAATCATGATTAAAACAGCGAGTACATCATATTAGGGCAATTGATAAGGACGGTAATGATTGGTAAAAAGTTGTATAAAAGTTAAAAATATCATTTCATAGGGCAGAGCCTCCACATATCCATACATAAATATACAGCCATCAAATGTACAAAAAAAAGAAAGCAATTGTGCAAAAGATGCAGTTATACTGATTTCTTTAAAGTGGATCCATAGTAGCACGGGAGCGAACAGCAGCTTTAAAAAAGCTGCTTACACAAAATATCTCCTCATCAGAACTTAACATTTGAAAGGTTTTTAATGCCAAATTAAAATCTCTAAGTTCATGTCTGTGGCAATACGGCATTAAATATCGAGAAATGTACAGCCTATAAAAACCACAAAAAAAGAAGAAATGTACCAAACTTTGTTTGCCACCCGCAGTACAAGGACAATCCAGCTTGTCAAGATGTTTGTTATATCCAAGAGGAAAATTTAACAGGTTCACAATGCTACCATCCCGGAACCGGAACAGAAGGCTCCTATTCCATCTGCCTAATGTAGTAAGCAGATATCTCTGTGGTAGCACTGATGAGCCAACCGTGGGTTCATGAAGGGTAGAGTACCTGATAATTGATGAATTGAGGTGTTCAGATCTTACCCGTTCCATACCATAAAGGTTGTACAAGGCCCCTTTAATTATGTTCTTATGAGAGCGGTCTATGGTGTTAGGAAAAGTAAATAAAGAGCCATGCCCTACACTAGTCAAACTTTTCTCGACCGCATTCAACCATGGGATATGGTGGGACCTATCACTTAGTAAGCAGTCAGATAATATGCTGCGTGTTAAATGTGCCGAAGGATTCAGCCACATTTTTAACCAAAAAAGAGCAGGTCTTGAACGAATGAAGTCTTCTATGAAAGGTAAGTTAAGTTCTTTATGGCAGATATATGTTGCCGCGGAGACAACACCCCCCAATACCTTTCGACAAAATCTATTTTCCTCAGTTTGGATAGAAATACAATTGGAATATCCCCACACCTCAGAGCCATACGTACCTGTGGGTTGGCATTGGGTGCGATAGGTCTTTATGAGTGAGGTGACAACGTCTGCATGTCTGGGTTGGCGGAGGGAAAGAACCGAATTAATAGATTTGCCAATCTTATTTCTCCCATAAGCGACATGTGGCTGCCAGGAACCAGAATTTGAGAATAATAATCCCAAGTATGGAAAAGTGCTTGTGCTTTTTAGAGTATTTTCACCCGATTTGATTGTAGTGATGTTATATCTTTTAGGGCCGCAGTTCATAATATACGATTTATTAAAATTAGTCGACAGTCCCAACTCTGCCATAAAAGAAACAAAACCTGAAATTAAAATACGCAGAGCATTGGGTGTGCGGCCCATTAGCACCGCGTCATCCGCGTACAGCAAAGCGGGAATGGGGGTGCCATTAACGATTGGGACATCATTGGTTAAAGCACATAAAGTATCGCTCAGCTCATTGATATACAAGATAAAAAGCAGGGGGGCGAGCACACAGCCCTGTCTTAGCCCCCTGCCAATTAAAATGTCCTTGGAGACCTCGCCCTCATTGTTAATACGAACACGAGCTTTTAGATCCCTGTGCAGGTAGGAGAGAAAATAAACCAAAGATTCATCTAAACCATAATTAAGTAGGAGTGACCACAAACGTGAACGGTTAACAAAATCAAAGGCTGAACTTAAATCCATAAAACCAAAATACAGGGGGGACTTTTTTACAATGGTGTATTTTGCCGTTAACAGGTTCAGGTTCAGACATTGTTCTACGGTGCCCACATTGGATCTAAAACCGAGCTGACATTGATTTAAGATGTTGTTATCATTAGCCCAACTGTTTATCCTCTTAAAAATTACCCTCCCGAGAACCTTTAAAGTATTGTCAATCAGTGATATCGGGCGATAGCAGCCGGGGTCTGACCTATCGCCTTTTTTGAATATTGGCACGATAACACTGTTAGACCATGACTCTGGGATGCCAGATATATCATCTGGCTGTTGTATTATCATACGTGATATGCTCATCTCTCCACTTCATTTGGGCACTTGCCACAATAGCAGGAGGTAACGGTATATTTGTCTATAGTCGACAATATTGACCTGAGTACAATAATTCTGTAATGTACATTATTTTGCATAGAATTTTCTGTTCACCCATGAGGTAATAATTTCTCTTCTTTGTTGCTCCTCGTTTTGACAAATTGTGAATAGTATGTTAAAATACTATTACAAGATGGCCACCATATTTTTACCTGCAATGGTCCTTCTTTGATGTTCACATGTAACTTTATTAATGGGGTTTGATCTCTAACACATCTACACGTGAACAAGCTGCAAGGCGAAACGCGTTGTGTGGATTAAACCTGTGTTCGAGTAACTGGTGTTTCCTGACTCTTTTCCTGAGAGCGCACAAACTTTTGAGTGTGAGACTTGGAATATATATATATATATATATATATATATATATATATATATTACCTACTGGCGGTCGCCAGTAGGTATATATAGTTAGGATTTTTTCTCTATGGGATTTTTGAAAATTCTATGTCTAATAACTTTGGCGTTTGTGGACGGAATTGGCTGAAATTTTCAGGAAAATGGAACATATTGTTTCTGAGCAGCCCCTGAAAATTTGGGGGGGTTTCGTCAAGGGGGGGCCGAGAAAAAAGGGGGGTCCTAAAACGTGTTTTTAACATTGAGTTTTCCATAGGGCGGTTGGCCTCACTTTTAGCCCGAACGGCTGAATGGATTTGCACGAAACTTGGCAAAATTGTAGGGACTGGTAGCCCGATGTGCCTTTGCTAGGTCTCAATATATGTGCTCCAGTGGATTTTGAGAAATTAACGTTCAAAAAAAGATATATATCTGTAACAGCGGACCGGGCAGCGCTCCAGTTCGCGTACTTTTCGCGTTACGGAGCTTTGTGAAGCGAAGCTGATTGGTTCTCTGGCGTCTGTAAACATTCCAAACAGTCCGTAGTGGCCGCCATCTTGTCTCTCGGTAGGATCGAGAGACAAGAGGAGGCCAAAGCGAAGGGGCAAATGACCATAAGGGGGCATAGTAGATCCTCCCTGACCCCCTAGGTTTGATGAGGAGGTTTTAAAAGGGCCCCGCGGGGCAAAAAAAATAAAAATAATAATAATCGAACGGCTGAATGGATTTGCACGAAACTTGGCAAAATTGTAGGGACTGGTAGCCCGATGTGCCTTTGCTAGGTCTCAATATATGTGCTCCAGTGGATTTTGAGAAATTAACGTTCAAAAAAAGATATATATCTGTAACAGCGCTCCGGGCAGCGCTCCGCTTCGCGTACTTTTCGCGTTACGGAGCTTTGCGAAGCTGATTGGTTCTCCGGCGTCTGTAAACATTCCAAACAGTCCGTAGCGGCCGCCATCTTGTCTCTCGGTAGGATCGAGAGACAAGAGGAGGCCAAAGCGAAGGGGCAAATGACCATAAGGGGGCATAGTAGATCCTCCCTGACCCCCTAGGTTTGATGTGGAGGCTTTAAAAGGGCCCGCGTGGGGAGCGTCCGGTTCGCGAACCGGGAAGCGTTCTGGGGAGCGTACTTTGTTGAAAATTAGTGAAAAAAGTTAGAGTAAAATAATAATTGTGAGTGATCAGATGTAGGGTAGCTCTGAGAAGAGCTTTTGGGTTTATGGTACATTTAGGTACTTATAAGTAGGTACCAATGCACAGTCTTAAATTCAGAATGAAAATTCTGTTGCCCTCATCTGAGAAGTGAACTCCATCTCCTCTGTAGATATCTTGCATGTAGTAACGCAAGTTATTGTTCTACATTGTTGTACATGGAGCCCATTCCATGGTCTCTCATGTAAGCTGAAACAGATTTGTTTACATGCTTCCTCGACTTCTCAATTTGTGGACAAAATTGGTTTGACCACCTCCATTTCTGTCTTTGGCATATATTTGAATATACCAAGGCAGTTTGAGGAAAAAGTGCCATCAATTGCTCAAAGGTGTCCTTTAAAAGCATTTCCAGACCTACCCCAGTCAAAGTGCCCAAATCATTACCTCCACAGTGCACAATTAACAGGTCAGGTTTTGGCAAATGCATAAAGGTTTTCACCAATGGTATCAATTGGTGACATTTTAATCCTCTGTGGCCAAACCACTTAATTTCCACATCTTGTAAATTGAGTTAGGTAAATTTCTGTTCTCAGCATACCTCTGAGCCCAATAGATGTAACTATGTCCAACAATCCAGACAGAAAACATGGTGAGAGAAGGTTCTCCTGCAGTCAGATGAAGTGTGGCAATGAAATGGCAGTTGAAAAAATAAGAGTGTAAAATGAAAAAAACTGTGGAGTTTCTGTGTTAATGAAGCAGTAAGAGTGATTGGTGGATTTTGATTGCTGAAAACAGAAAGTTAGGGTGCATGGATGAGTTCTTTGAAAGATGTATTTTGAGTGGTCAAGAAAAAATCATTAAATGAAAGAATGCACTGGATATGCAGGTGCACTGAGAGTTCAGAGTTCAATTGCAACATTGTTGTGTGAACTTGCAAACACCAGAGGTCTTCCAAGAGGTGGTTGCTATGCAAAAAAAGCAGAGAGGGCAGAGGGGGGAAGGGTTTTGATTTGAAAAAAAGTGAGGGAAGAGTTTTGATTGGGTGACATGAGAGATATGTGTGAAGAATTACAGCATTTCTGTGCTTTTGATAGCTGCAGACTCTGGAGTGCATACCTTTTGCTCTGCTGAAGACAAATTGGTGTGTTTCTGAGACTGTTTTGAAACTCAAAGTATTTGCTAAGGTGAGAAAAGATTTCTTTAATTTAGATAGAGAATAGTGTGCTTTAAGGAGAAAATTATGAAGAAAGTTGTGTTTTTCAAATGTTGCTTTGTCTCAAGTGTTTTACAAATAGATTTTGTTTCTTTGAGAAATTGTAATTGGAGAAAATGTGAAGTATTAGTACTGACAGGGTTTTTATGTGCATAGGAGCTGTGGAGTGTTTTCAAATTATGACTTGTAAATCGTTTTTGAGGAAAAGGAATGGTTTTAATATTTATGACAAGGACATAATGGTGTATGCTTCTTTATAAGGCAATTGAGTGTCTCTGATGTTATTTTTCCCATTTTAATGTAAGACCTTTCCCTGTGGAGCAAATTGCTTGTAAATATGCTCCCACCTGTGCATGGCAAATTTAGATTTTGAATGTTTGCGTTACATAGCCATGTTAAAAGTGACCCAAACATGCTGCAAAGGCAATCAAAAAACGCTTTCATGTGTCTTAAGGACATTTTAAGTCATTTCCCCATGTGGAGTGTTTTTAAATTATGACTTGAAAATCGTTTTTGGGGAAAAGGAATGCTTTTTAAATTTATGACAAGGACATAATGGTGTATGCTTCTTTAAAAGGCATTTCAGTGTCTCTGATGTTATTTTTCCAATATTAAATTAAAAGACCTTTCCCCGTGGAGCAAATTCCTTGTAAATATGCTCCCACCTGTGCATGGTAAATTTAGATTTTGACTGTTTGAGTTACATAGCCATGTTAAAAGTGACCCAAAAAAGTTGCAAAGGCTTTAAAAAAACACTTTCATGTGTCTTGAGGACATTTTAAGTAATTTCCCCGTGGGCAGTGTTTTCAAATTATGAGTTGAAAATCGTTTTTGAGGTAAAGGAATGTTTTTAAAATTTATGTGCGCCATATGCCCCCAAATTTCTTTTTCAGGGGTGCAGCAGGGTGTTCTTGAGACACCCCTGCACCCTCGGAAAAATTCCTAATTTGCGATGAGCTAATTGCTAATCGCAAATTGCACCTTCATTCCTATGGGTCTCCTGCTCCATGGAAATGAATGGGTAATTTGCAATTAGCAATTTGCTCATCGCAAATTAGGAATGGTAAAGAATCGCTATTTATTCCTTAAAGTTCGCTATTTAGGAAATGCAAAAAACTTTGATGATACATATGGCGGTTCATCTCTAACAAGATAAGAAGCTTAGGGATAGATTTATGATGACTGGCGCATCACCAGGGATGTGCCAGTCATCCTGCGCCGCTGTTCCGCCACCCATGGTGTGCTGCATTTACAATGCGGCGCACCATGGGGCAAAAACAGCACAGATGCGTGACGCATCTGTGCCGTAAAGGTGGCGCATTGCTGGAGTTGTATCGCAAGTGTGATGAAGCTCCAGCAAGGCTCAGGGGTGCCCCTGTCGCAGGGTTTCTGTTCTCACACAGAACTGTGCACAGAGGATTGGAACCTCGGCGAATTAGGGTGCCCCAAAACTCACCTTAGTACCCAAAAACCCCTTACCAAGCTAGCTACAGTGTCACATTGGATATAACAAACTCCCAATGGTTAGACAATCCAGAACATGAACTTACAGTACCTCAGGATACGTGGAACTCATGAACACTCGGTCGTTATATATTCATTACAAACCAGAACATGGAGTTAAGAAGAACACATGTGCATTTGAAATGTTTATTTACTAATGCCGTCTTCTCAGGCGTAGTATCTTAGATAATACAAGTACACATATTATCAGTAGCAAAATTACCAGCATAGTTACTAGTACATAAAAAGCGAATGGTGACAGCATGTTAACATGCTGTAAATGAATAAGAGTTAGCAACACTTATATCTCACCCTCCCTAATACACATATTATATTATTTGCTAAGAAGGTCTCTTTGGGTTGGTTTAGGGCGGGCCCATACCTTAGTGTCCTAGATTTGAAGGAATCACATCAGCATACACCAGCTCTCTCTTCATGTGAACCGCATCAAGTGTTGTGTATGTGTGTTCGGCAAAGCAATATAAAACCCGCCTCATGCCCAGAATTGGCAGAAGCTGCACTTATGTTATGACTATGAAGTCGTGGAGATCAGACCTCATAACAATTCTGTATCGTGTTGTTCTTGAAACTTCAGCACTCCCTGTACAGACATAGTTTAACAAGCAAAGCAGATAGTAGAGCAATAACATATTATTCTCATGTAAACCACGATGAACTACTAGGTTGAAAGCTAAAGCAACAACTAAGTGTCGTGTGCAGAAGTTGCAAAAAAGGAAAAATGGCGTTTAAACCGGTAATGAGCCCATGCTAACTTAACACGGTGTAAAGATATCCAGGATCTACATGACACCCCCCCATGATCCGGAAACAAACTGAATAAGATAATAGAAGTGCCATCTCATGAGAGCAGATTGCAACTTTATATGTGCACGGTCCGCAAGGTAAAACATTAAAAACTAGCAAAATTTAATGCTAAAAAAAAATAAAACAGCCAACTACTTTATCGAGGCTTAAGCCAATAGGCAAGCTAAATAATAAAAACTTGACAAATAAGTCAATGAATTGTCAATGAAATGCTAGTACTCAGCATGTCAAACATGAAAAAGGTCTATGACATAACTGTGTATGCAAAATAAGCTGCAACAGCCTCCAATAGGAAGTCACCGTCTTCATCCGAAAACAGTTCAGCCATCCAACTTAAAAGCGGAAAAGAACATACGTGCTCTCCCAGCACCGGATCCTCTATCACCATCAGAGGACAGCTCGGTGGGTTTTCAAAAAAGCTCTGTTCCAAGAAAGACTGTGCTGCCGCCAGTAAATTCCAGGGACCAATTAGTTCATGCATCAATGCCACAGCCATAATCCTTTCGCCAGGACAAACCAACTCGTGAGTAATGATAGGACTCATCAGCTGATTAAAGTCGACGTCAGGAGAAACCGGTCCGCAGAGACACAAATCAATGGCCCAATCGAAATCACAGGTCAGGCAGTGAAATACAGGCTGGACACAGGTGAAGTAGGAGAATCGAAAAGATAATCCATATGCCGTGCTTAATATCGCCAACGGCATTGTGCCATAATATTCACAGCGTCAGCAGCTGCAGGGCGGGACCTTGCACAGGAAGGACATCCATATTTAAAAATGTAAAAAACCACAAGAGCGCCCGCTGCTAATGCAAGTAAAACTGGGAATCCACCAAACAAAGTGGAAAAAATAGAATGAAAGAAAGCAGGGATGACTCCAAAGATTTTCTCAAATGAAGTCACGAGACCACTGCTAACAACTTTAAAAAAATGCGCCAGGCCCTTTGTGGAGGACGCGTTAAAGATAGTCCGAACCATCTCGCTGAAATGCTGAGGCGAATCAGTATTTAAAAGGGCCTGCACCTCTGTACGGGTGTTCGCTATGTGAAGCACGAAAGTTTCACGGGCCGAACTCAAGGCCACCTCTCTCTGAGACAAAAGAGCCCTTATTCTTGCCATGCCGTTGAAATCTGCTCCCAAGGTTGGTATTTGTGGCCAGATTGAAAACTCCCTATGTTCATGTGTGGGAGGAAATAGAACATTTCTGCAGCAAATAACCCGTTCACTTACTGTTACGATAAAAGGAATACTTCTAATTAACCCACAACAATCTTCATTATTGAGCATCAAATAACTACCATTTTCCAACAACTTGAACGTGGGGATGATAGCAGGAACTGGCGTGCCTTGCAACACGCAAGCCATATTTGGTCGGTCTTTGTTGCATGAACCGTGTAACTGTATGTGCCTACACATTAGTGAATGATCTGGCGTCTCAGTGCATTCCTCTCCATTCAGATAAACTTTTTGATCATCTTTGAAACATCTGTATGTGTATGGAAGCGACCAGACCTCATGAAGAAAACCACTACCTAAAGGTTCATAACGACCTATTGGTACATATTTCATACAATTTGAAAACTTATATAAAGCAAAAGGCAGCGTTATTAAACCGTGGATAAGCCACGTTGCAGCATTGGCCTCTGCCACTGAAAAAGGCAAAGATTCTAACCTTTCAATATGTAACATAGAAAAGGAAGCATCACGCATTGACAGCAAGCGTTGTTTGTCAGTCAAATTGAATGGGGCAAATAAAGAAGAAACGTTCATGTATCCCCAGGGAACTTTACCATTTTTCAGAGTTTGAAGGGTCCAAGCAAATTGCATGATTGATCTTAATTGATTCTGACCATGGTATAACACTGACACTTCATCATGCACAATATCGACAACAGACGACACAATGTCATCTAGTGTGTAAATTCTAGATGAAAGAACGCTAATACTATTGTCAACAACTGCAAGCACTTTTTCAAGATTCGCCTGATCAATAGCCCTAAGGCGTGTAGCAGCCTCAATCTGAGTCAGTTTCCAAATTTCATTGTAAGCTGCATATATCCACCTTTTCGACCTGCCACTAGCCGGGCCTTTAATGAAATCATTCAAATCCACGTCTGCATTCAGTTTAGAAAGGTGACTTTTAACTGCAAGTAAAGTTGAATGCTTCAGCCAATTCTGACACAATTTTCCTACAGAGTAAGTCGTGACAGTGTGGACCAAGTCAAACCGGGGATCAGATCTAACATTTTTAAAACCTTCTGTTAAACCCAAAAATCGATTCTGGCAAGAATCTGAACTACGTTGCCAAAGCAGCCAACCTTTTGGATTTATACTGGAAATGTTAAAGGAAGAATTACGGAGTAGGGCCTGTAAATCACTAATGGACAACCGAGTAAAATTACTCCAACCATCATATTCCTCTAACTCCGGGATAGTAGGGGTGTTTAATTTTTTAGAAGTAGCCAATCCAAAGCATGTGGTCTGGGAAATTGTTTCATTCAGAAACAACATATGATTCGGGATGAGACATGCACGGTGCAAAGCCTCAGTGCCTTGTACCTGCCAGGTTTGTGAACCCCAAACTGATGTAGATCATGGATATCTTTACACCGTGTTAAGTTAGCATGGGCTCATTACCGGTTTAAACACCATTTTTCCTTTTTTGCAACTTCTGCACACGACACTTAGTTGTTGCTTTAGCTTTCAGCCTATCCGCGTCAAGACCTATGCCTGCTTCAAGCAGGCGCAGGGTTTTGACGCAGCTTTGTCCTATCTGATTGTAAATGCGGCACACCATGGGTGGCAGAGCAGCGGTGCACGTTAACTGGTGCATCCCTGGGGATGTGCTAGTTAACATCAATCTGCCCCTTTACATTTAAGTATGTGCAGGGGGCACAGAGTCGGTGAGGCTTATCCAAGGTTAAGAAGAGATGAGTCCTGTTCACTGAAAAATTGGACATAGGCTTCACCTCCTCAGCATCGCTGGACATGGCTAAATAATAGCTGCAAAATGTTACTCTTGTTAAACAATTTTACTATTATAATCTCTGAGATTTGTCTCTTACTCTGGAACATCTCATTGTTGTTATCTTTCTTTAAAGATAAAGACAACATCAACATGAGCGACAATCAGCAATCAGTTGATTTCGACCTCATCATTGAACTCGTAATTGAAACATCAGTGGATGTTGATCCCTTGGATGATTTAAATCCTGAGGATGAAGAAGAACGTGATGAGGATGCAGATTTGTCAGAATTGTATGACATAGGATGGGAAGCTGACGTGCTTGAGCCTATGGAACTATAAACATTTATTTAAAAAATTTATAATAAATAAAAAGTAAAAATGTAAACCGTTTAATTTAAAAATAAAGACACCTTCAAAAACAGGTTATGTATAGTGTCTTCAATAAAATATTAAAATATGCTCATAAAATTAGATCAGATTCACATATAAAACAGCACAGGTAAAATGAATATAAATTCCATTTCTTTTCTGCTATTTCTGTATTCTAAATTTGCCAAGCACTAAAAAAATCTTCTATGTAAAAATGTTAAGTAGTGTGTTGAGTTTTTGATGACTGTTATTGATTTACTGTTGGGTAATAGTGGTTAATAACATTTTTTATTATATTTTACCACAGATTCAACTGCAGATCATTTCAAGATTTCAGTATGCCAACCAAAGAAAGACTGAGAAAGGCTGCAAAACGTCAAAGACAGCAGGTCAATGAAAAAAAGCAGCAGTCCTCTAACAAAAATAGTTGTCAAGTCACCAAGAAAGCACCGGGTAAGAGTACAAAAACATTCATAAGAAATATCTGTAGTAAAAAAAATATTACTACAGAAAATGTTTCAGTCCAGAAAAGGAGAAGCAATTCAAACGGAAAGGAAAGGCCAATGAAAAATGTTACTGCTAGAGCAAGAGATAACTCTGTGCATGATAGTAGAAGGAAACAACAGTTTAGGGACATTCGTAAACGAATGTTCCGCAACAGGATAATTGGCAATTTGTTAAAAAATATTAAGAAAGGTCAACAGAAAGTGTTTTTTTATAAGAGAAAAAAAATAGTTGAGAAAGTTATTGATCAGGCATTTGAAATTAAACGTAATTTATTTATTTTGATAATCAATAGAATTAGGAAGCTAAACAAGGCAATTTATGATTTCAAAAGAAATAGTAGATGGAAGAGAATAGTTAATCGTAGTAATTTTTGTGAAGTTTTTTCTGGAGAATGAATGCATAGTTCAAGCTCTGAGGCATTTTTTAATGAGGAGAGTTATTTCCAGGATAATGATTTGGTGCATGCAGTTGACACCAGTGGTCGAGCTTATGAAGTGAAAGATGGTTGTCCAGTTGAAAAAGAAAAACTTGTGACAACAGAGATAGAAGAGGTGTTAGGTAATGAGGTTTTAGGAAGACGTCCTAAGGGTCCTGTGTACACCTGGAAGTGTAGTAGTATTTGCAGTGTACGACAGGATTCCATCAATTTGCTTTGTGATTTTATACGGTCATTTAATAAGAAAAGTTTGAAGCAGAAAATGAAGTTGTTGCAAGAATTAGATCCTTGCAGAGTGAGAGAAGTGACAGGTTTGCATGGTCATTCACTGGCTTGTCTTTCCAGGAGAGTATGCCAGAGTGTTTTTCATCATTTCAGGATGCTAGCAGTGCATCATAATAAAGTGAGGAAATTAGTTAGAATGTTGTATTATGCTAAGAGTCCAGCAATTATGCTTAAACAATTATGCGCTGCTCTTTTGCATGGTTCTGAAATAGATGTGAAGAATATATGTGAAGAAATTGAGTTTTGTTACTTTGGAAGTAAAGAGGAGAATGTTGAAATTGACCAAGAAGAAGAGAGTAATGTGGAAGATAGTGTACAGGTTTCCAGTACAGATAATTTCCAGAGGGAAATTGCGACGTTTGAGGTGAAATCAAGTGAGAGGCCAAATTTCACTTGTGTGTGTTGTCGACGCACTTATTATAAGAATCAGACTAAGTTAGTGGATTTATATGCAAAAAGTGAAAGGGAAAATAATAGTGAATGGAAGGATTTTACAACATACTTGATGGTAGAAAATTGTTTTGATTTGGGATTGGATCAACGTGTGTGTACTTATTGTTGTAACAAATTAAATCAAAACCAGATGCCTGCTAGAGCAGTTCATAATAATCTGGAATGGGTTGAGATTCCTTCTGAATTGAAGGATTTAAATACTTATGAATCTATTTTGATTCAAAGTATCCATCCCTTTCAGGCTATTGTAAGAATGGAGCCAAAGACAGGGAAATTGCCTCCATCAGATTTACAGAGAGGATTAAAGGGAAGAGTTGTTTATTTGCCTCTAGATTTGAAGAAAAACATTAACACAATTGGAGTAGAAAAAGTGGAAGAGGAACCTCTGGTTATCTTAGTTAATGGGGTTCCGACAAAGAATAAGAAAATATGGCAAGATTTAGTGGATGTTAGGAAAGTCAAAAAGGCAACATTGTATTTGAAAAAAAATAATAAATACTATAAAAATGTATATGTTGCAGAAGAGGAAGTAAGTGAGGAAGAGGATAGCGATTTGTGTGCTGGTCAAATTGAGAAAGTAGAACCCTGTACTAGTGAAGAAATATATGAACATTATAGTGTTCATCCTTTGCATTCCAAGGAAGTCATGGGGAATGCTATTGAGTTGTTTCAAATGAAACAAGCCAAAGGGAGTCCCATTAGTGTTTGGGAGGAAAGTTTGGAAGCTCGGTGTTTCCCACAGCTTTTTCCAACAGGTCAGGGAGGAAGATATGATGAGCGACCTCATCAAATTCCTGCTTCTGAATACCGGACTTTGCGATTGTATGCAGGAGATGCTAGGTTTCGACAATGCATTCCCTATTTGTTTCATCTCCTGTTTGAAAGCGATCTGTCTGGACTGTCATATGCAGTGAACGACATCTTGAAAAGTGGTATACACATGCAAAACATCTCGGCAAGTGACTTTATGGATAAAGTCAATGTCCAAGACAGTATTTTGGATTCTCACCTGATTAATCCCATGGCGTGTCAGCGTGGTACTAATGAGTACTGGTACCGTCGTCATGGTGATTTAAAATGTATGCTGAGGAACTTAGGAACTCCCACATGGTTCCTCACTCTGAGCTGTGCCGAGTATGGCTGGGAAGACTTACTTGAATTTCTACGAGAGGCAAATGCAAACATCGAAAACATCGAATTCAAGACACCCGGAGAACTGTGCTCTTTGGATCCAGTCAATGTATGCAGGTACTTCAATCATAGATTTGAAGCTATGATGTCTTTCATCATGAATAAGAAGAATCCACCTCTTGGAGAGGTGTTGGATTTCTTCTGGAGAAAGGAGTACCAAGCAAGAGGTGCTCCTCATATACATATGCTGCTGTGGATCAAGGATGCACCTAAATTTGGAACGGATCCAGAAGACTCAGTGATGAGTTTCATACAACAGTATTCTACGTGTGCTGTTCCAAACGCAAAGGAGAAGAAAAGCCTAAGAGAAAAAGTTCTACGTTTCCAAAGCCATCGATGTGGAAAGTACTGTAGTCGTAAATTCCGAAACAAGGATAAGTTCTACACCAAATGTCGTTTCGGCTTTCCACGACCGGTGATTTCTAAAGGAAGAGTAAACAGTTTGATGTCTTCACTGCGACATAATGTGATGAAGAAATCACCTAAAAACACATACAATTTGAAGAGGAACGAAGAGTCCAAGTACATCAACGACTACAACCCGGTGATTTTGTCCATGTGGAATGCTAACATGGATATACAGTTTGTGGCTCATAACTGTATGGCTGTGGCTCGGTATGTGACATCTTACATCACCAAAAAAGAGAAGACAGAATTGAAGGATATGTGGGAGGACATTTCCCATGAAAAGAGCCTCAGCAAGAAGTTGTACAGTTTCAGTCTGAAGATGTTGTCGCATCGAGAAATCGGAGCTTACGAATGCTCTGACCGGTTGTCTTCAGCAAGTCTCTATGCCAAGTCCAGGAGTATCGTTTGGGCGAGTCTTGGTCTTGCTGCAACGCGTAATCGAGTTCTGAAACCTGTGCGGGAAATTGAGTATTTGGCGGAAAAGGAGCCAAACAGTACCGACATTTTGAAGACCAACATGTTGGATACATATTATCCAAATCGAAGCAAACACCTCGACAATGTTTGTCTGTATGAGGTTCTGCAAAATTACATATTCAAGAGGAACATCAAAGAAGATACTGAGAAAGGAGTGTATGCTGTAATAGGAAGTGAGGGATGTCTGGTCAAGCAAAGAAAATGCCACTTGGTAAACCATCGAAAATTGAGTGGCGAATCTCCTGAAAAAAAGGAGTTTTTCTTTTTAGCACTTTTGCAACTTTGAGATTTCCTCTGTTACGAAGACTCTTTCAATGCTGCCAAGGAGACCATAGAATGTCCTGCTTTTCCCAAATATGTAGAAATGTTGAATGCGGAAATTGAGCAGGAAGCAACGATTGCAGCCGAGATTGCCAGAGACAGTTCTCAGGACAGTCAGAGTTCTGCTTCATTGAGTCAGGATCCACTAGGAGGACCTGTTATCGAAAATGAAGCTGCCACTGCTATGAATGAAGTGGAAAGAGCCATGGCACATGCTCAGGAGGATGCGGTTAACTTAGAAGAGTTGGAAAGACAACTCAACGTTGAGCAGAGGAAAATATATGACGAAGTTACCATGCAAATTGATCATGGATTAAGTCATGACAAGAAAGAGTGTTCATGTACGTCGTTGAAGCCTGTCCGACTGTACGTGAGTGGAGAAGCGGGAACTGGAAAAAGTTTCCTTATTAAAGCAATTTCATGCTATTTGCAGGAAAGGACAGAGTCATCGCTGTCTTGTGTTGTCACCGCTCCAACTGGACTGGCAGCACATAACATTAAAGGGATTACTTTACATCGTTTACTGATGCTGCCAGTGGAGCATGACAACAAATTACAATATCACAAGCTATCTGGAGATGCTTGTTTTGAAGTTTCAAGAATCTTGAGGAAAATGAAACTTCTTATCATTGACGAAGTAAGCATGGTTTCCAATGTCATGCTTGCGTTTGTGCATTTGAGAATACAAGAAGTTCTCAAAACAGAGTATGATGTGTTATTTGGTGGCAAACACATCATTGTTTTCGGAGATCTTCTGCAGCTGACACCAGTGAAAGGGCAACCTGTGTTCAAAATGCTCACGCATGAAGATACCAGGAAGTGCCTAGGGAGCATTGGCAACGTCAATATATGGTTAAACTTCAATTATGCTGAACTGCATGAAAATATGCGTCAGGCGAAGGATGAAGTTTACAAGAGTATTCTACAAGATGTTAGAATTGGAAAAGTGACCGAGCATGGGAAAGAAGCTTTACATGCACGATTACTGTCAAATTTATATCCAGAACAAGATGTTGTGCCTGAGAATATTTTTCAGAAAATTACTGAGAAGAAATCTGGAATATGTTTGATGCCAACTCTTGCAGAATGTGCCAAATTCAACAACAAAATGTTGCATTTGGAAAAGCAGGAGATTGTGAAACTAGAAGCTATTGACAGAGTAGAGCATATGGGATCAACAAATATTTTGTCTGAGAATTTGAAATCAAAATTGGATTCATTAGAGAAGACTATATCTAAAACTGCAGGTTTTGAAAAGACTCTGAATGTGTGCTTGAACTGCCGTATAATTTTAAGAAGGAATTTACATGTTGAAAGAGGTCTGGTAAATGGATCAATGGGTAATGTTGTTGATTTTGTGAAATACAGAAATAGAGATGGAATTGAATTTTTAAAAATTAAATTTGATGGCATTGAGGAAGTACAGGTAATTGGTCGTTGCTCTGCTAGATTTTTGCTTCTAAAAGACTTATATGTTCGCCGTAAGCAGTTTCCTGTTTGCTTGGCATATGCGGTGACAATCCATAAATCGCAAGGTTTAAGTGTAGACAGTGCATTGGTGAATATTGGCAGTTCTGTGTTCAAGGAGGGTATGGCATATGTGGCATTGTCACGAGTTAAAACTTTATCGGGATTGTACTTGATTGAGTGTGATGTCACAAACATTTGTGCGGATCTAGATTGTGTTAAGGAATACAATAGGTTGAGAAGAGAGTATGCGCCACATTTGCCTCAATATCCTTTGTTTGAGAAACGTGTGGTAGGCCGGAAACGAAGAAATGTGACAAATACTAGGGAGGTTGCAGGAAAAAGAAGAAAAGTCGATGAACCTGAAATTATAAGCAGAAACAAAAAGGATTCTGTTGAAGATGTTGTTGGTTTTCAATTTGAAAACAGTTCTGGTGTCAACTGCTATGCTAATGTAGTGGTTAATGTTTTGTTTTCTCTAGAAAATGTAAAAGAAGAGATTGTGGTCAATTCTGATCAAAGATTTTGCAGTTTGTTAAATTCTGTGTTAGAGAAATGTAGCACAGATAGAACAAAAATAGAAAGTGTGTCTGAAATTCGAAATCTGTTAGACAGATGTTCAGGCCAAACACAATTCTCTCAAAATATTCAGCAAGATTGTCAGGAGTTTTTAATGTATACACTTGATGTATTGCATGCTGAAGGTGTAGATGTAGATCACCTGTTTGGGCTTTCTTATCAATGGCAGCATGACTGCGAGAACTGTAGGGTATCAAGTAGTACTAGTGTAGACTCAGAAAGATTTATATATTTAACTTTGCCAGACAGTAAATCAGTCTCTTTTAATAAACTAGTAAAAGCAGCTGATCACAACATGGAGTGTAGCCAATGTAAATCTGAAATGATGTCCACATTATTTATACGAACATATGGCCAGTATGTTATTTTAATGTTCCAACGATGTAGGCCTGATGGAACAAAATTGACAACTTTAATTAAAAATTTTGTGGCTTCACAGTTGTCAATATCAGGAAGGACTTTTGTAACTGCAGCAATTATATATCATGACGGTCCTTCAATAACATCAGGACATTACACAGCTTATTTAAAGTCTAGAAACGGCTGGTCATTCTGCAATGATTCTGTTTTAATTTTCAAAAAAAAATTGCCGTATGACCTTAAAAACTCTTACCTGGTGTTTTTAAAACCAAAATTTTAGGGAAAGAATCTCGGGATGTGCTCTGAGGAATTTCAAGAAGTTCTAATGGCTCCTACACGATTTGGCCTTGAGGATAAGTGTAGTACAGAGACATAACTTCTTACCATAACACTGGACGTCATGTTGAAATAACTGCACTTTGAATGAATTCAGAAAAACTGTTTCTTTTTATAAGCAAATTCAAGCAGCCAATCAAAACATGGAGTAGAGGGAATGTAAGTCTGCAATGCTGTCTACTGTTTTATATTGCTTTGTGATTAAAAGTGATGTAGAGAATTTAATAATTGTAGTAGTCATAGAGATAGTGTAAGTCTGCTTCATAGTAAGCAGTATCAGTGTCATAGGAAATGTAGAACATGAGTGAGCAAGAAAGGTAAGATATTAGTAATGCAGGATTGTGAAAATGATCTTCAACATTTTAATTCTGAAAGTTGCGGAAATACAACATGACGGGATTGGCTTACAAGAATTCCTAGAGTTATAAATGGCTCTGGCACGATTTGGCCTTGTGGAAACGTGTGGTAGAGAGCGAGAAGTCATTTATTGTATGTAACATGTTTTTGAAAACGATGGAGGTTTTCTTTCAGAAAGTGGCGGGTTGAAAGTAATAACAGCACAACAGAGTGTAAGCTGTTCATAGGACATCCTTCGCCGTCATGGAAAGTAAGTTAACTTTAAGGAGTTCTGAATTCTGATTTGTTATGTTGTATGGGTTTTTTAAACACGATCATTTTGATTGTGTTTTTTTTTCCCCGCTGTTATATGATGAATACCTTCAAGTCACTGTTTTTAGTGAAATTTGATACATTCTGAGAACAGCAAAAATAAACCATTTAACATGTATAATTAATTCTGTTCTGTTTGCATTTATGATGTACATGTAGAACTGTGTAGGAGGCATGGAGAAGGTGAGGCTTCTGTAAGTGTCAAAGTTGTTGCATACAGTGCTCATATTCTACGTAGTCTTTCATATGATAGACTACATTTCCACAATGAGATACCTAAGCAAAGGAAACACAGGTGATATGATTGTGGAATGAGCAAAAAAAATTGCACGTTTTTCAATTATATTACCTGTGTTTCCTAACATTACACATCACATTGTGTAGATGAGGTTTAGGCCTGTTCCTGGAGACAGAGGAGGTCTGACATTTGTTCAAGAGTGCAGTGGACATGACACACTTGGTTGGTAGGCCTGCACATGTATTTTCTTCTCTGTATTCTTCAACAAACCTAAATTTCATCTGCAACTCTGAGTAGGACTTACCTGAAACAAATCTGTGAATAGGTTACACCTTATCGGCATCTTGAAACAATGATTTAAAATGTTAGGGTCAGATTTATGATGACCGTGCGCCTCATTTGCTCCGCTGTGGGTCACTTTTGTGTAAAAGATGCACCATGTTGCAAGATAGGTTTCAGTTCATCTCCAGCAAGATACCATCACTTTGAAATGTACATAATTAGCACTGTGTAGGGGACATGCAGAAGCTGAAGCTTTTCTAAGTGTCAAAATTGTTGTATACACTGCTCAACTTCTGTGTACTGTTTGATATGCTAGACTCCATCTGCACTATGAGATACCTAAGCAAAGGCAACACAGGTGATGTGATTGTGAAATGAGGAAAATAAACTCCACATTTTTCAATTACATCACCTGTGTTTCCTAAGTTTACGAATGACATTGTGCAGATGAAGTTTAGGTCTGTCCACGGACACAGAAGAGGTCTGGCCTTTGTTCAAGAGTGAAGTGGACATGACTTACTTCATTAGTAGGCCTTCACATGTATTATCTCCTCTGTATTCTTCAACAAGTGTAAATTTGATCTGCAACCCTGAGTAGGCCTCACCTTAAACAAACCTCTGGATAGGCCACACCTTATTGTCATCCTGAATCAATTATTTAACATGTTAGGGACAGATTTATGATAGGTGTATGCCTCTTTTGCGCCACTGTGCGTCACTTTTGTGACGCAGTCGCGGTTGAAAAGATTTGCTATGAGGCGACAAAATTATAAAATGATGCATCTAGGCAGATGTGTCATGCTGTAAAAAAACAATGCCACATGAAACCGATGCAGCAGTCATGCAAAAGATGCACAATGTTGCAAGATAGGACTCACTTCATCTGCATCAAGATACTGTTAGTTTAAAATGTATATTTTTAGGACTGTGTAGGGGCATGGAGAAGCAGAGGCTTCTGTAAGTGTCAAAGTTCTTGAAAAACTATTTGTCCTTCAATCTTTTCCCTTGTCTTTTCTAATTTATTAAAAACATGTTTTAATATGTTTCAAATGTTTGTTCTCTCTTTCACAGATTGAAAGTATAAAAAGAACAAATGACTAACTTAACGACAATTATAAGGTAAATGTTTTGTACTCTTTTCGTTATATTTCTATCACATTTAACTTCGATTAGTTCCACTGCTTCATTTCTTTAAGCATCACTTTCCTGCCTTTGCTACTTCCCTCATTCCTTTCTCTATTACTTAATTACTCTACTCCTTCACTATTTTTCTTAGTCCCTCTCTTCTCATACTTCTTCACTCTTGGTCACTCACTCTGTCTCTATTACTTTCACTGTTTCTGACTGATCTAAAATTTTTTTTTTAAAAAGAACAGTAAGTATAAGGGAAGGAAACAGACAGTTATGTTAAAAGAAAGACAGCTATAGGGAGTAAACTAGGGATACTGTTACCCTCAATCCTCTGCTGATGATGTCACTGACCATGTCATGAATGATGTAATATGTGACATCATCAGCAGTGGATTACGGGTAACAGTATCTCTAGTTTACTCCCCTATAGCTGTCTTTCTTTTAACATAACTGTCTGTTTCCTTCCCTTATACTTACTGTTCTTTTTTTCAAAATTTTTTTTTTGGTTCGCTCCCGGTTCGCGTACCGGCGAGCGAACTGGGAAGCGAACCAAGAGAAATAGAGGTTGGCAGAGTTCCAAATATTCTACCAATTTTTTTATAACGGGGAGGTAGTTCTGAAAAGAACTTTTTTTTTTTATTGTTTTTGTTGTTTTATATTTTTTTTATTATTTTTCTGAACATTTTTTTACTTTTTTTGAATTTTTCTCAACGGTTTTATATATTTTTTTGGTTTTTTTTGGGGGGGAAACGAAAACGATTCATTGTAAAGGGCTCAACAGGAGCAACAAAAAATAAAGAATTTATTGTTTGGGGGCGTTTCGGACAAACATGAGCATGATTGTCAATAGCTCTGTTGATCAGAGTGATGCTACTTTCTCTGTAGCAAATGAATCCATTGCAAAGTACGCAGACTTGTTTTACTTCCCCGAATCTCATTTGTATATTTGGCACCATCTCCCTGCCCTCTGGTCCCGTCACTTCCGGTACAACAGATCTTCTGGCCATAATAGGGGGATTATCTTGTTCGTTACGTAACTGTGCAGCACTGTAGTTGTTAGGATGCCACCTAGTCATATGGCGATGCATTGTGTAGTTTCCGTAACTGTATTTCTTCTCGGTCCCTCTGGACAGTCTATCTTGACATATAAGGCAAGTTACGTATCTTGCATTTACTTTTTTCTGGCCTTTGGGAAATTTAAAAAATTGCCAAATAAAATTTTCTTTCAGGTGAAACCTCCTGGGCTCCTCAGGCAAAAACTGCCTCTCTTCCTGCTCTTCCTCCTCTTCCTCTTCTTCCTCTTCTTGCTGAATTATAACTTCAGCAGGTGGTCCTCTCTTCCTTGGATGTGGTGGAGGTGGTGGGGAAGCACCAGCTGAAGCTACTAAAGAAGCCATTGCTCACTGGTAACAAAGGGTCTTTCTCTCACAAAGATGAAAGTCAGAGTGAGGAAAGAAGGAGGGGTTTTCATCATTTGAGAAAAACAATAGTTCTCAACCAATGAAAAGTGTTAATTTTAGATTACATCCCCTAGTCTTACATCATTAGGAAACCAAAAGTGAAATGAACCAATGAAAAGTGTTATTACCAAGTCACATGACCTGCTGTGTTTACGTTACGCGCTTTGCGCCGCCTCCCGGTTTGCTTCCGGGAACCTGCGCTTCGCGCCTCGCTTCGCGTACCAGTTCGCTTCCGGGTACGCTAACGTAGCACGTCATATGACGTATCACGCGACAACGCGAAACGTCATGCGGACGCGACGCGTCACGATGTTGTTTTCTAACGCGGCAGTTGCGCTAAAGTAACGTTTACCGGTTCGCGGACTATTTCGCGGCATCAAGGTGAGCTAACGGGAAGCTTCCCGATTCGCGAAGCGGGAGCGAAGAAAAAAAAATATTTAAAAAAAAAATTATTAATAAACATATAAAATATATTTTTGGATTTAAAGAAGAATACATTTTACAGCTACAGATATTAGCTTTTAAAAAACCAATGAAATTCACTGAAAAAACCATAGGTTATAGACCATATATAGTTAGGAATTAGCATTTACAAAACCTTGAAAATTCACTGAAAAAACCATAGGTTATAGACCATATATAGTTAGGAATTAGCATTTACAAAACCTTATTTTACTCACACAAAACCATTGAAATTCCATATATAGTTAGTTGCACTAACTATATATCGCGCACCCGCAATCCACTGCTGATGATGTCACATATTACATAATTCATGACATGGTCAGTGACATCACTGATGACATCACTGATGACATCTCAAATGACATCACTGATGACATCACTGATGACATCTCAAATGACATCACTGATGACATCACTGATGACATCTCAAATGACATCACTGATAACATCTCAAATGACATCACTGATGACATCACTGATGACATCTCAAATGACATCACTGATGACATCACTGATGACATCTCATTTGACATCAATGGTCACATCACTGATGATATCATTCATGTGACAATACAATGCATCTCCTCACACTTTAATATAACCTCTGTTACACCCAGTGTTAAATACAGAATATAATTTTTTAAACCATTGACATACCAATACTAGTTACTACATACGCCCTCACTGATTCCTATGTCTACACACACATTCACTCATTCACCCATGCAATCATTCATACATACAATCACTCATCTTTACAACACTATCATATGCACTCATACAGCTATACAGACACTCACACTCTGCCACTCATCCATGGAGTTACTCACACACCTAGTCAGTCCTGTAAAGAATCAATCACACTTCCATTTTCTAATCTATACAGTTAAACATAGAGTACCTTACATTTTCAAACATATACTAACACATACTTACTCTCTTATACAATCATTGATACAAGAACACATTGATCTGCACAGAGTCACACATCTCCCAGCCAGCCACACACACACTCAGTCTCCCATACAAATACTTGGACAATCAATCAATAACCCATATAGTTACTCATATAGCTACTGATCAACACATGCAGCAGTTTACAGAACAACAGACATAATGATGCACAAATTAAGACAGTTTAGTCACTAACCCATGCACTCAGTGAGACACATTTAATCACTCACTCATACAGTCAGTCACGCACCTACTAAATCCTTCATCCAGACACTTCTACATCTACTCATTCTTCAATATGTAAAACATATTTAAACTTTACAGAAACACAGTCACTGGATGATGTCATCAGTGATGTCATCAGTGATGTCATTTGAGATGTCATCAGTGATGTCATCAGTGATGTCACTGACCATGTCATGAATGATGTAATATGTGACATCATCAGCAGTGGATTGCGGGTGCGCGATATATAGTTAGTGCAACTAACTATATATGGAATTTCAATGGTTTTGTGTGAGTAAAATAAGGTTTTGTAAATGCTAATTCCTAACTATATATGGTCTATAACCTATGGTTTTTTCAGTGAATATATATATACATATATATAATGCAAAAAAGGAGGAGAGAACTCTGGGTAGTTCTCAAGTTTAGGTGGAAAGCAGCCCCTGTTAGAGCACTCTCAACACCAACGACACTCTAGATCTGCTCACCTCAAATGTCTGTTTTTCTATCAAAGTTTTTAAGCATAGGATTAGCACAGTGCTATCCACGCCGAGATAGAAAATGACAAAGTCTTTTGACAAAGTCTTTTGCAATTTATACAGCAAACTCTTTAAGCATAGGACTAGTACAGTGCTGTCCTTGCCGAGCTGTAAAATTACAAAAGCCATTTATCACTCCAGGCACAATATTACAGCTTTGAATTAGTGAAATAACAACTCAAGCCAACCTGAAATGAGTAAAAGCAACCCCTGACACAGTGTTTCGCTGTAATTAGAGCTCTTCAGAGAGGTATAGCTTTGTCCAGACACAAGGGAGCACCCAGTATTAAGTCAAAACAAAACCCTTTCAGGCATTGAGTGACGCAAAAATTATGCAAAAAAGAAGGAGAGAACTCTGGGTAGTTCTCAAGTTTAGGTGGAAAGCAGCCCGTTAGAGCACTCTCAACACCAGCGACACTCTAGATCTGCTCACCTCAAATGTCTGTTTTTCTATCAAAGTTTTTAAGCATAGGATTAGCACAGTGCTATCCACGCCGAGACAGAAAATGACAAAGTCTTTTGCAATTTATACGGCAAAGTCTTTAAGCATAGGACTAGTACAGTGCTATCCTTGGCGAGCTGTAAAATTACAAATGCCATTTATCACTCTCTAGGCACAATATTACAGCTTTGAATTAGTGAAATACTGTAGTAAGGGTTCAAAAGGAAATATAATCCAGGCCAAATCCAGATTGTAGTTAAGACATATTTATTTGAGCATCCACCTTCTTGAAGATCAGCAGTACAACTGATCACAACTGATCTTTCAAGATGTATCATAACAAGCCCTATTTTAAAGGTATACAAACCAAGCAAAGAACATTATACAGAAAACATTCTAGAGGAAAATAAGAACAAGAAGGAACATCAACAGAATGTTTAAATGTACAAATCTTTTTAGCTTGTTCAGATGTGAGTTTTACAACAACTCGTTTATTCCACCACCCTTTCTTATCCAGAAAAAGAGACCCTTTAGAAACTTTCAAGACTTGAGTGGGTAATGAAAATGTTGACATACCTTTTATGACCCTATTATCAAATTTTGCCATAACCCAATCTCCCACTACAAAATCTTGTTTGGCCGAAATAATTTTTTTATTGAAATTCTTTTGTTGAACAAATTGCTGGGAGGATACATTTTTCTTAATGACATCTCCATCATGACAAGCCAAACAAAAATTATCAATAATTTTAAGTTCTTTGATCCAGGAGGGGCAAATATTTCCATTTAGATTGCGTTTCTTAAGCAACCTAAAAGGAGAAATTCCAGTGGTGCAATGAGGAGTGACCAAATAAGACCATAGCTTGCTTCTAAGAAACTCCTCCACATCCATGTTAGAAGCAATAGCAGTCTGTGTACCCTCTTTAATAAATTTGTTCATTCTTTCTATTAAACTATTTGAGGATGGTGAGTAAAGGGAAACCTTCAAATGTTTAATATCATGAGATTTTAAAAAACTTTCAACCATAGATGAACAAAAATGTGAGTCATTGTCACTCACAATTTCTCTAGGTGGACCTTCAGAAAGGAATATTTTTTTAAAAAGTTGAACCACAGTTAATGAATTTGGGTTCTCACAAAAATCAAATTCACACCATTTAGAATGATAATCAATTAATGCAATGATGTATCGTTTGGTATTGGGTAAAACAACAAAAGGACCTGAAAAGTCAATTGCTAACTTATGCCAAGCTTCTTTTGGCAACGGAACAGTATGTAAGGGCAACTGAAGTACTTTCCAATGTTTATCCGACACTAAACATGTGGAACATTGATTAATCCATAAGGTGACATCTTTATCAAGCCCAGGCCACCAGAAATGTTCCTTTATTTTCCTAGAAGTACCACCAATTCCCAAGTGTCCCTGATGAGATGATTCAATATTTTTTTTTCCTTATGTCAAAGGGAGGGACACATAGATCACCTCTAAAAATAGCATCATTGACAATTGAAAGTTCTTCTGAAACTTGTGAATACACTTTTAAAGAAGCAGGTAAAGTACGAATTTTGGGCCAACCTGAAACAATCAAATTTTTAACAGAAACTAACACTGTGTCATTAGAATAGCTTTTATGCCAATCAGCTTCAGAAATAGAAAAAGGTGATAACACTAGTTCCTCTATTGAAGTCACTACACACTCTATTTCATCTTCTTCATACTTTCTATCATCAATATTCTCTAAACTAAGTCTCGAGAGAGTATCCGCTCTTACATTTTTTCCTCCTGAAATATGTTTAATCGTGACGTTATACTCATGAAGCCATGACCAAATCCTAGCCAATCTGGCAGAAGCCTTACCTGTTCCATTACCACAAAGAAGATTTAAAAGTGGTTTGTGGTCACTAAGAAGCACAAAATATGATCCCCAAATATATATCTTGAACTTCTCTATGGCCCAGGAACAGGCAAGAGCTTCCTTCTCAATAGTGCTGTAGTTTGATTCACGACTATTAAGAGTTTTGATGCAAAGCCCACAGTATGTTCTTTGTATCCATCCTGTTGACAAAGTACTGCCCCCAAACCTCTCTGACTTGCATCTACAGAAATGATGCATTTTAAATTTGGGTTGAATGAAGACAAGGCTGGTGCTTCAATAATAACTTTCTTCACGAGATTAAAAGCACAATTGGCTTCATCAGACCATATGAACTTTACCTCTTTTTTAAGTAACAAACGAAGAGGTTGAACTATTTGTGAGTAATTTTGTATGAAGCGAGAATAATATTCTGCTAAACCTAAGAATGATTTTAATCTATCCTTATCTTTGGGAACAGGAACATCCGAAATAGCTTTTGTTAAGCAAAGTTTAGGTCTAATACCTTTAGAGAAATGCTATATCCGAGATAGTCCAACTCTTTGACCATAAATTTACATTTCTTCTTTCCAAGAGTTATGCCAACCTCTTTAAAATGGGACAATACCTTCCTTAAAGTTTTTAAATGTTCAGACTTTTCCTTAGAATGTATCAGGACATCATCCTGATAAGCCTGTACATTCTTAATGTCATTTAATATGGTATCCATGAACTTTTGGAACACGCTGGCAGCGGATGCCAAACCAAAGGGAAGTCGTAGATATCTAAATGCCCCAAATGGAGTTATGAATGTAGTAAGTTCAGACGATGACTTCATGAGGGGAATCTGATGATATGCACTTCTGAGATCAAAAAGTGAAAAGAACTTCGACTCAGAAATGCCTGTAAGCAACTCTTGTATTTTTGGTAACGGATGACAGTCCACCATTATATTTTGGTTTAAAGAACGTAAATCCGCACACAAACGGATACTTGAGTCCTTTTTTTAACTACAACTATGGGACTGACCCAGAGTGATGAATCAATGGGCACAATGATTCACTCAGATACCAAATTATCTAAGACTTTTTTTAATTCATCTCTGACATTCAAAGGTACATTTCTTAATTTGTGGACAATAGGGATTGCATCCGGTTTTAATCTAATTAAGTATTCAACATTTTTAATATGTCCAACAGACTCATTGAAAACCTCAGGAAATTCAGAGATTAAGTCATGAATTTCTTTTTTTTCATTGTCATTTATTTAAAAAATTGGGGTATCATTTATTTGTACAGGTGTACTTGAACCTGGTAATAATTTTAATCCCATTTTGGCCAGATCTTGCCAACCTGCAGTACACTTACCATCTATGGCCACATAAACTTTTGTGGAGGTACACCTGCCCAGACATGAAATATTGGATATAAAATAACCCAACATATCAATGTCCTTACCTCCATATTCTTTTGGAACAATATCTAACGGTAAAAGTTGTGTACTCTTGCACCAATATGTATTGAATAAAACATCAGAAATTATGGTTACAGGAGCTCCAGAGTCAGCCATCATATCTATCTTAATGTGACCAACATATACAACACATGTCGGATCTTTAACACAAATATTGTCTGTTGATGTCTCCAGTAAATCAATAGACAATATTTTCTTATTTAAATTATCAACAGCATTAATGTGAACATCATGTAGACAGACATAGCAGCATCATAAATATCAACATTATCATTTTCAAGTGCAAGAAGCATGTTAACACGAATTGATTTCCTATTTCTACAAACCATGTTGAAATGACCGAATTTGTTGCAAAATGTACAATTTTTACCTAAAGCTGGCCAAATAGGGCTATTGCTAAGGGGAGTTTTAGAGCCACATCTGAAACAATATGCATTAGATTTCTTCTGAAAAGGCTTCACTGGCTTGTTCTTTGCTAATAAAACATTAACTTGTATCTCATTATTAGTACGTGAAAGGTTGCCATCAGAGATACATCTTGAAGAAACTATAGATCTTTCCACACTTTTTGCCATATCTATGACTTCACTCAATGATGGATCTCGACAACAAAGTATCCTTTCTTGAATCTTCTTGTGGAAGCATTTATAAACAAATTGGTCTCGCAAGACAGTATCCAAATAAGGACCAAAGTTACATTCTGCTGCTAAATTTCTTAACGACGATTTGAACTCCTCAACGGACTCATGTTGCTCTTGCTTCCTTTTCATGAAAGTAAAACGTTCCATCATGACACTAGGTTCTTCTAAAAAATTTGTGTTCAGTCTTAAAATTGCACCAGTGAACTCATTCCATCCTTCTCCATTACCAGGAGGTTGTAAAATCGGTAAGTTGTTAAAAATCTCCCTTCCAGCAGAACCTAAATGGCTGTACAAAATTGCAAGTTTTCTTTTTGCAGAATATTCATCCGCACCAATTGCCACTAAAAAGTTTTCAAAGTTCTTAAACCATAGCTTCCATGGCTCCTTTGGTTTTCCTGGCGTAGGCAGGAAATGATCCAGGTAAACTATTTGTTGATTTGTAGCCATATCTTTATATATATTTCAAAAATACTTGTGAAAATATAAGATCTCTTTTGTTTCTTGAATACAGAACAGTATCATTAAATGTAAAACAAACTCAAAGAAATTATTTCTTCTTTAAATAACTTTGAATCTCTTGCTGTTTTTTAAACATAAATCTTGAAATAATGCAAATAAATTACTTTTACTCTCCTGCGCGATGATTGTCCTATTATTGTACTGTGCGATGATTGAAAATAAACCAATTGAGCCCAAACGTGCCGATTTTCGTTTCCGTTACCAAGGAAATGAGTATGTTTATGAATCCAAGATGGCCGCTAAAACGTGTGTAAACGTACTGACGTTTACTCGTGTCGTCACTGTGACGCTGCCGTTCGCGTCATGAGTGACTTCTACAAGGCCAATCATACTCCGAAAACCCTCGAAAAGTAACAAAAATCCGGAAAAGGCTGTTTTACGCCTCAGAGCGTCCGGGTTTTCTTCCGCTGCAGGAGAGGTTAAACCGGTATGTTAACGTCTTCTTCTTAAATTCTTTAAGAGTTGCAAGGGTGCAAATTATTGTAAAATGCTGCTTTCCCGTCGTCGCCAAATGTAAAGAGGAGCTTTACATGAATAAAGATCCGATGTAAGACTGGTTCGTAAGAATAAACCTTATAAGTTTATTATACAAAGTAAAGTAGCAAGATACAGGAGCATGTCTGCATCCACAGAAGACCAACAGCTGAATGCCTTTATGAATTCAGTTAACACTCAATGGTCAAATAACATCACGAGCGATGCACTTTTGAAGAGAAACATTCTCTTCAAAAGTGCGCACCACAGAACATATGAGCATCACCTGAGGAACAATAAACATGGAAGAAGCACTAAAACTTCCATGTTTATTGTTCCTCAGGTAGTGTGCAGTATTGTGTGTGTATAACAGAATGTTTAGTACAGGAGAATTCCCTGATGAATTCTCATAGTTCATTCTCTTTGGAATGTTTTCTGTATAATGTTCTTTGCTTGGTTTGTATACCTTTAAAATAGGCTTTGTTATGATACATCTTGAAAGATCAGTTGTGGTCAGTTGTACTGCTGATCTTCAAGAAGGTGGATGCTCAAATAAATACGTCTTAACTACAATCTGGATTTGGCTGGATTATATTTCCTTTTGAACCCTTACTACATATTTGAGTTATTGAGAGCCCGCGATCGTTTCATTCAACAGTCGCTACCTGTTTGTATCTTTTTTTTAAAAAAGAATGCACCGTAAAGACTTCATCTTTGGAACCTGGAATCGGCTTGGCAGTCGAACTTTGCCTTTCTTCGATCCTCCATGATCTGCCTCCTATGGAAAAGGCATCCTAATGTATCTAAAAGTGCCGTCAGGAGTAATAAATGTAGTGATGTCTCGTGAATCTTCCATAAGTTCTACCTGATGGTAAGCAGATTTTAAATCAAGGCTTGTAAAAAATTTTGCCCCATCCAATTTTGCCAATAAATCTTGTATTTTAGGCAACGGATGACACTCCGTGACAATTTGTTTGTTTACAGACCTCAAATCCGTGCACATTCTAAGTTCGCCATTTTTTTAACTAAAACAATGGGAGAAACCCATTCAGAGGCATTAACAGGTTCAATCACACCTTCCTCGCACAATTTTTTAATCATTTCAGATAATTCACCCCTGACAGATAAAGGAACATTTCTTAGTCTGTGTTTTGAAGGTACTGCATTCTTTTTAAGCACAATTTTGTGTGAAAATCCTTTCACTTTACCAAGTTATTTTTTAAAAATATTGCTATGTTTACTAATAATATTTGAAACAAAACTCTTATTGTCTCCATTTTCAAGACTATTCACATGCAAATCTTCAAAGGAACAAACTTGAACTTTGGCATTGGGACATAAAGTAATGTCAAATTTCCTTTGGTGTTTCCAACCGAGTACTTGTAAACCATCTACAGCAACATAAACTTTGCCACAAATGGTTTTGTGCCTAAAAATAATATCAGAAATAAAATAACCTAACATTTGAATTTCTTTACCACCTAATCCAAAAACACGAATATCATTTGGAAGTAAACTTTTCTTATCCCAAGACTTATAAAAGAAAGCGTTGGAAATAATTGTATAAGGAGACCCATAACTTCAATATCTCTACCTTCAACAGAGATGGTACACAATGGGGGAATATAAGGTTCTGTATCAATATCACCATCATTGGTAATAACTTTTCCCAAGATATGAACTTCTGTGACCGAAAGAATCTCATCTTCACAAAAAACTTCTGTAGGTGTTTCTTCCTGAATTTCTGACTCACATAAACAATATGTTCCAAAATGACCAATTTTCTTACATTTAAAACATTCTTTCCCTCTAGCAGGACATTGTTTGAATTGAAAGGAATGTGTTCTTGAACCACAACGATTGCAAAAAATCTTCCTAGAATTGACATGTGACTTTACATTACCTTGCACCAAAGATTCTTTAAACATATTTTTGCTTTTAGAAACAAATTGAGATTTTGAATCTTTCACGTTAACAGCAGCGACACCAGCAGTAATTTTGTCAACATTAATAATGTTGAAAGAATTAATAGATCGTTCTACACTTTTTGCAATTCCTATTGTTTCCTCTAAAGTTGCATTTCGTTGTCTAAGTAACTGCTTCAGAATCTTTTTATTGGAACAACGAATAATCAATTGATCTCTAATATACTTATCAACTTGGTCCCCAAAGTCACAGTCAGCAGCTAAGACTCTGAGGCATTCAACATATGTATCAACTGGTTCACTAACTAATTTATGTCTAGTGTAAAAATTATATTTTCCATAACTATATGAGGTTGTTCAGTGAACCTTTTTTTTAATCTATCAATAGCTTCAGCAAAACAATCATAATCTCCAAGCGAAGATAGTAGAAGATCGAAAGATGATGCATCGCGAACACTTTACTACATTGACCAGAGTCCTTAGGGGAGACACCGCCGGTGTGTGAGTAGTGTGCGACCCCACCCCCATTTGTAACTTTAAAGCTCCCTTGAGCAGCGGGCTGACGAGCCTGGGATCCTGCACCTACGCGCCTGAGTGGTACTATACCTGGCAGATATTGGCAGCCATCGGCAACCCCAGTACACGGCCTATCCCTGCTGATGAGGGGTAATACCCCGAAACACGTGTCCAGGGATGGCGAAGACAGCGAAGATAGCAGAAGATCGAAAGATGATGCATCGCGAACACTTTACTACATTGACCAGAGTCCTTAGGGGCGACACCGCCGGTGTGTGAGTAGTGTGCGACCCCACCCCCATTTGTAATCATAATCTCCACTTTCCATTCCAGCAGGAGTAGGAGATACAGGTAAATGTATAAACACATCCTCATCGTGACCCCCTAAAGTGTTTAATAAAATAGCTAATTCCCTAGAAGCAGTAAAACTCGCCCCATCAATAGCTAAAAGACAATGGATTAAACAATCTATACCATTTATTCCATTTCATGCTGGGCTGGTTAGGACCTGAATAGAAAGGAGGAGGAGGTGTGCCACAAACAGTACTCATTGTATGAATGTAAACTGCAAAAGAAAAATAGAATGATATAATGATGAACTAAGAAGTGCTAATAAATAGCTACTGAAAACTAATATATGCGCACTTACCCTAAACGAACACACTGTCAAAATATCTATAAATATATCGTTAAGAACGAGTAATAATAAGCAATACAAACACTCGAACAGGAAATCGAGTGGTTGCTAAGCAACAAACAGCAAACACAAAATGGCCGCCAAAGCATGATGACGACACCACGTAGAACAGGGTGTGCGCGTCACCGCGACGCACAAGAAACGTAGCAGGAAGATCATGGAGGATCGAAGAAAGGCAAAGTTCAACTGCCAAGCCGATTCCAGGTTCCAAAGATGAAGTCTTTACGGTGCATTCTTTTATTTTAAAAGATACAAACAGGGAGCGACTGTTGAATGAAATGATCGCGGGCTCTCAATAACTCACAACGATGAATTCCTCACCATATATCGAAGAAATACCGCCAGTCAAATTTAAAAAATGCAATGTCAGTCCTGTTTTCAAACGCTCACAGGAACAGTTAAAAGCTCATCCTGGTAAATAAAGTTTAGATATATATTTGGCAATGATTCCAAACAAAGTGTGCCTCAGCCAGATAGTATATAATCCAGTTGGAATGAAAAATAACATTTCCAGCAACACTTCTCAAATGAAAGGCAACATTCTTCTTTTGAAGATACCAGTATCCATGGTTTCCTTTCGAGAACTCGAGTAAGAGCCAAATTTTACTTTTAAATCAGCATGCTCATAAATATTCCATTGATAGATACATCACTCGAGTGCACTGCAAGGAAGCACAGAATTCAGGTTGAATTCAATTATCCATAACTTCATAAGAAAAATTGATAAAATAAAATAAAAACTTCCCAAAAAATTGATCAGTAGATGCTCCAGACACTTTAGAAGATCCCAAACATCGCCAATATGTAGTAAGGGTTAAAAAAGAAATATAATCCAGGCCAAATCCAGATTGTAGTTAAGACGTATTTATTTGAGCATCCACCTTCTTGAAGATCAGCAGTACAACTGACCACATCTGATCTTTCAAGATGTATCATAACAAACCCTATTTTAAAGGTATACAAACCAAGCAAAGAACATTATACAGAAAACATTCCAAAGAGAATGAACTATGAGAATTCCTCAGGGAATTCTCCTGTACTAAACATTCTATTATAAACACACAATACTACATCTACCGGTACATACAGATAAGACACGCACTGCAAAGTGCAATCCCCTAGGACACCCAATTGGCTGAATCTCGCCCTCTGGAGGACAAACTCTTCACAGACTACATGGACAAGAAGGCCACCTCACACACATATCGGAAACTAATCAATAATCAAACAGACCCCTTGCTGGCACTGGAGCATAAATGGCAGGCAGAGTTGGGGGACATGGAGGACTCGGACTGGATGGACGCTTTAGCATCAGCCCGAGAGGCAGCGATCCCATCCTGACTTAAACTCATCCAACTCAAAATCTTGCACCGAGTATATTACCCGCGCACCACATTACATAAACTGGGGCGCACACCTGATCTGCTTTGCCTTATAGGTTGTGGCCTTACAGGAACATTTTATCATATACTATAGGATTGCCCCATTATACACCGCTACTGGACAAGGGTGCTAGCTGTAATCTCGGAGGTGGGAGGGGCCGAGGCTCCATGTGATCCCAGATGCTGTCTCCTAAATATCTGGCAACCCACTGATTTGAACTTGGCATTACAAAATTGGGCCACGTTAGGGACGACGATTGCAAAACGGAACATAGCTATGAACTGGGGCTCCGGGGTCCCACCGACAAGTGCACAATGGGAAAAAGACATGGACGGCGCCATGGTGGCAGAAAGGGCAGTCTACACACACAGGGGATGCCCTAAGAAGAGGTCCAAAGTATGGGGAAAGTGGAACAATGTTCCGGGGCAACATATGTGCCCTCCACTAACGACCCCCTCCCCCGAAGATACTCCATAATTGCAAATAGGTCCAGAAGGGGCAGGCGGGAGAAGGGACCAAATCAACATTGTACTTATACGAATACTGAGGGTTATTGTGATCTATTAGACTGTGTCAAGAGTAAGGTTATGATGAAATAGCTATGGCGCATGAGTGGAAACAGTACAATGCATAACAGAATCATGGATAAAGATACCGAACTTTGTTAAGGCTAAGATTAAAGGGAATAATTACTATGTAACTGCCAAATAGGTCCAGACGAGACAGGCGGGAGAAAGGACCAAATCGATATTGTACTTCTATGAGGACTGGGGGATATTATTGCCTGTTAAAATGTGTTAAAAAGCAGGGGGTGATGAAACAGCTATAACGCTTGAATGGAAACAGTACAATGCATAATTGGATTGTGGATACAGATACCGAATGTTTGTTAAGGTTAAGATCAATGGACGAACTGACTATGTATGGAATTTATTGAAAGACAATAAAGGTTTTTAAAATGAAATTAAAAAAAAGAAAGGTGTTGGCCAGTGACTGGAGGGTAAACTTCTATTCTCACTCTGCTGGGTACTTACCTCAGAGAAGGTGTTGGCCAATGTCTGGGGGCTAAATTCTATTCTTACTCTGCCGGATACTCACCTCAGGGAAGATGTTGGCCAGTGTCTGGGGCTAGATTTCTATTACTACTCTGCTGGGTACATTCCTCAGGGAAGGTGTTGGCGAGTGTCTGGGGCTAAATTTCTATTACTACTCTGCTGGGTACTTACCTCAGGGAAGATGTTGGCCAGTGTCTGGGGCTAAATTTCTATACCTACTCTGCTGGGTACCTACCTCAGGGAAGGTGTTGGCCAGTGTCTGGGAGCTAAATTTCTATTCTTACTGCACCAAGTACTTTCCTCAGTGAAGGTGTTGGCCAGTATCTTGGGGCTAAATTTGTATACTTACTCTGCCTTGTACTGACCTCATGGAAGGAGTTGGTCAGTGTCTGGGTGCTAATTTTTTATTCCTACTCTGCCATGGACTTACCTCAGGGAAGGTTTTGGTCAGTGACTTGGGGCTGCATTTCTATTCTTACTCCACCATGTACTTACCTCAGGGAAGGTGTTGGCCAGTCACTGGTGCAAAATTTCTATTCTCACTCTGCAAGGTACGTCCTATAGGGAAGGTGTTGGCCAATCTCTGGGGGCTAAATTTCTATTCTTATTCTGCTGGCTACTTACCTCAGAGAAGGTGTTGGCCATTGTCTGGGGCTAAATTTCTGTCCCTATTCTGCTGGGTACTTACCTCAGGGAAGGTGTTAGCCAATGGCTGGGGGCTAAATTTCTATTCTTACTCTGCTGGGTACTTACCTCAAGAAAGGTGTTGGCAATTGTCTGGGGCTAAATTTATTTTCCTACTCTGCCAGGTACTTACCTCAGGGAAGGTGTTGGCCAGTGTCTGGGGCTACATTTCTATTCTTACTCTGCCGGATACTTACCTCAGGGAAGATGTTGGCCAGTGTCTGGGGCTAAATTTCTATTCTTACTGCACCAAGTACTTTTCTCAGTGAAGGTGTTGGTGAGTGTCTTGGGGCTAAATTGGTATACTTACTCTGCCTTGTACTGACCTCATGGAAGGTGTTGGTCAGTGTCTGGGTGCTAATATTTTTTTCCTACTCTGCCATGTACGTACCTCAGAGAAGGTGTTGGTCATTGACTGGGGGCTGAATTTCTATTCTTACTCCACTCTGTACTTACCTCAGGGAAGGTGTTGGCCAGTGTCTGGGGCTTAATTTCTATTCTTACTCTGCCAGGTACTTACCACAGGGAAGGTGTTGGCCAGTGTGTGGGACTTTATGTCTATTCTTACTACGCCATCTACTTACCTCGGTGAAGGTGTTGGCCAGTGACTTGGGGCTAAATTTCTATTCTTACTCTTCCTTGTACTTTCCTCAGAGAAGGTGTTGGGCAATGTGCGGGGTCTAAATTTCTATTCTTACTCTGCCGGGTACTTACCTCAGAGAAGGGGTAGGCCAGTGTCTGGAGCTAAATATCTACTCCTACACTGCCGGGTGCTTACCTTAGGAAAGGTGTAGGCCAGTGTCTTGGGGCTAAATGTCTATTCATACTGCACTGAGTACTTACCTGAGGGAATGTGTTGTCTAGTGTCTGGGTGCTAAATTTCTAATCATACTCCGCTGGGTACTTACCTCAGGGAAGGTGTTGGCCAGTCTGTGGGGCTAAATATCTATTCAAACTCCGCAGGGTGCTTACCTCAGAGATGGTGTTGGCCAATGTCTTGGGGCTAACTTTCTATTCTTACTCCGCCTAGTACTTACCTCAGGGAAGGTGTTTGTCAGTGTCTGGGTGCTAAATTTAGGGAAAGTTTTGGCCATTGTCTGTGGGCTAAAATTCTAATCTTACTGAGCTGAGTACTTACCTCAGGGAAGGTTTATTCTAGAGTCTTGGTGCTAAATTTCTATTCCTACTCCGCCAAGTACTAATCTCAGGGAAGGTGTTGACCAGAGTATGGGTACTAAATTTCTATTCTTACTCTGCTGGGTAATTACCTCAGGGAAGATGTTGGCCAGTGTCTGAGGCTAAATTTCTATTCTTACTCCACCATATACTTACCTCAGGAAAGGTGTTGGCCAGTGATTCGGGGCTACATTTCCATTCTTACACTTCCGAGTACTCACCTCAGGGAAGGTGTTGGCCATTATCAATGGCCTAAATTTATATTCTTACTCTGGCAGGTACTTACCTCAGGGAAGGTGTTGGCCAGTGTCTAGTGGCTAAATTTCTATTCTTACTCCACTGGGTACTTACCTCAGGGAAGGTGTTGGCCAGTGTGTGGGGCAAAATGTCTATTCTTACTCCGCCATCTACTTACCTCGGGGAAGGTGTTGGACAGTGACTGGGGGCTACATTTCTATTTTTACTCTTCCAAGTACTTACCTCAGGGAAGGTGGTTGCCAATGTCCGGACGCAAAATTTCTATTATTACACTTCCTTTTTTTTTTTTTTTTAATTTTTTTTATTTGGCAGACAAGTCACATTTGAAAAGCAATATAGCAAAGAAAAAATAGAAAATAACATATCATAATCTAGAGTGATATCAGGGATAGCATCAATATACAAATTAAACCAGTATTCTTTAGATATTGCAACTTCAGCCTAACAGCAAGACTTTTACACAAACAATGTTCATCTTATAACACTTAGCTTTTATACAAAATTAGCCCAAATCCTTTCCGTTCTATCTACAGATTTACGGCTCCTACTCTTAGCGAGAGCTTTTTCCATAGTGTATATCTCATGTAATAACACTAGCCACTCAGTCTTCTGAGGTGGGTTCGGTGATATCCACGCTCTAGCTATTACCAATCTAGCACATGAAATTGCTATGTATAGCCAATTTAGATTATTTTTGCTGCTCTCATGTATAGAAAGAAAAACCATAGATAAATTAAGTGGAGAACTGATCAGTTGTTTTTGAGATAAAGTAATTTCTATTTCTTGCCAAAACAATTTCAGTGCTGGACAGGAATAGATCATATGAATGAGATCTGCTGCCACCAAGTCACACTTGGGACATTTGGTACGTTCAATATCTTGTGACCATTTAGCAATAACCTGGGGCGTATGATACAACTGGCTGACCGTCCTGTATAGCTGAAGCTTTAAGCTTGAGGAATAGACAGTTTTATTGAGAATTGTTAGAGCATTTGAAATATTCTGTGGTGTCACATTGATTCCTAATTCAAGCGTCCACTTTTGGGACAGTCGAGGGCAGTCATCCAAGTTATGCTGGATTAGATGTTTGTAACCTGTGCTAATTAGTGATTTATTTTTAGAACTATACAAGACTTCCCAAATGTCCGAGCTAGTAATCTTTTTCAGGTTCATTTTCCGTAAAAAATAATCCCTTACTTGCAAATATTTAAGTATCATTTCACTTGGTAGCGAGTATATTACTTGTAAAGTCGAGAACTGTAGAAAGCCATCGGTGCCATATAGGTCTCCTAATCTCTTAATCCCATAGTTAGCCCATTCTCTCCCGACTTTATCATTAAAGATACCAGGTAGCCCTGGATTGTCCCACAATGGTAAGGCTGAGTGAAAAAAAGTAGTATCACAAAATTTCATGACTAATTTAAAAATCGCTACCACGTCCCTTGCGGTCTTAAATTTGACACGTTTGAAAAAATTTGGGTCCTGTATTCTTGTTAAAAATTGTAATGCATTAGTGCCTAACATAAATTGGTGGAAGAACAAATTAGTATTCCTATTTAATAAGCTCCTGAAGCGTCCTATAAAAGATGCAAAAAAATAAGACTTAAAGTCCGGAAAATCTAATCCGCCCTTCTCTAGGGGTAGCTTTAGTATCGCCATAGACCTCCTGGGTTTTTTATAGCTCCAAATATAGCTGCTACATATTCCTTCTAATTTCTTAAAAAATATATTATTAACTCGAAGGGGAATAGAGCGAAAAAAATATAAGAATTTGGGCAAAATGTTCATTTTTATCAGATTAATTCTCCCCAAAATATTCAATGGGATTTTGTGCCATTTTTTAAGCGTTAATGTAACCTGCTTAAGTAAAGGTTCATAGTTCAGTTTAATTATTTCATTTATTTTAGAAGATAGAGTCACTCCTAAATAAACAGCCGACTTACATAGCCCAGTGACTGGTTGGTTAGTTTGATAGTTCATAATAGTTTGGGTCTTATTAAAGTTTAATTTATATCCGGAAATGTCACCGAATTTTTCAGCTTCTTCTGTAATTCCTGATAGAGCATCTATCACATTAGTGGTAAATATAGCTAAATCATCTGCATATGCAGTAATTTTAAGAGTTTTATGTTCGTGCTCTACCGACGTTATCTTCTCTTGGTTCTGTAGGGCATTTATAAACGGCTCCATAGAGAGGGCAAACAACAGGGGTGAGAGTGGACACCCCTGTCGAGTCCCCCTTAAAATTGTAAAGGTTGATGAAAGTACCCCTGCATAGCTGATTTTAGCATTAGGCTCCCTGTATATGGCCTGTATACCTCTAAGGAAGCGTTCTCCAAACCCATACTGCATTAATACCTTCCACAGATAATCCCACCCCACTCGGTCGAACGCTTTTTCTGCGTCAAGTAAAATCATACCGAGTGGGGTGTGATTAGCTGCCGCTACGTCGAATGCCGTAATCGCCATATTAACATGGGCAGTAGTATCCCTACCAGCTATGAAACCGTGCTGTTGCTCATTAACAAGCTGCGGCATAAGAGATGCCAATCGCATTGATATTAGTTTAGAATAGGCCTTAGCATCCGTATTTATTAAAAAGATTAAAGAGATAGGCCGATATGACCCACATTCCATTGGCGGTTTGTGTTTTTTCAGAAAGAACATAATTTTCGCCGTTTTCCAAGAATCCGGCGCTTTGCCTAATGTGCCTATTGAGTTCACAACTGAACAAAAAAGAGGAAGTAATTCTTCGGCACAGATTTTATATAATTCGATAGGAATCGTATCCTCCCCAGCCGCTTTATTAGAGGGGAGTGAGAACACTGCTATGCGCAACTCTTCTATTGTATAGTTCTGTTCCAGATTATCTAAAAGCTCCTGAGTATTATTACACTTCCATGTGCTTACCTCAGGGAAGGTGTTGGCCAGTGACTGGGGGCTAAATTTCTATTCTCACTCTGCCCGGTACTTAACTCAGGGAAGGTGTCGGCCAGTGCCTTAGGCTAAATATTTATTTCTACTCTGACAGGTATTTACCTCAGGGAAGGTGTTGGCCAGCGTCTGGGTGCAACATTTCTATTCCTATTCCGCTGGGTGCTTACCTCAGGGAAAGGTGTTGGCCAGTGTCTTGGGGCTAAATTGAATTTCTTACTCTACCTAGTACTTACCTCAGGGAAGGTGTTGGCCAGTGACTGCGGGCTAAATTTCTATTCTCACTCTGCCTGGTACTTACCTCAGGGAAGGTGTTGGCCAATATCTGGGGGCTAAATTTTGATTTTTACTCTGCCAGGTACTTACCTCAGGGAAGGTGTTGGCCAGTGTCTTGGGCTAAATTTCTATTTCTACTCTACCAGGTATTTACCTCAGGAAATGTGTTAGCCAGTGTCTTGGAGCTAAATTTCCATTCATACTCTGCCTAGTACTTACCTCAGGGAAGAAGTTAGTCAGTGTCTGGGTGATAAATGTATATTCCTACTCTGCCGGATACTTACCTCAGGGAAGGTATTGGCCAGTGTCTGGGGGTTAAATTACTATTCTTACTGTGCCAATAAATTACCTCAGGGAAGGTGTTGGCCAGTGTCTGGGGCTAAATTTCTATACCTACTCTGAAGGGTACTTACCTCAGGGAAGGTGTTGGCCAGTGTGTGGGGCTACATTTCTATTCTTACTCCTCCATGTGCTTACCTCAGGGAAGCTGTTGGCCAGTGACTGGGGGATACATTTCTATTCTCACTCTGCTGGGTGCTTACCTCAGGGAAGGTGTTAGCCAATGTCTGGGGCCTAAATTTCTATTCTTACTCTGCTGGGTACTTACCTCATGGAAGGTGTTGGCCATTGTCTGGGGCTGAATTTATTGTCCTACTTTGCCGGGTACTTACCTCAGAGAACGTGTTGGTCTTTGTCTAGGGCTACATTTCTATTCTTACTCTGCCATGTACTTACCTCAGATAAGGTGTTGGCCAGTGTTTGGGGGCTCAATTTCTATTCTTACTCAGCCAGGCACTTACCTCAGGAAGGTGTTGGCCAATATCCCGGGGCTAAATTTCTATTCTTACTGTGTCATGTACTTACCTCAGGGACGGTGTTGGCCAGTGTCTGGGGGCTTAATCTCTATTTTAACTCCACTGGGTACTTACCTCAGGGAAGGTGTCGGCCAGTGTCTTGGGCTAAATTTCTATTTCTACTCTGACTGGTATTTACCTCAGGGAAGGTGTTGGCCAGCATCTAGATGCAACATTTCAATTCCTATTCCGCTGGGTGTTTACCTCAGGGAAAGGTGTTGGCCAGTGTCTTGGGGCTAAATTTAATTTCTTACTCCACCTAATACTTACATCAGGGAAGGAGTTGGCCAGTGTCTGCGGGATAAATTTCTATTCTCACTCTGCCCGGTACTTACCTCAGGGAAGGTGTTGGCCAATACCTGGGGGCTAAATTTCGATTCTTACTCTGCTGGGAACTTACCACAGGGAAGGTGTTAGCCAGTGTCTTGGAGATACATTTCCATTCATACTCTGCCTAGTACTTAACTCAGGGAAGACGTTAGTCAGTGTCTGGGTGATGAATTTATATTCCTACTCTGCCGGATACGTACCTCAGGGAAGGTGATAGCCAGTGCCTGGGGGCTAAATTGCTATTCTTACTGTGGCAATTACTTACCTCAGGGAAGGTGTTGGCCAGTGTCTGGGGCTAAATTTCTATTCCTTCACCGAAGGGTTCTTACCTCAGGGAAGGTGTTGGCCAGTGTGTGGGGCTAAATTTCTATTCTTACTACACCATGTGCTTACCTCAGGGAAGGTGTTGGCCAGTGACTGGGGGATACATTTCTATTCTCACTCTGCTGGGTGCTTACCTCAGGGAAGGTGTTAGCCACTGTCTGGGGGCTAAATTTCTATTCTTACTCTGCTGGGTACTTACCTCCTGGAAGGTGTCGGCCATTGTCTGGGGCTAAATTTATTTTCCTACTGTGCCAGGTACTTACCTCAGGGAACGTGTTGGTTAGGGTCAAGGGCTACATTTCTATTCTTACTCTGCCATGTACTTACCTCAGGGAAGGTGTTGGCCAGTGTCTTGGGCTAAATTTCTATTTCTACTCTGACTGGTATTTACCTCAGGGAAGGTGTTGGCCAGCATCTAGATGCAACATTTAAATTCCTATTCCGCTGGGTGTGTACCTCAGGGAAAGGTGTTGGCCAGTGTCTTGGGGCTAAATTTAATTTCTTACTCCACCTAATACTTACCTCAGGGAAGGTGTTGGCCAGTGTCTGCGGGATAAATTTCTATTCTCACTCTGCCCGGTACTTACCTCAGGGAAGGTGTTGGCCAATACCTGTGGGCTACATTTCGATTCTTACTCTGCTGGGAACTTACCTCAGGGAAGGTGTTAGCCAGTGTCTTGGAGATACATTTCCATTCATACTCTGCCTGGTACTTAACTCAGGGAAGACGTTAGTCAGTGTCTGGGTGATGAATTTATATTCCAACTCTGCCGGATACGTACCTCAGGGAAGGTGATAGCCAGTGCCTGGGGGCTAAATTGCTATTCTTACTGTGGCAATTACTTACCTCAGGGAAGGTGTTGGCCAGTGTCTGGGGCTAAATTTCTATTCCTTCACCGAAGGGTTCTTACCTCAGGGAAGGTGTTGGCCAGTGTGTGGGGCTAAATTTCTATTCTTACTATACCATGTGCTTACCTCAGGGAAGGTGTTGGCCAGTGACTGGGGGATACATTTCTATTCTCACTCTGCTGGGTGCTTACCTCAGGGAAGGTGTTAGCCAATGTCTGGGGGCTAAATTTCTATTCTTACTCTGCTGGGTACTTACCTCCTGGAAGGTGTCGGCCATTGTCTGGGGCTAAATTTATTTTCCTACTGTGCCAGGTACTTACCTCAGGGAACGTGTTGGTTAGGGTCAAGGGCTACATTTCTATTCTTACTCTGCCATGAACTTACCTCAGGGAAGGTGTTGGCCAGTGTCTGGGCACTAAATTTCTATTTTTACTCCACTGAGTATTTACCTCAGGGAAGGTGTTGGCCAGTGTCTGGGGATACATTTCTATTCTTACTCAGCCAGGTACTTATCTCATGACAGGTGTTGGCCAGTGTGTGGGGCTTAGTGTCTATTCCTACTCCACCATCTACTTACCTCGGGGAAGGTGTTGGCCAGTGACTGGGGGGCTACTTTTCTATTCTTACGCTTTCGGGTACTTACCTCAGGGAAGGTGTTGGCCAATGTCTAGGGTATAAACTTCTATTCTTACTCTGCTGGGAACTTACCTCGGGGTAGGTGTTGGCCAGTGTCTGGAGCTAAATATCTACTCCTACTCTGCCGGGTGCTTACCTTAGGAAAGGTTTTGGCCAGTGTCTTAGGGCTAAATGTCTATTCATACTCTGCCTAGTACGTACCTCAGGGAAGGTGTTTGTGAGTGTCTGGGTGCTAAATTTCTATTCTTACTGCATTGAGCACTTACCTCAGAGAATGTGTTGGCCAGTGTCTGGGTGCTAAATTTCTAATCATACTCCGCTTTGTACTCACCTCAGGGAAGGTGTTAGCCTGTGTGGGGCTAAATTTCTATTCTTACTCTATTGTGTACTTACCTCAGGGAAGGTGTTGGCCAGTGCCTGGGGGCTAAGTATCTATTCCTACTCTGCTGGTTACTACCTTCAGGGAAGGTGTTGGCTAATATCCTGGGGCTAAATTTCTATTCTTACTCTGGCAGGCACTTACTTTAGGGAAGGTGTTGGCTAGCGTCGGGGGTACATTTCTATTGTTACTCTGCCATGTAATTACCTCAGGGAAGGTGTTGGCCAGTGACTGGGAGCTGAATTGTTGTTCTTACTCTGCAGGGTACTTACCTCAGGGAAGGAGGTGGCCACAGTCTAATGCTAAATATCTATTCCAACTCCGCTGGGTGCTTACCTCAGGAAAGGTGTTAGCCATTGTCTTGGAGCTACATTTCTATTCATACTCTGCCTAGTACTTACCTCAGGGAAGGTGTTAGTCAATGTCTGGGTGCTAAATTTATATTCCTACTCTGCCGGATATTTACCACAGGGAAGGTGTTGGCCAATATCCTGGGTATAAACTTCTATTCTTACTCTGCTGGGGACTTACCTCAGTGAAGGTGTTGGCCAGTGTCTGGATCTAAATATCTATTCCTACTCTGCCGGGTGCTTACCTAATGAAAGGTGTTTGCCAGTGTCTTGGGGCTAAATGTCTATTCTTACTCTGCGAGGTACGTCCTTCAGGGAAGGTGTTAGCCAATCTCTGGGGGTCACATTTCTATTCTTATCCTGTTGGGTACTTACCTCAGAGAAGGTGTTGGCCATTGTCTTGGGCTAAATTTCTATTACTACTCTGCCGGGTACTTACCTCAGGAAAGGTGTTGGCCAGTGTCTGGGGCTACATTTCAATTGCTACTCTGCCATGTACTTAGGGAAGGTGTTTGCCAGTGTTTGGGGGCTCAATTTCTATTCTTTCTTCACCGGGTACTCACGTTAGGGAAGGTGGTGGGCAATATCAGGGGGCTACATTTCAATCTTACTCCACCATCTACTTACCTCGGGGAAGGTGTTTGCCAGTGACTGGAGGCTACATTTCTATTCTTACTCTTTCGGGTACTTACCTCAAGGAAGGTGTTGGCCAATGTCCAGGGTAAAAACTTCTATTTTTACTCTGCTGGGATGTTACCTCACGGAAGGTGTTGGCCAGTGTCTGGAACTAAATATCTACTCCCACTCTTCCGGGTGCTTACCTTAGGGAAGGTGTTGGCCAGTGTCTTAGGGCTAAATGTCTATTCATACTCTGCCTAGAACTTACCTCAGGGAAGGTGTTTGTGAGTATCTGGGTGCTAAATTTCTAATCATACTCCGCTGGGTACTTGGCCAATGTCTGGGGCTAAATTTCTATTCCAACTCTGTCGGGTACTTACCTCAGGGAATGTGTTGGCCTGTGTGGGGCTACATTTCTATTCTTACTCTATCGTGTACTTACCTCAGAGAAGGTGTCGGACAGTGTCTGGAGGATCAATTTCTATTCTTACTCCACTGGGTACTTACCTCATGGAAGGTGTTGGCCAGTGTGTGGGGCTAAATATTTATTCTTACTCCGCCATCTACTTACCTCGGGGAAGGTGTTGGCCAGTGACTGGTGGCTACATTTCTATTCTTACTCTTCCAGGTACTTACCTCAGGGAATGTGTTTGCCAATGTCTGGGGGCTAAATTTCTATTCTTACTCTGCCGGGTACTTACCTCAGGGACGGAGGTGGCCACTGTCTGGGGCTAAATATCTTTTTTTGTTCTCTGCCGGGTGCTTACCTCAGGAAAGGTGTTAGCCAGTGTTTTGGAACTATATTTCTATTCAAACTCTGCCTAGTACTTACCTCAGGGAAGGTGTTGGCCATTGTCTGGGGCTACATTTCTATTCCTACTCTGCCGGGTACTTACCCCAGGGAAGGTGTTGGCCAGTGTCGGGGGCTACATTTCTATTGTTACTCTGCCATGTACTTACCTCAGGGAAAGGGTTGGCCAGTGACTGGGGGCTGAATTTCTATTCTAACTCTGCCGGGTACTTACCTCAGGGAAGGTGAGGGCCAATATCCAGGGGCTAAATTTCTATTCTTACGTGCCATGTACTTACCTTAGGGAAGGTGTTGGCCAGTGTGTGGGGGCTACGTTTCTATTCTTACTCCACTGGGTACTTACCTCAGGAACGTGTTTGCCCGTGTCTGGGGCTACATGTCTATTCCTACTCCTCCAGGTACTTACCTCAGGGAAGGTATTGGCCAGTGTGTGCGGATTGATGTCTATTCTTACTCGGCCATCTACTTACCTCGGTGAAGGTGTTTGCCAGTGACTGGGGGCTAAATTTCTATTCTTACTCTTACTCACGTCAGGGAAGATGCTGGCCAATGTCTGGGGTCTAAATTTATATTCTTACCCTGCCTGGTACTTACCTCAGAAAAGGTGTTGGCCAGTGTGTGGGGCTAAATATCTACTCCTACTCTGCCGGGTGCTTACCTCGGGAAGGTGTTGGTTAGTGTGTGGGAGCTACATTTCTATTCATACTCTGCCTAGTACTTACCTCAGGGAAGGTGTTAGTCAATGTCTGGGTGCTAAATTTATATTCCTACTCTGCCAGATATTTACCACAGGGAAGGTGTTGGCCAATATCCTGGGTATAAACTTCTATTCTTACTCTGCTGGGTACTTACCTCAGTGAAGGTGTTGGCCAGTGTCTGGATCTAAATATCTACTCCTACTCTGCCGGGTGCTTACCTAATGAAAGGTGTTTGCCAGTGTCTTGGGGCTAAATGTCTATTCTCACTCTGCGAGGTACGTCCTTCAGGGAAGGTGTTAGCCAATCTCTGGGGGTCAAATTTCTATTCTTATGCTGTTGGGTACTTACCTCAGAGAAGGTGTTGGCCATTGTCTTGGGCTACATTTCTATTACTACTCTGCCGGGTACTTACCTCAGGAAAGGTGTTGGCCAGTGTCTGGGGCTACATTTCAATTGCTACTCTGCCATGTACTTACCTCAGGGAAGGTGTTTGCCAGTGTTTGGGGGATCAATTTCTATTCTTTCTTCACCGGGTACTCACGTTAGGGAAGGTGGTGGGCAATATCAGGGGGCTACATTTCAATCTTACTCCACCATCTACTTACCTCGGGGAAGGTGTTTGCCAGTGACTGGAGGCTACATTTCTATTCTTACTCTTTCGGGTACTTACCTCAAGTAAGGTGTTGGCCAATGTCCAGGGTAAAAACTTCTATTTTTACTCTGCTGGGATCTTACCTCACGGAAGGTGTTGGCCAGTGTCTGGAACTAAATATCTACTCCTACTCTTCCGGGTGCTTACCTTAGGGAAGGTGTTGGCCAGTGTCTTAGGGCTAAATGTCTATTCATACTCTGCCTAGAACTTACCTGGGGGAAGGTGTTTGTGAGTATCTGGGTGCTAAATTTCTAATCATACTCCGCTGGGTACTTACCTCAGGGAAGGTGTTGCCAATGTCTGGGGCTAAATTTCTATTCCAACTCTGTCGGGTACTTACCTCAGGGAATGTGTTGGCCTGTGTGGGGCTACATTTCTATTCTTACTCTATCGTGTACTTACCTCAGAGAAGGTGTCGGACAGTGTCTGGAGGCTCAATTTCTATTCTTACTCCACTGGGTACTTACCTCATGGAAGGTGTTGGCCAGTGTGTGGGGCTAAATATTTATTCTTACTCCGCCATCTACTTACCTCGGGGAAGGTGTTGGCCAGTGACTGGTGGCTACATTTCTATTCTTACTCTTCCAGGTATTTACCTCAGGGAATGTGTTTGCCAATGTCTGGGGGCTAAATTTCAATTCTTACTCTGCCGGGTACTTACCTCAGGGACGGAGGTGGCCACTGTCTGGGGCTAAATATCTTTTTTTGTTCTCTGCCGGGTGCTTACCTCAGGAAAGGTGTTAGCCAGTGTTTTGGAGCTATATTTCTATTCAAGCTCTGCCTAGTACTTACCTCAGGTAAGGTGTTGGCCATTGTCTGGGGCTACATTTCTATTCCTACTCTGCCGGGTACTTACCTCAGGGAAGGTGTTGGCCAGTGTCGGGGGCTACATTTCTATTGTTACTCTGCCATGTACTTACCTCAGGGAAAGTGTTGGTCAGTGACTGGGGGCTGAATTTCTATTCTAACTCTGCCGGGTACTTACCTCAGGGAAGGTGAGGGCCAATATCCGGGGGCTAAATTTCTATTCTTACGTGCCATGTACTTACCTTAGGGAAGGTGTTGGCCAGTGTGTGGGGGCTACATTTCTATTCTTACTCCACTGGGTACTTACCTCAGGAACGTGTTGGCCAGTGTCTGGGGCTACATGTCTATTCCTACTCCTCCAGGTACTTACCTCAGGGAAGGTATTGGCCAGTGTGTGCGGATTGATGTCTATTCTTACTCGGCCATCTACTTACCTCGGTGAAGGTGTTTGCCAGTGACTGGGGGCAACATTTCTATTCTTACTCTTACTCACCTCAGGGAAGATGCTGGCCAATGTCTGGGGTCTAAATTTCTATTCTTACCCTGCCTGGTACTTACCTCAGAATAGGTGTTGGCCAGTGTGTGGGGCTAAATATCTACTCCTACTCTGCCGGGTGCTTACCTCGGGAAGGTGTTGGTTAGTGTCTGGGGGGTATATTTCTATTCTTACTCTGCCAGGTACTTACCTCAGGGATGGTGTTGGCCAGTGTATGGGGCTACATTTCTATTGTTACTCTGCCATGTACTTACCTCAGGGAAGGGGTTGACCAGTGACTGGGGGCTGAATTTTTATTCGTACTCTGCCTGGTACTTACCTCAGGGAAGAAGTTATGCAGTGTCTGGGTGCTAAATTTATATTCCCTACTCTGCCGGTTACTTACCTTAGGGAAGGTGTTGGCCAGTGTCTGGGGGCTAAATATCTATTCTTACTGTGACGAGAACTTATCTCAGGGAAGGTGTTGGCCAGTGTCTGGGGCTAAATTTCCATTCCTACTGTGCAGGGTACTTACCTCAGGGTAGGTGTTGGACAGTGTGTAGGTCTAAATTTCTAATCTTACTCCACCGTGCACTTACCTCAGGGAAGATGTTGACCAGTGACTGGGGCTGAATTTCTATTCTCACTCTGCTGTGCCAATATCCGGGGGCTACATTTCTATTCTTACTGTGCCATGTACTTACCTCAAGGAAGGTTTTGGCCAGTGTCTCGGGCTAAATTTGTATTCTTACTCCGCCAGGTACTTACCTCAGGGAAGGTGTTGGCCAGTGTGTGGGGCTTTATGTCTATTCTTACTCTGCCATCTACTTACCTCTGTGAAGGTGTTGGCCAGTGACTGGGAGCTAAATTTCTATTCTTACTCTGCCTGGTACTTACCTCAGAGAAGGTGTTGGCCAGTGTCTGAGGCTAAATATCTACTCCTACTCTGCCGGGTGCTTACCTCGGGAAGGTGTTGGCCAGTGTGTAGGACTTTGTCTATTCTTACTCTGCCACTTACCTCGGTGAAGGTGTTGGCCAGTGACTGTGGGCTACATTTCTATTCTCACTCTTACTTACCTCAGGGAAGGTGTTGGCCAATGTCCGGGGTCTAAATTCCTATTCTTACTCTGCCAGGTACTTACCTCGGAGAAGGTGTTGGCCAGTGTCTGGGGTTACATATCTACTCCTTCTCTGTCGGGTGCTTACTTTAGGAAAGGTGTTGGCCAGTGTCTTGGGGCTAAATGTCTATTCATACTCTGCCTAGTACCTACCTTATGGAAGGTGTTAGTCAATGTCTGTGTGCTGAATTTATATTCCTACTCTGCCAGATACTTACCTCAGGGAAGGTGTTGGCCAGTGTCTAGGGGCTAAATTTCTATTCATACTGTACCGAGTACTTACCTCAGGGCAGGTGTTGGCCAGTGTCTGAGGCTAAATTTCTATTCCTACTCTGCCGGGTACTTACCTCAGGGAAGGTGTTGGCCATTGTCTGGGGCTAAATTTCTATTCCTACTCTGCTGGGTACTTACCTCAGGGAAGGTGTTGGCCAGTGTCTGGGGCTACATTTATATTGTTACTCTTCCATGTACATACCTTAGGGAAGGTGTTGGCTAGTGACTTGGGGATGAATTTCTATTCTTACTCTGCCGGGTACTTACCTCAGGGAAGGTGGGGGCCAATATCCGGGGGGCTAAATTTCTATTCTTACTGTGCCATGTACTTACCTCAGGGAAATGAATTCGTACTTGTATAGCGCACTTATACCCTGAGGTGTCTTGGCGCTGTACGCATACGGCTGTGGAACCCTTCCTGGCTTTTCCCTGTGAAATGCCCACTCCTGGGCACCCTCAAGGCCTAAATTCCCTTTTTTCATCCCGTTACACTTGCCAGCATACAAAAAAAAAAATTCTCGACGCCATTTTGTACAGAATATTGATAAACAGCTGTCCATAGAATGGATAAGAACTGTTTGGATTTTACCGACGAACAAATAGCTGCAATCTTAGCGGGCCCTTCACTCTTTCCAGACACCCTCTTACTTGGCAGTAACTCGGTGAGAGAAGAGTGGGAGAAGCTAAGTAACCTAAAGGTAAAACATGTTAGGATTGCCCTTCATGGGGCTTTAATGTCAGAATATTATAGAGCAGGAGCATCACCAGCACGCCTACTTGTAAGGATTGAACCAAGAATTTTTCTTGATGACAGTAAATTTAGGCTCGATTGGAGCTATATAGCTAACAAATGCACTAGAGACTGGCTTATTCTAATTATAAGCACTGCACAAAGATTGAGTGAGGTACTCTTAAAAGAAATTTTAGAACTTGAAGAAAGTATTAATCGTGATAATTCCTTCACCAATACCAAAGAACATCTGAGCAGAATTCAAGACGACCTGAGTGAATATAAAAACTACATGGTAAATCAAAAAATCTAATGTTTCCAACGTAACCTAGAAAGATATACACATGAGTGGGCTTTCCCTTACATTAGCGATACCTATTACCAACCTGGGACTGAACAACTGAATTTGGGTGGTCAACAAAGGGGGCGAGGAGGTAGACAGCAACAAAGGCGTACCCCCAACAATTGGACCTTCGATAACACATCAAGTGAAGAGGAACAGGAAGGTCCCCAGCCTAATAGAGTAAGGTTTAATCCACCAGGGCACAGCAACGAAGATCTTGGAGTGCTCTTACGATCTTTTTTAGGGTAGGATCAATCAAACAAGAGGGGGAATGGCCAATTAGGAAGGGGAAGAGGGCGAGGCAATCAACCACCACCCCAATGGCTATCTTACTCCCCGCGAGTGACCTGCAGAAAGAGGAGACAACAGTTGTAACCAGCATTGTTGTTAATCTCTCTGATCACAATTTAACAAGCAGTGAGGAGAGGGTTTTGATTAAGGGGCTCGGCTTTGTCCTGACCCCGATTCATGATTCATTCAAGTGTAGGGTCGAGTTTAATGAAACTATTCGCAAAATAAAACTCAAAAAATTCTTTGCTAATAAAACACAAGAAGACAGAGATATATTTAATACTAACCTAAAAAGACCATCGACTTTCTGCCCTCCGAGTGGGGCTATCGGCCCGGAGGTTGCTGTGTTTGAATCTAGGGTCCTCCAGGACAATGAGAACTTAGAATTTAATAACACCAATTCAAGCTACAAGAATATGTCTAAGATTGATTGGGATGCAGTAAAAAGCAAAACAACCCTTTACTGACCATAAAAAGCGCCAACAAAGGTAGAACAGTAGTTGTTCTTAATACCAGCGACTACGATGCCGAAGTTAATCGTCTCCTTGGTCTTCGCCCAAATTACCAACCTCTTAAAAAAGATCCAACACCGGAATTGTTGAAAATGATACGAGAAATGGTTAATTGGGCTAAAGAAAAGAAGTGGATAACAACTAAGGAGGCGGAGTTCCTGGTGAATGACAACCCCAGGACTCCTGCTTTTTATATCCTCCCGCAAATACATTAGGCCGCCCGCCCACCTCCGGGGCGGCCAATCGTGTCCGGGATCCAATCGGTTATAGAACCATTGTCCCAGTTTGCTGATTACTTTTTGCGGGAATCAGTAATCACTAACAGATCTTTTGTGAAAGACATGATGGACATCTTGAATATAGTGGGCGAGAGGGTATTCGATCCTGAAAAAGAGTTTCTCATTACCATCGATATTGAATCTCTTTATTCTTGTATCCCCCAAGATGTCGCGCTGGTGGCAGCAGCGCAAGCTCTGGATGGACAAGAATGGTTCTATGATGCGCCACAAACTTTTGTCCTACAATGTGTAGGACTTGCTCTGACTAGAAACTTTTTCTGCTATAAGGATAAGCTGTTTTTACAAACTACAAGGACATCCATGGGCGCTACTATGGCGCCCAGTTTGGCGTGTATCTACATAGGCCAGTTCGAAGAGCAGGTCTTATACTCTTCCACCAACCCCTTCAAAGGACATTTGGGCCTTTGGAGGAGATATATTGACGACGTGCTCTGCGTCTTGTCCGGGGAGGAATCTAACCTGTTGGAGTTCCTTAACTGGCTAAACTGTCAAGATGTAAGTCTTCGGTTCACTTGGTCTTATAGTCGGGATTCGGCTGTATACCTGGACCTAGATATAGAGGCCAGTGAAGGAGGCTTGTTGACCCGTGTCCACCAGAAACCCACCGACAGGAACTCTTTGCTCTCATATGAGTCTTACCATCCGAGGGCCCTTAGGGACAACCTGCCGATGGGACAGTTCCTTAGATCTCGCAGGAACTGTTCTTCTACAGCTCTATATATGGAACAGGCACAGGTTCTAAGTAAAAAATTACAAGAAAGGAAATACCCTGCAAAAATCATCAAACAGGCTAAAAAGAGGGCACTTAATACTCCAAGGAGCGTGTTATTGGAAGTTAATCTGAAAAAGAAAGATGACTGTTTATTTATTTATTTATTTAATGCGATTTTTAGAGCGCGCAAATACCCCGAGGGGTGTCTTGGCGCTATATTAACAGAACTCTCATTGGATTAAAAAGATTCAAATTGAAAATAGCCATGTTTTGAGCTTTTTCCTGAAGTTGATCAGCGTAGGAGCTGTTTTTATATCAAGTGGTAGAGTATTCCAAAGCTTGGCTGTAGCGATGGTAAAGCATCTGTCTCCCCAGTTAACTTTCCTTGTCCGCTGAACCTTTAATAGGTGCGCAGAGGAGGAGCGCAAGGTTCTTGAGTGTTCAAGTGGGCTGAATGCTGTTCTTAGGTATAATGGACCTAGATTATTGATAGCTTTGTAAGCAATGCACAAAGCTTTGAATTTGGTTCGGTTTCTCACTGGGAGCCAGTGAAGTTGTCTGACAAACGGGGAGATGGATGCAAACTTGGGGATGTTCCGTAAGGTTCTGGCTGCGGCGTTTTGAACCGTCTGCAGTTTATTGAGGACCTTTCCTTGGGCATTGAGGAGAAGGGAATTACAGTAGTCTGTTCTAGAAAAGACCAGAGTACTGACGAGAGTTTTTCCCGCGGAGGAAGGAAGGTATGGGATTAATTTTTTTATCCTCTTTAGGATGTGGAAAGATGAAGAAACCACTGAGTTGGCGTGTTGTTGGAATGTCAATCTGTCGTCGAATATGACGCCCAAATTACGCACCTTAGACACTGGTTGAGGAGGTAGTCCCATCTCAGGTGGCCACCATTGGGGGGACCAGGTGGGCTCTAGTTTCCCGAATGTCATCACCTCCGTCTTATCGGAATTCAGTTTGAGACAGTTTGATGACATCCAGGAACCTATCGCCCTCATTCCCTTTTGGAAGTTGGCGGCGACCTTTGTACCGTCGTTATGTACCGATAACACCAGTTGAGTGTCGTCCGCGTAGGTTGTGAGGGCTATTCCATAGGATTTTATAACCCTCGCTAAGTCCGACACATATATGTTGAAAAGTGTCGGACTCAGCGAGGAGCCCTGGGGTACTCCGCAAGGGAGAGAGAAAGTCTGGGAGGTGTAGTTTCCCATCTTCACTGTCTGAGGGCGGTCTGCCAAAAATGAGGCGAGCAGTGTTTTAGCTTGTTTTTTTTATTCCCATAGCTGAGACACGGTCGATCAAAGTGACATGATCGACCGTGTCAAAAGCTGCTGAGAGGTCCAGGAGTATTAGTACTGCAGCTCCTCCCTTGTCCATTGCAACTCTTATCTCATCGGCTGCTTTTAAAAGTGCTGTCTCAGTGCCATGACCCTGTCTGAACCCGAATTGGGTGTCGTCTAGCAAATTATTTTCGTTTATGAATTTGGAAATTTGTGAGTTCATGATTTTTTCAAAAATTTTGGCAGGGAAAGGGAGACATGCAATTGGTCTGTAACTGGCCGGAAGGGAAGGATCTAAAGTGTTTTTTTTAGAAGAGGTTTGATTATAGCCTCCTTCCAAACAGATGGATAAATGCCGGATGAGAACATTGCATTGCAGATGGTGGTTAGAGCGGGGGAGATGGCTTCCGGGATAAGATTAGGAACAGCAGCAGGGCAGGGATCGGCTGGTGACCCTGATTTGGTCCGGGCGACCAAAAGTTCGATGTTTTCCTGCGTAGTAGCTTCAAAGACTGAAAAAGTTGGTGCCCGGTTAGAGGAAAGTTTCTTGGGCGGAAAGGAGGAAGGGGAGTGAGTAAAAGTAGAGAAGATGGCTCTGACTTTGTCTTCAAAGAATGTGGCTATTGAGTCTGAGAGCGACTGTGATCCATCAGTTGGTGGTGCAGGCGGCTCAGATAAGTGGGTAACTATCTGGAATAATTCTCTTGTGGAGTTTTTGGCCTGATTGATTTGAGACGTATAGTAGATAGTTTTTTCCGAAGTAATAAGCTTTTTGTAATTGGAAAGAGAGCTTTTGTGAGCTATCTTATCGGTAGGACTGTAATGTCGGCGCCATTGTCTCTCTAAGTTTCTGCAGTGTTGTCTTAGCAGTCTTAGGGATTCAGTGAACCAGGGGGCTGACGGAAACTTTCTACTGCGGTAGATGGTTTTTGTGGGGGCCAGTTTATTGCACGCAGTGGTTAAGTTGCTCAGATAGTTAGTAGACGCTAATGTCGGGTCTTGTTCGTTGGAAGTGGTGTTGTTGAGCATCAATTCAGCGATAAGGTCGGTATTTATATTTTTCCAATCTCTGAAGGTGACAGGAGAGGAAGAGTTTTTGTGAGGGTTAGGTTGATTGGTTTTTATAGAAAAGCAGATGGCTGCATGATCCGTCCAGGCAAGTGGGGTTACCTTGGTGACGGAGATAAGAGAGTTGTTAGTGAACAGTCCATCCAAGGTATGTCCGGCTTGGTGAGTAGGCTGTTTTACGAGTTGCAGAAACCCAGCAGCAGCTAGGTCATTGGTTATCACTGAGGTGTCTGGGTCCTCCAAAGTTTCAAGGTGAAAGTTGAAATCTCCTAAAAAAGTGAAATTAGGGGATCCTATTGAGGCCTCAATTAAGTTACCCATGTTCGCTAGGAATCTTGACCTGGAACCAGGAGGGCGGTAGATCAGCATGCCTCTAAAAGATTGTTTGTCTGAGACTTTGGCTACTAGGATTAGGCAGTCGATTCGGAAAAATTGGTCGCTGCTCTCGAATAGTGATTTTAAGATGCCTCCCCGAGGTTTGCATTCAAAAGATCAAGCAACCTCAAAGACAAGTTGGTGCATACTCGGGCGCTGCTGATTAAAGACAAGAAAGGGAACTCTATTCCGAAAGGACATTTTCCCTGCGGGACATGTTCTGTGTGTCCGCTCACTAAAAAATCCACCAGCGTGACTCTGAGATCAGGGAAAGAATGGTTCTTGGGACAGTTCAGCAACTGTAACACCACAAATGTGGTGTACAGGCTACAATGTGAGTGTGGACAGCAATATATAGGACTTACAACACGCAAAATAAAAACAAGGATTCAGGAACACCTCAGCATTAAGCATGGGCGGATTTTGAGAATTGGCAATCCGCGAACTTGCGTATTTACGAATTCGCAATCCGCAAAATCCGCGAACTCTCGCGAATTTGCGGATTTTTTTTTTTGTGTGTTCGCAAGGGTTTCTGCCAGTTCGCGAGGGTTGTGTACCAGTTCGCAATTGCGAACTTACTTGTCGGCTCGCAACAGCCGCGACTATGTTGTTTCTACGTCTGGTTCATCATCACAGGTTCACAGCACCCTCTGTTTCACCACTGCCACCCTCTGGTACACCCATGCCACCCTCTGGTACATCACTGCCACCCTCTGGTTGGTTTATCACTGTAGATTATGGGGGTGAAAAAAAGCAAGCACACCTGCCCTGCTTCAACTGACATGAATTAATTTGGGGTTGATTAATGTGTCACTGAATTTAAACTTCCAGTCTGGCTGGCACCTGCTTCCTTATCTGTAATTTGCTTTCTGTTGCAGTGCAATTTTTTTTCACAGGACCTTTCAGGAAGCACTACAGGGAATGGTTACTAATGATAAGATTGAACTTTTGCACCTGCTGAGTGCTTTCAGTTTTGTCTGTAATTGCTTTCTGTTGCAGTGTAATTTTTTAACGGGACCTTTGTTGTATACTTGTAGCTATTCTCTGAGCCTGCTGTGAGGGTCAGAGCAGGGTCATAGAATAGTTGCAAGTAGGCAAATGAACTCTGATGGGGCCCCTCAGGAAGCACTACAGGGAATGGTTACTAATGATAAGATTGAACTTTTGCACCTGCTGAGTGCTTTCAGTTTTGCAAAAATCCAAATATCCAGCAGCATCCACAAAAAGTAATCCTTCCAGGTCAAGATCCAAATCAAAGTGACCAGCACATGAAGAAAGCACTGGGAGGAGCCTACTGGACAGGAACAGGAAAGTTGGAGACTGTGGGGCACTTCCTTCCCCCCAAAATGGACTCCTTGCAAAGAAAAAGTGCAGGCAAATGTCAACCTGAGGAGTTATTCTGATAAAAATCATAATTTTCAAGGTTTATGCTGCCTGCTGGTGGATTTCTTGTGCGAAATTGCAAATTTTGCAATCTCGCAATTGCGAGATTGTCGCTGCCCGCCGCATCTACGTGTTCGCAAGTGTTTACTCCCGCGAAATTGTATAGTATTCTAGTTGGCAAGTGCGACCAAGCAAAAAATCGGCTTCGCACGGATTTTACGAATTTTCGGCAAGTTTGCGAGAGTTCGCGGATTGCGAATTTGCCCAAAATCCGCAAAATCCGCGAGCGGAACGGATTTTGCGCCCATGCTTACTCAGCATAATAAGAATGGGGAAACTAACTACAAAACTAGTCCAGCATTGCCATACCACCAAGCATAGTTTCACCTGGGTAGTTCTTGAGAAAGTAGTAAGTGACTCTCAGAATGTAGAAAGACTGCTGATATCCAAGGAGCCGAGATGGATTTTCCAAGAAAAAAAAAAGTGAACAGTGGGGGCTTAATGAGCTTTTTGAATGGAACAAGGCGCGCCTAAGGCAAGCCCGTCTGCGCCCGTCCGCGACCGCACGGGACCAGGGGCCACTACCCCTGGCCAAAATGAGACTCTGACATGTTGGAGCGCCCAACAACTCCATGACCTATGTCCTGAGTATGCCAAAACCTGTCTCCACAGCCTGAACGTGGAAGATACCATCAGCTGTAAGGTGTGTCAGTATAACTGGCAAACTAAACCTCCTGCCAGGACTGAACACACTAAGCTTACGTGTGGGCTGCTTAACACCAGATCCATGAGGAAACATTGCTTTGATATTTATGATCTGCTCTCTGACACGAAATTCGATCTACTATTTCTTACGGAGACGTGGCTTGATTCCAATTCAGAGCCAGACATAGTCGCCTCTCTTCCTGCTGGTTATACTCTGGCTCATCTGAATAGACCGCTAGGTAGAGGTGGGGGGATAGGGATAATATCTAAACAGCCATTGAGCTGTCAAATAGAACCTCTCGCTATCGCTGACAGCGAGATAGGAGCTTTCTCCATTAAGGTTAACACGGGGAACACTGTGAATGGCTTACTGATTATTATTATTATTATTATTATTGAATTTTGTACCGCGCACGGTTACCCTAGGGCATCCCAGCGCTTAAAGAAACCAAGAGCAGGCTTACTAATAGGAAACAGAGGAGCTACAGTTATTCTGGGAAAAGATACGTTTTCAGATGTTTCCGGAATCTGAGAAGGTTTGGTTCGTACCGCAGCGAGAATGGGAGGGAGTTCCAGACGAGCGCTGTATGGATAGAAAAACTCCTGCCCCCTGAGCGGGCTCTCCTGATTCTCTTAGTCTGAAGGAAATGTTTATTGTCAGAGCGTAAGGCTCTTGTGGGCTTATAGGGGCGAATCATGTCCTTCAGAATAGCTGGTCCTTTCCCCTGTATGCTCTTGTGGGCGATGCACAGGGCCTTGAAGGTACTGATATATCGTCCACCTGGCCCCTCCACCCAGTTTATCTCCAACCTGACTGAAGGCATTACGGAGACAGCCCTGCGTAGGGATAAGTTTCTGCTCTTGGGTGATCTTAACATCCATCTGGACAATCTAGCAGATAAAGGTATTATTGATTTCTACCAGCAACTTCAATCCCTCCAACTATCGATTGTATCTAAAGCCCCTACCCATCTTAAAGGTCATTTGCTGGATCCCATCTTTGCCAATTGGGCAGGTGTAGAAGCCCAGGCTCCAGTACCTCTCCCCTGGTCTGACCACTTTCTAGTACCTTTTACAATAACTATTCCTGCCAGCAATGCCCAAAAGTTTTCCAACACTAAATATCTGAGTGGCAGATGGACTGCTTTCTCTAAGGCTGGGTTTGATTCCGCCCTTACCAACAGTGGCAGCCCAGGAGGGGAGGATGTTGCTACAGCATCCGATAGACTTGATGAGCGCATTACCAACGCCTTAGACAGCATAGCCCCTCCTGTGCTACAAGAAACCCGGGAGTAGACCTCTCAAATCTGCCCCTTGGTTCAATGCTGAACTTCGCCTAGCCAAAACTGAATGTAAGCAATTAGAAAGGCAATGGAGGATGGCCTACCTCGACCAAGCTAAACTAAGATATACAGGCAAACGCAGGGAATACCACAATCTAATTAGGCGCGCCAAAACTAACTATTTCTCAGGAAGGATTGGTGAAGCTCATAACTCCACTAAGGAGCTTTTTAAAATCTATAAAGAAATTTCTTTATGCAGCTCATCTGTTGATCCCTCCTTGGTTTCAGTGGAATCCTGTAAACGCATTGCCACCTACTTCTTCGACAAAGTGGCCACTATCTATTCCGCCTTCACAGGGGGAAAGGAGAAGGCAATAGAGTTCAGTGAAAACTCATCATTAGATGAGGGCGTAAATAGGCTAGGCAGATTTGTTACTCCACCATCTAATGAGCTTCAGCAAATCTGCCGCTCGATTAAGTCAGGTTCCCCCCGTGATCCGGCCTCACCAAAACTCCTTGGAGGGAGTATGGAAGCTTTGGAACCTTACATCAGAGATGTTCTGGATCTTTCTTTTAAAACCGGCACCGTACCCAAAAAGTGGAAGCAAGCGATTGTGCTCCCACTCCAAAAAAAACCTAATCTCAGTTGGGATAGGCTAGACAATCGTCGGCCTATTTCCCTTCTTCCCTACATGGCCAAGGTGGCAGAGAAGGTGGCCAATCTCCAACTTATGACTTTTGTGGAAGAAGCTAACCTTCTCCATCCGACTCAGTTTGGATTTCGAGCACGCCACTCAACGGAGTCTGCGATGCTTCTGGCAACTGAGACCATTAGGCAAGGAGTAGATGAGGGGCATACCATGGCTCTCATCTTACTCGACCTAAGTGCCGCATTCGACACTGTAGCACACTCCACCTTGCTACAGTGTCTCAACAATGGCGGAGTAAATGGGGTGGCACTCAGTTGGATGCATTCCTTCCTGACTGAGAGGGGCTTTCAGGTCAGACAGGGAGAACACTACTCCCGTGTGTTCAATCTCGATCAAGGGGTTCCCCAGGGCTCTGCCCTCAGCCCCACCCTGTTTAACCTTTACGCCTCCCCTGTTGCCACCATTGTAGAAAGTTATGGTATCCAACTGGTATCGTACGCTGACGACACACAGCTGGTCATCTCTCTGTCACGGGCACCAGAAACCGCGGCACTCAACTTCAGTGCGTGCATGCAGGAGCTTGCCTCCTGGATGTCTAACAACTGCCTGAAGATGAATGGGTCCAAAACGGAAGTGCTCGTGATGGGGGGGGGGGCCGTCTGTGTGGTCCTCAGCATGGTGGCCTGATTGTCTAGGCTCAACCCCCGTGCCGGGTCAACAGGCGAAAAATCTTGGGGTTCTATTCGACTCTGATCTGTCTTTCGCTCCCCAGGTAAATCGGGTGGCTGGTATGTGTTTCGGCATACTTAAGAGCCTACGAAAGGTCCTTGACCTACTGCCGGTCGGTGCTAGACAAACTCTTGTGCATGCCTTTGTTACTTCGAGACTTGATTATGCCAACCTATTATATCTGGGTATTACGGCTAAAAGTCTCAACCGTCTCCAAGTACTGCAAAACGCCACAGCCCGGCTGGTGCTGAGGCTTCCTAGGAGAGCACCCTCTAAAGCCGCCTTGAGATCCCTTCACTGGCTACCAATCCGTGAAAGGATTACCTTCAAAGCTTTATGCATGTGCCATCGCATCTTTGGAGGTAGAGCACCCGGCCCTTTGAACAGCCTCATCGCCCCCTATAGACCAGAGCGGATGCTCAGATCCTCTGGCATGGGTCTGGCTGTTGTCCCCAGAATCCGTAAAGCTCGGATGGGGGGCAGATCTTTCAGGCTCCTTGCAGCCAGGCAATGGAACCTGCTTCCAGTTGAATTGCGCCTCGAACCCTCTGAGACCAAATTTCGTAAAGCCCTCAAAACTCACCTTTTCCGCCTAGCTCTGCTGTAACTTCCTATCCCTCTTACAGGCTCTCTCTCAGCGCGGGGACACGCCGGAGCGCGTAACCATGCGCTTTACAAAACTCCAAAATAAATAAATAAATAAAGGTGCATTAATTACTGCCATGTGTTATCCACTATGAACTTTAAGTCAGAACCCTTCCTTTATTTGCACTGCATATATAGGTTACTTCCCTTTGATATTGGTGAAGGTGTATGTCCTCCCATTCACTATGTGGGTTTGTAGGCAAAACGTATTTACATCACAGTATTTGCCTGGGGAGAGTGAAGAATAACAGCTTAAAAGTAAGGGATTTCACGATTATATGCATCTTTATTCGTGATACCAATGCGTATATAATAGTGTGCAGCATAGACATTTTGTACAATACTATCTGCCTGGGGAGAATGAGAATAACGGCTTAAAAGTAAGAGACTTCACGAGTACATGCTTCTTCACTCGTGATACCAAGGCGGAGATAACCGTGTGCACCACGAGCATTTTGTACATACTTTGGGTAGCCTTGAGTATAGTACCGAGTATGGATATTTTATGATGACTCTCTGTCCATTCGTGTACACCGTGGGGGCGGTTCAATATTGCTGTTCCAATCAGGTCACCAAATGTAATTATGATGGTGAGTTGTGTATATGTTCAAAATCGGGGTGAGTGGTGAGAATAAATATAATCTCATCATGTGCGATATTTATGAATTATAGTAAATAGTTGCAGGCAGCATAGAGGAACTATGTGCCTTTTAATAAAGTTATTTTAATAAAGCTTTTTCAAAGAAAATATCTCGGAACTAAGTTGCGTCCTCTCGCGAGAACGAACTGGTCCGAGATGTGCTGTTAACCCCAATAGGAAGATCCCAATCCAAGATGGCGGGCGCGTCCTCTCGCGAGAGGTGCCTCATCCTGGATCAGATTACACAGGGTGCCAGAGTGTAAATAATTGGGCTGAGTAAACGCCGGTGATAGTCTCTGAATATCGGTAAGGAGAGGGGGGTATTTGTTTGTAAATCGGAACAGTCCCAGCTGGGACATGGCGGCAAGCAGACTTGTGAGAATCTCAAGGCTTTGCAGGGAAGTACCGCTTTGATATGATTTCTCTGTGTCTCTTGCAGTTCAGAAACGACATGAGACTTGAGAAACTCACAGGAGGGGTTGTTCTCTTCGTTTTTACCTCGTACCTCACGGCCGGTAGGAGTCACCCAGGCCTCGTGGGGGCAAATATGATAAGCCTACGGCTGTTTCTGTACATTTTGGTTGGTCTTACTGAATGTATGTCATTTGGGCAGTGTGTAAGGATGTCACATTTTTGTGTTTTTCCTGACAGTCGTGAAGAATAGTGTGTCCAGCTTTTGATGCAGTGGCTAAATAATTGATGCCCTGAAGAAATTGCCGTCAGTATACAAGGCAATGAACCATGTTGGCGTGTGGTATGTGGTTATATGAGTAATAGCCACTCCCAGCTTTTTAAGTAGATAGGCTGCACGAAGGATTGGAATAAAAGTCATATATACGTGCAGTTGTCCTATCTGTTTGTATCACATTGTTCGTTTTTGTATGTGTTTTCTATTATCCTTTCCACTGCACTTTCTTTTGCACATACACTTCTATGTTTGTTTGGACACATTTCTTTTGAAAGCTTTATGACTGCTGATGATGAGAACAGGGTAACACTGGTGAGTACATACAAGGTTCCCCGTTGGTGGTTCGCCTGTGAGGGGTCATCTCGCTTTCTCACATTTTTTTCACAATATACATTGTTGTGTGCTGTCCATTCAGCACGACTGTCTGGTAAGGGATAAAGTTTTTTTTTTAATTTGGCATGGTAACGGTGTACTTTCTACCCCATGAACTTTGAAGATAGGGGAGAGAGTTGTAAAGATTTGCAACGAGTAGTACATTTGTATAAAAGAGATAGAAAACATTGTCCTAGTAGGACCAGGTTTTTATAGTTTGAATGACACCCCCAAGGTGAAGCCAGGCATCCCAGCGCTGCTGAGGCCGTTGTGCAGATTAAGCAAGCTATTGCCCAGAGTTGCAGACTGGGACCCATGATTAGAATAGGCCTCGAGGCGAGAATTATCAGGTCCGAGGAAATTGAGCCCAAGTCCCGCCGAGGCGGGAATTGAACCCTGGTTCCGGGCCAGACCTCTGCATCAGGGTCTGCCACTCTAACCATTGAGCCACTGGTGTTGGCCAGTGTCTGGGGGCTAAATTTCTATTCTTCCTCCACTGGGTACCTACCGCGGGAAGGTGTTGGCCAGTGTCTGGGGCTAAATTTGTATTCTTACTCTTACTTAACTCAGGGAAGGTGCTGGCCAATGTCTGGGGTCTAAATTTCTATTCTTACAATGCCTGGTACTTACCTCAGAGAAGGTGTTGGCTAGTGTCTGGGGCTAAATATCTACTCCTACTGTGCCAGGTGCTTACCTCGGGAAGGTGTTGGCCAGTGTCTGGGGCTAAATTTCTATTCTTACTCCACCGGGTACTTACCTCAGGGAAGGTGTTGGCCAGTGTTGGGGGCTCAATTTCTCTTCTTACTCTGCCGGGTACTGACCTCAGGAAGGTGTTGGCCAATATCCAGGGGCTAAATTTCTATTCTTACTGTGCCATGTACTTACCTCAGGGAAGGTGTTGGCCAGTGTCTGGGGGCTAAATTTCTATTTTAACTCCACTGGGTACTTACCTCAGGGAAGGTGTCGGCCAGTGTCTTGGGCTAAATTTCTATTTCTACTCTGACTGGTATTTACCTCAGGGAAGGTGTTGGCCAGCATCTGGATGCAACATTTCTATTCCTATTCCGCTGGGTGCTTACCTCAGGGAAAGGGGTTGGATTCATACCATGCCTAGTACTTAACTCAGGGAAGAAGTTAGTCAGTCTCTGGGTGCTAAATTTATATTCCTAATCTGCCAGATATGTACCACAGGGAAGGTGTTGGGCAATGTCCAGGGTATAAACTTCCATTCTTACTCTGCTGGGTACTTATCTCAGTGAAGGTGTTGGCCAATGTCTGGAGCTAAATCTCTTCTCCTACTCTGCTGGTTGCTTACCTAATGAAAGGTGTTCGCCAGTGTCTTGGGGCTAAATGTCTATTCTCACTCTGCGAGGTACGTCCTTCAGGGAAGGTGTTGGCCAATCTCTGGGGGCTAAATTTCTATTCTTATGCTGTTGGGTACTTACCTCAGAGAAGGTGTTGGCCATTGTCTTGGGCTAAATTTCTATTCCTACTCTGCCGGGTACTTACCTCAGGGAAGGTGTTGGCCAGTGTCTGGGGCTACATTTCAATTGCTACTCTGCCATGTACTTACCTCAGGGAAGGTGTTTGCCAGAGTTTGGGGGCTACATTTCTATTCTTTCTCCACCGGGTACTCACGTTAGGGAAGGTGGGGGCCAATATCAGGGGGGTACATTTCTATTCTTACTCCACCATCTACTTACCTCGGGGAAGGTGTTTGCCAGTGACTGGGGGCTACATTTCTATTGTTACTCTTTCGGGTACTTACCTCAGGGAAGGTGTTGGCCAATGTCCAGGGTATAAACTTCTATTATTACTCTGCTGGGTACTTACCTCAGTGAATGTGTTGGCCAGTGTCTGGAGCTAAATATCTACTCCTACTCTGCCAGGTGCTTACCTTAGGGAAGGTGTTGGCCAGTGTCTTAGGGCTAAATGTCTATTCATACTCTGCCTAGTACTTACCTCAGAGAATGTGTTAGTCAATGTCTGGGTGCTAAATTGATATTCCTACTCTGCCAGATATTTACCACAGGGAAGGTGTTGGCCAATGTTCAGGGTATAAACTTCTATTCTTACTCTGCTGGGTACTTACCTCAGGGAAGGTGTTGGCCAATGTCCAGGGTATAAACTTCTATTCTTACTTTGCTGGGATCTTACCTCAGGGAAGGTGTTAGCCAGTGTCTGGAGCTAAATATCTACTCCTAATCTGCCGGGTGCTTACCTTAGGGAAGGTGTTGGCCAGTGTCTTAGGGCTAAATATCTATTGATACTCTGCCTAGTACTTACCTCAGAAAAGGTGTTTGTGAGTGTCTGGGTGTTAAATTTATATTCTTACTGCACTGAGTACTTACCTCAGAGAATGTGTTGGCCAGTGTCTGGGTGCTAAATTTCTAATCATACTCCGCTGGGTACTTACCTCAGGGAAGGTGTTGGCCAATGTCTGGGGCTAAATTTCAATTCCTACTCTGCCGGGTACTTACCTCAGGGAATGTGTTGGCCTGTGTGTGGCTACATTTCTAGTCTTACTCTATCGTGTACTTACCGCAGGAGAGGTGTTGGACAGTGCCTGGGGGCTAAATATCTATTCTTACTCTGGCAGGTACTTACCTCAGGGAAGTTGTTGGCCAGTGTCTGGCGGCTCAATTTCTATTCTTACTCCCCTGGGTACTTACCTCATGGAAGGTGTTGGCCAGAGTGTGGGGCTAAATATTTATTCTTACTCTGCCATCTACTTACCTCAGAGAAGGTGTTTGCCAATGCCTCGGGGCTAAATTTCTATTCTTACTCAGCTGTGTACTTACCTCTGGAACGGAGGTGGCCACTGTCTGGGGCTAAATATCATTTTTTGTTCTCTGCCAATTGCTTACCTCAAGAAAGGTGTTAGCCAGTTACTTGGAGCTAAATTTCTATTCAAACTCTGCCTAGTACTTACCTCAGGGAAGGTGTTGGCCATTGTCTGGGGCTAAATTTCTATTCCTACTCTGCCGGGTACTTACCTCAGGGAAGGTGTTGGCCAGTGTCGGGGGCTACATTTCTATTGTTACTCTGCCATGTACTTACCTCAGGGAAAGTGTTGGCCAATGACTGGGGGCTGAATTTCTATTCTAACTCTGCCTGGTACTTACCTCAGGGAAGTTGAGGGCCAATACCCAGGGACTACATTTCTATTCTTACTGTGCCATGTATTTACCTCAGGGAAGGTGTTGGCCAGTGTGTGGGGGCTACATTTCTATTCTTACTCCACTGGGTATTTACCTCAGGAAAGTGTTGGCCAGTGTCTGGGGCTACATTTCTATTCCTACTCCTCCAGGTACTTACCTCAGGGAAGGTGTTGGCCAGTGTGTGCGGATTGATGTCTATTGTTACTCGGCCATCTACTTACCTCGGTGAAGGTGTTTGCCAGTGACTGGGGGCTAAATATCTATTCTTACTCTTACTTACCTCTAGGTAGGTGCTGGCCAATGTCCGGGGTCTACATTTCTATTCTTACTCTGCCTAGTACTTACCTCAGAAAAGGTGTTGCCCAGTGTCGGGGGCTAAATATCTACTCCTACTCTGCTGGGTGCTTACCATGGGAAGGTGTTGGTTAGTGTCTGGGGTGTAAATTTCTATTCTTACTCTGCCGGGTACTTACCTCAGGGATGGTGTTGGCCAGTGTATGGGGCTACATTTCTATTGTTACTCTGCCATGTACTTACCTCAGGGAAGGGGTTGACCAGTGACTGGGGGCTGAATTTCTATTCTTACTCTGCCTGGTACTTACCTCAGGGAAGGTGGGTGCCAATATCTGGGGGCTATATTTCTATTCTTACTGTGCCATGTACTTACCTCAAGGAAGGTGTTTTGCAGTGTCTCGGGCTAAATTTCTATTCTTACTCCGCCAGGTACCTTCCTCAGGGAAGGTGTTGGCCAGTGTGTGGGGCTTTATGTATATTCTTACTCTGCCATCTACTTACATCGGTGAAGGTGTTGGCCAGTGACTGGGAGCTAAATTTCTATTCTTACTCTTACCTCAGGGAAGGTGCTGGCCAATGTCCAGGGTCTAAATTTCGATTCTTACTCTGCCTGGTACTTACCTCAGAGAAGTTGTTAGCCAGTGTCTGGGGCTAAATATCTACTCCTACTCTGCCGTGTGCTTACCTCGGGAAGGTGTTGGCCAGTGTCTGGGGCTAAATTTCTATTCTTACTCTGCCGGGTACTTACCTAAGGGAAGGTGTTGGCCAGTGTGTAGGGCTTTAAGTCTATTCTTACTCTGCCATCTACTTACCTCGGTGAAGGTGTTGGCCAGTGACTGGGGGCTAATTTCTATTCCCACTCTTACTTACCTCAGGGAAGGTGTTGGCCAATGTCCGTGGTCTAAATTTCTATTCTAACTCGGCCAGGTACTTACCTCAATGAAGGTGTTGGCCGGTGTCTGGGGTTAAATATCTACTTCTTCTCTGCCGAGTGCTTACTTTAGGAAAGGTGTTGGCCAGTGTCTTGGGGCTAAATGTCTATTCATACTATGCCTAGTACCTACCTCAGGGAAGGTGTTAGTCAATGTCTGGGTGCTAAATTTATATTCCTACTCTGCCAAATACTTACCTCAGGGAAGGTGTTGGCCAGTGTCTGGGGGCTAAATTTCTATTCTTACTCCTCCTGGTACTTACCTCAGGGCAGGTGTTGGCCTTTGTCTGAGGCTCAATTTATATTCCTACTCTGCCAGGTACTTACCTCAGGGAAGGTGTTTGGTAGTATGTGGGGCTAAATTTCTATTCTTACTCCATCTTGTACTTACCTAAAGGAAGGTATTGGCCATTAACTGGGGCTAAATTTCTATTCTCACTCTGCTGGGTACTTCCTTCAGGGAAGGTGTTGACCAATCTCTGGGGGCTAAATTTCTATTCTTATTCTCCTGGGTACTTACCTCAGGGAAGGTGTTGGCCATTGTCTGGGGCTAAATTTCTATTCCTACTCTGCAAGGTACTTACCTCAGGGAAGGTGTTGGCCAGTGTCTGGGGCTACATTTATATTGTTACTCTGCTATGTACATACCTCAGGGAAGGTGTTGGCCAGTGACTTGGGGCTTAATTTCTATTCTTACTCTGACGGGTACTTACCTCAGGGAAGGTGGGGGCCAATATCCGGGGGGGCTTTATTTCTATTCTACTGTGCCATGTACTTACCTCAGGAAACTGAATTCGTACTTGTATAGCGCACTTATACCCTGAGGTGCCTTGGCACTGTACACATACCGCTGTGGAACCCTTCCTGGCTTTTCCCTGTGAAATGCCCACTCCTGGGCACCCCCAAGGTCAAGCCAGGCATCCCATCGCTGTTGGGGCCGTTGTGCAGATTAAGCAAGCTATTGCCCATAGTTGCAGAGTGGGACCCTTGATTAGAATAGGCACCGAGATGAGAATTATCAGGTCAGAGGAAATTGAGTCCAAGACCCGCCAAGGTTGGAATTGAACCCTGGTTCCGGGCCAGACCTCTGTATCAGGGTCTGACGCTCTAACCATTGAGCCACTGGTGTTGGCCAGTGTCTGGGGGCTAAATTTCTATTATTCCTCCACTGGGTACTTACCTCAGTAAGGAGTTGGCCATTGTCTGGGGCTAAATTTCTATTCTTACTCTGCCATCTACTTACTTCAGTGAAGGTGATGGCCTTTGACTGGGAGCTAAATTTCTATTCTTACTCTAACTTAACTCAGGGAAGGTGTTGGCCAATGTCCGGGGTCTAAATTTCTATTCTTACTCTGCCAGGTACTTACCTCAGAGAAGGTGTTGGCCAGTGTCTGGGGTTACATATCTACTCCTTCTCTGCCGGGTGCTTACTTTAGGAAAGGTGTTGGCCAGTGTCTTGGGGCTAAATGTCTATTCATACTATGCCTAGTACCTACCTCAGGGAAGGTGTTAGTCAATGTCTGGGTGCTAAATTTATATTCCTACTCTGCCAGATACTTACCTCGGGGAAGGTGTTGACCAGTATCTGGGGGCTACATTTCTATTCGTACTCCTCCTGGTACTTACCTCAGGGCAGGTGTTGGCCAGTGTCTGAGGATAAATTTATATTCCTACTCTGCCGGGTACTTACCTCAGGGAAAGTGTTTGGTAGTGTGTGGGGCTAAATTTCTATTCTTACTCCACCTTGTACTTACCTAAAGGAAGGTATTGGCCATTAACTGGGGCTAAATTTCTATTCTCACTCTGCTGGGTACTTCCTTCAGGGAAGGTGTTGACCAATCTCTGGGGGCTAAATTTCTATACTTATTCTCCTGGGTACTTACCTCAGGGAAGGTGTTGGCCATTGTCTGGGGCTAAATTTCTATTCCTACTCTGCCAGGTACTTACCTCAGGGAAGGTGTTGGCCAGTGTCTGGGGCTACATTAATATTGTTACTCTGCCATGTACATACCTCAGGGAAGGTGTTGGCCAGTGACTTGGGGCTTAATTTCTATTCTTACTCTGCCGGGTACTTACCTCAGGGAAGGTGGGGGGCAATATCCGGGGGGCTTTATTTCTATTCTTACTGTGCCATGTACTTACCTCAGGAAACTGAATTCGTACTTGTATAGCGCACTTATACCCTGAGGTGCCTTGGCGCTGTACGCATACTGCTGTGGAACCCTTCCTGGCTTTTCCCTGTGAAATGCCCACTCCTGGGCACCCCCAAGATCAAGCCAGGCATCCCATCGCTGTTGGGGCCGTTGTGCAGATTAAGCAAGCTATTGCCCATAGTTGCAGAGTGGGACCCTTGATTAGAATAGGCACGAGGTGAGAATTATCAGGTCAGAGGAAATTGAGTCCAAGACCCGCCAAGGTTGGAATTGAACCCTGGTTCCGGGCCAGACCTCTGTATCAGGGTCTGACGCTCTAACCATTGAGCCACTGGTGTTGGCCAGTGTCTGGGGGCTAAATTTCTATTATTCCTCCACTGGGTACTTACCTCAGTAAGGAGTTGGCCAGTGTCTGGGGCTAAATTTCTATTCTTACTCTGCCATCTACTTACTTCAGTGAAGGTGATGACCTTTGACTGGGAGCTAAATTTCTATTCTTAGTCTAACTTAACTCAGGGAAGGTGTTGGCCAATGTCCGGGGTCTAAATTTCTATTCTTACTCTGCCAGGTACTTACCTCAGAGAAGGTGTTGGCCAGTGTCGGGGGTTACATATCTACTCCTTCTCTGCCGGGTGCTTACTTTAGGAAAGGTGTTGGCCAGTGTCTTGGGGCTAAATGTCTATTCATACTATGCCTAGTACCTACCTCAGGGAAGGTGTTAGTCAATGTCTGGGTGCTAAATTTATATTCCTACTCTGCCAGATACTTACCACAGGGAAGGTGTTGGCCAGTGTCTGGGGGCTAAATTTCTATTCGTACTCCTCCTGGTACTTACCTCAGGGCAGGTGTTGGCCAGTGTCTGAGGATAAATTTACATTCCTACTCTGCCGGGTACTTACCTCAGGGAAAGTGTTTGGTAGTGTGTGGGGCTAAATTTCTATTCTTACTCCACCTTGTACTTACCTAAAGGAAGGTATTGCCCATTAACTGGGGCAAAATTTCTATTCTCACTCTGCTGGGTACTTCCTTCAGGGAAGGTGTTGACCAATCTCTGGGGGCTACATTTCTATTCTTACTCCACTGGGTACTTAACTCAGGGAAGGTGTTGGCCAGTGTCTGGGGCTAAATTTCTATTCTGACTCCACCAGGTACTTACCTCAGGGAAGGTGTTGGCCAGTGTCTGGGGCTAAATAGCTACTCTTACTCTACCTGGTGCTTACCTTAGGAAAGGTGTTGGCCACTGTCTTGGGGCTAAATGTCTATCATACACTGCCTAGTACTTACTTCAGGGAAGGTGTGTGTATGTGTCTGGGTGCTAAATTTCTATTCTTACTGCACTGAGTACTTACCTCAGGGAATGTGTTGGCCAGTGTCTGGGTGCTAAATTTCCAATCATACTCCGCTGGGCACTTACCTCAGGGAAGGTGTTGGCCAGTGTCTGGGGGCTAAATTTCTATTCCTACTCCACTGGGTACTTACCTCAGGGAAGGTGTTGGCCAGTGTCTGCGGCTAAATTTCTATTCTGACTCCACCAGGTACTTACCTCAGGGAAGGTGCTGAGGGAACTGAGCCCTGAGGCGGAAAGCCAGGGCTCTAGACCAGTGTTTTATGAATTTTGCTGGTTGACTTGTAGCTATGTGCACTAATTGCACGGTTGGTTTTTAAATTGAGTTGAAAAGCTGCTGCACTTTTTGGGGCTCTTCTTAACCCACCTGGACCCTCTCAGCTGTCCCCGCAGCCGATTTGGGCTGATGTGAGACGCTGATAGGAAAGACACCATTTTGGGTGAGGCGATGGGTTGCGGACCAGTTGGTTCTTCCGCCCCGCCCTCGCCGGTATGAAAACGCTTACTTTGACCCCCCCCCCGATTTGCTGCTAACTGAGCCCTGAGGCGCAAAGCCGGGGCTCTAGACCAGTGTTTTATGAATTTTGCTGCTTGACTTGCAGCTATTTTTTTTTTTTAACTTTGTTTTTTGAAAGCAGTTAGATTGCAAGGATGATACCAGATACAGTGTCATTTTTATAGAACAGTAACTGTAACTGAACATTCAAACCCCCGAAAACCCGGTCTGCACATTCTGCAAGTTTAGACATGTTGTATAAATAACATATACCACTCATGCTAAGTACTTAAGATGTACAAGGCTACGATCACAGACGGAACCTCCAGAATCGATTCCCATGGTGTCCAGAGCTTACTGGGCCAGAGCCACATTGCCCAGCTCCTCCTCCACAGTGTTACCCTCGCGGTCACAGCACGCCATCAGATAGTCTCTGAGCGGACCCCATATATCTTTAGGGCTTGAGCTCCTGGGGAGTTCTTCTGAGTATGTGTTTAGCTGCTCTTGGCAGTATACCAAGTCTTTAAGCCACTGGGATGCCCTGGGGTATCGCTTGCCGTCCCATGTGAACAACACCCTCCTCTTCGCTAGAAGCAAAGCCACTCTCACAAAGTGGCCCAGCAACCCTTTGGTCTCTGGCACAGGTCCCAGCAGACACAGAAGCGATGTACAATCCAGAGTGAGGCCGGTCATGGTATCCAATATGTGCAGGACATCAACCCAGTAGGAGTGAACAGCGTGGCAGTGCCATGATAAATGTAGGAAGTCAGCACCAGCTCATCCACATCTCCTGCAACAATCAGTGTCCCTATAACCTATTCGGTGAAGCTTAGTGGGAGTGTGATACGTCTGATGTATGAACCTCAGGTGTATAATGCGTAGGTTGCTATTGGGTGATAGCCTACCCTTGAGCGAGCAAATTTGAACCCATGTGTCCTCCGCCAGTTGTGTGCCCAGAGCATTGTTCCACCTAGCTAAGCTACGGTCCTCTGGAAGAACCAATTCCTAAAACACCGCTTTGTATAATCTAGTGAGCAGATGCTTCCTAGTGGCGGCAGTAATCACTAGTTGCAGCGACTTGGAGGTGAGAGGCCCGCATGGGAAACTGGGGTAATGGTCCCTCACAGCCCGGCGCAATCGATAACAAGTGTATGTGAACAGGGGTGAAGCATTGGAAATATAATGCAGATCTTTTCCGGAGATATACGTCCCATCATTGAATAAGTGATCCAGTACGGAGATGCCAGCGTCAGTGAGCAGCCGCATTGAGCCACGCTCTTGTGCCACCGAAATGGCACCGTTGCCCGCGATGCACATGTTCGGCACATATAAAGGTAACCGGTCCGTCAGTCTACCAATCGACTGCCAAGCTGAACACGTGGCGTCGATCGTATTGATCTCCGACCTAGGCGTGTGTATCTTTGCGTATGCGTTAGTATATTCTGCAAAGGAAGATCACCCGCATCCGCCTCCTCCACCGCTACGTGCGGGACAAAGCCATGTGGTCTGTACCAAAAGAAAGCGAAGTGAGCTAGTCCACACAAATAATAAATGTAAAAATCTGGTGCGCAGAACCCTCCTTTGTCAAATTGGCAATGTTAGAGTTGCCCAGCTGATACGCGGAGGCTTTGTCCCCCACACCAGGCAGAGCAGCTGAATCTGCAACGTGGTGAAAAAATGCTTATTCAGACGAATAGGGATGTTGCAAAATAAATACAAAAACTTTGGGAGTATCACCATTTTAATGACCGCAATGCGATCCGCCAATGACAGAGGCAGAGCCACCCATTTATCCACCTGCTGTACCAGGTCAGCATAGGCCCTTCGATAATTCTCACGAATGACTGTCTCTGGGTCTCTATGAACCCAGACCCCAAGGTATTTCACGGGGTCTGCAGTCCACGGCAGCGGGTATTCCAGTGTGGGAGCGGTAGTGGCCAGTGTGAGAGGGATCACAACCGACTTTTCCCAGTTGATACACAACCCTGAGAGGAGGCCAAAGCGGATATATTCTCGGATGATTCGTGTTAGGTGGGTACGTGGTTCGCGAACATACACAACCAAATCATCTGCATATGCAGAAATATCCACCGGTCTGTTGCTAAAGTTGAGCGCGGCTTCCCTGTGGTGCTGTCGGATTCTACACATCAGTGGTTCTAGTACGATGACAAAAAGGAACGGGGAGAGAGTACACCCCTGCCTAGTACCACGCTGTATAGATAATGGATCAGAGGTGAAACCCCAGACCCTCCCCCTTGCCGAGGCATCAGTGTACAGAATCTGTATCCATCGGACAAAGACAGGTGGAAATCCCAACCTGCGCAGAATAAAAAATATATACCGCCATTCGATCGAGTCAAAGGCTTTGGCCGCAGCAAGTAACACGACCACAGCTTGTAGATCTGGGTTGAGAACATGGAACATTGCAAAAATCGTACGGAGGTTCCAAGATGTGGAACGATCGGGAATAAAACCCGATTAGTCAGGCAGGACGAGCATTGGCATCAGAGGGTGGAGTTTAGTAGGAAGAATTTTTGCAAGAATCTTGGCATCAATATTAATCAGGGATAGGGGCCGATAGGACTCACACCTGGAGGGGGGCTTATCTTTTTTTAGCAAAGTGATAATGAGCGCTTGACGCAAAGACGGAGGAAGATAGCCCAGCTCATGCGCCTCAGCGTACATGGCCAGAATGTGAGGCGCCAGGAGATCAGCATAACGTTTATAAAATTCAGCTGTCAGCCCATCCGGACCGGGAGCTTTCTTATTCGGCAGGGAGAGTATCGCCTCTTTGATGTCGGCCTCATCAATAGGGGTGCTAAGATATTTCCTATAGGCGTCCGACAGCCAAGCACAGGCAGTGTCCCGCAGATAGTCGTCTATAACAGAGTCAGACACGTCGCCGCGGGACGAGTAGAGCTGTCCGTAAAATGCTTGGAACTGACCCAGTATAGCGTCGAATGTGTAATGACTAGTGCCATGGTCATCTACTATGTGTTCTATAGGAGGAGCATTTGCACGTTCACGCAGACGACTAGCCAGTACTCTGCCCGGCCGGCCACCCTCCCCGTACACTCTAGCCACAAACCGTTTGGAGATATACCTCATTTCTGCCTCCGCCAGAGATTTATGTTCCTCAGTGTAGTCTCTAATGCGTGCCAGTGTGTCTAGTGAGGGGATCATGTCATATGATGTTTCTAGGTGCTTCAACACTACGTATTTGCCCACTCAGGTCACGTAATATGCCTGCTGTTGTGCCTATACATACACCCCGGATATTGGCCTTAAACGCTTCCCAGAGGGTGGCTGCACTATGCACCGTGCCCACGTTCAGGTCGAAATACTGTACTATAGCTTTATGGACAGTATCAGCAAAGACGGGGTCCAACAGAGCGTCTGCTTGAAACCACCATGTGAAGGGGGGCCGTATGTGTGTGGAATCTGCAGTTTAAGCATGACTGGATTATGATCCGAAAGAGTTCTGGGGAGTGTACAGGTCTCAGTTAACCACCCATTGGTCGAACTGTCGACCAACCAGTAGTCCAAGCTGGACCACGTGTTGTGGGAAGGTGTAATGTGCGTGCCAACCCGCACACCTTCATTTCGCAGGCGCCAAGCGTCAACTACCCCCATCTCCTCCATAAACTGCCGGATACATGCAGTGGTTTTCAACATACGGCTACTCGCCAAATCAGATTTGTCAAGCCGAGGATCTAAGTGTGTGTTCAGGTCACCCCCAATCATTAGGGCCGATTCTGGCCATGTACGCAGCACCTGAAACAAAGACAACGACGCTGGTTCATCAACCACAGGACCATATATGTTGGCTATAGTCACAACCGTCTTGCCCAGTGTGCCTCTCACTACTGCCCAGCGACCCTCACTATCTGTGCAGGAGTTCAGTGGAGTAAAAGGTATACCTTTTTTAAGAAGGATGAGGACCCCTCGGGCGTAATTAGAATAAGAGGAGGCTAGACGGTATCCAGCCCATCTGCGCGCTATGGATCCCTCAGTTTGTACAGTTAGGTGCATTTCCTGTAATACGGCAATGCTTACCCCATGTCTATCCAGGTGAGAGAGCATCTGCCTAGTCTTTCTGGGTGTGTTGAGGCAGCATACGTTCCAGGTGACACAAGTATAGCTCTCACCCACCATCATAGAGGTTCCTGATAGATCTCGAACCAGCGTCGTCTAGCATCACAGTACACTTACAAAGTGACATAATCAGTGCATTTGGGTGAATTGCATCTTCAGAGCATACTCTGAGGCAGAAAATGAGACCAGGCCCCCCACCCACTTTGGCAACCCCAACCCGCCAAAGGACCCAAGGACCTACCCCCAACCCACCCAGCACAGAACAACAAACAATTCAGTGAATGGGTGATACCCATCGGGGGCAATGGAGGCAACGCACACTTCTGGCATGAGGCAGAAGTGGACCTCCGCATAGAGCAGTTTGTGCCCCCTGAACGTGCCAACTATCAGGAAGAGAATGAATACATCTGGTGAGGTGCATGGCGTGCCATCCACAGTGTAGAACTTAGTGCATGAGCTAGCAATTGGTCCCATCTCCAGTTATTAACAAGGGCATCATATAGGGAGGAACATCAAGAAAGAGATGACCCAGTCAAGGAACTGAGATAGTATCCCTCTCTCTTCCCAACCTCCCTCACTCCCAAGTTCAAGACCACCAATCACATCAATAGAGGGAGTACCATGGTACATCTGCGTTCAGTCGTCCACGTCAGACGTGTCAGCAGGGGATTTGCGACGTTTTTGCAGTGTCTTAGCATATGCCATCGCTTGTTTGGGGGTGGTAAAGATTTTCCCTCCCTCGAATTCACTGATTCTAAGTCTCGCAGGATATAGCATGGCATATGGAATTTCTTCCCACTGAAGTAATTTCTTTACTGAATGAAATTCCTTTCTCGCCGCCTGAACTTGAGCAGTGAAATCAGGATAGAATGACAGCTGGTTATTCCGATAAGTAATCTTGCCCTTCTGTCTGGTGAAGCACAGCACAGTATCCCGATCTCTGTAGTTCAACAGCCTTATGATTATAGGTCGCGGTGGTGTGCCAGGTGGAGGTCGAGCCGCTAATGATCGATGGGCCCTCTCGACCGCGAACATAGGAGACAGTTCATCAGTGCCACAGATCTCTCTTAACATGGTCTCTACGTAATCCTCTAGTCTCCCCACATTGGTCGATTCCGGCAGACCCAGGACGCGGATGTTATTGCGCCGGGCCCGCGCTTCAATGTCCTCATTCTTCGCCTGAATTACCTCCAAAAGCTTAACCATCTCTGAAGTCTTGTCCGCTACCTGCTGCAGACCATCCTCGGTGTCCGTGATCCTCTGTTCCGCCTCCCCCAGTCTCGTGGCTTGTTTATCAAGCTTGGCAGAGAATTGATCCATGCGCTTGTTTAAAGCCTCAATTTTCCCGTCTATCGCCTGGAGGCTCGCCTGTATCGCAACCAGTGTGGTTTCCAGCGTGGAGGGACCTTGCGATGAGGGATCGTGATCACCATCAGCTGCTCCTGCGTTTGTCTGCTTGTTGTTCTTGCGGAGCTCAAAGGACAGTTTGGGCTGCGACTTGTCGAGCTTACCCATTGTGAGTCTTGTGTCCCGCACTACACACACTACGACACTGGCCGTACGCTCCTCCTCACTTCCTGGGCAGACAAGGAGTCTCTCGGCACTGCACACTTGGCCCTCTCAAGAACCACCACGTACCAGCTAGATGTCGCGCCACACTCCACAATCAAAACAGCGAGTTGTTATGTCGTCCCGGAGGGTGTAGCCCTTATTTTCTCCGGCCAGTGGTATGAGAGTTCAGCACCGCCCGAGCGCCTTTAGCATGCAGAAATTATCGCAGTTCCCAGCAGGCTGGCTGTGAGGATGGCGCAGATTGGTAGGTAGGGTATTCAGGCAGTTACAGCACAGCGCACTAATTCAATACCCCCGTGACAAGGGAGCGACAGCCGTATCACTGCGGAAGGGCCCAACCAAGCACTCAGTAGCCACGGCACAAAACGATTGCTCCCAATGCTCAGCAGGTCACCCCGGTGTCCAGCAGTCCGCAGCCTAGGCCCCAGGCGCGCAACCTCCACCGCCTCTCTGGGTGCTCCTCCACAAGTATCAGGACAGGGAAAGCAGGGGTGCAAAGCAGGGACAAACTCAGTTGGCTTCACAATTGTCTCTCACACAGTGAGTCACACGCCTCAGTCCAACGCAGGTGCTCCCGCTGTATTTCTTACCCGCTGAGGCAAGGGTACGGATCTCCCGGCCTCGCGGCCCACCAGCCGCCTCGCAGCCGGCCGCTCGATTTCTAGGCTGCCCAGTTGCCGCTCAGCCCCTCGACATCGCGAAACTTGAGAGCCGCTCGGAGCCCCGCTTCTTCTGGTGGTGGGCTGGCAGAGGGGGATGGGGCTTACCGGCGATCGCACGTTGGCTCCCTCAATGAATACTCCGTCTCCGGGGCTCTGAGAAAGGGGCCAAGCAGGGAAGCGCCACCCGCGCCAGTCGGGCCGCAAGCTCGGACCTCACCATGGCTGAGACCGCAGGGGCTGATTCGGCGGCGTCCGGCGTGCGATATCTCCAAAACTTGCACGGGCAGCAGAGGTAGACACCAGCAGTTCGGCGCTCACTGCAAATGGACTTAGATGGCACTAGAAGGGCAGGATAATGAAGGATATTGGTGCGGCGGCCAGCAGAGCAGCTCTACTGTGCTGCCATCTTGCCGCGCACCAAGCCACGCCCCCAGACTTGTAGTTATTTGCACTATTTGCACGGTTGGTTTTTAAATTGATTTTAAAAGCTGCTTCACTTTTTGGGGCACTTCTTAACCCACCTGGAACCTCTCAGCCGATTTGGGGCTGATGTGAGATGCTGATAGGAAAGACGCCATTTTGGGTGAGGCGACGGGTTGCGGACCAGTTAGTTCTTCCGCCCCGCCCTCGCCGGTATAAAAATGCTTACTTTGAGCCCCCCCCCCCGATTTGCTGCTAACTGAGCCCTGAGGCGGAAAGCCAGGGCTCTAGACCAATGTTTGATGAATTTTGCTGCTTGACTTGTAGCTATTTGCACTATTTGCACGCTTGGTTTTTAAATTGATTTTAAAAGCTGCCGCACTTTTTGGGGCTCTTCTTAACCCACCTGGACCCTCTCAGCTGTCCCCGCAGCCGATTTGGGGCTGATGTGAGACGCTGATAGGAAAGACGCCATTTTGGGTGAGGCGACGGGTTGCGGACCAGTTGGTTCTTCTGCCCTGCCTTCTCTCCACCTGGCCCCTCCTCCTCCCGCCCACTTTTCTCAGTATTTATGACTATGATCTCCCATCTGCGCAGCGGGCGGGCGCAGCGGGTGCGCCGAAGGCGTGCCCGTTTGCGCCCGTCCATAACCCCTGGCCAAATGGCCAAGCCATCTCCTAGACTCACCTACAGCGCCAGATAACTGCGAGCTTACAGGCCCTATCATCATGCAGACTATTCCACGTTCAGCTTAACTAGTAAGTCCTCGCAGTCTTGCTCTACTTGCTCTCTGTCACTCGAGGTTCCTCAACTTTGTCATAGCTGTACACCCCAACTGCCTATTGTTCCAAAAATAGTATATCATTTTTTCTGTATGAACTGTCACTCCGTACCAAAGCACAGACGTGAGATCTTTGACCTTCTAAATGACGAACAACCGGATGCCCTCTTTGTCACGGAGTCGTGGCTCCACGAAGGCTCGGGCCCGGATATTGCAGAAGCACTCCTGACTAACTACGCCATGGTCAGGTGTGATAGGGTGGCCAAAATCGGTGGGGGCATTGCTATTGTCTTCAAAAACGTATATCAATGCTTTTTAGACCGTATTAATTTACAAAATTGCGAAGCCGCATCTTTTAGACTTGTCCTTCATCCCAAAATCTACCTAAATAGCATTCTAATCTACCGCTCACCGGGGCCAGCCAACGACTGGGTCCCTCATCTGTCTGAGCTTATTGCCTCCTTGCTGCCTAATTCTAGTACTCTTCTACTTCTAGTGGAGAAGTGTGGCTCACTGGTTAGAGGAGGCAGACCTGGCAGCAGAGGTCAGCCCGGGACCAGGGTTCAATTCCCGGCTCGGCGTTGTCTTGAGTCCTAAAATGTCCATGGACTCGACAATTCTCGTTCCGGTGCCTACTCGATTCACGGGTTCACACTCTGCGACTCTGGGCAATAGCTTGCTTAATCTCCACAACGGCCCCTCGCGGCGGGATGCCTGGCTTTCACCTTGCGGATACCCTGCCGGGGTTATCTCACAGGGGAATACCAGGACGGGTTCCCTAAGCAAGCGCTTAGAAACCGCTCGGTGATTTGCGCTATATAAATTCCTGTACATTTACATTTACATTCTAGTTGTGGGCGACCTTAATATTCATTTGGACGACCTTACTAATAGTGTAGCTAGAACCTTGATCACCTACCTCCATGCGATGAACGTTATTTTACATAATCATGGTCCCACACACAAAGGTGGACATCTCTTAGACCCCATTTTCTCCAATCTGCTGGATCTACAATGTCTTCCGGCTTTGCCCGTCCTTTTGACAGACCACTATCTAATCAATTTTAGAATTTCGTCTTTGACTACCGCAGCTCAGCACAGAGACAACTATGTGGAAAGGAGAAGGGCATGGAGGAAATTGGACATCGGCTCCCTGAATAAAGCTCTTGCCTCCCACCTCCCTTTGGAACTGTCCACACTAGTTGATGTGGAAACTTCTGCCATGCTGATCAACTCCTGGCTAAAAAACGCCATTGACACCGTCTTCCCTGCTTCTCTAAAGCAGGATGTATCTCACAAGATGCCAGCTCCATGGTACACCGAGGCATTAAAAGTTGAGAAGTCCCGGTGTAAAAAGCTCAAACGCATTTGGCGCAAAGATTACTCTCAGCAGGCAGCTCTGGCCTACAGAATCGCCTTAAAATCTTACCACAAAGCGTGCGCCTCTACTAGGGCTAGTTTTGTGGTGAAGTCCATAACAGATGCTATCGACAAATCCAAAGTTTTGTTCGGCTTAGTGAAAAATCTTGCAGGCTCTTCCACATCAGCTAAACCTCCTCCTCTGACAGATAGGAAATGCGATGAAATTGCCCAGTTTTTCTTAAACAAGGTGGAGAAGATCCACCAGGACATCTCCACCTGTAATCCTAACAACAAGACCATAGCTCAACCCACTCCAGTAGAGAAAGCACCCCGGACCGCAACCTCCTTTCCCCATCCGCTCTTAACGTGGCCCGTACTACAGCCTGCAGGTCTTCATGAAATGCTCTGCAATGTAAAATCTGTCTCCCCTCTGGATCCCCTCCCTACTTCTGTACTTAGGGCGCTCGATCCCCTGCATTTGTCTACAATCTGTTCCATTCTGAATCTATCACTAAAGACTGCCACGGTCCCTGCCATCTGGAAACATGCGATGGTCACGCCACTTTTGAAAAAGCCAACTGCTGACCCGGAGCTTCTTGCCAACTACCGCCCCATTTCACTGTTACCTGCTTTTTACAAGGTCCTCGAGCGTCACATCCATCTTCATCTTACTCAGTATGTGAGCTCCAACAACTTACTTCATCCCTCGCAGTCTGGTTTCCGGCCTGGTTTTTCGACGGAGACCACACTCCTGGGTGTCACAGAGAATCTATGGTCCATGCTTGACAAAGGTGAAACGGCCACTCTAATATTACTTGATCTCAGCGCGGCATTTGACACCATTTCACATAAAATCCTTCTTGACGCCTTAGCCACCATGGGCGTGGAAGGATTGGCCTTGGACTGGCTGGCCTCCTTTCTCTCTAAGCGCACTTTTCAAATTTTTTCCCATTCCGTCACTTCCAATACCTACTCAGAGTCCCATGGTGTCCCTCAGGGTTCTATCCTCAGTTCCCTACTTTTTAATCTTTATGTTTCCCCTTTGGCTCACATAGCTGGTGATAACGTCGGTCTCACGTTATTCACATATGCCGACGACTCCCAGGTTATCTTTTCACTTACCAACTCTGACAAGGCCTCCTCCTCCCTCCTTCAGTTTGGTCTTGGAGAAATAGCAAAATGGATGGATCACAATCTTCTCAAGCTGAATGGCGAGAAGACGGAGGTCCTTGTCCTAGGACAGAAGCCTAACCTGTGGACTTCGAGACATTGGCCAGCAAACCTTGGTCGCCTCCCCGTACCAGTGGAGCAGGTACGAAATTTAGGTGTTGCCATTGATAGGGGCCTGACAATGCAATGTCAAGTCAGTAAGTATCAGCCACATGTTTCACCATTATACGCTGGCTTAGAAAAATCCTGTGGATGCTGCCTGAGGACACAAGGAGGATGGTGGTGGGTGCCTTGGTCACCTCCCAGTTGGACTATGGTAACATACTCTACCTGGGGGTGGCCAAGGCTGTCACCCGACGCCTGCAGCTAGTACAAAATGCTGCAGCGCGTCTTCTCAGCGGGTGCCGTAAAACTGACCACATATCCAGCCGCCTCCGTGATCTTCACTGGTTGAAGGTTGAAAACCAGGTGAAGTTTAAGGCTCTCACCTACATGCACAAGATCAGGCACAAGATGGCACCTAGTTACTTACAGACCCTAGTGAAATCCTATTCACCTTCCCGTTCTCTTCGCTCTTCCTCTCAATGCCTCTTCTCAGTTCCCAGGATCAAGCTCTCCAGAATGGGAGGTCGCTCCTTTTCTTATCTAGGGCCTAAGTTATGGAACTCTCTTCTATTGGCCATTCTGTCTGAGGACAGCCTTATTTGCTTTCGTAAAGCCGTCAAGACCTGGCTTTTCGACCTATAACTTTTTGGTCAACCATCCTTTGTTAGCTGCAGTATTTTAGCGCCAGGAGACCCTTATGGGTAGCTGTCGCGCTCTACAAGCCTAAATATTAAATAAATAAATAATAAATAAATAAGGTGTTGTCCAGTGTCTGGGGCTAAATAGCTACTCCTACTCTACCTGGTGCTTACCTTAGGAAAGGTGCTGGCCACTGTCTTGGGGCTAAATGTCTATCATACTCTGCCTAGTACTTACCTCAGGGAAGGTGTTTGTCTGTGTCTGGGTGCTAAATTTCTATTCTTACTGCACTGAGTACTTACCTCAGGGAATGTGTTGGCCAGTGTCTGGGTGCTAAATTTCCAATCATACTCCGCTGGGAACTTACCCAGCGAAGGTGCTGACCAGTGACTGGGGGCTAAATAGCTATTCCTACTCCACTGGGTGTTTTACTCAGGGAAGGTGTTGGCCAGTTGGATAGTGACTCGGGGCTGAATTTCTATTCTTACTCTACCGAGTACTTACCTCAGGGAAGGTGTTGGCCAATATCCGGGGGCTAAATTTATTTTCTTACTCTGGCAGGTACTTACCTCAGTGAAGTTGTTGGCCAGTGTCTGTCGGCTAAATTTCTATTCTTACTCCACTGGATACTTACCTCAGTGTAGGTGTTGGCCAGTATGTGGGGATAAATATTTATTCTCACTCTGCCGTCTACTTACCTCGGGGAAGGTGTTGGGCAGTGACTGGGGGCTAAAATTCTACTCTTAATCTTCCAGGTACTTACCTCAGGGAAGGTGTTTGCCAATATCCGGGGGCTAGATTTCTATTCTCACTCTGCCTGGTACTTACATCAGGGAAGGAGGTGGCCACTGTCTGGGGCTAAATATCTATTCCTACTCTGATGGGTGCTTACCTCAGGAAAGGTGTTAGCCAGTGTCTTGGAGCTAAATTTCTATTCATACTCTGCCTAGTACTTACCTCAGGGAAAGTGTTAGTCAGTGTCTGGGTGCTAAATGTATATTTCTACTCTGCCGGATACTTACCTCAGGGAAGGTGTTGGCGAGTGTCTGGGGGCTAAATTTCTATTCCTACTCTGACAGGTATTTACCTCAGGGAAGGTGTTGGCCTTTGTCTGGTGGCTAAATTCCTATTCCTACTCAGCTGGGTGCTTACCTCAGGAAAGGTGTTTGCCAGTGTCTTGGGGCTAAATTTCTATTCATACTCTGCCTAGTACTTTCCTCAGGGAAGAATAGGCAGTGTCTGGGTGCTAAATTTATATTCCTACCCTGCCGGATACTTACCTCAGGGAAGGTGTTGGACAGTGTCTGGAGGCTAAATTTCTATTCTTACTGTGCGAGTACTTATCTCAGGGAAGGTGTTGGCCAGTGTCTGGGGTTAAATTTCTATTTCTAATCTGCAGGGTACTCACCTCAGGGAAGGTGTTGACCAGTGTGTGGGGCTACATTTTTACTCTTACTCCACCATGTACTTACCGCAGGGAAGGTGTTGGCCAGTGACTGGGGGCAAAATTTCTATTCTCACTCTGCCGGGTGCTTACCTCAGGGAAGGTGTTAGCAAATGTCTGGGGCTACATTTCTATTATTACTCTGAGGGGTACTTACCTCAGGGAAGGTGTTGGCCATTGTCTGGGGCTAAATTTCTTTTCCTACTCTGCCGGGTACTTACCTCAGGGAACAGGTTGGCCAGTGTTTGGGCTACATTTCTATTCTTACTAGGCCATGTACGTACCTCAGGGAAGGTGTTGGCCAGTGACAGGGGCCTGAATTTCTATTCTTACTCTGTCCGGTACGTTCCCCAGGGAAGATGTTGGCCAATATCCAGGGGCTACATTTCTATTCTTACTGTGCCATGTACTTACCTCAGGGAAGGTGTTTTCCAGTGTGTGGGGGCTATATTTCTATTCTTACTCCACTTGGTACTTACCTCAGAGAAGGTGTTAGCCAGTGTCTGGGGCTTAATTTCTATTTTTACTCCGCTAGGTACTTACCTCAGGGAAAGTGTTGGCCAGTGTGTGGTGCTTAATGTCTATTCTTTCTCCGCTATCTACTTACCTCGGGGAAGGTGTTGGCCAGTGACTGGAAGCTAAATTTCTATTCTTACTCTGCCAGGTACTTACCTCAGGGAAGGTGTTGGCCAGTGTCTGGTGGCAACATTTCTATTCTTTCTCCACTGGTTACTTACGTCAGGGAAGGTGTTGGCCAGTCTGTGGGGCTAAATATCTATTCTTACTCAGTGGTGTACTTACCGCAGGGAAGGTGATGGCCAGAGACCGGGGCTAAATTTCTATTCTCACTCTGCTGGGTAAATCCTTCAGGGAAGGAGTTGGCCAATGTCTGGGGGCTAAATTTCCATTCTTAGTGCACTGAGTATTTACCTCAGGGAAGGTGTTGGCCAGTGTCTGGGTGCTAAATTTCTAATCATACTCCGCTGGGTACTTACCTCAGGCAAGGTGTTGGCCAGGGACTGGTGCTAAATTTCTACTCCTACTCTGTCGGGTACTTACCTCAGGGAAGGTGTTGGCCAGTATGTGGGGCTACATTTATATTCTTACTGTATCGTGTACTAACCTCATGGAAGGTGTTGGCTAGTGACTGGTGGCTAAATATCTATTCCTACTCCGACTGGTGCTTACCTCAGGGAAGGTGTTGGCCAGTGTCTGGGGCTACATTTCTAGTATTACTCTGCCTGGTACTTACCTCAGGGAAGGTGTAAGCCAGTGTGTGAGGCTTAATGTCTATTTTTACTCTGCCATCTACTTACCTCAGTGAAGGTTTTGGCCAGTGACTGGGGGCTATATTTCTACTCTTACACTTCTGGGTACTTCCCTCAGGGAAGTTGTTGGCCAATGTCCGAGGTCTTAATTTCTATTCTTACTCTACCGGGTACCAGTGTCTGGGGCAACATACTACTCCTACTCTGCCGGGTGCTTACATTAGGAAAGGTGTTGGCCAGTGTCTTGGGGCTAAATGTTGATTCATACAATGCCTAGTACTTACCTCAGGGAAGGTGTTAGTCAGTTTCTGGGTGATACATTTATATTCCTACACTGCCAGATACTTACCTCAGGGAAGTTGTTGGCCAGTGTATGGGGGCTAAATGTACATTCTTACTGCAACAAGTACTTACCTTAGGGAAGTTGTTGGCCAGTGCCTGGGTGCTAAATTTCTGATCATATTCTGCCGGGTACCTACCTCAGGGAAGATGTTGGCCAGAGTCTTGGGGAAATTTCTATTCCTACTCCGCCGAGTACTTACGTCAGGGAAGGTGTTGGCAAGAGTATGGGTGCCAAATTTCTATTCCTACTCCATCAGGTACTTACCTCAGGGTAGGTGTTGGCAAGTTCCTGGGGCTACATTTCTATTCTTACCCTGCCATGAATTTACCTCCAGTGGGCCAGTGACTGGGGGCTGAATTTCTATTCTTACCCTGCCGGGTACTTACCTTAGGGTAGTTCTTGGCCAATATCTGGGGGCTATAGTTCTATTCTTAGTCTGTCAGGTACTTACCTCAGGGAAGGTGTTGGCCAGTGTCTGGGGGCTTAATTTCTATTCTTACTCCACTGGGCACTTACCCTAAGGGAAGGTGTTGGCCAGTGTTTGGGCTAAATTTCTATTCTTACTCTGCTGGGTACTTACCTCAGGGAAGGTGATGGCCAGTGACGGAGGGCTACATTTCTATTCTTACTCTTCTAGGTACTTACCTCAGGGAAGGTTTTGGCCAATGTCCGGGGGCAACATTGTTATTCTTACTCTGCCGGTACTTACCTCAGGGAAGGTGTTGCCCGCTGTCTGGGGCTGAATTTCTATTCCTACTCTGCCTGGTGCTTACCTCAGGAAAGGTGTTGGCCAGTGTCTTGGGGCAACATTTCTGTTCTTACTCCGCCTAGTACTTACCTCAGGGAAGGTGTTGGTCAGTGTCTGTGTGTTAAATTTCTATTCCTACTCTGCTGGATATTTACCTAAGGGAAGGTGTTGGCCAGTATCTGGAGGCTAAATTTCTAATCTTACTGAGCCGAGTACTTACCTCAGGGATGCGGTTTGACAGCGTCTGGGTGCTACATTTCTTTTCATACTCCGACGGGTACTTCCTCAGGGAAGGTGTTGGACAGAGTCTTGGGGCTAAATGTCTATTACTACTCTGCTGAGTACTTACCTCAGGGAAGGTGTTGGCCAGAGTATTGGTGCTAAATTTCTATTTCTACTCTGCCGGGTACCTACCTCAGGCATGGTGTTGGCCAGAGTCTGGGGCTAAATTTCTATTCTTACTTTGCCATGTACTTACCTCAGGGAAGGTGTTGACCAGTGATTGGGAGCTGAATTTCTATTCTCACTCTGCCGGGTACTTACCTCAGGGAAAGTGTTGGCCAATATCCGGGGTAACATTTATATTCTTACTCTGCCAGGTACTTACCTCAGGAAAGGTGTTGGCCAGTGTCTGGGGCTACATTTCTATTCTTACTCCACTAGGTACTTACGTCTGGGAAGTTAATGGCCAGTGTCTGGGGCTAAAATTCTATTCTTAGTCCACTAGGTACTTACCTCAGGGCAGGTGATGGCCAGTGTCTGGGACTAAATGTCTATTCTTACTCTGCTAGATTTCTATTTTTACTCTTCTGGGTGCTTAACTCAGGGAAGGTGTTGGCCATTGACTGGGGGCTAAATTTCAATTCTTACTCTTACAAGCACTTAGCTCAGGGAAGGTGTTGGCCAATGTTCTGGAGCTAAATTTTTACTCTTGCTTTCCCGGGTACTTACCTCCCGCAACGTTTTAGCTAGTGTCTTGGGGCTAAATTTCTGTTCATATTCTGCCTAGTACTTACATCAGGGAAGGTGTTAGTCAGTGTCTGGGTGCTAAATTTATATTCCTACTCTGCCGGATGCTTACCTCAGGGAAGGTGTTGGCCAGTGTCTGTTGCTTAATTTCAATTCCTACTCTGCTGGATACTTACCTCAGGGAAGGTGTTGCCAGTGTCTAGGAGCCAAATTTATATTCTTACAGAGCCAAGTACTTTCCTCAGTGAAGGTGTTGGCCAGGGTCTGGGGGGTAAATCTCTATTCATACTTTGCAGGGTACTTACCTCAGGGAAGGTGTTGGCCATTGTCAGAGGCTAAATATTTATTCCTACTCCGTTGTGTGCTTACCTAAGGAATGGTGTTAGCCAGTGTCTTGGGGCTAATTTATAATTCTTACTCTGCCTAGTACTTACCTCAGGAAAGGTGTTGGTCAGTGTCTGGATGCTAAATTTAGGGAAGGTGTTGGCCAGTGTCTGGGGGCTAAATTTCTACTCTTACTGAGCTGAGTACTTACCTCAGGGATGGTGTTTGCCACCATCTGGGTGCTAAATTTCTATTCATAATCTGTGGGGTACTTACCTCAGGGAAGGTGTTTGCCAGAGTCTTGGGGCTAAATTTCTATTCCTACTCTGCTGAGTACTTACCTCGGGGAAGGTGTTGGCCAGGGTATAGGTACTCAATTTCTATTCCTACTCTGCTGCGTACTTACCTAATTTCTAAATTTACTTTATCGGGTGCTTACCTCAGAGAAGGTTTTGGTCAATATTCGGGGGCTAAATTTCTATTCTGACTCTTCCAGGTACTTACCTCAGGGAAGGTGTTGGCCAGTGTTTGGCGGCTTAATTTCTATTATTACTCCACTGGGTACTTACCTCAGGGAAAGAGTCTGACAGTGTGTGGGGCTAAATGTCCATTCTTATTCCACCATCTGCTTACCTCAGGGAAGGGGTTGGCCAATGTCTGGGGCAAAATATATATTCTTACTTTGCCGGGTACTTACCTCATGGAATGTGTTGGCCAGTGTGTGGGGCTAAATTTCTACTCTTGCTCTACTGTGTACTTAAGGGAAGGTGTTGGACATTGACTGGGGACTAAATTTCTATTCTTATTCTGCCGGGTACTTAACTCAGGGAAGGTGTTGGCCAATGTATGAGGGCTACATTTCTATTCTTACTCTCCTGGGTACTTACCTCAGGGAAGGTGTTGGCCAGTGTCTGGGGCTAAATTTCTATTCTTACTCAGCCATGTACTTACCTCAGCGAAGGTGGTGGCTAGTGACTGGGGACTGAATTTCTATTCTTACTCTGCCCGGTACTTACCTCAGGGAAGGTGTTGGCCAATATCCAGGGGCTACATTTCTATTCTTACTTTGCCATGTACTTACCTCAGGGAAGGTGTTGGCCAGTGTGTGGGGGCTATATTTCTATTCTTACTCCACTTGGTAATTACCTCAGGGAAGGTGTTGGCCAGTGTCTGGGGCTAAATTTCTATTCTTACTCCGCCAGGTTCTTACCTCAGGGAAAGTGTTGGCCAGTGTGTGGTGCTTAATGTCTATTCTTTCTCCGCTATCTACTTACCTCGGGGAAGGTGTTGGCCAGTGACTGGGGGCTAAATTTCTATTCCTACTCTGCCAGGTACTTACCTCAGGTAAGGTGTTGGCCAGTGTCTGGTGGCTAAATTTCTATTCTTTCTCCACTGGGTACTTACCTCAGGGAAGGTGTTGGCCAGTCTGTGGGGCTAAATATCTATTCTTACTCTGCCGGGTACTTACCTCAGGGAAGGTGTTGGCCAGTGTGTGGGGCTGAATTTATATTCTTACTGTATCGTGTACTTACCTCAAGGAAGGTGTTGGCCAGGGACTGGGGGCTAAATATCTATTTCTACTCCCACGGGTGCTTACCTCAGGGAAGGTGGGGGCCAATATCCGGGGGCTAAATTTCTATTCCTACTGTGCCATGTACTTACCTCAGGGAAGGTGTTGGCATGTGTATGGGGGCTAAATTTCTATTCTTACTCCACTGGGTACTTACCTCAGGGAAGGTGTTGGCCATTGTCTGGGGCTAAATTTCTAGTATCACTCTGCCTGGTACTTACCTCAGGGAAGGTGATGGCCCGTGTGTGAGGCTTAATGTCTCTTTTTACTCTGCCATCTACTTACCTCAGGAAAGGTGTTGGTCAGTGTCTGGGTGCTAAATTTAGGGAAGGTGTTGGCCAGTGTCTGGGGGCTACATTTCTAATCTTACTAAGCTGAGTACTTACCTCAGGGATGGTGTTGGCCACCATCTGGGTGCTAAATTTCTATTCATAATCTGTTCGGTACTTACCTCAGGGAAGGTGTTGGCCAGAGTCTTGGGGCTAAATTTCTATTCCTACTCCACCGAGTACTTACCTCAGGGAAGGTGTTGGTCAGAGTATAGGTACTCAATTTCTATTCCTACTCTGCTGGGTACTTACCTAATTTCTATTCTTACTTTATCGGGGACTTACCTCAGGGAAGGTGTTGGTCAATATTTAGGGGCTAAATTTCTATTCTGACACTGCCAGGTACTTACCTCAGGGAAGGTGTTGGCCAGTGTCTGGCGGCTAAATTTCTATTATTACACCCCTGGGTACTTACCTCAGGGAAAGTGTCTGACAGTGTGTGGGGCTAAATGTCCATTCTTATTCCACCATCTACTTACCTCAGGGAAGGGGTTGGCCAATGTCCAGGGTGAAATATTTATATTCTTACTTTGCCGGGTACTTACCTCATGGAACGTGTTGGCCAGTGTGTGGGGCTAAATTTCTACTCTTACTCTACAGTGTACTTAACTTAAGGGAAGGTGTTGGACATTGACTGGGGACTAAATTTCTATTCTTATCTGCCCGGTACTTACCTCAGGTAAGGTGTTGGCCAGTGTCTGGGGGCTAAATTTCTATTCTTACTCTCCTGGGTACTTACCTCAGGGAAGGTGTTGGCCAGTGTCTGGGGCTACATTTCTATTCTTACTCCGCCATGTACTTATCTCAGGGAAGGTGGTGGCCAGTGACTGGGGGCTGAATTTCTATTCTTACCCTTCCAGGTACTTACCTCAGGGAAGGTGTTAGCCAATGTCCAGGGGCTAAATTCATATTCTTACTTTGCCGAGTACTTACCTGAGTGAACGTGTTAGTCAGTGTCTTGGTGCCAAATATATATTTCTAGTCTGCCGGATACTTACCTCAGTGAACGTGTTGGGCTGTGTCTGGGGGCTAAATTTCTATTCTTACTGCACCAAGTACGCATCTCAGGGAAGGAGTTGGCCAGCATCTGGGTGCTAAATTCCTAATCATACTCTGCTGGGTAATTACCTCAGGGAAGGTGTTGGCCAGTATCTGGGGCTAAATTTCAATTCCTACTCTGCCAGGTACTTACCTCAGGGAAGGTGTTGGCCAGTGTGTGGGGCTACATTTCTATTCTTACTCTACTGTGTACTTAACTCAGTGAAGGTATTGGCCAGTGACCAGGGCAACATTTCTATTCTCACTCTGCCGGGTACTTATATCAGGAAAGGGGTTGACCAGAGTCGTGGGGCTAAAATTTGATCCCTACTCTGCGGAGTACTTACATCAGGGAAGGTGTTGGCCAGTGTCTGGGGGCTAAATTTCTAATCTTACTGACCCGAGTACTTACCTGAGGGATGGTGATGACCAGCGTCTGGGTGCTAATTTCCTATTCATACTCAGCCGGGTACTTACCTCAGGGAAGGTGTTGGCCAGAGTCTTGGGGGTACATTTCTATTCCTACTCTGCCGAGTACTTATCTCAGGGAAGGTGTTAGTCAGAGTATGGGTACTAATTTTCTATTCTTACTCTCCTATGTAATTACCTTAGGGAAGGTGTTGGTCAGTGACTTGGGGCTGAATATCTATTCTTACTCTTCCGAGTACTTACCTCAGGGAAGGTGTTGGCCAATATCCGTCGGCTTAATTTCTATTTTTACTCTGCCAGGCACCTACCTTGGGGAAGGTGTAGGCCATTGTCTGGCAGTTAAATTTATATTCTTACTCCACTGGGTACTTACCTCAGGGAAGTTGTTGACCAGTGTGTGGGGCTAAATGTCTATTCTTACTACGCCATATACTTACTTTGTGGAAGGTGTTGGCCAGTGACTGGGGGCTAAATTTCTATTCTTACTCTTCCAGGAACTTGCCTCAGAGAAGGTGTTTGCCAATGTCCATGGGCTAAATTTCTACACTTACTCTGCCATGTACTTACCTCAGGGAAGGTGTTGGCCAATGTCTGGGGGCAAAATTTCCATTCTTACTTTGCCAAGTACTTACCTCAGAGAAGGTGTTGGCCAGTGTCTTGGGCTAAATTTCTATTCCTAATCTGACGGGTATTTACCTCAGGGAACGTGTTGGCCTTTGTCTGGTGCTAAATTCTATTTTTACTGTGCTGAGTACTTACCTCAGTGAAGGTGTTGGCCAGTGTCTGGATGCAATATTTCTATTCCTACTCCACCAGGTGCTTACATCAGGGAAAGGTGTTGGCCAGTGTCTTGGGGCTGAATTTCTTTTCTTACTCCACCTAGTACTTACCTCAGGGAAGGTGTTAGTCAGTTTCTGAATACTAAATTTCTATTCTTACTCCACTGTGTACTTACCTCAGGGAAGGTGTTGGCTAGTGACTGGGGGCTACATTTCTATTCTCACTCTGCCCGGAACTTACCTCAGGGAAGGTGTTGGCCAATGTCCGGGGACTAAATTTTGATTCTTACTCTGCCAGGTACTTAAATCAGGGAAGGTGTTGGCCAGTGTCTTGGCTAAATTTCCATTCCTACTCTGCCGGGTATTTAAGTCAGGAAAGGTGTTGGCCTTTGTCTGGGGGTTAAATTCCTATTCCTACTCCGACGGGTGCTTACCTTAGGAAAGGTGTTAGCAAGTGTCTTGGGGCTATATTTCTATTTATACTCTGCCTAGTACTTACCTCATGGAAGAAGTTATGCAGTGTCTGGGTGCTAAATTTATATTCCTACTCTGCCGGTTACTTACCTTAGGGAAGGTGTTGGCCAGTGTCTGGGGGCTAAATATCTATTCTTACTGTGACGAGAACTTATCTCAGGGAAGGTGTTGGCCAGTGTCTGGGGCTAAATTTCCATTCCTACTGTGCAGGGTACTTACCTCAGGGTAGGTGTTGGACAGTGTGTAGGTCTAAATTTCTAATCTTACTCCACCGTGCACTTACCTCAGGGAAGATGTTGACCAGTGACTGGGGCTGAATTTCTATTCTCACTCTGCTGGGTACTTGACTCAGGGAAGGTGTTGCCAGTGTGTGGAGCTAAATTGTTATTCTTACTCCACCATGTACTTACGTCAGGGAAGGTGTTGGCCAGTGTCTGGGGGTTGAATTTCTATTCTTACCCTTCCAGGTACTTACCTCAGGGAAGGTGTTAGCCAATGTCCAGGGGCTAAATTCATATTCTTACTTTGCCGAGTACTTACGTGAGGGAACGTGTTAGTCAGTGTCTGGGTGCCAAATATATATTTCTACTCTGCCGGATACTTACCTCAGTGAAAGTGTTGGGCTGTGTCTGGGAGCTAAATTTCTATTCTTACTGCACCAAGTACGCATCTCAGGGAAGGAGTTGGCCAGCATCTGGGTGCTAAATTCCTAATCATACGCCGCTGGGTAATTACCTCAGGGAAGGTGTTGGCCAGTGTCTGGGGCTAAATTTCAATTCCTCCTCTGCCAGGTACTTACCTCAGAGAAGGTGTTGGCCAGTGTGTGGGTCTAAATTTCTAATCTTACTCCACCGTGCACTTACCTCAGGGAAGATGTTGACCAGTGACTGGGGCTGAATTTCTATTCTCACTCTGCTGGGTACTTGACTCAGGGAAGGTGTTGCCAGTGTGTGGGGCTAAATTGTTATTCTTACTCCACCATGTACTTACATCAGGGAAGGTGTTGGCCAGTGTCTGTGGCTAAATTCTATTCTTATTCCACCACGTACTTACCTCAGGGAAGGTGTTGGCCAGTGTGTGGGGCTTAATCTCTATTCTTTCTCAGCCGTCTACTTACTTCGTGGAAGGTGTTGGCCAGTGACTGGGGGCTAAATTTCTATTCTTACTCTTCCAGGTTCTTAACTCAGGGAAGGTGTTCCCCAATGTCCGTGAGCTAAATTTCTATTCTTACTCTGCCGTGTACTTACCTCAGCGAAGGTGTTGGCCAGTGACTGGGGACTAAATTTCTATTCTTACTCTGCCAGGTACTTACCTCAGGGAAGGTGTTGCGCAGTGTCTTGGGCTAAATTTTTATTCCTACTCTGATGGATATTTACCTCAGGGAAGGTGTTGGCCTTTGTCTGGGGGCTAATTTTTATTCTTACTGTGCCGAGTACTTACCTCAGTGAAGGTGCTGGCCAGCGTCTGGTTGCAACATTTCTATTCCTACTCTGCCAGGTGCTTAATTCAGGGATAGGTGTTGGCCAGTGTCTTGGGGCTAAATTTCTTTTCTTACTCCACCTAGTAGTTACCTCAGGGAAGGTGTTAGTCAGTTTCTGGGTGCAAAATTTCTATTCTTACTCTACCGTGTACTTTTCTCAGGGAAGGTGTTGGACAGTGACTAAGGGCTACATTTCTATTCTCACTGCCCGGCACTTACCCAGGGAAGGTGTTGGCCAGAGTCTGGGGCTAAATTTCGATTCTTACTCTGCCAGGTACTTACCTCAGGGAAGGTGTTGGCTAGTGTTTTGGGCTAAATTTATATTCCTACTCCGCCGGGTGCTTACCTCAGGAAAGTTATTAGTCAGTGTCTTAGGGCTAAAGTCATATTCATACTCTGCCTAGTACTTACCTCAGGAAAAAAAATTGTCAGTGTCTGGGTGCTAAATTTATATTCATACTCTGCCGGATTTGACCTCAGCAAAGGTGTTGGCCAGTGTCTGGGGGCTAAATTTCTATTCTTACTGTGCTGAGTACTTACTTCAGGAAAGGTGTTTGCCAGTGTCTGAGGCTTAAATTCCTATTCCTACTCTGCAGGGTATTTACCTCAGGGAAGGTGTTAGCCAGTGTATGGTGCTAAATTTCTATTCTTACTCTACCATGTACTTACCTCATCGAAGGTGTTGGCCAGTGACTGGGGGCTAAATTTCTATTCTCACTCTGCCAGGTGCTTACCTCAGGGAAGGTGTTAGCCAATGTCTGAGGGCTAAATTTCTATTCTTACTCTGCTGGGTACTTACCTCAGGGAAGGTGTTGGCCATTGCCTGGAGCTAAATTTCCTTTCCTATCTTGCTGGGTACTTACCTCTGGGAACATGTTAGCCAGTGTCTGGGGCTACATTTCTATTCTTACTCTGCTATGTACTTACCTCAGGGAAGGTGTTGGCAAGTGAATGGGGGCTGGATTTATATTCTTACAGTGCCAGGTACTAACCTCAAGGAAGGTGCTGGCCAATATATGGGGCTACATTTTTATTCTTACTGTGCCATGTACTTAGCTAAGGGAAGGTGTTGGCCAGTGTCTGGGGGCTAAATTTGTATTCTTATTCCACTGGGTACTTACCTCAGGGAAGGTGTTGGCCAGTGTCTCGGGCTAAATTTCTATTCTTACTCCGCAGGTACTTACCTCAGGGAAGGTTTGGCCAGTGTGTGGGGCTTAATCTCTATTCTTACTCCTCCATCTACTTACCTCGGGGAAGGTGTTTGTCAGAAATGGGGGGCAAAATTTATATTCCTACCCTGAAGGGTACTTACCTCAGGGAAGGTGTTTGTCAGAGTCTGGGTGCTAAAATTATATTCCAACACTGTCGAATGCTTACCCCAGGGAAGGTGTTGGCCAGTGTCTGGGGCTAAATATCTACTCCTACTATGCATGTTGCTTACCTTACCAAAGGTGTTGGCCAGTGTCTTGAGGCTAAATGTCTATTCATACTCTGCCTAGTCCTTACCTCAGGGAAGGTGTTTGTCAGTGTCTGGTTGCTAAATTTATATTCCAACTCTGCCAGAAACTTACCTCACGGAAGACTTTAGCCAGTGTCTGGGGGCTAAATTTCTATTCTTACTGCACTGAGTACTTACTTCAGCGAAGGTGTTTGCCAGTGTCTGGGTGCTAAATTTCTAATCATACTGCGCTGGGTACTTATCTCAGGGAAGGTGTTGGCCAGTGTCTGGGGCAAAATTTCTATTCCTACTCTGCCGGGCACTTACCTCAGGGAAGGTGTTGGTCAGTGTGTGGGCTAAATTTCTATTCTTACTCTACAGTGTACTTTCTTTTCTTACTCCACCTAGTACTTACCTCAGGGAAGGTGTTAGTCAGTTTCTGGCTGAAAAATTTCTATTCTTACTCCACCGTGTACTTACCTCAGGGAAGGTGTTGGCCAGTGTCTGGGGGCTAAATTTGTATTCTTATTCCACTGGGTACTTACCTCAGGGAAGGTGTTGGCCAGTGTCTCGGGCTAAAATTCTATTCTTACTCCGGCAGGTACTTACCTCAGGGAAGGTTTGGCCAGTGTGTGGGGCTTAATGTCTATTCTTACTCCTCCATCTACTTACCTCGGGGAAGGTGTTTGCCAGAAATGGGGGGCAAAATTTATATTCCTACCCTGAAGGGTACTTACCTCAGGGAAGGTGTTTGTCAGTGTCTGGGTGCAAAAATTATATTTCAACACTGTCGAATGCTTACCCCAGGGAAGGTGTTGGCCAGTGTCTGGGGCTAAATATCTACTCCTACTATGCATGTTGCTTACCTTACCAAAGGTGTTGGCAGTGTCTTGAGGCTAAATGTCTATTCATACTCTGCCTAGTCCTTTCCTCAGGGAAGGTGTTTGTCAGTGTCTGGTTGCTAAATTTATATTCCAACTCTGCCAGATACTTACCTCAGGGAAGACTTTAGCCAGTGTCTGGGAGCTAAATTTCTATTCTTACTGCACTGAGTACTTACTTCAGGGAAGGTGTTTGCCAGTGTCTGGGTGCTAAATTTCTAATCATACTCCGCTGGGTACTTATCTCAGGGAAGGTGTTGGCCAGTGTCTGAGGCAAAATTTCTATTCCTACTCTGCCGGGGACTTACCTCAGGGAAGGTGTTGGCCAGTGTGTGGGCTAAATTTCTATTCTTACTCTACAGTGTACTTTCTTTTCTTACTCCACCTAGTACTTACCTCAGGGAAGGTGTTAGTCAGTTTCTGGCTGCAAAATTTCTTTTCTTACTCCACCGTGTACTTACCTCAGGGAAGGTGTTGGCCAGTGACTAAGGGCTACATTTCTATTCTCACTGCCCGGTACTTACCGCAGGGAAGGTGTTGGCCAAAGTCTGGGGCTAAATTTCGTTTCTTACTCTGCCAGGTACGTACCTCAGGGAAGGTGTTGGCCAGTGTTTTGGGCTAAATTTATATTCCTACTCCGCCGGGTGCTTACCTCACGAAAGGTATTAGCCAGTGTCTTGGGGCTAAAGTCCTATTCATACTCTGCCTAATACTTACCTCAGGGAAGAAATTAGTCGGTGTCTGGGTAGTAAATTTATATTCCTACTCTGCCGGATACTTACCCCAGTGAAGGTGTTGGCCAGTGTCTGGGGGCTAAATTTCTATTCTTACTGTGCCGAGTACTTACTTCAGGAAAGTGTTGGCCAGTGTCTGAGGCTGAATTTCTATACCTACTCTGCAGGGTATTTACCTCAGGGAAGGTGTTAGCCAGTATATGAGGCTAAATTTCTATTCTTACTCTACCGTGTACTTACCTCAGGGAAGGCTTTGGCCAGTGACTGGGTACTAAATTTCTATTCTCACTCTGCCAGGTGTTTACCTCAGGGAAGGTGTTAGCCAATGTCTGGGGGCTACATTTCTATTCTTACTCTGGTGGGTACTTACCTCAGCGAAGGTGTTGGCCATTGTCTGGAGCTAAATTTCCTTTCCTATTTTGCTGGGTACTTACATCAGGGAACGTGTTAGCCAGTGTCTGAGGCTACATTTCTATTTTTACTCTGCTATGTACTTACCTTAAGGAAGGTGTTGGCCAGTGAATGGCGGCTGCATTTCTATTCTTACACTGCCGGGTACTAACCTCTAGGAAGGTGTTGGCCAATATACGGGCGCAAAATTTCTATTATTACTCTGCCGTGTACTTACCTCAGGGAAGGTGTTGGCCAGTGTCTGGGGGCTAAATTTGTATTCTTATTCCACTGGGTACTTACCTCAGGGAAGGTGTTGGCCAGTGTCTCGGGCTAAATTTCTATTCTTACTCTGGCAGGTACTTACCTCAGGGAAGGTGTTGGCCAGTGTGTGGGGCTTAATGTCTATTCTTACTCCTCCATCTACATACCTCGGGGAAGGTGTTTGCCCAAAATGGGGGGCTACATTTATATTCCTACTCTTCGGGGTACTTACCTCAGGGGAGGTGTTGGCCAATGTCTGGGGTGTAAATTTCTATTCTTACTCTGCCGGATACTTACCTCAGGGAAGGTGTTGGCCGGTGACTGGGGGCTCAACTTCTATTCTTACTCTGCCAGGTACTTACCTCAGGGAAGGTGTTGGCCAATATCCAGGGGCTAAATTTCTATTCTTACTGTGCCATGTACTTAACTCAGGGAAGGTTTTGGCCAGTGTCTGGGGGCTAAATTTCTATTTTTATGCCACTGGGTACTTACTTGAGGGAAGGAATTAGCCAGTGTCTGGGGCTAAATTTCTATTCTTACTCTCCAGATACTTACCTCAGGGAAGGTGCTGGCCAGTGAGTGGGGCTTAATGACTATTTTACTCGGCCATCTACTTACCTCAGGGAAGGTGTTGGCCAGTGACTGGGGACTAAATTTCTATTCTTACTCTTCTGGGTACTTACCTCAGGGAAGGTGTTGGCCAAAGTCCAGGGTCTAAATTTCTATTCTTACTCTGCCATGTACTTACCTCAGGGAAGGTGTGGGACAGTGTGTGGGGCTAAATTTCTGTTCTTACTCCACTGGGAACTTACCTCAGGGAAACTGTTGGTCAGTGTCTGGGGCTAAATTTCTATTCTTACTCTGCTGGGTACTTACCTCAGGGAAGGTGTTGGCCAATGTGTGAGGCTAACTGTCTATTCTTACTCCGCCATCTACTTACCTCAGGGCAGGTGTTGGCCAGTCTCTGGGGCTACATTTCTATTCCTAATCTGCTGAATACTTACGTCAGAGAAGCTGTTGGCCAGTGTATGGGGTTAAATTTCTATTCTTAATCTACCATGTACTTACCTCAGGGAAGGTGTTGGCCAGTGACTAAGGGCAACATTTCTATTCTCACTGTCCGGTACTTACCCCAGGGAAGGTGATGGCCAAAGTCTGGGGCAAAATTTCGATTCTTACTCTGCCAGGTTCTTACCTCACGGAAGGTGTTGGCCAGTGTTTTGGGCTAAATTTATATTCCTACTCCGCCGGGTGCTTACCTCAGGAAAGGTATTAGCCAGTGTCTTGGGGCTAAAGTCCTATTCATACTCTGCCTACTACTTACCTCATTAAAATAATTAGTGTCTGGGTGCTAAATTTATATTCATACTCTGCCGTCTTCTTACCTCAGTGAAGGTGTTGGCCAGTGTCTGGGGGCTAAATTTCTATTCTTACTGTGCTGAGTACTTACTTCAGGAAAGGTGTTTGCCAGTGTCTGAGGCTACATTTGTGTTCCTACTCTGCAGGGTATTTACCTCAGGGAAGGAGTTAGCCAGTGTATGGTGCTAAATTTCTATTCTTACTCTACCGTGTACTTACCTCATCGAAGGTGTTGGCCAGTGACTGGGGGCTACATTTCTATTCTCACTCTGACAGGTGCGTACCTCAGGGAAGGTGTTAGCCAATGTCTGAGGGCTAAATGTCTATTCTTACTCTGCTGGGTACTTACCTCAGGGAAGGTGTTGGCCATTGTCTGGAGCTAAATTTCCATTCCTATTTTGCTGGGTACTTACCTCAAGGAACGTGTTAGCCAGTGTCTGGGTCTACATTTCTATTCTTACTCTGCTATGTACTTACCTCAGGGAAGGTTTTTACCAGTGAATGGGGGCTGGATTTCTATTCTTACAGTGCCAGGTACTTACCTCAAGGAAGGTGTTGGCCAATATATGGGGCTAAATTTGTATTCTTACTGTGCCATGTACTTAGCCCAGGGAAGTTGTTGGCCAGTGTCTGGGGGCTAAATTTGTATTCTTATTCCACTGGGTACTTACCTCAGGGAAGGTGTTGGCCAGTGTCTCGGGCTAAATTTCTATTCTTACTCCGGCAGGTACTTACCTCAGGGAAGGTGTTGGCCAGTGTGTGGGGCTTAATCTCTATTCTTACTCCTCCATCTACTTACCTCGGGGTAGGTGTTTGCCAGAAATGGGGGGCCAAATTTATATTCCTACTCTGCGGGATACTTACCTCAGGGAAGGTGTTTGTCAGTGTCTGGAGCTAAATTTCCATTCCTATTTTGCTGGGTACTTACCTCAAGGAACGTGTTAGCCAGTGTCTGCGGCTACATTTCTATTCTTACTCTGCTATGTACTTACCTCAGGGAAGGTGTTGGCCAGTGAATGGGGGCTGGATTTCTATTCTTACAGTGCCAGGTACTAACCTGAAGGAAGGTGTTGGCCAATATATGGGGCTAAATTTGTATTCTTACTCTGCAATGTACTTAGCTCAGGGAAGGGGTTGGCCAGTATCTGGGGGCTAAATTTGTATTCTTATTCCACTGGGTACTTACCTCAGGGAAGGTGTTGGCCAGTGTCTCGGGCTAAATTTCTATTCTTACTCCGGCAGGTACTTACCTCAGGGAAGGTGTTGGCCAGTGTGTGGGGCTTAATCTCTATTCTTACTCCTCCATCTACTTACCTCGGGGAAGGTGTTTGCCAGAAATGGGGGGCCAAATTTATATTCCTACTCTGCGGGGTACTTACCTCAGGGAAGGTGTTTGTCAGTGTCTGGGTGCTAAAATTATATTACAACACTGTCGAATGCTTACCCCAGGGAAGGTGTTGGCCAGTGTCTGGGGCCAAATATCTACTCCTACTATGCATGTTGCTTACCTTGCAAAAGGTGTTGTCCAGTGTCTTGGGGCTAAATATCTATTCATACCCTGCCTAGTACTTACCTCAGGGAAGGTGTTTGCCAGTGTCTGGTAGCAACATTTATATTCCAACTCTGCCAGATACTTACCTCAGGGAAGACTTTAGCCAGTGTCTGGGGGCTACATTTCTATTCTTACTGCACTGAGTACTTACCTCAGGGAAGGTGTTTGCCAGTGTCTGAATGCTAAATTTCTAATCATACTCCGCTGGGTACTTATCTCAGGGAAGGTGTTGGCCAGTGTCTGGGGTAAAATTTCTATTCCTACTCTGCCGGGCACTTACCTCAGGGAAGGTGTTAGCCAGTGTGTGGGGCTACATTTCTATTCTTACTCTACCGTGTACTTTCTTTTCTCACTCCACCTAGTACTTACCTCAGGGAAGGTGTTAGTCAGTTTCTGGCTGCAAAATTTCTATACTTACTCCACTGTGTACTTACCTCAGGGAAGGTGTTGGCCAGTGACTAAGGGCTACATTTCTATTCTCACTGCCCGGTACTTACCTCAGGGAAGGTGTTGGCCAAAGTCTGGGGCTAAATTTCGATTCTTACTCTGCCAGGTACTTACCTCAGGGAAGGTGTTGGCCAGTGTTTTGGGCTCAATTTATATACCCACTCCGCTGGGTGCTTACCTCAGGAAAGGTATTAGCCAGTGTCTTGGGGCTAAAGTCCTATTCATACTCTGCCTAGTATTTACCTCAGGGAAGAAATGAGTCGGTGTCTGGGTGCTAAATTTATATTCCTACTCTGCCGGATACTTACCTCAGTGAAGGTGTTGGCCAGTGTCTGGGGGCTAAATTTCTATTCTTACTGTGCCGAGTACTTACTTCAGGAAAGGTGTTGGCCAGTGTCTGAGGGTAAATTTCTATACCTACTCTGCAGGGTATTTACCTCAGGGAAGGTGTTAGCCAGTGTATGGGGCTAAATTTCTATTCTTACTCTACCATGTACTTACCTCAGGGAAGGTATTGGCCAGTTACTGGGGGCTACATTTCTATTCTCACTCTGCCAGGTGCTTACCTCAGGGAAGGTGTTAGCCAATGTCTGGGGGCTAAATTTCTATTCTTACTCTGCTGGGTACTTACCTCAGGGAAGGTGTTGGCCATTGTCTTGAGCTAAATTTCCTTTCCTATTTTGCTGGGTACTTTCCTCAGGGAAGGTGTTAGCCAGTGTCTGGGGCTACATTTCTATTCTTACTCTGCTATGTACTTACCTCAGGGAAGGTGTTGGCCAGTGAATGGGGCTTAATCTCTATTCTTACTCCTCCATCTACTTACCTCGGGGAAGGTGTTTGCCAGAAATGGGGGGCCAAATTTATATTCCTACTCTGCGGGGTACATACCTCAGGGAAGGTGTTTGTCAGTGTCTGGGTGCTAAAATTATATTACAACACTGTCGAATGCTTACCCCAGGGAAGGTGTTGGCCAGTGTCTGGGGCCAAATATCTACTCCTACTATGCATGTTGCTTACCTTGCAAAAGGTGTTGTCCAGTGTCTTGGGGCTAAATATCTATTCATACCCTGCCTAGTACTTACCTCAGGGAAGGTGTTTGCCAGTGTCTGGTAGCAACATTTATATTCCAACTCTGCCAGATACTTACCTCAGGGAAGACTTTAGCCAGTGTCTGGGGGCTACATTTCTATTCTTACTGCACTGAGTACTTACCTCAGGGAAGGTGTTTGCCAGTGTCTGAATGCTAAATTTCTAATCATACTCCGCTGGGTACTTATCTCAGGGAAGGTGTTGGCCAGTGTCTGGGGTGAAATTTCTATTCCTACTCTGCCGGGCACTTACCTCAGGGAAGGTGTTAGCCAGTGTGTGGGGCTACATTTCTATTCTTACTCTACCGTGTACTTTCTTTTCTCACTCCACCTAGTACTTACCTCAGGGAAGGTGTTAGTCAGTTTCTGGCTGCAAAATTTCTATACTTACTCCACTGTGTACTTACCTCAGGGAAGGTGTTGGCCAGTGACTAAGGGCTACATTTCTATTCTCACTGCCCGGTACTTACCTCAGGGAAGGTGTTGGCCAAAGTCTGGGGCTAAATTTCGATTCTTACTCTGCCAGGTACTTACCTCAGGGAAGGTGTTGGCCAGTGTTTTGGGCTCAATTTATATACCCACTCCGCTGGGTGCTTACCTCAGGAAAGGTATTAGCCAGTGTCTTGGGGCTAAAGTCCTATTCATACTCTGCCTAGTATTTACCTCAGGGAAGAAATGAGTCGGTGTCTGGGTGCTAAATTTATATTCCTACTCTGCCGGATACTTACCTCAGTGAAGGTGTTGGCCAGTGTCTGGGGGCTAAATTTCTATTCTTACTGTGCCGAGTACTTACTTCAGGAAAGGTGTTGGCCAGTGTCTGAGGGTAAATTTCTATACCTACTCTGCAGGGTATTTACCTCAGGGAAGGTGTTAGCCAGTGTATGGGGCTAAATTTCTATTCTTACTCTACCATGTACTTACCTCAGGGAAGGTATTGGCCAGTTACTGGGGGCTACATTTCTATTCTCACTCTGCCAGGTGCTTACCTCAGGGAAGGTGTTAGCCAATGTCTGGGGGCTAAATTTCTATTCTTACTCTGCTGGGTACTTACCTCAGGGAAGGTGTTGGCCATTGTCTTGAGCTAAATTTCCTTTCCTATTTTGCTGGGTACTTTCCTCAGGGAAGGTGTTAGCCAGTGTCTGGGGCTACATTTCTATTCTTACTCTGCTATGTACTTACCTCAGGGAAGGTGTTGGCCAGTGAATGGGGGCTGGGTTTCTATTCTTACACTGCCGGGTACTAACCTCTAAGAAGGTGTTGGCCAATATACAGGGTCTAAATTTCTATTCTTACTGTGCCATGTACTTACCTCAGGGAATGTGTTGGCCAGTGTCTGGGGGCTAAATTTGTATTCTTATTCCACTGGGTACTTACCTCAGGGAAGGTGTTGGCCAGTGTCTCGGGCTAAATTTCTATTCTTACTCTGGCAGGTACTTACCTCAGGGAAGGTGTTGGCCAGTGTGTGGGGCTTAATGTCTATTCTTACTCCTCCATCTACTTACCTTGGGGAAGGTGTTTGCCAGAAATGGGGGGCTACATTTATATCCTACTCTTCGGGGTACTTACCTCAGGGGAGGTGTTGGCCAATGTCTGGGGTCTAAATTTCAATTCTTACTCTGCCAGATACTTACCTCAGGGAAGGTGTTGGCCGGTGACTGGGGGCTGAATATATATTCTTACTCTGCCGGGTACTTACCTCAGGGAAGGTGTTGGACAATATCCGGGGGCTAAATTTCTATTCTTACTGTGCCATGTACTTACCTCAGGGAAGGTTTTGGCCAGTGTCTGGGGGCTAAATGTTTATTCATACACTGCCTAGTACTTACCTCAGGGAAGGTGTTAGTCAGTTTCTGGGTGATACATTTATATTCCTACACTGCCAGATACTTACCTCAGGGAAGTTGTTGGCCAGTGTCTGGGGGCTAAATGTACATTCTTACTGCAACAAGTACTTACCTTAGGGATGTTGTTGGCCAGTGCCTGGGTGCTAAATTTCTGATCATACTCTGCCGGGTACTTAACTCAGGGAAGGTGTTGGCCAGAGTCTTTGGGAAATTTCTATTCCTACTCCGCCGAGTACTTACCTCAGGGAAGGTGTTGGCCAGTGACTGGGGACTAAATTTCTATTCTTACTCTTCTGGGTACTTACCTCAGGGAAGGTGTTGGCCAAAGTCCAGGGTCTAAATTTCTATTCTTACTCTGCCATGTACTTACCTCAGGGAAGGTGTGGGACAGTGTGTGGGGCTAAATTTCTGTTCTTACCCCACTGGGAACTTACCTCAGGGAAACTGTTGGTCAGTGTCTGGGGCTAAATTTCTATTCTTACTCTGCTGGGTACTTACCTCAGGGAAGGTGTTGGCCAATGTGTGAGGCTAACTGTCTATTCTTACTCCGCCGTCTACTTACCTCAGGGCAGGTGTTGGCCAGTCTCTGGGGCTACATTTCTATTCCTAATCTGCTGGGTACTTACGTCAGAGAAGCTGTTGGCCAGTGTATGGGGTTAAATTTCTATTCTTAATCTACCATGTACTTACCTCAGGGAAGGTGTTGGCCAGTGACTAAGGGCAACATTTCTATTCTCACTGCCCGGTACTTACCCCAGGGAAGGTGTTGGCCAAAGTCTGGGGCTAAATTTCGATTCTTACTCTGCCAGGTTCTTACCTCACGGAAGGTGTTGGCCAGTGTTTTGGGCTAAATTTATATTCCTACTCCGCCGGGTGCTTACCTCAGGAAAGGTATTAGCCAGTGTCTGGGTGCTAAATTTATATTCATACTCTGCCGTCTTCTTACCTCAGTGAAGGTGTTGGCCAGTGTCTGGGGGCTACATTTCTTTTCTTACTGTGCTGAGTACTTACTTCAGGAAAGGTGTTTGCCAGTGTCTGAGGCTAAATTTGTATTCCTACTCTGCAGGGTATTTACCTCAGGGAAGGTGTTAGCCAGTGTATGGTGCTAAATTTCTATTCTTACTCTACCGTGTACTTACCTCATCGAAGGTGTTGGCCAGTGACTGGGGGCTACATTTCTATTCTCACTCTGCCAGGTGCGTACCTCAGGGAAGGTGTTAGCCAATGTCTGAGTGCTAAATTTCTATTCTTACTCTGCTGGGTACTTACCTCAGGGAAGGTGTTGGCCAGTGTTTTGGGCTAAATTTATATTCCTACTCCGCCGGGTGCTTACCTCAGGAAAGGTATTAGCCAGTGTCTTGGGGCTAAAGTCCTATTCATACTCTGCCTAGTACTTACCTCATTAAAATAATTAGTGTCTGGGTGCTAAATTTATATTCATACTCTGCCGTCTTCTTACCTCAGTGAAGGTGTTGGCCAGTGTCTGGGGGCTACATTTCTTTTCTTACTGTGCTAAGTACTTACTTCAGGAAAGGTGTTTGCCAGTGTCTGAGGCTAAATTTGTATTCCTACTCTGCAGGGTATTTACCTCAGGGAAGGTGTTAGCCAGTGTATGGTGCTAAATTTCTATTCTTTCTCTACCGTGTTCTTACCTCATCGAAGGTGTTAGCCAGTGACTGGGGGCTACATTTCTATTCTCACTCTGCCAGGTGCGTACCTCAGGCAAGGTGTTAGCCAATGTCTGAGTGCTAAATTTCTATTCTTACTCTGCTGGGTACTTACCTCAGGGAAGGTGTTGGCCATTGTCTGGAGCTAAATTTCCATTCCTATTTTGCTGGGTACTTACCTCAAGGAACGTGTTAGCCAGTGTCTGGAGCTACATTTCTATTCTTACTCTGCTATGTACTTACCTCAGGGAAGGTGTTTACCAGTGAATGGGGGCTGGATTTCTATTCTTACAGTGCCAGGTACTTACCTCAAGGAAGGTGTTGGCCAATATATGGGGCTACATTTGTATTCTTACTGTGCCATGTACTTATCTCAGGGAAGGTGTTGGCCAGTGTCTGGGGGCTAAATTTGTATTCTTATTCCACTGGGTACTTACCTCAGGGAAGGTGTTGGCCAGTGTCTCGGGCTAAATTTCTATTCTTACTCCGGCAGGTACTTACCTCTGGGAAGGTGTTTGTCAGTGTCTGGGTGCTAAAATTATATTACAACACTGTCGAATGCTTACCCCAGGGAAGGTGTTAGCCAGTGTCTGGGGCCAAATATCTACTCCTACTATGCATGTTGCTTACCTTACAAAAGGTGTTGGCCAGTGTCTTGGGGCTAAATGTCTATTCATACCCTGCCTAGTACTTACCTCAGGGAAGGTGTTTGCCACTGTCTGGTAGCAAAATTTATATTCCAACTCTGCCAGATACTTACCTCAGGGAAGACTTTAGCCAGTGTCTGGGGGCTACATTTCTATTCTTACTGCACTGAGTACTTACCTCAGGGAAGGTGTTTGCCAGTGTCTGGATGCTAAATTTCTAATCATACTCCGCTGGGTACTTATCTCAGGGAAGGTGTTGGCCAGTGTCTGGGGTGAAATTTCTATTCCTACTCTGCCGGGCACTTACCTCAGGGAAGGTGTTGGCCAGTGTGTGGGGCTAAATTTCTATTCTTACTCTACCGTGTACTTTCTTTTCTCACTCCACCTAGTACTTACCTCAGGGAAGGTGTTAGTCAGTTTCTGGCTGCAAAATTTCTATACTTACTCCACCGTGTACTTACCTCAGGGAAGGTGTTGGCCAAAGTCTGGGGCTAAATTTCGATTCTTACTCTGCCAGGTACTTACCTCAGGGAAGGTGTTAGCCAGTGTTTTGGGCTCAATTTATATACCTACTCCGCTGGGTGCTTACCTCAGGAAAGGTATTAGCCAGTGTCTTGGGGCTAAAGTCCTATTCATACTCTGCCTAGTATTTACCTCAGGGAAGAAATGAGTCGGTGTCTGGGTGCTAAATTTATATTCCTACTCTGCCGGATACTTACCTCAGTGAAGGTGTTGGGCAGTGTCTGGGGGCTAAGTTTCTATTCTTACTGTGCCGAGTACTTACTTCAGGAAAGGTGTTGGCCAGTGTCTGAGGGTAAATTTCTATACCTACTCTGCAGGGTATTTACCTCAGGGAAGGTGTTAGCCAGTGTATGGGGCTAAATTTCTATTCTTACTCTACCGTGTACTTACCTCAGGGAAGGTATTGGCAAGTTACTGGGGGCTACATTTCTATTCTCACTCTGCCAGGTGCTTACCTCAGGGAAGGTGTTAGCCAATGTCTGGGGGTTAAATTTCTATTCTTACTCTGCTGGGTACTTACCTCAGGGAAGGTGTTGGCCATTGTCTTGAGCTAAATTTCCTTTCCTATTTTGCTGGGTACTTTCCTCAGGGAAGGTGTTAGCCAGTGTCTGGGGATACATTTCTATTCTTACTCTGCTATGTACTTACCTCAGGGAAGGTGTTGGCCAGTGAATGGGGGCTGGGTTTCTATTCTTACACTGCCGGGTACTAACCTCTAAGAAGGTGTTGGCCAATATACAGGGTCTAAATTTCTATTCTTACTGTGCCATGTACTTACCTCAGGGAATGTGTTGGCCAGTGTCTGGGGGCTAAATTTGTATTCTTACTCTGGCAGGTACTTACCTCAGGGAAGGTGTTGGCCAGTGTGTGGGGCTTAATGTCTATTCTAACTCCTCCATCTACTTACCTCGGGGAAGGTGTTTGCCAGAAATGGGGGGCTACATTTATATTCCTACTCTTCGGGGTACTTACCTCAGGGGAGGTGTTGGCCAATGTCTGGGGTCTAAATTTCTATTCTTACTCTGCCAGATACTTACCTCAGGGAAGGTGTTGGCCGGTGACTGGGGGCTGAATATATATTCTTACTCTGCCGGGTACTTACCTCAGGGAAGGTGTTGGACAATATCCGGGGGCTAAATTTCTATTCTTACTGTGCCATGTACTTACCTCAGGGAAGGTTTTGGCCAGTGTCTGGGGGCTAAATGTTGATTCATACACTGCCTAGTACTTACCTCAGGGAAGGTGTTAGTCAGTTTCTGGGTGATACATTTATATTCCTACACTGCCAGATACTTACCTCAGGGAAGTTGTTGGCCAGTGTCTGGGGGCTAAATGTACATTCTTACTGCAACAAGTACTTACCTTAGGGAAGTTGTTGGCCAGTGCCTGGGTGCTAAATTTCTGATCATACTCTGCCGGGTACTTACCTCAGGGAAGGTGTTGGCCAGAGTCTTTGGGAAATTTATATTCCTACTCCGCCGAGTACTTACGTCAGGGAAGGTGTTGGCCAGAGTATGGGTGATAAATTTATATTCCTACTCCATCAGGTACTTACCTCAGGGTAGGTGTTGGCAAGTTCCTGGGGCTACATTTCTATTCTTACTCTGCCATGAATTTACCTCCAGTGGGCCAGTGACTGGGGGCTGAATTTCTATTCTTACTCCACTAGGTACTTAGGTCTGGGAAGTTAATGGCCAGTGTCTGGGGCTAAAATTCTATTCTTAGTCCACTAGGTACTTACCTCAGGGAAGGTGATGGCCAGTGTCTGGGACTAAATGTCTATTCTTACTCTGCTAGATTTCTATTTTTACTCTTCTGGGTGCTTAACTCAGGGAAGGTGTTGGCCATTGACCGGGGGCTAAATTTCAATTCTTACTCTTACAAGCACTTAGCTCAGGGAAGGTGTTGGCCAATGTTCTGGAGCTAAATTGTTACTCTTGCTTTCCCGGGTACCTACCTCAGGGAACGTTTTAGCTAGTGTCTTGGGGCAAAATTTCTGTTCATATTCTGCCTAGTACTTACATCAGGGAAGGTGTTAGTCAGTGTCTGGGTGCTAAATTTATATTCCTACTCTTCCGGATGCTTACCTCAGGGAAGGTGTTGGCCAGTGTCTGTTGCTTAATTTCAATTCCTACTCTGCTGCATACTTACCTCAGGGAAGGTGTTGCCAGTGTCTAGAAGCCAAATTTATATTCTTACGGAGCCAAGTACTTTCCTCAGTGAAGGTGTTGGCCAGCGTCTGGGGGGTAAATCTCTATTCATACTTTGCAGGGTACTTTCCTCAGGGAAGGTGTTGGCCTTCGTCAGAGGCTAAATATCTATTCCTACTCCGTTGTGTGCTTACCTAAGGAAAGGTGTTAGCCAGTGTCTTGGGGCTAAATTATAATTCTTACTCTGCCTAGTTCTTACCTCAGGAAAGGTGTTGGTCAGTGTCTGGGTGCTAAATTCAGGGAAGGTATTGGCCAGTGTCTGGGGGCTAAATTTCTAATCTTACTGAGCTGAGTACTTAACTCAGGGATAGTGTTTGCCACCATCTGGGTGCTAAATTTCTATTCATAATCTGTGGGGTACTTACCTCTGGGAAGGTGTTTGCCATGGTCTTGGGGCTACATTTCTATTCCTACTCTGCCGAGTACTTACCTCAGGGAAGGTGTTGGCCAGAGTATAGGTACTGAATTTCTATTCCTACTCTGCTGGGTACTTACCTAATTTCTAAACTTACATTATCGGGTACTTACCTCAGAGAAGGTGTTGGTCAATATTCGGGGGGCTAAATTTCTATTCTGACTCTTCCAGGTACTTACCTCAGGGAAGGTGTTGGCCAGTGTCTGGCGGCTTAATTTCTATTATTACTCCACTGGGTACTTACCTCAGGGAATGTGTCTGACAGTGTGTGGGGCTAAATGTCCATTCTTATTCCACCATCTGCTTACCTCAGGGAAGGGGTTGGCCAATGTGTGGGGCAAAATATATATTCTTACTCTACTGTGTACTTAACTTAAGGGAAGGTGTTGGACATTGACTGGGGACTAAATTTCTATTCTTATTCTGCCGGGTACTTACCTCAGGGAAGGTGTTGGCCAATATCTGGGGGCTACATTTCTATTCTTACTCTCCTGGGTACTTACCTCAGGGAAGGTGTTGGCCAGTGTCTGGGGCTAAATTTCTATTCTTACTCCGCCATTTACTTACCTCAGCGAAGGTGGTGGCCAGTGACTGAATTTCTATTCTTACTCTGCCCGGTACTTACCTCAGGGAAGGTGTTGGCCAATATCCAGGGGCTACATTTCTATTCTTACTGTGCCATGCACTTACCTAAGGGAAGGTGTTGGCCAGTGTGTGGGGGCTATATTTCTATTCTTACTCCACTTGGTACTTACCTCAGGGAAGGTGTTGGTCAGTGTCTGGGACTACATTTCTATTCTTACTCCGCCAGGTTCTTACCTCAGGGAAAGTGTTGGCCAGTGTGTGGTGCTTAATGTCTATTCTTTCTCCGCTATCTACTTACCTCGCGGAAGGTGTTGGCCAGTGACTGGGGGCTAAATTTCTATTCTTACTCTGCCAGGTACTTACCTCAGGGAAGGTGTTGGCCATTGTCTGGAGCTAAATTTCCATTCCTATTTTGCTGGGTACTTACCTCAAGAAACGTGTTAGCCAGTGTCTGGGGCTACATTTCTATTCTTACTCTGCTATGTACTTACCTCAAGGAAGGTGTTGGCCAATATATGGGGCTAAATTTGTATTCTTACTGTGCCATGTACTTAGCTCAGGGAAGGTGTTGACCAGTGTCTGGGGGCTAAATTTGTATTCTTATTCCACTGGGTACTTACCTCAAGGAAGGTGTTGGCCAGTGTCTCAGGCTAAATTTCTATTCTTACTCCGGCAGGTACTTACCTCAGGGAAGGAGTTGGCCAGTGTGTGGGGCTTAATCTCTATTCTTACTCCTCCATCTACTTACCTCGGGGAAGGTGTTTGCCAAAAATGGGGGGCCAAATTTATATTCCTACTCTGCGGGGTACTTACCTCAGGGAAGGTGTTTGTCAGTGTCTGGGTGCTAAAATTATATTCCAACACTGTCGAATGCTTACCCCAGGGAAGGTGTTGGCCAGTGTCTGGGGCTAAATAACTACTCCTACTATGCATGTTGCTTACCTTACGAAAGTTGTTGGCCAGTGTCTTGGGGCTAAATGTCTATTCATACTCTGCCTAGAACTTACCTCAGGGAAGGTGTTTGTCAGTGTCTGGTAGCAAAATTTATATTCCAACTCTGCCAGATACTTACCTCAGGGAAGACTTTAGCCAGTGTCTGGGGGCTACATTTCTATTCTTACTGCACTGAGTACTTACCTCAGGGAAGGTGTTTGCCAGTGTCTGGATGCTAAATTTCTAATCATACTCCGCTGGGTACTTATCTCAGGGAAGGTGTTGGCCAGTGTCTGGGGTGAAATTTCTATTACTACTCTGCCGGGCACTTACCTCAGGGAAGGTGTTGGCCAGTGTCTGGGGCTAAATTTCTATTCTTACTCTTCCGTGTACTTTCTTTTCTCACTCCACCTAGTACTTACCTCAGGGAAGGTGTTAGTCAGTTTCTGGCTGCAAAATTTCTATTCTTACTCCACTGTGTTCTTACCTCAGGGAAGGTGTTGGCCAGTGACTAAGGGCTACATTTCTATTCTCACTGCCCGGTACTTACCTCAGGGAAGGCGTTGGCCAAAGTCTGGGGCTAAATTTCGATTCTTACTCTGCCAGGTACTTACCTCAGGGAAGGTGTTGGCCAGTGTTTTGGGCTAAATTTATATTCCTACTCCGCCAGGTGCTTAACTCAGGAAAGGTACTAGCCAGTGTCTTGGAGCTAAAGTCCTATTCATACTCTGCCTAGTACTTACCTCAGGAAAATAATTAGTCAGTGTCTGGGTGCTAAATTTATATTCATACTCTGCCGGCTTCTTACCTCAGGGAAGGTGTTGGCCAGTGTCTGGGGGCTAAATTTCTCTTCTTACTGTGCTGAGTACCTACTTCAGGAAAGGTGTTTGCCAGTGTCTGGGGCTACATTTTTATTCCTACTCTGCAGGGTATTTACCTCAGGGAAGGAGTTAGCCAGTGTATGGTGCTAAATTTCTATTCTTACTCCACCATGTATTTACCTCATCGAAGGTGTTTGCCAGTGTCTGGATGCTAAATTTCTAATCATACTCCGCTGGTTACTTATCTCAGGGAAGGTGTTGGCCAGTGTCTGGGGTGAAATTTCTATTCCTACTCTGCCGGGCACTTACCTCAGGGAAGGTGTTGGCCAGTGTCTGGGGCTAAATTTCTATTCTTACTCTTCCGTATACTTTCTTTTCTCACTCCACCTAGTACTTACTCAGGGAAGGTGTTAGTCAGTTTCTGGCTGCAAAATTTCTATTCTTACTCCACTGTGTACTTACCTCAGGGAAGGTGTTGGCCAGTGACTAAGGGCTACATTTCTATTCTCACTGCCTGGTACTTACCTCAGGGAAGGTGTTGGCCAAAGTCTGGGGCTAAATTTCGATTCTTACTCTGCCAGGTGCTTACCTCAGGAAAGGTATTAGCCAGTGTCTTGGGGCTAAAGTCCTATTCATACTCTGCCTAGTACTTACCTCAGGGAGGAAATTAGTCGGTTCCTGGGTGCTAAATTTATATTCCTACTCTGCCGGATACTTACCTCAGTGAAGGTGTTGGGCAGTGTCTGGGGGCTAAGTTTCTATTCTTACTGTGCCGAGTACTTACTTCAGGAAAGGTGTTGGCCAGTGTCTGAGGGTAAATTTCTATACCTACTCTGCAGGGTATTTACCTCAGGGAAGGTGTTAGCCAGTGTATGGGGCTAAATTTCTATTCTTACTCTACCGTGTACTTACCTCAGGGAAGGTATTGGCCAGTTACTGGGGGCTACATTTCTATTCTCACTCTGCCAGGTGCTTACCTCAGGGAAGGTGTTAGCCAATGTCTGGGGGTTAAATTTCTATTCTTACTCTGCTGGGTACTTACCTCAGGGAAGGTGTTGGCCATTGTCTTGAGCTAAATTTCCTTTCCTATTTTGCTGGGTACTTTCCTCAGGGAAGGTGTTAGCCAGTGTCTGGGGATACATTTCTATTCTTACTCTGCTATGTACTTACCTCAGGGAAGGTGTTGGCCAGTGAATGGGGGCTGGGTTTCTATTCTTACACTGCCGGGTACTAACCTCTAAGAAGGTGTTGGCCAATATACAGGGTCTAAATTTCTATTCTTACTGTGCCATGTACTTACCTCAGGGAATGTGTTGGCCAGTGTCTGGGGGCTAAATTTGTATTCTTACTCTGGCAGGTACTTACCTCAGGGAAGGTGTTGGCCAGTGTGTGGGGCTTAATGTCTATTCTAACTCCTCCATCTACTTACCTCGGGGAAGGTGTTTGCCAGAAATGGGGGGCTACATTTATATTCCTACTCTTCGGGGTACTTACCTCAGGGGAGGTGTTGGCCAATGTCTGGGGTCTAAATTTCTATTCTTACTCTGCCAGATACTTACCTCAGGGAAGGTGTTGGCCGGTGACTGGGGGCTGAATATATATTCTTACTCTGCCGGGTACTTACCTCAGGGAAGGTGTTGGACAATATCCGGGGGCTAAATTTCTATTCTTACTGTGCCATGTACTTACCTCAGGGAAGGTTTTGGCCAGTGTCTGGGGGCTAAATGTTGATTCATACACTGCCTAGTACTTACCTCAGGGAAGGTGTTAGTCAGTTTCTGGGTGATACATTTATATTCCTACACTGCCAGATACTTACCTCAGGGAAGTTGTTGGCCAGTGTCTGGGGGCTAAATGTACATTCTTACTGCAACAAGTACTTACCTTAGGGAAGTTGTTGGCCAGTGCCTGGGTGCTAAATTTCTGATCATACTCTGCCGGGTACTTACCTCAGGGAAGGTGTTGGCCAGAGTCTTTGGGAAATTTATATTCCTACTCCGCCGAGTACTTACGTCAGGGAAGGTGTTGGCCAGAGTATGGGTGATAAATTTATATTCCTACTCCATCAGGTACTTACCTCAGGGTAGGTGTTGGCAAGTTCCTGGGGCTACATTTCTATTCTTACTCTGCCATGAATTTACCTCCAGTGGGCCAGTGACTGGGGGCTGAATTTCTATTCTTACTCCACTAGGTACTTAGGTCTGGGAAGTTAATGGCCAGTGTCTGGGGCTAAAATTCTATTCTTAGTCCACTAGGTACTTACCTCAGGGAAGGTGATGGCCAGTGTCTGGGACTAAATGTCTATTCTTACTCTGCTAGATTTCTATTTTTACTCTTCTGGGTGCTTAACTCAGGGAAGGTGTTGGCCATTGACCGGGGGCTAAATTTCAATTCTTACTCTTACAAGCACTTAGCTCAGGGAAGGTGTTGGCCAATGTTCTGGAGCTAAATTTTTACTCTTGCTTTCCCGGGTACCTACCTCAGGGAACGTTTTAGCTAGTGTCTTGGGGCAAAATTTCTGTTCATATTCTGCCTAGTACTTACATCAGGGAAGGTGTTAGTCAGTGTCTGGGTGCTAAATTTATATTCCTACTCTTCCGGATGCTTACCTCAGGGAAGGTGTTGGCCAGTGTCTGTTGCTTAATTTCAATTCCTACTCTGCTGCATACTTACCTCAGGGAAGGTGTTGCCAGTGTCTAGAAGCCAAATTTATATTCTTACGGAGCCAAGTACTTTCCTCAGTGAAGGTGTTGGCCAGCGTCTGGGGGGTAAATCTCTATTCATACTTTGCAGGGTACTTTCCTCAGGGAAGGTGTTGGCCTTCGTCAGAGGCTAAATATCTATTCCTACTCCGTTGTGTGCTTACCTAAGGAAAGGTGTTAGCCAGTGTCTTGGGGCTAAATTATAATTCTTACTCTGCCTAGTTCTTACCTCAGGAAAGGTGTTGGTCAGTGTCTGGGTGCTAAATTCAGGGAAGGTATTGGCCAGTGTCTGGGGGCTAAATTTCTAATCTTACTGAGCTGAGTACTTAACTCAGGGATAGTGTTTGCCACCATCTGGGTGCTAAATTTCTATTCATAATCTGTGGGGTACTTACCTCTGGGAAGGTGTTTGCCATGGTCTTGGGGCTACATTTCTATTCCTACTCTGCCGAGTACTTACCTCAGGGAAGGTGTTGGCCAGAGTATAGGTACTGAATTTCTATTCCTACTCTGCTGGGTACTTACCTAATTTCTAAACTTACATTATCGGGTACTTACCTCAGAGAAGGTGTTGGTCAATATTCGGGGGGCTAAATTTCTATTCTGACTCTTCCAGGTACTTACCTCAGGGAAGGTGTTGGCCAGTGTCTGGCGGCTTAATTTCTATTATTACTCCACTGGGTACTTACCTCAGGGAATGTGTCTGACAGTGTGTGGGGCTAAATGTCCATTCTTATTCCACCATCTGCTTACCTCAGGGAAGGGGTTGGCCAATGTGTGGGGCAAAATATATATTCTTACTCTACTGTGTACTTAACTTAAGGGAAGGTGTTGGACATTGACTGGGGACTAAATTTCTATTCTTATTCTGCCGGGTACTTACCTCAGGGAAGGTGTTGGCCAATATCTGGGGGCTACATTTCTATTCTTACTCTCCTGGGTACTTACCTCAGGGAAGGTGTTGGCCAGTGTCTGGGGCTAAATTTCTATTCTTACTCCGCCATTTACTTACCTCAGCGAAGGTGGTGGCCAGTGACTGAATTTCTATTCTTACTCTGCCCGGTACTTACCTCAGGGAAGGTGTTGGCCAATATCCAGGGGCTACATTTCTATTCTTACTGTGCCATGCACTTACCTAAGGGAAGGTGTTGGCCAGTGTGTGGGGGCTATATTTCTATTCTTACTCCACTTGGTACTTACCTCAGGGAAGGTGTTGGTCAGTGTCTGGGACTACATTTCTATTCTTACTCCGCCAGGTTCTTACCTCAGGGAAAGTGTTGGCCAGTGTGTGGTGCTTAATGTCTATTCTTTCTCCGCTATCTACTTACCTCGCGGAAGGTGTTGGCCAGTGACTGGGGGCTAAATTTCTATTCTTACTCTGCCAGGTACTTACCTCAGGGAAGGTGTTGGCCATTGTCTGGAGCTAAATTTCCATTCCTATTTTGCTGGGTACTTACCTCAAGAAACGTGTTAGCCAGTGTCTGGGGCTACATTTCTATTCTTACTCTGCTATGTACTTACCTCAAGGAAGGTGTTGGCCAATATATGGGGCTAAATTTGTATTCTTACTGTGCCATGTACTTAGCTCAGGGAAGGTGTTGACCAGTGTCTGGGGGCTAAATTTGTATTCTTATTCCACTGGGTACTTACCTCAAGGAAGGTGTTGGCCAGTGTCTCAGGCTAAATTTCTATTCTTACTCCGGCAGGTACTTACCTCAGGGAAGGAGTTGGCCAGTGTGTGGGGCTTAATCTCTATTCTTACTCCTCCATCTACTTACCTCGGGGAAGGTGTTTGCCAAAAATGGGGGGCCAAATTTATATTCCTACTCTGCGGGGTACTTACCTCAGGGAAGGTGTTTGTCAGTGTCTGGGTGCTAAAATTATATTCCAACACTGTCGAATGCTTACCCCAGGGAAGGTGTTGGCCAGTGTCTGGGGCTAAATAACTACTCCTACTATGCATGTTGCTTACCTTACGAAAGTTGTTGGCCAGTGTCTTGGGGCTAAATGTCTATTCATACTCTGCCTAGAACTTACCTCAGGGAAGGTGTTTGTCAGTGTCTGGTAGCAAAATTTATATTCCAACTCTGCCAGATACTTACCTCAGGGAAGACTTTAGCCAGTGTCTGGGGGCTACATTTCTATTCTTACTGCACTGAGTACTTACCTCAGGGAAGGTGTTTGCCAGTGTCTGGATGCTAAATTTCTAATCATACTCCGCTGGGTACTTATCTCAGGGAAGGTGTTGGCCAGTGTCTGGGGTGAAATTTCTATTACTACTCTGCCGGGCACTTACCTCAGGGAAGGTGTTGGCCAGTGTCTGGGGCTAAATTTCTATTCTTACTCTTCCGTGTACTTTCTTTTCTCACTCCACCTAGTACTTACCTCAGGGAAGGTGTTAGTCAGTTTCTGGCTGCAAAATTTCTATTCTTACTCCACTGTGTTCTTACCTCAGGGAAGGTGTTGGCCAGTGACTAAGGGCTACATTTCTATTCTCACTGCCCGGTACTTACCTCAGGGAAGGTGTTGGCCAAAGTCTGGGGCTAAATTTCGATTCTTACTCTGCCAGGTACTTACCTCAGGGAAGGTGTTGGCCAGTGTTTTGGGCTAAATTTATATTCCTACTCCGCCAGGTGCTTAACTCAGGAAAGGTACTAGCCAGTGTCTTGGAGCTAAAGTCCTATTCATACTCTGCCTAGTACTTACCTCAGGAAAATAATTAGTCAGTGTCTGGGTGCTAAATTTATATTCATACTCTGCCGGCTTCTTACCTCAGGGAAGGTGTTGGCCAGTGTCTGGGGGCTAAATTTCTCTTCTTACTGTGCTGAGTACCTACTTCAGGAAAGGTGTTTGCCAGTGTCTGGGGCTACATTTTTATTCCTACTCTGCAGGGTATTTACCTCAGGGAAGGAGTTAGCCAGTGTATGGTGCTAAATTTCTATTCTTACTCCACCATGTATTTACCTCATCGAAGGTGTTTGCCAGTGTCTGGATGCTAAATTTCTAATCATACTCCGCTGGTTACTTATCTCAGGGAAGGTGTTGGCCAGTGTCTGGGGTGAAATTTCTATTCCTACTCTGCCGGGCACTTACCTCAGGGAAGGTGTTGGCCAGTGTCTGGGGCTAAATTTCTATTCTTACTCTTCCGTATACTTTCTTTTCTCACTCCACCTAGTACTTACTCAGGGAAGGTGTTAGTCAGTTTCTGGCTGCAAAATTTCTATTCTTACTCCACTGTGTACTTACCTCAGGGAAGGTGTTGGCCAGTGACTAAGGGCTACATTTCTATTCTCACTGCCTGGTACTTACCTCAGGGAAGGTGTTGGCCAAAGTCTGGGGCTAAATTTCGATTCTTACTCTGCCAGGTACTTACCTCAGGGAAGGTGTTGGCCAGTGTTTTGGGCTAAATTTATATTCCTACTCCGCTGGGTGCTTACCTCAGGAAAGGTATTAGCCAGTGTCTTGGGGCTAAAGTCCTATTCATACTCTGCCTAGTACTTACCTCAGGGAGGAAATTAGTCGGTTCCTGGGTGCTAAATTTATATTCCTACTCTGCCGGATACTTACCTCAGTGAAGGTGTTGGGCAGTGTCTGGGGGCTAAGTTTCTATTCTTACTGTGCCGAGTACTTACTTCAGGAAAGGTGTTGGCCAGTGTCTGAGGGTAAATTTCTATACCTACTCTGCAGGGTATTTACCTCAGGGAAGGTGTTAGCCAGTGTATGGGGCTAAATTTCTATTCTTACTCTACCGTGTACTTACCTCAGGGAAGGTATTGGCCAGTTACTGGGGGCTACATTTCTATTCTCACTCTGCCAGGTGCTTACCTCAGGGAAGGTGTTAGCCAATGTCTGGGGGTTAAATTTGTATTCTTACTCTGCTGGGTACTTACCTCAGGGAAGGTGTTGGCCATTGTCTTGAGCTAAATTTCCTTTCCTATTTTGCTGGGTACTTTCCTCAGGGAAGGTGTTAGCCAGTGTCTGGGGATACATTTCTATTCTTACTCTGCTATGTACTTACCTCAGGGAAGGTGTTGGCCAGTGAATGGGGGCTGGGTTTCTATTCTTACACTGCCGGGTACTAACCTCTAAGAAGGTGTTGGCCAATATACAGGGTCTAAATTTCTATTCTTACTGTGCCATGTACTTACCTCAGGGAATGTGTTGGCCAGTGTCTGGGGGCTAAATTTGTATTCTTACTCTGGCAGGTACTTACCTCAGGGAAGGTGTTGGCCAGTGTGTGGGGCTTAATGTCTATTCTAACTCCTCCATCTACTTACCTCGGGGAAGGTGTTTGCCAGAAATGGGGGGCTACATTTATATTCCTACTCTTCGGGGTACTTACCTCAGGGGAGGTGTTGGCCAATGTCTGGGGTCTAAATTTCTATTCTTACTCTGCCAGATACTTACCTCAGGGAAGGTGTTGGCCGGTGACTGGGGGCTGAATATATATTCTTACTCTGCCGGGTACTTACCTCAGGGAAGGTGTTGGACAATATCCGGGGGCTAAATTTCTATTCTTACTGTGCCATGTACTTACCTCAGGGAAGGTTTTGGCCAGTGTCTGGGGGCTAAATGTTGATTCATACACTGCCTAGTACTTACCTCAGGGAAGGTGTTAGTCAGTTTCTGGGTGATACATTTATATTCCTACACTGCCAGATACTTACCTCAGGGAAGTTGTTGGCCAGTGTCTGGGGGCTAAATGTACATTCTTACTGCAACAAGTACTTACCTTAGGGAAGTTGTTGGCCAGTGCCTGGGTGCTAAATTTCTGATCATACTCTGCCGGGTACTTACCTCAGGGAAGGTGTTGGCCAGAGTCTTTGGGAAATTTATATTCCTACTCCGCCGAGTACTTACGTCAGGGAAGGTGTTGGCCAGAGTATGGGTGATAAATTTATATTCCTACTCCATCAGGTACTTACCTCAGGGTAGGTGTTGGCAAGTTCCTGGGGCTACATTTCTATTCTTACTCTGCCATGAATTTACCTCCAGTGGGCCAGTGACTGGGGGCTGAATTTCTATTCTTACTCCACTAGGTACTTAGGTCTGGGAAGTTAATGGCCAGTGTCTGGGGCTAAAATTCTATTCTTAGTCCACTAGGTACTTACCTCAGGGAAGGTGATGGCCAGTGTCTGGGACTAAATGTCTATTCTTACTCTGCTAGATTTCTATTTTTACTCTTCTGGGTGCTTAACTCAGGGAAGGTGTTGGCCATTGACCGGGGGCTAAATTTCAATTCTTACTCTTACAAGCACTTAGCTCAGGGAAGGTGTTGGCCAATGTTCTGGAGCTAAATTTTTACTCTTGCTTTCCCGGGTACCTACCTCAGGGAACGTTTTAGCTAGTGTCTTGGGGCAAAATTTCTGTTCATATTCTGCCTAGTACTTACATCAGGGAAGGTGTTAGTCAGTGTCTGGGTGCTAAATTTATATTCCTACTCTTCCGGATGCTTACCTCAGGGAAGGTGTTGGCCAGTGTCTGTTGCTTAATTTCAATTCCTACTCTGCTGCATACTTACCTCAGGGAAGGTGTTGCCAGTGTCTAGAAGCCAAATTTATATTCTTACGGAGCCAAGTACTTTCCTCAGTGAAGGTGTTGGCCAGCGTCTGGGGGGTAAATCTCTATTCATACTTTGCAGGGTACTTTCCTCAGGGAAGGTGTTGGCCTTCGTCAGAGGCTAAATATCCATTCCTACTCCGTTGTGTGCTTACCTAAGGAAAGGTGTTAGCCAGTGTCTTGGGGCTAAATTATAATTCTTACTCTGCCTAGTTCTTACCTCAGGAAAGGTGTTGGTCAGTGTCTGGGTGCTAAATTCAGGGAAGGTATTGGCCAGTGTCTGGGGGCTAAATTTCTAATCTTACTGAGCTGAGTACTTAACTCAGGGATAGTGTTTGCCACCATCTGGGTGCTAAATTTCTATTCATAATCTGTGGGGTACTTACCTCTGGGAAGGTGTTTGCCATGGTCTTGGGGCTACATTTCTATTCCTACTCTGCCGAGTACTTACCTCAGGGAAGGTGTTGGCCAGAGTATAGGTACTGAATTTCTATTCCTACTCTGCTGGGTACTTACCTAATTTCTAAACTTACATTATCGGGTACTTACCTCAGAGAAGGTGTTGGTCAATATTCGGGGGGCTAAATTTCTATTCTGACTCTTCCAGGTACTTACCTCAGGGAAGGTGTTGGCCAGTGTCTGGCGGCTTAATTTCTATTATTACTCCACTGGGTACTTACCTCAGGGAATGTGTCTGACAGTGTGTGGGGCTAAATGTCCATTCTTATTCCACCATCTGCTTACCTCAGGGAAGGGGTTGGCCAATGTGTGGGGCAAAATATATATTCTTACTCTACTGTGTACTTAACTTAAGGGAAGGTGTTGGACATTGACTGGGGACTAAATTTCTATTCTTATTCTGCCGGGTACTTACCTCAGGGAAGGTGTTGGCCAATATCTGGGGGCTACATTTCTATTCTTACTCTCCTGGGTACTTACCTCAGGGAAGGTGTTGGCCAGTGTCTGGGGCTAAATTTCTATTCTTACTCCGCCATTTACTTACCTCAGCGAAGGTGGTGGCCAGTGACTGAATTTCAATTCTTACTCTGCCCGGTACTTACCTCAGGGAAGGTGTTGGCCAATATCCAGGGGCTACATTTCTATTCTTACTGTGCCATGCACTTACCTAAGGGAAGGTGTTGGCCAGTGTGTGGGGGCTATATTTCTATTCTTACTCCACTTGGTACTTACCTCAGGGAAGGTGTTGGTCAGTGTCTGGGACTACATTTCTATTCTTACTCCGCCAGGTTCTTACCTCAGGGAAAGTGTTGGCCAGTGTGTGGTGCTTAATGTCTATTCTTTCTCCGCTATCTACTTACCTCGGGGAAGGTGTTGGCCAGTGACTGGGGGCTAAATTTCTATTCTTACTCTGCCAGGTACTTACCTCAGGGAAGGTGTTGGCCATTGTCTGGAGCTAAATTTCCATTCCTATTTTGCTGGGTACTTACCTCAAGAAACGTGTTAGCCAGTGTCTGGGGCTACATTTCTATTCTTACTCTGCTATGTACTTACCTCAAGGAAGGTGTTGGCCAATATATGGGGCTAAATTTGTATTCTTACTGTGCCATGTACTTAGCTCAGGGAAGGTGTTGACCAGTGTCTGGGGGCTAAATTTGTATTCTTATTCCACTGGGTACTTACCTCAAGGAAGGTGTTGGCCAGTGTCTCAGGCTAAATTTCTATTCTTACTCCGGCAGGTACTTACCTCAGGGAAGGAGTTGGCCAGTGTGTGGGGCTTAATCTCTATTCTTACTCCTCCATCTACTTACCTCGGGGAAGGTGTTTGCCAAAAATGGGGGGTCAAATTTATATTCCTACTCTGCGGGGTACTTACCTCAGGGAAGGTGTTTGTCAGTGTCTGGGTGCTAAAATTATATTCCAACACTGTCGAATGCTTACCCCAGGGAAGGTGTTGGCCAGTGTCTGGGGCTAAATAACTACTCCTACTATGCATGTTGCTTACCTTACGAAAGTTGTTGGCCAGTGTCTTGGGGCTAAATGTCTATTCATACTCTGCCTAGAACTTACCTCAGGGAAGGTGTTTGTCAGTGTCTGGTAGCAAAATTTATATTCCAACTCTGCCAGATACTTACCTCAGGGAAGACTTTAGCCAGTGTCTGGGGGCTACATTTCTATTCTTACTGCACTGAGTACTTACCGCAGGGAAGGTGTTTGCCAGTGTCTGGATGCTAAATTTCTAATCATACTCCGCTGGGTACTTATCTCAGGGAAGGTGTTGGCCAGTGTCTGGGGTGAAATTTCTATTACTACTCTGCCGGGCACTTACCTCAGGGAAGGTGTTGGCCAGTGTCTGGGGCTAAATTTCTATTCTTACTCTTCCGTGTACTTTCTTTTCTCACTCCACCTAGTACTTACCTCAGGGAAGGTGTTAGTCAGTTTCTGGCTGCAAAATTTCTATTCTTACTCCACTGTGTTCTTACCTCAGGGAAGGTGTTGGCCAGTGACTAAGGGCTACATTTCTATTCTCACTGCCCGGTACTTACCTCAGGGAAGGTGTTGGCCAAAGTCTGGGGCTAAATTTCGATTCTTACTCTGCCAGGTACTTACCTCAGGGAAGGTGTTGGCCAGTGTTTTGGGCTAAATTTATATTCCTACTCCGCCAGGTGCTTAACTCAGGAAAGGTACTAGCCAGTGTCTTGGAGCTAAAGTCCTATTCATACTCTGCCTAGTACTTACCTCAGGAAAATAATTAGTCAGTGTCTGGGTGCTAAATTTATATTCATACTCTGCCTGCTTCTTACCTCAGGGAAGGTGTTGGCCAGTGTCTGGGGGCTAAATTTCTCTTCTTACTGTGCTGAGTACCTACTTCAGGAAAGGTGTTTGCCAGTGTCTGGGGCTACATTTTTATTCCTACTCTGCAGGGTATTTACCTCAGGGAAGGAGTTAGCCAGTGTATGGTGCTAAATTTCTATTCTTACTCCACCATGTACTTACCTCATCGAAGGTGTTTGCCAGTGTCTGGATGCTAAATTTCTAATCATACTCCGCTGGTTACTTATCTCAGGGAAGGTGTTGGCCAGTGTCTGGGGTGAAATTTCTATTCCTACTCTGCCGGGCACTTACCTCAGGGAAGGTGTTGGCCAGTGTCTGGGGCTAAATTTCTATTCTTACTCTTCCGTATACTTTCTTTTCTCACTCCACCTAGTACTTACTCAGGGAAGGTGTTAGTCAGTTTCTGGCTGCAAAATTTCTATTCTTACTCCACTGTGTACTTACCTCAGGGAAGGTGTTGGCCAGTGACTAAGGGCTACATTTCTATTCTCACTGCCTGGTACTTACCTCAGGGAAGATGTTGGCCAAAGTCTGGGGCTAAATTTCGATTCTTACTCTGCCAGGTACTTACCTCAGGGAAGGTGTTGGCCAGTGTTTTGGGCTAAATTTATATTCCTACTCCGCTGGGTGCTTACCTCAGGAAAGGTATTAGCCAGTGTCTTGGGGCTAAAGTCCTATTCATACTCTGCCTAGTACTTACCTCAGGGAGGAAATTAGTCGGTTCCTGGGTGCTAAATTTATATTCCTACTCTGCCGGATACTTACCTCAGTGAAGGTGTTGGCCAGTGTCTGGGGGCTAAATTTCTATTCTTACTGTGCCGAGTACTTACTTCAGGAAAGGTGTTGGCCAGTGTCTGAGGCTAAATTTCTATACCTACTCTGCAGGGTATTTACCTCAGGGAAGGTGTTAGACAGTGTATGGGGCTAAATTTCTATTCTCATTCTACAGTGTACTTACGTCAGGGAAGGTATTGGCCAGTGACTGGGGGCTACATTTCTATTCTCACTGTGCCAGGTGCTTACCTCAGGGAAGGTGTTAGCCAATGTCTGGGGGCTAAATTTCTATTCTTACTCTGCTGGGTACTTACCTCAGGGAAGGTGTTAGCCAGTGTCTGGGGCTACATTTCTATTCTTACTCTGGCAGGTACTTACCTCAGGGAAGGTGTTGGCCAGTGTGTGGGGCTTAATGTCTATTCTTACTCCTCCATCTACTTACCTCGGGGAAGGTGTTTGCCAGAAATGGGGGGCTACATTTATATTCCTACTCTTCGGGGTACTTACCTCAGGGGAGGTGTTGGTCAATGTCTGGGGTCTAAATTTCTATTCTTACTCTGCCAGATACTTACCTCAGGGAAGGTGGTGGCCGTTGACTGGGTGCTGAATATCTATTGTTACTCTGCCGGGTACTTACCTCAGGGAAGGTGTTGGACAATATCCGAAGGCTAAATTTCTATTCTTACTGTGCTATGTACTTACCTCAGGGAAGGTGTGGCCAGTGTCTGGGGGCTAAATTTCTATTTTTATGCCACTGGGTACTTACTTGAGGGAAGGAATTGGCCAGTGTCTGTGGCTAAATTTCTATTCTTACTCTCCAGATACCTCAGGGAATGTGTTGGCCAGTGTGTGGGGCTTAATGACTATTTTACTCGGCCATCTACTTACCTCAGGGAAGGTGTTGGCCAGTGACTGGGGACTAAATTGCTATTCTTACTCTTCTGGGTACTTACCTCAGGGAAGGTGATGGCCAAAGTCCAGGGTCTAAATTTCTATTCTTACTCTGCCATGTACTTACCTCAGGGAAGGTGTGGGCCAGTGTGTGGGGCTAAATTTCTGTTCTTACTCCACTGGGAACTTACCTCAGGGTAACTGTTGGTCAGTGTCTGGGGCTAAATTTCTATTCTTACTCTGCTGGGTACTTACCTCAGGGAAGGTGTTGGCCAAAACACGGGGTCTAAATTTCTATTCTTACTCTGCCATGTACGTACCTCAGGAAAGGTATTGGCCAGTGACTGGGGGCTACATTTCTATTCTCACTCTGCCAGGTGCTTACCTCAGGGAAGGTGTTAGCCAATGTCTGGGGGCTAAATTTCTATTCTTTCTCTGCTGGGTACTTACCTCAGGGAAGGTGTTAGCCAGTGTCTGGGGCTACATTTCTATTCTTACTCTGCTATGTACTTACCTCAGGGAAGGTGTTGGCCAGTGAATGGGGGCTGGGTTTCTATTCTTACACTGCTGGGTACTAACCTCTAGGAAGGTGTTGGCCAATATACGGGGGCTAAATTTCTATTCTTACTGAGCCATGTACTTACCTCAGGGAATATGTTGGCCAGTGTCTGGGAGCTAAAATTGTATTCTTATTCCACTGGCTACTTACCTCAGGGAAGGTGTTGGCTAGTGTCTCAGGCTACATTTCTATTCTTACTCTGGCAGGTACTTACCTCAGGAAAGGTGTTGGCCAGTGTGTGGGGCTTAATGTCTATTCTTACTCCTCCATCTAATTACCTCGGGGAAGGTGTTTGCCAGAAATGGGGGGCTACATTTATATTCCTACTCTTCGGGGTACTTACCTCAGGCGAGGTGTTAGCCAACGTCTGGGGTCTAAATTTCTATTCTTACTCTTCCGGACACTTACCTCAGGGAAGGTTTTGGCCAGTGTCTGGGGGCTAAAGTTCTAGTTTTATGCCACTGGATACTTACTTGAGGGAAGGAATTGGCCAGTGTCTGGGGCTAAATTTCTATTCTTACTCTCCAGATACTTACCTCAGGGAAGGTGTTGGCCAGTGTGTGGGGCTTAATGACTATTTTACTCGGCCATCTACTTACCTCAGGGTAGGTGTTGGCCAGTGACTGGGGACTAAATTTCTATTCTTACTCTTCTGGGTACTTACCTCAGGGAAGGTGTTGGCCAAAGTCCAGGGTCTAAATTTCTATTCTAACTCTGCCATGTACTTACCTCAGGGAAGGTGTGGGCCAGTGTGTGGGGCTAAATTTCTGTTCTTACTCCACTGGGAACTTACCTCAGGGAAACTGTTGGTCAGTGTCTGGGGCTAAATTTCAATTCTTACTCTGCTGGGTACTTACCTCAGGGAAGGTGTTGGCCAATGGATGAGGCTAAATGTCTATTCTTACTCCACCGTCTACTTACCTCAGGGCAGGTGTTGGCCAGTCTCTGGAGCTAAATTTCTATTCCTAATCTGCTAGGTACTTACCTCAGAGAAGGTGTTGGCCAGTGTATAGATCTACATTTTTATTCTTAATCTACTGTGTACTTACCTCAGGGAAGGTGTTAGCCAGTGACTGGGGGCTAAATTTCTATTCTCACTCTGCCGGGTACTTCCCTGGGGGAAGGTATTGGCCAATGTCTGGGGGCAAAAGTTCTATTCTTACTCTGCTGGGTACTTACCTCCGGGAAGGTGTTGGACAGTGACTGGGGCCTGAACATCTATTCTTACACTGCTGGGTACTTACCTCAGGGAAGGTGTTAGCCAATATCGGTGGGCTAAATTTCTATTCTTACTGTGCCATGTACTTACCTCAGGGAAGGTGTTGGCCAGTGTCTGGGGCTACATTTCTAGTCTTACTCTGCCATTTACTTACCTCAGGGAAGGTTTTGGACAGAGACTGGGGGCGGAATTTCTATTCTTACTCTCCCGGGTACTTACCTCAGGGAAAGTGTTGGCCAATATCCGTGGGCTAAATTTCTATTCTTACTGTGCCATGTACTTACCTCAGGGAAGGTGTTGGCCAGTGTCTGGGGGCCAAATTTCTATTCTTACCCGACTGGTTACTTACTTCAAGGAAGGTATAGGCCAGTGTCTGGGGCTAAATTTCTATTCTTACTCCACCAGATACTTAGCTCAGGGAAGGTGTTGGCCAGTGTGTTGGGCTAAATGTCTATTCTTACTCCAACATCTACCTACCTTGGGGAAGGTGTTGGCCAGTGACTGGGGACTACATTTCTAGTCATACTCTTCTGGGTACTTACCTCAGGGTAGGTGTTTGCCAAAGTCCGGGGTCTAAATTTCTATTCTTACTCTGCTGGGTACGTACCTCAGGGAAGGTGTTGGCCAGTGTCTGGGGCTAAATATCTACCCCTACTCTGCTGGGTGCTTACCTTAGAAAAGGTGTTGGCCAATATCTTGGGGCTAAATGTCTATTCATACTCTGCCTAATACTCACCTCAGGGAAGGTGTTGGCCAGTGTCTGGGGGCTACATTTCTATTCAATCTGCACCGAGTACTTACCTCAGGGAAGGTGTTGGCCAGTGTCTGGGTGCTAAATTCTGAATCATACTCTGCCCGGTACTTACCTCAAGGAAGGTGTTGCCCAGTGTCTGGGGCTACATTTCTATTCATACTCTGCCGGGTACTTACCTCAGGGAAGGTGTTGGCCTGTGTGTGTGGCTACATTTCTATTCTTACTCCACTGTGTACCTACCTCAGGGCAGGTGTTGGCCAGTGACTGGAGCTAAATATCTACACCTACTCTGCCGGGTGCTTACCTTAAGAAAGGTGTTGGTCAGTGTCTTGCGGCTAAATGTCTATTTATACTCTGCCTAGTACTTACCTCAGGAAAGGTGTTGGCCAGTGTCTGGGTACTGAATTTATATTCCTACTCTGCCTGATACATACCTCTGGAAAGGTGTTGGTCGGTGTCTGGAGGCTAAATTTCTATTCCTTCTCTACTGGGAACTTACCTCAGTGAAGGTGTTGGCCAGTGTCTTGGGGCTAAATTTGTATTGTTACTCTGCCTTGTACTTACCTCAGGGAAGGTGTTGGTCAGTGTCTGGGTGCTAAATTTCTATTCCTAATCTGCCAGATACTTACCTCAGGAAAGGTGTTGGCCAGTATCTGGGGCTACTTTTCTAGTCTTACTCTGCCATATACTTACCTCAGGGAAGGTGTTGGACAGTGACTGAGGGCTGCATTTCTATTCTTACTCTGCAGGGTACTTAACTCAGGGAAGGTGCTGGCCAATCCCCGTGGGCTAAATTTCTATTCTTACTGTGCCATGAACTTACCTCAGGGAAGGTGTTGGCCAGTGTCTGGGGCTACATTTCTAGTCTTACTCTGCCATTTACTTACCTCAGGGAAGGTTTTGGACAGAGACTGGGGATTGAATTTCTATTCTTACTCTCCCGGGTACTTACCTCAGGAAAAGTGTTGGCCAATATCCGTGGGCTAAATTTCTATTCTTACTGTGCCATGTACTTACCTCAGGGAAGGTGTTGGCCAGTGTCTGGGGACCAAATTTCTATTCTTACCCGACTGGTTACTTACTTCAGGGAAGGTATAGGCCAGTGTCTGGGGCTAAATTTCTATTCTCACTCCACCAGATACTTGGCTCAGGGAAGGTGTTGGCCAGTGTGTTGGGCTAAATGTCTATTCTTACTCCAACATCTACCTACATTGGGGAAGGTGTTGGCCAGTGACTGGGGACTAAATTTCTATTCATACTCTTCTGGGTACTTACCTCAGGGAAGGTGTTTTCCAAAGTCCGGGGTCTAAATTTCTATTCTTACTCTGCTGGGTACGTACCTCAGGGAAGGTGTTGGCCAGTGTCTGGGGCTAAATATCTACCCCTACTCTGCTGGGTGCTTACCTTAGAAAATGTGTTGGTCAGTATCTTGGGCTAAATGTCCATTCATACTCTGCCTAGTTCTTACCTCAGGGAAGGTGTTGGCCAGTGTCTGGGGGGCTAAATTTCTATTCTTACTGCACCGAGTACTTACCTCATGGAAGGTGTTGGCCAGTGTCTGGGTGCTAAATTTCTAATCATACTCTGCCCGGTACTTACCTCAGGAAAGGTGTTGCCCAGTGTCTTTGGCTAAATTTCTATTCCTACTCTGCCGGGTACTTACCTCAGGGTAGGTGTTGGCCAGTGTGTGGGGCTAAATTTCTATTCTTACTCCACTGTGTACCTACCTTAGCGAAGGTATTGGCCAGTGACGGAGCTAAATATCTACTTCCACTTCTGCTGGCTGCTTACCTTAGAAAAGGTATTGGCCAGTGTCTTGGGGCTAAATGTCTCTTTATACTCTGCCTAGTACTTACCTCAGGAAAGGTGTTGGCCAGTGTCTGGGTACTGAATTTATATTCCGACTCTGCCTGATACATACCTCAGGGAAGGTGTTGGTCACTGTCTGGAGGCTAAATTTCTATTCCTTCTCTACTGGGAACTTACCTCAGTGAAGGTGTTGGCCAGTGTCTTGGGGCTAAATTTGTATTCTTACTCTGCCTTGTACTTACCTCAGGGAAGGTGTTGGTCAGTGTCTGGGTGCTAAATTTTTATTCCTAATCTGCCAGATACTTACCTCAGGAAAGGTGTTGACCAGTATCTGGGGCTACTTTTCTAGTCTTACTCTGCCATATACTTACCTCAGGGAAGGTGTTGGACAGTGACTGAGGGCTGAATTTCTATTCTTACTCTGCAGGGTACTTAACTCAGGGAAGGTGTTGGCCAATATCCGTGGGCTAAATTTCTATTCTTACTGTGCCATGTACTTACTTCAGGGAAGGTGTTGGCCAGTGTCTGGGGCTACATTTCTAGTCTTACTCTGCCATTTACTTACCTCAGGGAAGGTGTTGGACAGTGACTGGGGGCTGAATTTCTATTCTTAGGTCCCGGGTACTTACCTCAGGGAAAGTGTTGGCCAATATCCGTGGGCTAAATTTCAATTCTTACTGTGCCATGTACTTACCTCAGGGAAGGTGTTGGCCAGTGTCTGGGGGCCAAATTTCTATTCTTACCCGTCTGTTTACTTACTTCAGGGAAGGTATAGGCCAGTGCCTGGGGCTAAATTTCTATTCTTACTCCACCAGATACTTACCTCAGGGAAGGTGTTGGCCAGTGTGTTGGGCTAAATGTCTATTCTTACTCCAACATCTACCTACCTTGGGGAAGGTAATGGTCAGTGACTGGGGACTAAATTTCTATTCTTACTCTTCTGGGTACTTACCTCAGGGAAGGTGTTTTCCAAAGTCAGGGGTCTAAATTTCTATTCTTACTCTGCCGGGTACGTACCTCAGGGAAGGTGTTGGCCAGTGTCTGGGGCTAAATATCTACTCCTACTCTGCTGGGTGCTTACCTTAGAAAATGTGTTGGCCAGTATCTTGGGGCTAAATGTCCATTCATACTCTACCTAGTTCTTACCTCAGGGAAGGTGTTGGCCAGTGTCTGGGGGGCTAAATTTCTATTCTTACTGCACCGAGTACTTACCTCATGGAAGGTGTTGGCCAGTGTCTGGGTGCTAAATTTTTAATCATACTCTGCCCGGTACTTACCTCAGGAAAGGTGTTGCCCAGTGTCTTTGACTAAATTTCTATTCCTACTATTCCGGGTACTTACCTCAGGGTAGGTGTTGGCCAGTGTGTGGGGCTAAATATCTATTCTTACTCCACTGTGTTCCTACCTTAGGGAAGGTATTGGCCAGTGACAGAGCTAAATATCTACTTCCACTTCTGCTGGGTGCTTACCTTAGAAAAGGTATTGGCCAGTGTCTTGGGGCTAAATGTCTATTCATACTCTGCCTCGTACTTATCTCAGGGAAGGTGTTGGTCAGTGTCTGGGTGCTAAATTTCTATTCCTACTCTGCCAGATACATACCTCAGGGAAGGTGTTGGCCACTGTCTGGGGGCTAAATTTCCATTCTTACCCTGCTGGGTACTTACTTCATGGAAGGTGTTGGCCAGTGTCTAGGGATAAATTTCTATTACTACTCCTCCGGGTACTTACCTCAGGGAAGGTGTTGGCCATGAAGTAGGGGATTCATATTTATTCTCACTCTGCCATGTACTTGCCTCAGGGAAGGTATTGGCCAATGTCTGGTGGCTACATTTCTACTCCCACTCTGCTGGGTACTTACCTCAGGGAAGGTATTGGCCAGTGTCTAGGGATACATTTCTATTACTACTCCTCCGGGTACTTACCTCAGGAAAGGTGTTGGCCAGTGTCTGTCAGCTAAATTTCTATTCTTACTGCGCCAAGTACTTACCTCAGGGAAGGTGTTGGCCAGTGTCTGGGTGCTAAATTTTGAATCATACTCTGCCTGGTACTTACCTCAGGGAAGGTGTTGAACAGTGTCTGGGGCTAAATTTCTATTCATACTCTGCCGGGCACTTACCTTAGGGAAGGTGTTGGCCAGGGTGTGTGGCTACATTTCTATTCTTACTCCAATGTCTACCTACCTCAGGGAAGGTGTTGGCCGGTGTCTGGGGCTACATTTGTATTCCTACTCTACTGGGTACTTACCTCAGGGAAGGTGTTGGTCAGTGTCTGAGGGCTAAAATTCTATTCTTTCTGCGCCGAGTACTTACCTCAGTGAAGGTGTTGGCCAGTGTCTGGGGGCTAAATTTCTATTCTCACTGCACCGAGTACTTACCTCAGGGAAGGTGTTGGCCAATGTCTGGGGGCTAAACTAATGTTCTTACTCTGCCGGGTACGTACCTCAAGGAAGGTATTGGCCAGTGTCTGGGGCAACATTTCTATTCATACTCTACTGGGTACTTACCTCAGGGAAGGTGTTGGCCAGTGTCTGGGGCTAATTTTCTATTCCTACTTTGCCGGGTTCTTATCTCAAGGAAGGTGTTGGCTATTGTGAGGGGCTAAATTTCTATTCTTACTCCGCTGAATACTTACCTGAGGGAAGGTATTGGCAATGTGACTTGGGGCTAAATTTCTATACTCACACTGCTGTGTACCTACCTTAGGGAAGGTGTTGGCAAGTGACGGGGGATAAATATCTTCTCCTACTCTGCTGAGTGCTTACCTTAGAAAAGGTGTTGGCCAGTATCTTGGGGCTAAATGTCTATTCATACTCTGCCTTGTACATACCTCAGGGAAGGTGTTGGTCAGTGTCTGGTGCTAAATTTATATTCCTACTCTGCCAGATACATATGTCAGGGAAGGTGTTGGCAACTGTTTGGGCGACATAGGCAAAAACAACAGGTGATGGACAGAATGCAGAACATTGTCATACATTCACCCCAGTATAGAGACCTGGGACTAAATCCATTGTTTTTTTGCACTCCAAACCACACCAGGTCAGACATGGCCATATGCAAATCAGCCTTGACCCTGTGCCTCTTGGGAACAGTCCAGCCTGAACTGCCAAACCATGTATTTCCTGGACCGGAATCAAGCATCCAAGGACCGGTTTCTGACTATCAGCCATCATCAGCCTGGATAGCTTGACTCCAGTGGTGTGGAGAGCATGGGACTCACGTCTGAGCATACCAATCCCACTCGGGGCATCAAAGGCAAAAACAACAGGTGATGGACAGAATGCAGAACATTGTCATACATTCACCCCAGTACAGAGATCTGGGCCTAAATCCATTGTTTTTTTGCACTCCACACAAACAAAGGTCAGACATGGCCATATGCAAATCAGCCTTGACCCTGCCTCATGGGAACAGTCCAGACCGAACTGCCAAGTCATGTCTTTCCTGGACCGGACTCAAGCATCCAAGGACCGGTTTCTGGCTATCAGCCGTCATCAGCCTGGATAGCTTGACTCCAGTGGTGTGGAGAGCATGGGACTCACGTATGGGCATACCCGTCCCACTCGGGGCGACAAAGGCAAAAACAACAGGTGATGGACAGAATGCAGAACATTGTCATACATTCACCACAGTACAGAGATCTGGGCCTAAATCCATCGTTTTTTGCACTCCACACCACCCCAGGTCACACATGGCCAAATGCAAATCAGCCTTGACCCTGTGCCTCATGGGAACAGTCCAGCCCGAACTGCATTTGTCACCCCGAGTGGGACTGGTATGCTCAGACGTGAGTCCCGTGCTCTCCATGCCACTGGAATCAAGCTATCCAGGCTGATGAGGGCTGAAAGCCCAAAACCGGTCCTTGGATGCTTATTTCCTGTCCAGCAAGGACCTGGCTTGGCAGTTCAGGCTGGATTGTTCCCATGGGGCACAGGGTCAAGACTGATTTGCATATGGCTGGGTTCAAACTGGAAAGGCATGGTGAGCAAAAAAAACATGGATTTAGGCCCAGATCTCTGTACTGGGTGAATGTATGACATTGTTCTGCATTCTGTCCATCACCTGTTGTTTTTGCACTGTCTGGGGGCTACATTTCTAGTCTTACTCTGCTGGTTACTTACCTCAGGGAAGGTATTGGCCAGTGTATGGGGCTAAAATTCTATTCCTACTCTGCCGGGCACTTACCTCAGGGAAGGTGTTGGCCAGTTTGTGGGGCTAAATTGCTATTCTTACTCTACCATGTACTTACCTCAGGGAAGGTGTTGGCCTGTGTCTGGTCCTAAACTTCTATTCCTACTGTGCCGGGTACTTACCTCAGGGAAGGTGTTGGCCAGTGTGTGGGGCTAAATTTCTATTGTTACTCTACCGTACTTACCTCAGGGAAGGTGTTGGCTAGTAAGTAGGGGATGAATATATATTCTCACTCTGCCGTGTACTTGCCTCAGGGAAGTTGTTGGCCAATGTCTGGTGGCTACATTTCTATTCTTACTCTGTCGGGAGCTTACGTCATGGAAGGTGTTGAACAGTGTCTGGGGCTAAATATCTACTCCTACTCTGCTGGGTGCTTACCTTGGGGAAGGTGTTGGCCAGTGTCAGGGTGCTAAATGTATATTCCTATTCTGCCGGATACTTACCTCAGGTAAGGTGTTGGCCAGTGTCTTGGGATACCTTTCTATTCTAACTGTGCCGAGTACTAAACTCAGGGCAGGTGTTGGCAAGTGTATGGGGCTAAATTTATATTCCTACTCTGCTGGGTACTTACCTCAGAGAAGGTGTTGGCCAGAGTGTGCGGCTAAATTTCTATTCTCAATACACCGGGTACTTACCTCAGGAAAGGTGTTGGCCAGTGACTGAGGGCTACATTTTTATTTTCAGTCTATGGGGCTAGATTTATATTCTTAATCCATCGTGTACTGACCTCAGGAGAGGTGTTGGCCAGTGACTTGGGGCTAAATTTCTATTCTCAGTCTATGGGGCTAAAATTATATTCTTAATCCACCGTGTACTTACCTCAGGGAAGTGACTGGGGGCTACATTTCTATTCTCACTCTTCTGGGTACTTACCTCAGGGAAGGTGTTGGCCAAAGTCCTGGGTCAAAATTTCTATTCTTACTCTGCTGGGTATTTACCTCAGGGAAGGTGTTGGTCAGTGTCTGGGGCTATATTCCTAGTCGTACTCTGCCATTGAAAATTGGAAGGATGCACAAACAAACTACCTGGCGATTAAAAATGCAATAAACAAACAATGCCTTCATTTGTCACATACAAATGATCTAGTAGATTTCGTGACATGAAGAGGACCACCCGGGTTGGCAACATCATATATAGGGCATAAAACACAGCCCTATCTCAGCCAAGAACTAGGAAGGAAAGCACTCAAAAACATCATATGGGCCAGACTAGTTCCCCTTCAAATCAAAGAGCTAATTCCCGGGTGGAGGTCCCTGGAATACAAAACAAGATGCAGACTCTGCAACTATAAACACGAATCTCTGTTACACATGATTTGCTGCTGCCCTGAAATGCTCTTGCCCCGACGGATCTTTTTAAAACAAATCTGGCTACGACACGGGGTTCAAACGGTAAAAGAAGCTGTTTCGATACTTTTATCCTGCACTCTTCCATCACACCTGGCCAGATTTGGGAAATACATGGCCAAGCTTCGAAACAGGCTTACGGAAAATGAAGGGTCAGGCACGATGAAAGTCACTTCAGATCAATAAGTCAACTTGCCCCACTAACCAGATGGACAAGACATAATTTTAACAACTATAACATTTTTAATTATGCAAGCAATTCACTAATGTGGACACACTGGTATATTCTTGCCGTTTTCATTTACGAATGTACAGATACAAATGCTAATACACATATTATTCTTTTATGTATTGTTTTTGAAAGTTTCATATACAAATGTCTTTTTTAGGATTGCCTTCTTTCTAAGATGTTTTGTAAATGGTTTTAAGTAACTGTACAATATAAATAAATAAATACTATGTCTATGTCTACTCTGCCATGTACTTAACTCAGGGAAGTTGTTGGACAGTGACTGGGGGGTGAATTTCTATTCTTACTCTGCCGGGTACTTAACTCAGGGAAGGTGTTGGCCAATATCAGTGGGCTAAATTTCTATTCTTACTGTGCCATGTACTTACCTCAGGGAAGGTGTTGGCCAGTGTCTGGGGGCTAAATTTCTATTCTTACGCCACTTGGTACTTACTTCAGGGAAGGTATTGGCCGGTATCTGGGGCTAAATTTCTATTCTTACTCCGCGAGGTACTTTCCTCAGGGAAGGTGTTGGCCAGTGTGTGGGGCTTAATGTCTATTCTTAGTCCGCCATCTACTAAACTCGGGGAAGGTGTTGGCCTGTGGCTGGGGACTAAATTTCTATTCTTACTCTTCTGGGTACTTACCTCAGGGAAGGTGTTGGCCAAAGTCCTGGGTCAAAATTTATATTCTTACTCTGCGAGGTACGTACCTTAGAAAAGGTGTTGGCCAGTATCTTGGGGTTAAATGTCTATTCATACTCCTCCTAGTACTTACCTCAGGGAAGGTGTTGGCCAGTGTCTGGGGGCTAAATGTCTATTCATACTATGCCTAGTATTTACCTCAGGGAAGGTGTTGGTCAGTGTCTGGGTACTGAATTTAAATTCCTAGTCTGCCAGATACATACCTCATGGAAGGTGTTGGCCAGTGTCTGGGGGCTACATTTATATTCTTACTGCACCGAGTACTTACCTCAGGGAAGGTGCTGGCCAATGTCTGGGGGCTAAATGTCTATTCTTCCTCTGCCGTGAACTTACTTCAGGGAAGGTGTTGGCCAGTGTCGGGGGCTAAATTTCCACTCCTACTATACTGGAAACTTACCTCAGGGAAGGTGTTGGCCAGTGTCTGGGGCAAAATTTCTATTCTTCATGTGCCGAGTACTTACCTCAGTGAAGGTGTTGGCCAGTGTCTTGGGACTAAATTTATATTCATACTCTGGCTAGTACTTACCTCAGGGAAGGTGGTGGTCAGTGTCTGGGTGCTAAATTTAGATTCCTACTCTGCCAGATACTTACCTCAGGGAAGGTGTTGGCCAGTGTCTGGGGCTACATTTCTAGTCTTACTCTGCCGGCTACTTAACTCAGGGAAGGTGTTGGCCCATATCCGTGGGCTAAATTTCTATTCATACTGTGCATGTACTTACCTCAGGGAAGGTGTTGGCCTGTGTCTGGGGCTATATTTCTAGTCTTACTTTGCCATGTACTTTCCTCAGGGAAGGGGTTAGACAGTGACTGGGGGCTGAATTTCTATTGTTATTCTGCTGGGTACTTACCTCAGGGAAGGTGTTTGTCAGTGTCTAGGTGCTAAATTTATATTTCAACTCTGCCAAATACTTACCTCAGGGAAGGTGTTGGCCAGTGGCTGGGGCTAAATATCTACTCCTACTCTGCCAGTTGCTTACCTTAGAAAAGGTGTTGGCCAGTGTCTTGGGGCTAAAGGCTTATTCATGCTCTGCCTAGTACTTACCTCAGGGAAGGTGTTGGCCAGTGTCTGGGGGCTAAATTTCTATTCTTACTAGACCGAGTACATACCTCAGGGAATGTGTTGGCCAGTGTCTGGGGCTAAATTTCTATTCATACTCTGCTGGGTACTTACCTCAGGGAAGGTTTTGGCCAGTGTGTGTGACTAAATTTCTATTCTTATTCCACTGTGTACCTACCTCAGGGAAAGTGTTGGCCAGTGACTCGGGCTAAATATCTACTCCTACTCTGCTGGGTGCTTACCTTAGGAAAGGTGTTAGCCAGTGTCTTGGGGCTAAATGTCTATTCATACTATGCCTAGTACTTACCTCAGGGAAGATGTTGGTCAGTGTCTGGGTACTGAATTTAAATTCCTACTCTGCCAGATACATACCTCATGGAAGGTGTTGGCCAGTGTTTGGGGGCTACATTTATATTCTTACTGCACCGAGTACTTACCTCAGGGAAGGTTCTGGCCAATGTCTGGGGGCTAAATTTCTATTCTTCCTCTGCCGGGAACTTACTTCAGGGAAGGTGTTGGCCAGTGTCGGGGGCTAAATTTCTACTCCTACTCTACTGGAAACTTACCTCAGGGAAGGTGTTGTCTGGGGCAACATTTCTATTCTTCATGTGCCGAGTACTTACCTCAGTGAAGGTGTTGGCCAGTGTCTTGGGGCTAAATTTATATTCTTACTCTGGCTAGTACTTACTTCAGGGAAGGTGTTGGTCAGTGTCTGGGTGCTAAATTTTGATTCCTACTCTGCCAGATACTTACCTCAGGAAAGGTGTTGGCCAGTGTCTGGGGCTAAATTTCTAGTCTTACTCTGCCATGCACTTCCCTCAGGGAAGGTGTTGGACAGTGACTGAGGGCTGCATTTTTATTCTCACTCTGCCGGGTACTTAACTCAGGGAAGGTGTTGGCCAGTGTCTGGGGCAAAATTTATATTCTTCATGTGCCGAGTACTTACCTCAGTGAAGGTGTTGGCCAGTGTCTTGGGGCTAAATTTATATTCTTACTCTGGCTAGTACTTACTTCAGGGAAGGTGTTGGTCAGTGTCTGGGTGCTAAATTTCGATTCCTACTCTGCCAGATACTTACCTCAGGGAGGGTGTTGGCCAGTGTCTGGGTCTACATTTCTAGTCTTACTCTGCCATGTACTTACCTCATGGAAGGTGTTGGACAGTGACTGAGGGCTGCATTTTAATTCTCACTCTGCCGGGTACTTAACTCAGGGAAGGTGTTGGCCCATATCCGTGGGCTAAATTTCTATTCATACTGTGCCATGTACTTACCTCAGGGAAGGTGTTGGCCTGTGCCTGGGGCTATATTTCTAGTCTTACTCTGCCATATACTTACCTCAGGGAAGGTGATAGACAGTGACTGGGGGCTGAATTTCTATTGTTATTCTGCTGGGTACTTACCTCAGGGAAGGTGTTGCCCAGTGTCTGGGGCTAAATTTCAACTCCTACTCTACTGGGAACTTACCTCAGGGAAGGTGTTGGCCAGTGTCTGGGGGCTAAATTTCTATTCTTCCTGCACCGAGTACTTACCTCAGTGAAGGTGTTGGCCTGGGTCTTGGGGTTAAGTTTGTATTCTTACTCTGGCTAGTACTTACATCAGGGAAGGTGTTGGTCAGTGTCTGAGTGCTAAATTTCTATTCCTACTCTGCCATATACTTACCTCAGGGAAGGTGTTGGCCAGTGTCTGGGGCTACATTTCTAGTCTAACTCTGCCATGAACTTACCTCAGGGAAGGTGTTGGAGAGTGACCGAGGGCTGCATTTCTATTCTTACTCTGCCGGGTACTTAACTCAGGGAAGGTGTTGGCCAATATCCGTGGGTTAAATTTCTATTCATACTGTGCCATGTACTTACCTCAGGGAAGGTGTTGGCCAGTGTCTGTGGCTATATTTCTAGTCTTACTCTGCCATGTACTTACCTCAGGGAAGGTGTTGGACAGTGATTGGGGGCTGAATTTCTATTCTTACTCTGCTTGGTACTTACCTCAGGGAAGGTGTTGGCCAATATCCATTGGCTAAATATCTATTCTTACTGTGCCATGTACTTACCTCAGGGAAGGTGTTGGCCAGTGTCTGGGGCTAAATTTCTATTCTTACTCTGCCAGACACTTACCTCAGGGAAGGTGTTGGCCAGTGTGTTGGGCTTAAGGTCTATTCTTACTCCAACATCTACTAACCTCGGGGAAGGTGTTGGCCAGTGACTGGGGACTAAATTTCTATTCTTACTCTTCTGGGTACTTACCTCAGGGAAGGTGTTGGCCAAAGTCTGGGGTCTAAATTCCTAGTCTTACTCTGCCGGGTACTTACGTCAGGGAAGGAGGTGGCCACTGTCTGGGGCAAAATATCTTTTCCTACTCCACTGGGTGCTTACCTCAGGAAAGGTGTTAGCCAGTGTGTTGGAGCTAAATTTCTATTCATATTCTGCCTAGTACTTACCTCAGGGATGGTGTTAGTCAGTGTCAGGGTGTAAAATGTATATTCCTATTCTGCCGGATACTTACCTCAGGTAAGGTGTTGGCCAGTGTCTGCGAATACATTTCTATTCTTACTGTGCCGAGTACTTAACTCAGGGCAGGTAATGGTAAGTGAATGGGGATACATTTCTATTCCTACTCTGCTGGGTACTTACCTCAGAGAAGGTGTTGGCCAATGTGTGGGGCTAAATTTCTATTCTTAATACACCGTGTACTTACCTCAGGAAAGGTGTTGGCCAGTGACTGGGGGCTAAATTTCTATTCTCACTCTGCCGGGTACTTGCTTCAGGGAAGGTGTTGGCAAATGTCTGGGGCCTAAATTGCTATTCTTACTCTGCTGGGTTCTTACCTCAGGAAAGTTGTTGGCCATTGTTTGAGGCTCAATTTCTATTCCTACTCAGTCGGGTACTTTCCTCAGGGAAGGTGTTGGCCAGTGTCTGGGGCTACATTTCTATTCTTACTCTGCCATGTACTTACCTCAGGAAAGGTGTTGGCTGGTGACTGGGGGCTGAATTTCTATTCTTACTCTGCCGGGTACTTAACCTAGGGAAGGTGTTGGCCAGTGTGTGGGGCTTAATATCTATTCTTACTCCACCATCTACTTACCTCGGAGAAGGTGTTGGCCAGTGACTGGGGTCAAAATTTCTATTCCTACTCTTCTGGGTACTTACCTCAGGGAAGGTGTTGGACAATGTCCAGGGTATACATTTCTAGTCTTACTCTGCCGGGTACTTACCTCAGGGAAGGTGTTGGCCAGTGTGTGGGGCTTAATGACTATTTTACTCGGCCATCTACTTACCTCAGGGAAGGTGTTGGCCAGTGACTGGGGACTACATTTCTATGCTTACTCATCTGGGTACTTACCTCAGGGAAGGTGTTGGCCAAAGTCCAGCGTCTAAATTTCTATTCTTACTCTGCCATGTACTTACCTCAGGGAAGGTGTGGGCCAGTGTGTGGGGCTACATTTCTGTTCTTACTCTACTGGGAACTTACCTCAGGGAAAATGTTGGTCAGTGTCTATGGCAAAATTTCTATTCTTACTCTGCTGGGTACTTACTTCAGGGAAGGTGTTGGCTAAATGTCTATTCTTACTCCGCCGTCTATTTACCTCAGGGCAGGTGGTGGCCAGTCTCTGGGGCAACATTTCTATTCCTAATCTGCTGGGTAGTTACCTCAGAGAAGGTGTTGGCCAGTGTGTGGGGCTAAATTTCTATTCTTAATCCACCCTGTACTTACCTCAGGGAAGGTGTTGGCCAGTGACTGCACGCTAAATTTCTATTCTCACTCTGCCGGGTACTTCCCTGGCGGAAGGTGTTGGCCAATGTCTGGGGGCTAAATTTCTATTCATATTCTGCCTAGTACTTACCTCAGGGATGGTGTTAGTCAGTGTCAGGGTGTAAAATGTATATTCCTATTCTGCCGGATACTTACCTCAGGTAATGTGTTGGCCAGTGTCTGCGAATACATTTCTATTCTTACTGTGCCGAGTACTTAACTCAGGGCAGGTATTGGTAAGTGAATGGGGATAAATTTCTATTCCTACTCTGCTGGGTACTTACCTCAGAGAAGGTGTTGGCCAATGTGTGGGGCTAAATTTCTATTCTTAATACACCGTGTACTTACCTCAGGAAAGGTGTTGGCCAGTGACTGGGGGCTACATTTCTATTCTCACTCTGCCGGGTACATGCTTCAGGGAAGGTGTTGGCAAATATCTGGGGCCTAAATTGCTATTCTTACTCTGCTGGGTTCTTACCTCAGGAAAGTTGTTGGCCATTGTCTGAGGCTCAATTTCTATTCCTACTCAGTCGGGTACTTTCCTCAGGGAAGGTGTTGGCCAGTGTCTGGGGCTAAATTTCTATTCTTACTCTGCCATGTACTTACCTCAGGGAAGGTGTTGGCTGGTGACTGAGGGCTGAATTTTTTTTCTTACTCTGCCGGGTACTTAACCTCAGGGAAGGTGTTGGCCAATATTGGGAGGCTAAATTTCTTTTCTTACTGTGCCATGTACTTACCTCAGGGAAGGTGTTTGCCAGTGTCTGGGGGCTAAATTTCTATTTTTATGCCACTAGGTACTTACTTGAGGGAAGGAATTGGCCAGTGTCTGGGGCTAAATTTCTATTCTTACTCTCCAGATACTTACCTCAGGGAAGGTGTTGGCCAGTGTGTGGGGTTAAATTTCTAATCTTACTGCACCGAGTACTTACCTCAAGGAAGGTGTTGGCCAGTGTCTGGGTGCTTCAGTTTGAATCATACTCTACCCGGTACTTACCTCAGGGAAGGTGTTGCCCAGTGTCTGGGGCTAAACTTCTATAAATACTGCACCGAGTACTTACCTCAGGGAATGTGTTGGCCAGTATCTGGGGCTAAATTTCTATTCATACTCTGCCAGGTACATACCTCAGGGAAGGTGTTGGTCAGTGTCTGGGGGCTACATTTCTATTCTTACTGCACCGAGTACTTACCTCAGGGAAGGTGTTGGCTAATGTCTAGAGGATACATTTCTATTCTTACTCTGCCTGGAACTTACTTCAGAGAAGGTGTTGGCCAGTGTCTGGGGCTAAATTTCTATTCCTTCTCTACTGGGAACTTACCTCAGGGAAGGTGTTGGCCAGAGTCTGGGGGCTAAATTTCTATTCTTCCTGCGCCGAGTACTATCCTCAGTGAAGGTGTTGGCCAGTGTCTTGGGGCTACATTTGTACTCTTCCTCTGCCTAGTACTTACCTCAGGGAAGGTGTTGGCCATAGTGTGGGGCTGAATGTCTATTCTTACTCCGCCATCTACTTTCCTCTGGGAAGGTGTTGGCCAGGGACTGGAGGCAACATTTCTATTCTTACTCTTCCAGGTACTTACCTCAGGGAAGGTGTTTGCCAATGTCCGGGGACCAAATTTCTAGTCTTACTCTGCCGGTTACTTACCTCAGGGAAGGAGGTGGCCACTGTCTGGGGCAAAATATCTATTCCTACTCCGCCGGGTGCTTACCTCAGGAAAGGTGTTAACCAGTGTCTTGGAGCTAAGTTTCTATTCATATTCTGCCTAGTACTTACCTCAGGGATGGTGTTTGTCAGTGTCAGGGTGCTAAATATATATTCCTATTCTGCCGGATACTTACCTCAGGGAAGGTGTTGGCCAGTGTCTGGGGCTACATTTCTATTCTTACTCTGCCATGTACTTACCTCAGGGAAGGTGTTGGCCAGTGTGTGGGGCTTAATATCTATTCTGACTCTGCCATCTACTTACCTCGGGGTAGGTGTTGCCCAGTGACTGGGGACAACATTTCTATTCTTACTCTTCTGTGTACTTACCTCACGGAAGGTGTTGGCCAGTGTGTGGGGCTTAATGAGTATTCTTAGTCCTCCATCTACTTACATCGGGGAAGGTGTTGGCCTGTGTCTGGGGCTACATTTCTATTCTTACTCTTCCATGTACTTACCTCAGGGAAGGTGTGGGCCAGTGACTGGGGGTTGAATTTCTATTTTTACCCTGCCGGGTACTTACCTTAGGGAAGTTGTTGCCTAATATCTGGGGGCTAAATTTCTATTCTAACTCTGCCAGGTACTTACTTCAGGAAAGGCATTGACCAGTGTGTGGTTCTAAATTTCTGTTCTTACTCCACTGGGAACTTACCTCAGGGAAACTGTTGGTCAGTGTCTGGGGCTAAATATCTATTCTTACTCTGCCGGGTACTTACCTCAAGGAAGGTGTTGGCCAATGTGTGAGGCTAAATGTCTATTTTTACTCCGCCATCTACTTACCTCAGGGCAGGTGTTGGCCAGTCTCTGGGGCTAAATTTATATTCCTAATCTTCTGGGTACTTACCTCAGAGAAGGTGTTGGCCAGTGTGTGGGGCTTAATATCTATTCTGACTCTGCCATCTACTTACCTCGGGGTAGGTGTTTCCCAGTGACTGGGGACAACATTTCTATTCTTACTCTTCTGTGTACTTACCTCAGGGAAGGTGTGGGCCAGTGACTGGGGGTTGAATTTTTATTTTTACCCTGCCGGGTACTTACCTTAGGGAAGTTGTTGCCTAATATCTGGGGGCTAAATTTCTATTCTAACTCTGCCAGGCACTTACCTCAGGAAAGGCATTGACCAGTGTGTGGTTCTAAATTTCTGTTTTTACTCCACTGGGAACTTACCTCAGGGAAACTGTTGGTCAGTGTCTGGGGCTAAATATCTATTCTTACTCTGCCGGGTACTTACCTCAAGGAAGGTGTTGGCCAATGTGTGAGGCTAAATGTCTATTTTTACCCCGCCATCTACTTACCTCAGGGCAGGTGTTGGCCAGTATCTGGGGCTAAATTTATATTTCTAATCTTCTGGGTACTTACCTCAGAGAAGGTGTTGGTTAGTGTATGGGGCTAAATTTCTATTCTTAATCCACCGTGTACTTATCTCAGGGAAGGTGTTGGCCAGAGACTAGGGGCTAAATTTCTATTCTCACTCTGCCGGGTACTTCCCTCAGGGAAGGTATTGGCCAATGTCTGAGGGTTACATTTCTATTCTTACTCTGCTGGGTACTTACCTCAGGGAAGGTGTTGGCCAGTGTCTGGGCTACATTCCTAGTCTTACTCTGCCATGTACTTAACTCAGGGAAGGTGTTGGACAGTGACTGGGGGCTGAATTTCTATTCTTACTCTGCTGGGTACTTACCTCAGGGACGGTGTTGGCCAATATCAGTGGGCTAAATTTCTATTCTTACTGTGCCATGTACTTACCTCAGGGAAGGTGTTGGCCAGTGCCTGGGGGCTAAATTTCTATTCTTACACCGCTTGGTTCTTACTTCGAGGAAGGTATTGGCCAGTGTCTGGGGTTAACTTTCTATTCTTACTCTGCAAGATATTTACCTTAGGGAAGGTATTGGCCAGTGTGTGGGCCTTAATGTCTATTCTTAGTCCGCCATCTACTTACCTCGGGGAAGGTGTTGGCCAGTGACTGAGAACTACATTTCTATTCTTACTCTTTTGGGTACTTACTTCAGGGAAGGTGATGGCCAAAGTCCGGGGTCTAAATTTCTATTCTTACTCTGCCGGGTACGTACCTTAGGGAAGGTGTTGGCTAGTGTCTGTGGCTAAATATCTACTCCGACTCTGCCGGGTGCATACCTCAGGGAAGGTGTTGGCCAGTGTCTGGGGCTAAATTTCTATTCCTACCCTACTGGGTACTTTCCTCAGGGAAGGTGTTGGTCAGTGTCTGGGGGCTAAATTTCTATTCTTCCTGCGCCGAGTACTTACGTCAGTGAGGTGTTGGCCAGTGTCTTGGGGCTAAATGTCTATTCATACTCTGCCTAGTACTTACCTCAGGGACGATGATGGTCAGTGTCTGGGTGCTGAATTTATATTCCTACTCTGCCAGATACATACCTCGGGGAAGGTGTTGGCCAGTGTCTGGGGGCTAAATTTATTTTCTTACTGCACCGAGAACTTACCTCAGGGAAGGTGTTGGTCAGTGTCTGGGTGCTGAATTTATATTCCTACTCTGCCAGATACATACCTCGGGGAAGGTGTTGGCCAGTGTCTGGGGCTAAATTTATTTTCTTACTGCACCGAGAACTTACCTCAGGGAAGGTGTTGGTCAGTGTCTGGGTGCTAAATTTCTATTCCTACTCTGCAAGATACTTACCTCAAGGAAGGTGCTGTCGAGTGTCGGGGCTACATTTCTAGTCTTACTCTGCCATGTACTTACCTCAGGCAAGGTTTTGGACAGGAGGGACTGGCGGCTGAATTTCTATTCTTACACTGCCATGTACTTACCTCAGGGAAGGTGTTGGCCAACATCCGTGAGCTAAATTTCTATTCTTACTGTGCCATGTACTTACCTCAGGGATGGTGTTGGCCAGTGTTTGGGGCTACATTTCTATTCTTACTCTGCCATGTACTTACCTCAGGGAAGGTGTTGGAAAGTGACTGGGGGCTGAATTTCTATTCTTACTCTGCCGGGTACTTACCTCAGGGAAGGTGTTGGCCAGTGTGTGGGGCTAAATTTCTATTCATACTCTGACGGGGACTTACCTCAGGGAAGCTGTTGGCCAGTGTCTGGGGGCTAAATTTCTATTCTTACTGCACCGAGTACTTACCTCAGGGAAGGTGTTGGCCAGTGTCTGCTTGCTACATTTTGAATCATACTCTGCCCGTTACTTACCTCAGGGAAGGTGTTGCCCAGTGTCTGGGGCTAAACTTCTATTCATACTCTGCTGGGTACTTACATCAGGGAAGTTGTTGGCCAGTGTGTGTGGCTAAATTTCTATTCTTACTCCACTGTGTACCTACCTCAGGGCAGGTGTTGGCCAGTGACTGGGGCTAAATATCTACATCTACTCTGCCGGGTGCTTACCTTAGGAAAGGTGTTGGCCAGTCTCTTGCAGCTAAATGTCTATTTATACTCTGCCTAGTACTTTCCTCAGGGAAGGTGTTGGTCAGCGTCTGGGTACTGAATTTATATTCCTACTCTGCCAAATAGATACCTCAGGGAAGGTGTTGGCCAATGTCTGGGTGCTAAATTTCTATTCGTACTCTGCCTGGAACTTCAGTGAAGGTGTTTGCCAGTGTCTGGGGCTAAATTTCTATTCCTTCTCTACTGGGAACTTACCTCAGGGAAGGTGTTGGCCAGTGTCTGGGGGCTACATTTCTATTCTTCCTTTACCGAGTACTTACCTCAGTGAAGGTGTTGGCCAGGGTCTTGGGGCTAAATGTGTATTCTTCCTCTGCCTAGTACTTACCTCAGGAAAGGTGTTGGTCAGTGTCTGGGTGCTAAATTTCTATTCCTACTATGCCAGATACTTACCTCAAGGGAAGGTGTTGGCCAGTGTCTGGGGCTACATTTCTAGTCTTACTCTGCCATGTACTTACCTCAGGGAAGGTGTTGGACAGTGACTGAGGGCTGAATTTCTATTCTTACTCTGCAGGGTACCTTACTCAGAGAAGGTGTTGGCCAAATATCCGTGGGCTAAATTTATATTCTTACTGTGCCATGTACTTACCTCAGGGAAGGTGTTGGCCAGTGTCTGGGGCTACATTTCTAGTCTTACTCTGCCATTTACTTACCTAAGGGAAGGTGTTGGACAGTGACTGGGGGCTGAATTTCTATTCCTACTCTGCCGGGTACTTACCTCAGGGAAAGTGTTGGCCAATATCCGTGGGCTAAATTTCTATTCTTACTGTGCCATGTACTTACCTCAGGGAAGGTGTTGGCCAGTGTCTGAGGGCCAAATTTCTATTCTTACCCCACTGGTTACTTACTTCAGGGAAGGTATAGGCCAGTGTCTGGGTCTAAATTTCTATTCTTACTCCGCCAGATACTTACCTCAGGGAAGGTGTTGGCTAGTGTGTTGGGCTAAATGTCTATTCTTACTACAACATCTACCTACCTCAGGGAAGGTGTTGGCCAGTGACTGGGAACTAAATTTCTATTCTTACTCTTCTGGAGACTTACCTCAGGGAAGGTGTTGGACAAAGTCCGGGGTATAAATTTCTATTCTTACTCTGCCAGGTACGTACCTCAGGGAAGGTGTTGGCCAGTGTCTGTGGCTAAATATCTACTCCTACTCTGCTGGGTGCTTACCTTAGAAAATGTGTTGGCCAGTATCTTGTGGCTAAATGTCTATTCATACTCTGCCTAGTACTTACCTGAGTGAAGGTGTTGGCCATTGTCTGGGGGGCTAAATTTCTACTCTTACTGCACCAAGTACTTACCTCATGGAAGGTGTTGGCCAGTGTCTGGGTGCTAAATTTCTAATCATACTCTGCCCGGTACTTACCTCAGGAAAGGTGTTGCCCAGTGTCTTTGGCAAAATTTCTATTCCTACTCTGCCGGGTACTTATCTCAGGGTAGGTGTTGGCCAGTGTGTGGGGCTAAATTTATATTCTTACTCCACTGTGTACCTACCTTAGGGAAGGTATTGGCCAGTGACGGAGCTAAATATCTACTCCTACTTCTGCTGTGTGCTTACCTTAGAAAAGGTGTTGGCCAGTATCTTGGGGCTAAATGTCTATTCATACTCTGCCTCGTACTTACCTCAGGGAAGGTGTTGGTCAGTGTCTGGGTGCTAAATGTATATTCCTACTCTGCCAGATACATACCTCAGCGAAAGTGTTGGCCACTGTCTGGGGGCTACATTTCTATTCTTACCCTGCTGGGTACTTACCTCAGGGAAGGTGTTGGCCAGTGTCTGTGGTTAAATTTATATTCCTACTCTGCCAGGTACTTACCGCAGGGAAGATGTTGGCCAGTGTGTGGGGCTAAATTTCTATTGTTACACTACCGTGTACTTACCTCAGGGAAGGTGTTGGCCAGTAAGTAGGGGATACATATTTATTCTCACTCTGCCGTGTACTTGCCTCAGGGAAGGTGTTGGCCAATGTCTGGTAGCTACATTTCTATTCTTACTCTGTTGGGTACTTACCTCAGGGAAGGTATTGGCCAGTGTCTGGGCTAAATTTCTATTCCTACTCCTCCGGGTACTTACCTCAAAAAGGTGCTGGCCAGTGTCTGTGAGTTAAATTTCTATTCTTACTGCACCAAGCACTTACCTCAGGGAAGATGTTGGCCCACATCTGGGTGCTAAATTTCTATTCATACTCTGCCCGGTACTTACCTCAGGGAAGGTGTTGCCCAGTGTCTGGGGCTTAATTCCCGGTCATACTCTGCCGGGTACTTACCTTAGGGAAGATGTTGGACAGTATGTGTGGCTAAATTTCTATTTTTACTCCAATGTGTACCTACCTCAGGGAAGGTGTTGGCCAGTGTCTGGGGCTACATTTCTATTCCTACTCTACTAGGTACTTACCTCAGGGAAGGTGTTGGTCAGTGTCTGGGGGCTAAATTTCTATTCTTCCGTCGCTGAGTACTTACCTTAGTGAAAGTGTTGGCCAGTGTCTGGGGGCTAAATTTCTATTCTCACTGCACCGAGTACTTACCTCAGAGAAGATGTTGGGCAATGTCTGGGGGCTAAATTTCTGTTCTTACTCTACCATGAACTTACCTCAGGGAAGGTTGTTGTCCTGTGTCTGATCCTAAACTTCTATTCCTACTCTCCCGGGTACTTACCTCAGGGAAGGTGTTGGCCAGTGTGTGGGGCTAAATTTCTATTGTTATTCTACCGTGTACTTACCTCAGGGAAGGTATTGGCCAGTAAGTAGGGGATAAATATTTATTCTCACTCTGCCGTGTACTTGCCTCAGGGAAGGTGTTGGCCAATGTCTGGTGGCTAAATTTCTATTCGTACTCTGCTGGGTACTTACCTCAGGGAAGGTACTGGCCAGTGTCTGGGGCTAAATTTCTATTCCTACTCCTCCAGGTACTTACCTCAGGAAAGGTGTTGGCGAGTGTCTGGGAGCTAAATTTCTATTCTTACTGTGCCAAGTACTTACCTCAGTGAAGGTGTTGGCCCACATCTGGGTGCTAAATTTCTATTCATACTCTGCCCGGTAATTACCTCAGGGAAGGTGTTGCCCAGTGTCTGGGGCAAAATTCCTATTCATACTCTGCCGGGTACTTACCTTAGGGAAGGTGTTGGCCAGTGTGTGTGGCTAAATTTCTATTCTTACTCCAATGTGTACCTACCTCAGGGAAGGCGTTGGCCAGATACTGGAGCTAAATATCTACTCCTACTCTACTGGGTACTTACCTCAGGGAAGGTGGTAGTCAGTGTCTGGGGGCTAAATTTCTATTCTTCCTACGCCGAGTACTTACCTCAGTGAAGGTGTTGGCCAGTGTCTTGGGGCTAAATGTCTATTCATACTCTGCCTTGTACTTACCTCAGGGAAGGTGTTGGCCAGTGTCTGGGGGCAAAATTTCTAATCTTACTGCACCGAGTACTTACCTCAGGGAAGGTGTTGGCCAATGTCTGGGGTTAAATTTCTATTCTTACTCTCCCGGGCACTTACCTCAGGAAAGGTGTTGGCCAGTGTCTGAGGCTAAATTTCTATTCCTACTCTACTGGGTACTTACCTCAGGGAAGGTGTTGGCCAGTGTATTGGGGCTAAATTTATATTCTTACTCTGCCTAGTACTTACCTCAGGGAAGGTGTTAGTCAGTGTCTGGGTGCTAAATTTCTGTTCCTACTCTGCCAGATACTCAACTCAGGGAAGGTGCTGGCCAGTGTCTGGGGCTACATTTCTAGTCTTACTCTGCCATGTACTTACCTCAGGGAAGGTGTTGTCCAGTGCCTGGGAGCTGAATTTCTATTCTTACTGCACCAAATACTTACCTCAGGGAAGGTGTTGGCCAGTGTCTGGGTGCTAAATTTTGAATCATACTCTGTCCGGTACTTACCTCAGGGAAGGTGTTGCCCAGTGTCTGGGGCTAAATTTTTATTCATACTCTGCCGGGTACTTACATCAGGGAAGGTGTTGGCCAGTGTGTGTGGCTACATTTCTATTCTTACTCTGCCAGGTACGTACCTCAGGGAAGGTGTTGGCCAGTGTCTGGGGCTAAATATTCACTCCTACTCTGCTGGGTGCTTACCTTAGAAAAGGTGTTGGCCAGTATCTTGGGGCTAAATGTCTATTCATACTCTGACTAGTACTTACCTCAGGGAAGGTGTTGGTCAGTGTGTGGGGCTAAATGTCTATTCTTACTCCGCCATCTACTTTCCTCGGGGAAGGTGTTGGCCAGGGACTGGAGGCAACATTTCTATTCTTACTCTTCCAGGTACTTACCTCAGGGAAGGTGTTTGACAATGTCCGGGAACCAAATTTCTAGTCCTACTCTGCCGGTTACTTACCTCAGGGAAGGCGGTGGCCACTGTCTCGGGCAAAATATCTATTCCTACTCCGCCGGGTGCTTACCTCAGGAAAGGTGTTAGCCAGTGTTTTGGAGCTAAGTTTCTATTCATATTCTGCCTAGTACTTACCTCAGGGATGGTGTTAGTCAGTGTCAGGGTGTTAAATATATATTCCTATTCTGCCGGATACTTACCTCAGGTAAGGTGTTGGCCAGTGTCTGGGGATACATTTCTATTCTTACTATGCTGGGTACTTACCTCAGAGAAGGTGTTGGCCAGTGTATGGGGCAAAATTTATATTCTTAATACACCGTGTACTTACCTCAGGAAAGGTGTTGGCCAGTGACTGGGGGCTAAATTTCTATTCTCACTCTGCCGGGTACTTGCCTCAGGGAAGGTGTTGGCCAGTGTCTGGGGCTACATTTCCATTCTTACTCTGCCATGTACTTACCTCAGGGAAGGTGATGGCCAGTGTCTCGGGGCTACATTTCTATTCTTATGCCCCTGGATACTTACTTGAGGGAAGGTATTGGCCAGTGTCTGGGGCTAAATTTCTCTTCTTACTCTGCCAGATACTTACCTCGGGGAAGGTGTTGGCCAGTGTGTGGGGCTTAATATCTATTATGACTCTGCCATCTACTTACCTCGGGGTAGGTGTTGCCCAGTGACTGGGGACAACATTTCTATTCTTACTCTTCTGTGTACTTACCTCAGGGAAGGTGTTGGCCAGTGTGTGGGGCTTAATGAGTATTCTTAGTCCGCCATCTACTTACCTTGGGGAAGGTGTTAGCCAGTGTCTGGGGCTACATTTCTATTCTTACTCTTCCATGTACTTACCTCAGGGTAGGTGTGGGCCAGTGACTGGGGGCTGAATTTCTATTTTTACCCTGCCGGGTACTTACCTTAGGGAAGTTGTTGCCTAATATCTGGGGGCTACATTTCTATTCTAACTCTGCCAGGTACTTACCTCAGGAAAGGCATTGACCAGTGTGTGGGGCTAAATTTCTGTTCTTACTCCACTGGGAACTTACCTCAGGGAAACTGTTGGTCAGTGTCTGGGGCTAAATATCTATTCTTACTCTGCCGGGTACTTACCTCAGGGAAGGTGCTGGCCAATGTGTGAGGCTAAATGTCTATTTTTACTCCGCCATCTACTTACCTCAGGGCAGGTGTTGGCCAGTCTCTGGGGCTAAATTTATATTCCTAATCTTCTGGGTACTTACCTCAGAGAAGGTGTTGGCCAGTGTATGGGGCTGAATGTCTATTCTTAATCCACCGTGTACTTATCTCAGGGAAGGTGTTGGCTAGTGACTGGGCGCTAAATTTCTATTCTCACTCTGCCGGGTACTTCCCTCAGGGAAGGTGTTGGCCAATGTCTGAGGGTTACATTTCTATTCTTACTCTGCTGGGTACTTACCTCAGGGAAGGTGTTGGCCAGTGTCTGGGCTACATTCCTAGTCTTACTCTGCCATGTACTTAACTCAGGGAAGGTGTTGGACAGTGACTGGGGGCTGAATTTCTATTCTTACTCTGCCGGGTACTTACCTCAGGGACGGTGTTGGCCAATATCAGTGGGCTAAATTTCTATTCTTACTGTGCCATGTACTTACCTCAGGGAAGGTGTTAGCAGTGTCTGGGGGCTTAATTTCTATTCTTACGCCGCTTGGTACTCACTTCAGGGAAGGTATTGGCCAGTGTCTGGGGTTAACTTTCTATTCTTACTCTGCCATCTACTTACCTCGGGGTAGGTGTTGCCCAGTGACTGGGGACAACATTTCTATTCTTACTCTTCTGTGTACTTACCTCAGGGAAGGTGTTGGCCAGTGTGTGGGGCTTAATGAGTATTCTTAGTCCGCCATCTACTTACCTTGGGGAAGGTGTTAGCCAGTGTCTGGGGCTACATTTCTATTCTTACTCTTCCATGTACTTACCTCAGGGTAGGTGTGGGCCAGTGACTGGGGGCTGAATTTCTATTTTTACCCTGCCGGGTACTTACCTTAGGGAAGTTGTTGCCTAATATCTGGGGGCTACATTTCTATTCTAACTCTGCCAGGTACTTACCTCAGGAAAGGCATTGACCAGTGTGTGGGGCTAAATTTCTGTTCTTACTCCACTGGGAACTTACCTCAGGGAAACTGTTGGTCAGTGTCTGGGGCTAAATATCTATTCTTACTCTGCCGGGTACTTACCTCAGGGAAGGTGCTGGCCAATGTGTGAGGCTAAATGTCTATTTTTACTCCGCCATCTACTTACCTCAGGGCAGGTGTTGGCCAGTCTCTGGGGCTAAATTTATATTCCTAATCTTCTGGGTACTTACCTCAGAGAAGGTGTTGGCCAGTGTATGGGGCTGAATGTCTATTCTTAATCCACCGTGTACTTATCTCAGGGAAGGTGTTGGCTAGTGACTGGGCGCTAAATTTCTATTCTCACTCTGCCGGGTACTTCCCTCAGGGAAGGTGTTGGCCAATGTCTGAGGGTTACATTTCTATTCTTACTCTGCTGGGTACTTACCTCAGGGAAGGTGTTGGCCAGTGTCTGGGCTACATTCCTAGTCTTACTCTGCCATGTACTTAACTCAGGGAAGGTGTTGGACAGTGACTGGGGGCTGAATTTCTATTCTTACTCTGCCGGGTACTTACCTCAGGGACGGTGTTGGCCAATATCAGTGGGCTAAATTTCTATTCTTACTGTGCCATGTACTTACCTCAGGGAAGGTGTTAGCAGTGTCTGGGGGCTTAATTTCTATTCTTACGCCGCTTGGTACTCACTTCAGGGAAGGTATTGGCCAGTGTCTGGGGTTAACTTTCTATTCTTACTCCGCCAGATACTTACCTTAGGGAAGGTATTGGCCAGTGTGTGGGGCTTAATGTCTATTCTTAGTCCGCCATCAACTTACCTCGGGGAAGGTGTTGGCCAGTGACTGAGGACTACATTTCTATTCTTACTCTTCTGGGTACTTACTTCAGGGAAGGTGTTGGCCGAAGTCAGGGGTCTAAATTTCTATTCTTACTCTGCCTGGTACGTACCTTAGGGAAGGTGTTGGCCAGTGTCTGGGGCTAAATATCTACTCTGACTCTGCCGGGTGCATACCTCAGGGAAGGTGTTGGCCAGTGTCTGGGGCTAAATTTCTATTCCTACTCTACTGGGTACTTACCTCAGGGAAGGTGTTGGTCAGTGTCTGGGGGCTAAATTTCTATTCTTCCTGCGCCGAGTACTTACGTCAGTGAGGTGTTGGCCAGTGTCTTGGGGCTAAATGTCTATTCATACTCTGCCTAGTACTTACCTCAGGGAAGGTGTTGGTCAGTGTCTGAGTTCTGAATTTATATTCCTACTCTGCCAGATACATACCTCAGGGAAGGTGTTGGCCAGTGTCTGGGGGAAATTTTCTTACTGCACCGAGAACTTACCTCAGGGATGGTGTTGATTAATGTCTGGGTGCTAAATTTCTATTCCTACTCTGCCAGATACTTACCTCAGGTAAGGTGCTGTTGAGTGTCGGGGGCTACATTTCTAGTTTTACTCTGTCATGTACTTACCTCAGGGAAGGTGTTGGACAGTGACTGGCGGCTGAATTACTATTCTTACACTGCCATGTACTTACCTCAGGGAAGGTGCTGGCCAACATCCTTGAGCTAAATTTCTATTCTTACTGTGCCATGTACTTACCTCAGGGAAGGTGTTGGCCAGTGTCTGGGGCTACATTTCTATTCTTACTCTGCCATGTACTTACCTCAGGGAAGGTGTTGGAAAGTGACTGGGGGCTGAATTTCTATTCTTACTCTGCCGGGTACTTACCTCAGGGAAGGTGTTGGCCAATATCCGGGGGCTAAAGTTCTATTCTTACTGTGCCATGTACTTACCTCAGGGAAGGTGTTGGCCAGTGTCTGGGGGCCAAATTTCTATTCTTATGCCACTGGTTACTTACTTCAGGGTAGGTATTGGCCAGTGTCTGGGGCTAAATTTCTATTCTTACTCCGCCAGACACTTACCTCAGGAAAGGTGTTGGCCAGTGTGTGGGGCTTAATGTCTATTCTTACTCTGCCATCTACATACCTCGAGGAAGGTTTTGGCCAGGGACTGGGGACAAAATTTCCATTCTTACTCATCTGGGTACTTACCTCAGGGAAGGTGTTGGCCAAAGTCCGGGGTCCAAATTTCTATTCTTACTCTGCCAGGTACGTACCTCAGGGAAGGTGTTGGCCAGTGTCTGGGGCTAAATATCTACTCCTCCTCTTCTGGGTGCTTACCTTAGAAAAGGTGTTGGCCAGTGTCTTGGGGCTAAATGTCTATTCACACTCTGCCTAGTACTTACCTCAGGGAAGGTGTTGGTCAGTGTCTGGGTGCTAAATTTATATTCCTACCCAGCCAAATACATACCTCAGGGAAGATCTGGGAGCTAAATTTCAATTCTTACTGCACTGAGTACTTACCTCAGGGAAGGTGTTGGCCAGGGTCTGGGGGGTACATTTCTATTCTTACTGTACCTAGTACTTACCTCAGGGAAGGTGTTGGCCAATGTCTGGGTGCTAAAATTTTAATCATGCTCTGACCGGTACTTACCTCAGGGAAGGTGTTGCCAAGTGTCTGGGGCTAAATTTATATTCCTACTCTGCTGGGTACTTACCTCACGGAAGGTGTTGGCCAGTGTGTGGGGCTACATTTCTATTTTTACTCTACTGTGTACCTACCATAGGGAAGCTGTTGGCCAGTGACTGGGGCTAAATATCTACTCCTACTCTGCCGGGTGCTTACCATAGGAAAGGTGTTGGCCAGTGTCTTGGGGCTAAATGTCTATTCATACTCTGCCTAGTAATAACCTCAGGGAAGGTGTTGGTCAGTGTCTGGGTGCTAAATTTCTATTCCTACTCTGCCAGATACTTACCTCAGGGAAGGTGCTGGCGAGTGTCGGGGGCTACATTTCTAGTCTTACTCTGCCATGTACTTACCTCAGGGAAGGTGTTGGACAGTGACTGGGGGCTGAATTTCTATTCTTACTCTGCCGGGTACTTACCTCAGGGAAGGTGTTGGCCAATATCCGTGGGCTACATTTCTATTCTTACTGTGCCATGTACTTACCTCAGGGAAGGTGTTGGCCAGTGTCTGGGGGCTAAATTTCTATTCTGATTACTTACTTCAGGGTAGGTATTGGCCAGTGTTTTGGTCTAAATTTCTATTCTTACTCCGCCAGGTACTTACCTCAGGAAAGTTGTTGGCCAGTGTGTGGGGCTTAATGTCTATTCTTACTCCGCCATCTACTTACCTCGGGGAAGGTGTTGGCCAGGGACTGGGGACTAAATTTCTATTCTTACTCTTCTGGGTACTTACCTCAGGGAAGGTGTTTGCCAAAGTCTGGGGTCTAAATTTCTATTCTTACTCTGCGGGGTACATACCTCAGGGAAGTTGTTGGCCAGTGTCTGGGGCTAAATATCTACTCCTACTGTACTGGGTGCTTACCTTAGAAAAAGTGTTGGCCAGTATCTTGGGGTAAATGTCTATTCAAACTCTGCATAGTACTTACCTCAAGAAGGTATTGGCCAGTGTATGGGGGGCTAAATTTCTATTCTTACTGCACCGAGTACTTACCTCAGGGAAGGTGTTGGCCAGTGTCTGGGTGCTAAATTTCTAATCATACTCTGCTAGGTACTTACCTCAGGGAAGGGTTTCACAGTGTCTGGGGCTAAATTTCTATTCCTACTGTGCCGGGTACATACCTCAGGGAAGGTGTTGGCCAGTGTGTGGGTCTAAATTTCTATTCATACTCTGATGGGTACTTACCTCAGGGAAGGTGTTGGCCAGTGTCTGGGGCTAAATTTCTATTCTTACTGCACCGAGTACTTACCTCAGGGAAGGTGTTGGCCAGTGTCTGGTTGCTACATTTTGAATCATAATCTGTCCGGTACTTACCTCGGGGAAGGTGTTGGCCAGTGTCTGGGGCTAAACTTCTATTCATACTCTGCTGGGTACTTACATCTGGGAAGTTGTTGGCCAGTGTGTGTGGCCAAATTTATATTCTTACTCCACTGTGTACCTACCTCAGGGCAGGTGTTGGCCAGTGACTGGGGCTTAATATCTACATCTACTCTGCCGGGTGCTTACCTTAGGAAAGGTGTTGGCCAGCCTCTTGCAGCTAAATGTCTATTTATACTCTGCCTAGTACTTTCCTCAGGGAAGGTGTTGGTCAGTGTCTGGGTACTGAATTTATATTCCTACTATGCCAGATACGTACCTCAGGGAAGGTGTTGGTCAGTGTCTGGGGGCTACATTTCTATTCTTACTGCACCAAGTACTTACCTGAGGGAAGGTGTTGGCCAATGTCTGGGTGCTAAATTTCTATTCTTACTCTGCCTGGAACTTCAGTGAAGGTGTTGGCCAGTGTCTGGGGCTAAATTTCTATTCCTTCTCTACTGGGAACTTACTTCAGGGAAGGTGTTGGCCAGTGTCTGGTGGCTAAATTTCTATTCTTCCTGCACCGTACTTACCTCATGGAAGGTGTTGGTCAGTGTCTGGGTGCTAAATTTCTATTCCTACTATGCCAGATACTTACCTCAAGGGAAGGTGTTGGCCAGTGTCTGGGGCTACATTTCTAGTCTTATTCTGCCATGTACTTACCTCAGGGAAGGTGTTGGACAGTGACTGAGGGCTGAATTTCTTTTCTTACTCTGCGGGGTACTTAACTCAGGGAAGGTGTTGGCCAATATCCGTGGGCTAAATTTCTATTCTTACTGTGCCATGTACTTACCTCAGGGAAGGTGTTGGCCAGTGTCTGGGGCTACATTTCTAGTCTTACTCTGCCATTTACTTACCTCAGGGAAGGTGTTGGACAGTGACTGGGGGCTGAATTTCTATTCTTACTCCGCCAGATACTTACCTCAGGGAAGGTGTTGGCCAGTGTGTTGGGCTAAATGTATATTCTTACTACAACATCTACCTACCTCGGGGAAGGTGTTGGCCAGTGACTGGGGACTAAATTTCTATTCTTACTCTTTTGGATACTTACCTCAGGGAAGGTGTTGGCCAAAGTCCGGGGTCTACATTTCTATTCTTACTCTGCCAGGTACGTACCTCAGGGAAGGTATTGGCCAGTGTCTGTGGCTAAATATCTACTCCTACTCTGTTGGGTGCTTACCTTAGAAAAAGTGTTGGCCAGTATCTTGTGGCTAAATGTCTATTCATAATCTGCCTAGTACTTACCTGAGTGAAGGTGTTGGCCAGTGTCTGGGGGGCTACATTTCTACTCTTACTGCACCATGTACTTACCTCATGGAAGGTGTTGGCCAGTGTCTGGGTGCTAAATTTCTAATCATACTCTGCCCGGTACTTACCTCAGGAAAGGTGTTGCCCAGTGTCTTTGGCTAAATTTCTATTCCTACTCTGCCGGGTACTTACCTCAGGGTAGGTGTTGGCCAGTGTGTGGGGCTAAATTTCTATTCTTACTCCACTGTGTACCTACCTTAGGGAAGGTATTGGCCAGTGATGGAGCTAAATATCTACTCCTACTTCTGATGTGTGCTTACCTTAGAAAAGGTGTTGGCCAGTGTCTTGGGGCTAAATGTCTATTCATACTCTGCCTCGTACTTACCTCAGGGAAGGTGTTGGTCAGTGTCTGGGTGCTAAATGTATATTCCTACTCTGTAGATACATACCTCAGCGAAGGTGTTGTCCACTGTCTGGGGGCTAAATTTCTATTCTTACCCTGCTGGGTACTTACCTCAGGGAAGGTGTTGGCCAGTGTCTGGGGTTACATTTCTATTCCTACTCTGCCTGGAACTTACCTCAGGGAAGGTTTTGGCCAGTGTGTGGGGCTAAATTTCTATTCTTACTCTACTGTGTACCTACCTCAGGGAAGGTGTTGGTCTGTGTCTTGTCCTAAACTTCTATTCCTACTCTGCCAGGTACTTACCGCAGGGAAGATGTTGGCCAGTGTGTGGGGCTAAATTTCTATTGTTACTCTACCGTGTACTTACCTCAGGGAAGGTGTTGGCCAGTAAGTAAGGGATACATATTTATTCTCACTCTGCCGTGTACTTGCCTCAGGGAAGGTGTTGGCCAATGTCTGGTGGATAATTTCTATTCTTACTCTGCTGGGTACTTACTTCAGGGAAGGTGTTGGCC